>NC_071300.1:4978333-5600625 GCF_027563975.2 Plodia interpunctella | reverse complement strand
AGTTTCGTCGTTTGGAGCCGATCCTGTTGCTCTCCGATTCTTTGTGACTGAAAGGAACCGAGTCTTAGCAAAATACTTACTATTATTTGTACTGTACATATTCACATTTAGTTATGTCATCGTAGTCTATGAGGGTTACCTACCGATTAAATTCTGACAGGTTTTTCTACATTTTTCGGCCGAATATTATATATAATCGCATTTAAATATCGAGATTTACATACCTAGTTATTCAAATACAATGCGCGGATTAATGAAGCCTTGTTTAGTTACATTACAAGTTACCTACATACTTCGTGATATTAATTAATGAATATCACTAACTATTAACGTAGTTAATTATTTTTTTAGATTAGCAAATATAATTCCAGATCTGCGTTTAGTTTCTATTTTCACAGACATACACATTATCGACTATGAGTCATCGTCTGGCTCCGATGCGTCTTCCTGGAGATTCTATATTTAAATTGAAGTGTTCCTTGTTGTTACTTTTATCAATATGCGGGACGCATTACGCATTCCTGATTGGCAGCCGTTAACTGTCATACATCCGGCGCAGATGTCAGGTCAGCGCCGCCGACCACCAGACGAGAACAAATGGGGCTAGAGATTACGACCATATGCTAACCCAAAAAAGTCAGACATATTAAGGGAGCTTGATTTTAATTTCTATGGCGCAATAATACTGACTAAAATAGGAATAATGCATGACAGGTTGATATTCCAAAACATACGACCACCACCGGTGAAGACCTAGTTAACCTTCATCTGTTTTGCAATAGGTAAACAAGTTCATACAAACTTTTATGTTTCGATTTTTTAAGTTTTTTTGATCTTGGCCTATGTCGTTCAAAAGACCCCATGTATCTACACGTACCTCTAACCACAGTAATATCGAGAGTTTGTAATGAATTTGTTTTGATAGGTTGGTGTACTCTCGACTGTACTTATGATCATTGTTACTTATTATGAAGATAAGAATCTACCTAGGTCCCACAAAGTAAATACCTATTTTATGTTAAACAATTATATTACATAGGTCCAAAATTTCCAAAACAAAGCTACCTAAGTACCATTGAATAAAAGGCTACCAGCCTAATAACTAACAACAGGGAACTAAGTACAATACAATGTATAAAAATAAGTGAAATTGAATGGAAACGGGAAATGAAACGAATTAAATAAAGAAAAAAAAATACATTTGATGAAATATACGTATACATACTTATATTTTTAATACAATTGGTTAAATATATAGGTACATTATATGTACATTAATCAAATGTATTTTTAATACCAATTCTTGCGTTTATCTATAGATAAACGCATGTATTTATTAATTAACCTTTAAAGAAAAATTCAATGCATAATGCTATTTTATTGTGGAGTGAACCGGCCGACTGACTGAGTGAGACCGACGAAAGGAGAGGTATAATGAAATCGAAATCAAGTACGCTGTTGCCGCTCCGTCTTTGTTTTTCCGTCTCTTTCCGATAACCGCGACTATTGTATTTATGTCTCGCTTTCTCACCGAAGCGATCTCGCGGTCATGAATGTGTCAAGCACTCCAGTAAAAGCATGCTTATACGAATAGATAGACGCGTGCTTGCTGCTTTTTGTTTCAGTTATTTTGATTTCGTTTCATTTTGAAAAAATGTCAGGTATCCGTTGGAGTGATGAAGAAACTAAGAACCTCATAGAATTATACAAGTCATATACATTTCTATGGGATAGTTCTCGTAAAATGTACAAGAAAGGACAAATGAGAAACTATGCTTATATCGATATATTAAATACAATGGGAAAACCAGGACTCACTATACGCGATATAAGATGCAAAATTAAGAATTTAAGATCGGCTTATTATCAGGAAATAAAGAAAAGGAGTGCCGTAGAAAATGCTGGAAAAGAATACGTCTCTGGTTTATCATGGTTTGACAGTTTTAATGATATTATGGAGATCATACAGAAAAATAAAAAGGTAAGTGATTATCACTGTTTACTAACCTATTTCTTTACTGCTTGTTTGGAAAATTTACAAAAACAAAACAAACCAACCAAGGCTCGTGTTGCTTTAGTTGTTTTTGACTTGCCACTAGGTGGCGCAGGACGTATTCCTTTAATATACATTTGCGTATAATTATGATTAATAATAAAGTGATTAGTAAAGGAACACAATCAATTCCATATTTTTATATATCTATTGATGCACGTCTTCGACACTTATACATTTATTTTCATATAAAAAGTGTGAAAGCAAACAGAACGCCATCTGTGAAATTGTTTTGCAGAATGAGCACCTTTGTTGCGTATTGATTGATGGCAAGATGTGTAGAAGCTATTGCCGCCACATATTTTTTAACTCACTTCTTGTTTTTAGCATCCCGAAACGGAAGCAGACGGAGACGATGATATATCTGACGGTGAAGGCTTCGAAATAAGTGAAAGTGCAAGAGAAAATTGTGACACTACAGTAGTATCTATTAAACAAGAATTTCTTGACGAAATGGAAGACAAAGACGTCCGTTATTGTCCTATAGTCAGTGAATATATGGATCCAATTGAAACAAATGAAGGCGTCAACAAAAAGAAAAGAAGGGGTACATATAAACGAGAATCAAATCAAGATGACTTAGACGAATTTCAGCTGTTTGCCAATAATATGGCCGAACAACTAAGAAATATGCCTCTAGATACAGCTCTAAATTTACAAGTTGAGGTTCAAGCGGTGATTGCGAAAGAACGTATAGATATGTTAAAAAATGATGACGATGATGATGATGGGGAGGATGACGAAATTATTGAATAAAATATGTAATGTAAATTGTAATTAATAAACCTTTAATTATTAATTAACAAAAAAACCTTTAATTATTAAATAAAAATCAAATCATTTGAAATCGGGGAATGGCAACCGGCACAAGTTCGAGCATGACGGATATTCTTGGGTCTTCAGTCTTGTCTATATTACTACTTATTATTACTATTACTACTACTACTACTACTACTACTACTACTACTACTAATAGGTAGTACTGAATAATATTAAGTAGTAATATTCACAACCTAACCTTGGTTAACAGAAATTTTAAACTCTGTGCCCTTAATTTACTAATAATATTACCTAATCAAAATTTATTCGATTTAGTACACCACTGGACTTCTTGCGGGAAATTTTCATATATATATATACCTATTGCAATCTCTAGCTGTAAATATTAATTTATAGCCGTTAACTTTAAAGAATTCTGGATAGATGTCAAGTTCAGAGTATTGGGGTCATCAACGGTTGCAGTAAACACGCGCCTCAGTCACGCGGCGGTATATTGGTGGGGTGGGGGCACAGGGTGGGGGACTAAATTTTAAAAGGTCACGTGTCATATTCAATATAATTTTTATCAAAACATGTTCATAGTTCCTTTCAATGATTTTCTTTCACAAATATAGATACAAAACTATTAGGTATGTTATAGTCATTCATTTCAAGGTTATCGTTTACCAATTATAATTTTGCCTTGCCTTTTGAGCATAGTTTATAATTTATCTAGTTCTGCCGTATCAAGTTTGTAGATTCTGCAGTTGACGAGTTTTTGTAAAAATTAATGAATCTTTTAATATTTCTAAATAATACTGAATTTGTAAGTAGATGCCGCACGGCCCTGTATAGTAGGTAGCACAAGGAACAAGCTGCGCAGTGCAAGTATGCCAAGGCAACATCAACCGCCATTTATGAAGTTGGACTAATATTTCATTGTAAAGTATGTGTAAGTATAATGAATCCATACTTATATTATAAACGTGAAAGTCTGTCTAAGTATCTGTTTGTTTGGCTTACGGCTATTGCTGGACCGATTCTGATGAAATTTGGTATGAATATTAGTTTAAGACTCCCGTTCAAACATAGGTTACCTTACTATGTACCATACTCTCTCTTTCTCTCTGTAACATACTCTGTACCATACCTAGGTACTTCTTACAAGTCTACATAGGTAATTTAGTAGGTATAATACTGTTGTTGACTTAGTTTTTGTAATCTAAATGAGTTATAATGTCGTATGTTCAAACTTGGCGGTTTCGGCTTATATTGCTGGATTTTCATTGCGGTAAATAAAAACACTCATACAAACTACGCAACGTTCATGCATTCGATTCGGCATCTGTTCAAGTTCGACTACAGTGTGTAGCTGATATTAAATTAGTGAGTACCAATATAACAAATTTAAATATTTTTTTAATTCGAACAAAATAATACCTAACTGAACGAACAAATAACACCTAAACAAATGTTATCCATACCTACCTACTGTATAGGCAAACTTGACATGAATTTAATCATATAAATATTTTTTATACAAGCACCTATACATACCTATTTGGTTTTAAATTTCCAAAACATGGCTATGTATGTACCTACGTACAACCGACCATTTGTTGAAGTCGGTAAAATAAAATAGTGTGGTCAAACGAGCTCGGCGGGCTAGTAGAGGTCGGCAGCGCGGCTGTCTCGACTCGAGACGGCAGCGGCAGGCAAACGGCTGTTACAATCGCAATGGGTACAAAGCGAAACCATTTCTCTCTTTCGCACACAGTCACAGCGCGTACTAGACTGGAATAAATCCAAACTCGAGACGCATGATGATATCTCACTCTATCACGCTTCGCTTGCGTCTCTCTTCTCTTTGTTTAGTGCGATTATATCGTTAGTACGGTGTTGACGTATTTTTTTTATTTTTGACAATAGCTGATTCTCTTTTAAAATGGCTCCAAACTGGACACCATGCAAACTGAAGTTGTTATTACAACTATTCTTAGAAAATTACGACCGTTTATTTTATAGGTCGCCATCAAATATGCAGAGAAAGTTAAGAAGAGAGACATTCGAGAAAATTGCCAAACAATTGGATATGCCATTCCAAGCGCTGAAATTTAAATATTTTAATTTGAATAACGCTTACAACGCAGAAATAAAAAAAATTGAAGCAGCTAAGAAGCAAGGGTTCTTTTACAGACCTACATTGCCATGGTTTAAGGATTACCGAGAGATAATGGAAAAGGTTGATGAACATAATAAAATGCTCGATTCGACAGAGAAAACAGACATAATTGTAAGTATTCACTTAACTTCAGGTATCTATTTGATAACATTATGTTTTCTTAAATTGTTCATGTAAGCACTTAATAAAGAAAATTGTTTTTGTTACAGAGAGATATGTCTCTTCAAGAAGAAAACATTGCATCAGAAGAAGAGTTCGACTTCGAAGTGGAAACATCGTGTGACCCAAACGCCACGGAGCCCACGGATACCATAGTTGTTTCAATCAAACAGGAGTGCATAGATGGGGTGAAGAAGGGAAGCTGGGATGTAGATTTTGAGGACACGGACTTGCCAATTCAGTCAGCTACGCTGGTTGAGTCGCAGAAATCCCCACCTGCCCCACCCGTCCAGCTGTCAAGGATCGCTTCTGCCAAAAAGCCCGCGAAAAGACCTCGCAAACCCGATAGTCCAGCCAAATCTGGCATGGATGAGTTTCAGATGTTTGCCAACCACGTAGCTGAACAGCTAAGAAACATGTCTATAAATTCTGCAAAGAAAATGCAGAATGAGATACACATTATTTTTGATGAAGAAGGATTCCCATTTTACAGTCCTGTTTTGAATGATATATAAAATTTGAATAAAACCTCTCTCAGTGCGTCACCATCTTTTATAAAATATGCTAAACCTATTTATTTAACGATGGTATTGCATTTATAATTCCCAATAATACATACATAACTACAAATAATATGGACTTTTATTTTTGTCTACCTGCACCTCAGAACTTTGAGGTCTTACACATCCGTGGGTCCAGCCCCGATGCGCTCCTTCGTCCACCATTACGTTGACGTCTGTCGACGCATCACCGCAGAAGTTGTATGAAGTTTCAATGCACGACAATTGCAAAACTTATGTAACAACGGCATCGTAACGCTGCTGAACGGAGAACAATGAGGCTGGGCCCTTGCATGTCAGAGCTGGCACGTGGTAATATAAACGTACTTCAGTTCAAACAGCCGTTTACAATATTCTTTAAGTCTACACAGTTTTAGCAAAATTTAAGAAAATAAGGATTGCTATCTTGTGTTTCTATTAGCTTTTTTTTGAGTCTTGTTATAATATTTTATTATTACCCATAATAGGCTGCATTTCCATTATTATTTGGTTTCATTATTTCTAGACAATTCAAAAATCATATCTAGTCTTCCAATATTTGTCGTAGTAAATTTAATAAACAAGATTAATTTTAAGTACAAGGTCAATAATCGTCTAGACATCTCTACAGATTATTTCATTGTATACGGAATGTAAAATCACGATTTACATAAAGGGATTTTTTAAAAGAAATAAGTACAGTGTAAGTTAAATTTTTGACGAAAAATGTTCACGGGGAAAAACTGCTATCAAACAACGTAATGTGTAAACTTCACCACATGATTTTGATCGCAGGATGTTTATTAAAAATTGTTGCGCAGTTAGATAAGTAGGAGAGTATGGCGTACATCCACAACACAATTCACATGGAATTGTTCAACCATATCTGATTGTGGGATCAATCCATATTTTTATCTATAGAACTATGACAATAATGGGACTAGTCACTAGTAGTGAAGGCCGCATGCCGCCGCGGCGGGAAATTAGCTATTTTCCAAATAGTAACATTAATTTGTTTAAATATCTCAAGCAAAAATGTAATAATAATTACAAGCTGTATTACACATCAAACAGCATTTGTAAAGTTTAAAGTACCTACATCAGAGCAAAAAATAATATATCAAGTAATTAATAAAACTGATTTTGATCAGTTCAAAGATCAAAGTGACATTTTACTTTTATTTTTTGAGTGCCTATATGCATTTTTGTTTTAATCCAGTCGCATTCCTAATTCTCGGCCGTGAATTCCTTGCAAACCTGGAGAATATGGGGATATTTTTTCTGGTTTGCAAGTTTGTCAGATTTTAATTAAAATGCAAGGGCGGTTGTTAAACGATAATATTTTTATATACATAAAGTTTATATACAGTTTATATACATAAAGTTTATATTCTTAAGTTCTTTCTCGCCAATTTCCCTTTTGAGAAATTAGTCAAAATGGTGCACTTATGTTGTCCGGCATGGCCAAGGCACAGGAAATGGCGCACCTGCCTACAATATGAGCCTAAGAGTACCTACCTACCTAGTTTGATTCTGGCGAAATAGTAAATCTTTACAGATAACGTAGAGTAGGTAGTATATATCGTTCTTGGATTCGACTGTAAAGGGAATCGATGGCAGAAAGATCAAACATCATGTAATTCAATTGACAATAATCTTATAATTATGGTCATGGTCATTTTCTAGTAATAAATAATAAATGGAAATGGAGAGCTATTCATTATGCGATAATGAGTAATATTAATCAAGTTAGTGTTGTGATTTTTAAAAGATAAAATCATAAAAATCATAATAAAATTTTAATTACTGCTCATTTATATTTCTCCGTTTCCTCGTATCAGTCGGTCATTATCGACATCACATTTTGTATTTGGACCCTGTTTCATTATGAGTATATTATGTTTATTTTATTCGGAAAATTAATATTTTACATAAACATTTTCTAATAAACGAATATGATAGTTATAATTAAGTGTAAGAGTGACTATACAATAATGCCGATACGACTAAATAAATTAGTTTTAATAATTAATTTATTATAAAGAAACAATAACACATTTTCATTATCTAAGTATGTCTAAGGTTAAAAAGAAATGAGGTACGATACCTACCAGAGAGCTAGGCTAGCTTAATTTTCTAGGTCAAAAATATTGTCAAATTGACCGAGTGCAGATTTTTACTACCAATTTGTCTACATGAAGTAAGTAGATGTTCCACTAGTATAGAAAATATAATGAAAAAATGATTCAATTATATAAACACAAAACATGTTAGGAAATCACTGTTTGATGCTTGAGGTTCAGTGTAAATAAGTCATAGAGGGCTTACACAAGCCCTCTATGACTTATTCTTACTTATCAGTTATATAAATATAGTTTGTATATGAATAAATATCAGTTATATAAATATAGTTTGTATACGAATAGGCACGTCGGGCACGTCTACAAAACAAGTATTACATTGATAGGTGCATTTATTAAACTTGATATTTCGATTTATCGTAATCTTATCAAAGAAAAACTAATGGGTACATATTATAATGGCGCTTAGATATAAATTGTACACAATCATTGATAGCCACAGTTAAATAAGCATGCTATATTATAATAAGCCTGTCCTTGGGTACCACTCACATGAGTGGGTCCTGGATTAAAAAATAGCTTATGGTGTTCCATACTAATAGGATTTAGTGTTATTTGGTAATAATAGGTACCTACTATCTTTTATATAGTAATACTCTCTACACAGTTGTTTATTCACAAAGTTGTTAATTTAATAGTCATTATTTAGGGAAAATTCCAATGTACATTATAAATCTAAATAAGATATAGCGTGCAAAGCAAATCCGACCATGTCAATGGTTTGCCGCAAATGCCAATCCTAACAAAGGCAGTCCAGACAGAAAGGCCGCACGCGTCCGCCGTATGATTGTATGACACGCGCACGTGATTTCTTCATGGCGGTTACATAGAATATTCATGATTCAGATGAATAACCACTTCACTTTTATATCTACAGGCAGTAGTTACTTAGGAGCTTTTAATTTCAAATTTAATTAGAATAAAATCCGTCATCGGCAGCTATTTACCTCTCTTTTTATTCAGAAAATTTACTATTTAAGTAGTAAACAAACACGTGAAATAATTTGCTTAGTAAAAAAAATGTGTTATTTTTGAAACTATGTATTCGAGTCAAAAAGATTCTTTCTTCAAATTTTGTCAACAAAAATCAATACCACGATCAGCTAGTGTTACAAATGACACTGTTCTGTACCCTTTGATGGTCGAGGAAATTTTACAGATATACTCGTACTCGTACATACAAACTTACAAACAAATATTGGTTACGTGTGCGAATGTACTCTTTACGTGGCACGTGTATTTTTCAGCTGAAACCAAATGGCTGTTTATTGTTTTTCTGTTCCATATCAATTTAATTACTGAACTTGTAATTAATTTTAACACAAAATAAACATTGATAATAATAATGATATTAATTCCTGCAGAAAGTTTTCCTAATCACAGTTAGCAATTAAATAGTTTATTACTTTGAATAAAGTTCACTTGATTTTATTTTTATTTTATTTTATTATAATGTTGTTTTAATTTTCAATGTGCCTATTTATTATTTTATTTAGGGTCTAAGTATTTAGTTGTTAAAAGCTCGTACAATAGCATTTTTAAATTTCAATATTTTAATTCTTTAGCTTGGAACACTTGTCATGTATAGTGTCTGTTATATAAACCTTTTTTATATAAATTAATAGAAAGTAGGTGAATATAAGTTGGCAGTTATGTAAGTGTAATACTTATTATGCAGTCTATTTATTGTTAATCAATTCTACTTGGTTCTCAAGAACTATCAAATAATAACGTGCCAAAGATTGTATAATCTGCTTATCAGACCTTTTAGCACCAACAGTTTAGCCAAAAATGTGAACAGAATGGTGGCCTAATAAAGACAGGAGAAAGAAAAAAGTATTGGACGTCCTGCAATGGGAAGAGCAGACAGTACAAATAATATCCTTGGACGAGAGTGTATATATGCTCAGTAGTGTACAGAAAAGGCTGAAATAATGAACTAGAATTGAGCATCGGATCTAGGTAGTGTTCTGCTAAACTGATCAAAGTTTTTTAGCATTTAAAAGTATTTTTTCACACATCAATAATGAAATCGAGTCCATGTAGAGATTACGCCCGCAATAACACTACCAAATAGGTCGTGTTTGTTAATCAAACAAACAATGCCCGGTAACCAGGGCGCCAAATTGAGCTGATCAAAAAATGGGTGACTGAGTCATAGAACTAGTATAGCAAAGACAATGATAGATATGCCAAAACATGGCAGGAATGTAGATAAAAATATCGCATCAAAATCACAAAACGCTATCAATAACGATCCATTATTATGTGACATATATTAGTGGCAGGTGAATGATGAATATTTTTAAATGTATGTTTGAGAAATATATTTGTAAGAAGTTAATTATATTTGACATAATATTTATTAAAAATGAGCATAGAAGTAACTTTCCATTTTAGTAAAATGTAAACGAATACGATTATACTAGTTAATTATCTACAAGCTTATGTTGGTAATTTTCTATAGTAACATTAAAATTTTCCATATTTTACATAATATTTTGGTTAGGTGTATTGTGCACCAACGATATCATATCTCGTTCAGTAATGGGTAATTCAAATTTATCGCACAGATTACATTATCTAACGAAACAAACCCATGGCATGATCTTTGTATTTTTCCAAGACATTTGTCAATTTCGTGATTGTCAGACGGATGTTGTGTATCGTCAAATCTTTTGTCACGTATCTTTTAATTCTCTTATCAACGGATACAGTTATCACTTTTTGTTTTATTGCTCTCCTACTGCAAATCGCGGACTTCGCTTTATGGCCGATAAAGCGACCTCGGCATTCAGACACGTCTGTCTGCTTTGATATATTTTATTGATAACACGGATTTCACCGATTGTTTATCGATAAGTTTGTGACCTTTGTTTATTTATTTTAGATGTAAACATAATTGGTATTTAAATAAAACATTTAATTGTGTTCATTAATTTTTGTGTTACCTGTACATATATTAGAAAAATTGTGTTTTTATAAAACTTATAAAATATGTAAATATTATCAAATCGCATGTTAAAATACTGAAAACAATTATAATCATCCACACACTTGTATCAATTAGTAACGGTCGCATTGACGTACAATCAAAAACCGAATACACGTGGCATTCGGTTAAACATCGAATGTCGTCCACTAATATGTAAGCGAATAATATTTTTCTAGGTAGGACTAGGTAGTAATATAGCTATCGAAAATTTTATTTCAGTAGCAATTAAAATATATAATAATAACGTACATTTAATTTAAATAAAAGGAAAAAGTCTAAAAGTCATGGGAAAATACCATACACAGTTTGTGGTCGTCATGAAAAACCCAATCCTGCTTACCTAAACTTAAACGATGTATTTTCCTGTAGATTACTGATGGTAGTTAGTTTGTTATTTATGTTAAATTATTTTTGCTGCTGCTGTAAAATGTTTCAAGATTTAGAGGAAAACGCCAATATGTTATCATTTTATTGTTAATACAGACCAAAAATCTAAGGTTTCTTTGATGAATCAGTATATGGGCTAAGTTTGCTAAATGTTGATCCATATTTAACTGAATATTTAAATGCGCCATTAAATTTTGTCAAAACCCTTGCAATGAGTCAAGAGTGATAATAAATAGTATGATATGGAAAATCACAAACAGTATTCCGGTCATATTTTTTAGAAGTGCTATCTTGAAATGAAATAATTAATAAACTCATCAGACGAATGATATCAACGAACTCGAATCACCACAGGCAAAAAGCGACTAACCGCTGTATTTAGTTATGTATACGGTTTTTTTGATAATAGCATACAGACAGACATCCGGTGACCGCGTGCCTCGCTCGTAACCGTTGGTTTTCTAAAAATTCAAGGGCAGGACTTGCTGTCAGGGACCCGTAGATTCTTGACCCCGGTCGGGCGTGAACCCGCATGTTCACGGAACACCAAATTTAGCCAACGATGTAGATAAGGGAAACAACCGAGAGAAGGCCACTTTTTGTACGATTAGATTGTTAATTGAATAGCAAGTCAATTTTGACTTTGAATGGTCAATTAAAAGTAATCATTATAAATGGTACTTACAAAAAATCCCTACGTACAGGTTACTGGTTAATACAAAAAAGCTACTAAATTCAGAAATATGCCATTCTAAATGTGTGTGTTATTTTTTCGAATTATTACAAATTTTACCGGAAAAATTGCCGGCGATTTGCCTACCTATTTATACTGAAATGCATCGGGCTAATCAATTCACATGTATTATACTATCAATATACTATTAATTCTTATGCTATATCTATTTGTTTTCCACTTGTTTACTCAAAATATTTACATTGCAACACTCAGTTATGGACATTTAAGGGTAATCAAGAAAGCGACGAGTATTCTATTTATAGAAAAAATGAGATGAAATAGCCTGTGTTTACTTAGGAAGGTTTCTTAACTTGCCAACACAAAGGGAACGGCTTTACAGCTTTTTCATTGCATCTATTCTTATCTTCGCAGTACCTGCAAAGTACGCCAATGACTGAATTATCGTAATTAAATGATTATTACCCGAGACGAACATGTTTCATCGTTCTTTACAATTTCCGACTATTGATGTGTATTTTTATGCAATATTTATTAGGTTTATTTCAAGGGTATACTGAATCACGTCAATTTTCAAATATCGGGATTAACTCTGTCAAATTGAATATAAAAAGATATTTCTTTAAAAACTAGCATCCTTTCCATAAAAAATGTCTACGGCTCCAAAAATGGCAAAAAAATGTCAGGAAGCTGATTCAATGCAACTAGATAAGTAAAAAAAATATAAGCAGAGTAAAAGTGAAACTCCCTAAAACATTTTAAAGTTGAATGTCCTATTAATTGACACCGTTAAAGTCATTACTAACAAATTAAATCGTTAAGATTTCAGTGGTTTATAAAGAATAATGCTTGTTAAACTCTAAAACATGAATGATTTAAATTATTTTATGATACAAATTGCGATATACCTAGCATCAGAAAACCAAGAATAAATGAATCTGGCAAGAAATAAATTGATGTATTCTATTGGGTTTTCTTAGAGAAGAAGCTCAAGGCAGACTTTCGAACAATAATAGGGAAGAAATAGTAACTATGATTGACTACGAGTAATTTCTGCAAAATTATTTACAGGTCTTAGAAGTGTTTAGTCTACCCTGTGTTATAATCATCCACGTCACCCAGCATGTTTTTATATTGAAACGACTTTGAAAGAACCACTGTTAAACTAAAAATACGTGTAAATAAAGTAAATGTTATATATGGTTAAGTCTAATAAGTATAATTCAGTAAATAAACAAATACAGTGACTATATTTTCGTTTTGTTTACCACAAAGTTCGAGACAAAACATTTTGTTGACTATTTGGCTCCAGCGCGTGAGACCGCTTGAAATCCGGCCAAATGCACATTCTGCCAAATTAATAACTGCCCAGACATTGCTATACGATCCTACTTCGATCGTAGCTTGTGTCGCGATTCTAAAGTCTCAATCTAAAAATAAAGCAACGACGTTTGCCAAAAACAATGAATATATCAGAACCAAACGCGTCACTACACAGTTAGTGCATTGCAATATCTACAAACCTCTGTAATATTAGTTCGATATTAATTTCACTAAATTTGATGATACAATTTCGCCCAAATTAAAACTAATTTTTTTTGCTGTTTATATAAACGTTAGGATACCTAGTAAACATTTTTTAGTAAAATTAAGACACACGCCTTATTTGTATTGTAAACTAGAAATATATAACGTTCTCCTATTGAATAATTACAATCTGTAACTGCAGTTCAATCGTAAATCAATCAATATTTTATATTCGTTAAATATACAGTACGGTACTTGATAAATTGAAATGTTTGATAGTAATCAATAAATCTTTTTTATTGCGCAATATCGTATCAGCCAGTTATGTAGTTGGCATAAAACTATGAAAGATCAATGGTAATGTTAAATATTTTATAAAGATTGACGTCAGAGCACTGGGGAACCCTCAAAAGAAATGGGTCAGCTCTACTTACATCTTTACGTCGAACATATTCATATAAACATGTTTTCATAGCCAGACACTAACAACCAGTTTTATTTGCGTTTGTAAAAATTTTACGTACTGCGTTATAAATAATCAAACTTTTTAACATTACAAAAACTATGCTAATCATTTCATGCTATGAAGAATGTTACTATCTGCAATACATAGTTATACAAAGTTGTAAGTTGTCATTTCTGAAACGAAAACGTACCAATTAAATATCGTTATACCTACCAGTGGAAAAGGAGTAAAGGAAAAAAATGAAATTTGTTCAAAAATTAACTCACGCTGTAGCGTGAATTAATTTTTGAACAAATTTTTCGATTCCGCCTGTTAATATACTAATATGTATATTAGCAGGCGGAATCTAAATCAATCGATGAGTTTCAAAAATCGTACTTCGGATCCTTGGCTGCTAAACTGTCAGTTAGTAGGTCACCTCGATTTCACAGGGCTATTATAAAGGTAACTTATACGACCAATGTGTTCCGAATATATATTTCTCGGAATTAAAAAGTGTACCGTACGGTTTAAAATACCAATTTCTTATTTTATGTGCTTGTAATGATGTTCACAGCAGGAAGTTATGATTCGAAGAAGTCCAGATTATTTCAGATGTGTAACCAGAATTTATTGTAAGCTATAGAGCAGTTATTCTGCATTGTGAATTGAGTTTTACCTTAGTTGTAAATTTACTAATGATTATGAATTACGGAGTTACTTTATAGTATTCATCAGGAACTATTGATAACTATATTTTCAAGAGTTGAACCTTCTTGTGACCTTCATCGATAGAATAGTGTAACTAATTCCGGAGTCTTCTTATCCAGTGTGTTAATGCTAACATTGGTGTCAGATTTTACATAGCGACAAGTGTCGCACACACACCAGCGATTGAAATTATCAACCAGTGCCTTTTGATGTTTTCCTTCCCCGGAAGCAAGATGTCTTTGAATTTCTCAAGTTCATCAGTATTCAATACGCACAGGACTATGGAATAAAGAAGAGTACGTTCAATACTAGAGATGTACTCGTAGGTTGTAACTTTAAAAATATTGGCCATGTTTACTTGTACTGTGGACTTAGTAAACTGGGTTACTATTACTATATTGCTCATCAAGGCTCATGCAGGCATATCACAATTTCCCGTCTTGATAACTATGTCACCATAACAATGTGAAGGCGTGACACTTTGCGATAGTGCGACCGAAATAGAGATGCCACTTATCTGACTGGGATAAATATACATGGATGGATGGATTACACCACTACACATATATTTACATACTAGTATAATTTTTCATAAAACAATAAGAATATTTTTTTTTCAAACTGAGAAAGTAAAACTGAAGATACTTTTAAAATAAAATTTGCGGCGAATAAAATAAGCATTAATGATGTACCTACAATATCAATTTGTGTCATCATTCAAAACGTTGACGATATTTCTATATGGTTATCAAAATCTTTGAAAAATATCGCATTTACCATATAATTTCAGGGCTGCCTAGATCATGAATTGATTAACCATTCGTATTCAAAAATTTTATTTATAAATTAAGTGGGTAGGTATTTCTCTCAAGCTCTTTCGTTACATAGGTACTGGCGTTAATTACGGGTTTTATGTAAAAATATCAAAGAAAAAAAGGTGAAATAAACAGGTGTCTCTCGTATATTTAAAACTTCGGTTGCGACCGATTTAATATTACGCAAGCATCCTAATCGCGTGGGTATACTGTTGCTATGTGCCTGTTGCTATCCACATCTTGAATGGGGATAAGTAGAAAGATTAAATTTATCATTATTGCCGGAACTACATAAATATAATGTTTTAGTTACTTATGTATTGTTATCATAACTAATTTTCTTTGATTCTTGCGAATGCGAAGACTAGGTACACCTGCAGATTGTTTAATTTTTTTTTGCTCATATAAAAAAAAACTGAATAAAGTCATGATTAATCATGACTTTATTCATTTTAAGTTTTCCATTCAGGCATACAAAGTTGTTAAATGCAAATGTAATTTAAAGTTAGATTTTCTCTATTTTAGATAAAAATAAAACTATTACTTCTGTTAGATTCACGCATAAAAACTGTACTGTAATACTATAAATATACAGGTCCTAATAAGATAAGGCTAATAATAATATTGTAAATGCAAGTGACATAATGCGCCTTAATATTCTTTTGTAGAAGAGGACGTATTTAAGCAACAGTATAGCTGTGTTTAAATAATTTCGGACGTCATTACTCGACGAAATTATAGCCATTGTCTCCTCAGTGTGAATTTAACAACTGTATGGACAGATGTTTATAGAGCGTAGTTTAAATGGAGGAAAATGCTTTGTTTCATTGTACCTAGTTGCTATGAAAAACTAATTATTTATACCAAAGCGTATAAATTAATGTATACTTTATTAATAGTAATATAAATCTGAAATATTTTCCTGTGATTAAATCTGTTATATTATCGCAATTGATACTTATTGAATTTTATGCCTTGTTTTTAATGTCACAACGTTTCCACGCGATGCCTAGTGATCTGCGTTTTTACTACAATTAGAACGCAGTTTATTTCAATTAATGTTTCCTCTTTATGCATAACACGTTCGAGGTAACTAACGTTTAAATATAGAACGTAGTTTTAATGACAAGCTTCAAAATTCAAAGACAATACAAATATCAGTCCAGTACATGGAATTAGTAGGTACTTTGGAGTAGGTACGTACTAATTCCATGGTCCAGTATAAAAATGGGTAGGTCAAAATAAAATTTATGTTGAGATAACTTTTGAATATACTTATCCTTCCTTATATTAAGGAATTGCATGTTAAAATTTTAAAATCTTAAAACGTCTAGAACTATAATGTCTCACATTACATAGTCTTATACGTCTTGATTAATCTATAAATTTGATAATAGAAGTAGTTAAACAAATTACATTAACCTAAAAAGAATATCCTTTCTTTCGGTAGCTATTAGAGCGCCCGCCGCTGTCGTCGTAGAGGTCAGATCAAAATAGTCATTTGTCCTCATTCTCTGCTATTTTATATCGCGCCTTGAACTTGACCAGAATATAAGTATTCAATTCTTTTAAAATAAAACTGTGTTCCAGTTGATTTCCAAACTATTTATACGTTGTTTGACGTAAAAAAAATATTGCGTATTGCAATGTATAAAAAATCGCGAAGCATACCTAAAGATTGATTAATGTTATTGTTTATTATTTCGCTTATTAAATGTAATTGGTAAAAAACCAATATCAACTACAAAATTAAAAGTTTTTACGTTTTATGTTTTTACACCTACATCTTCATCACGGAGTCTAGAATCGAAAGTTCTCGTAAAAATAGTTACGTAGAAAAACTTATATAAAAGCGATGATAGGTGTGCTAATTCTGACATCCTATTTATTTCTGATAATGTAGTTAGCAGACCAACCGACGCGCAACGAGCTACGAATTGATTCGTCGAATCTGTGGGAGGTCCACGAATATAATGTCCCGTTTGAGATGTTTGTTCTCGGAAAATACTATGAGAATTTTTAATTGTGTTATATTATTTGCCAAGCCCATGTATACGTATAAAATTTATCAATAACAGTTTATGGCTCTAAAACGTTGATCGTATGAATATGAATTATGATCGTCTATAAATCGTATTTGGAAATACTTGTTCAAAAAGGAATGTAAAACCGTAAAAGTTTACGTATCGGTCTTGTCTAGTCCATTCAGTGTTCTGCGATTTATCAGTGTAGAGCAAATTTAATTTATTCTTAGTATGTTTTTTTCAGCAATGAGTATGTTATAGATAAAAAAAAATGACAATATTTCATTGTGATGTGACGCGGAAAATCAATATTTCACATATTACATATCTACAGAACAATATTTTACTAGTACATGAAGTGAAGGCGAGGCGAAGATTGTCGACCTATTTTGTGGCTAAAATTTTCTGTTATTAATTTAATCTTAATGTAAAAAGTAGTTCACGTTTCCTGTAATAATTTAAAATCAATGATAACTGGACCCGTATGCGGAAGATCTAATAGGTTGAGGAAGAGAAATCAAGGTAGCACTAAATAACATAGAAACTAAACCTGTTTTTCTAAGTTGATATGAGCAAATAAACTTTGTTCAGTTACGTAGTATTCTTTAATGTTATGTAGTTTAATCTAAGTTTAAATAAATTAATTTGAGTTTTATTTAATAAATTTCTAAAATACTTTACTTTCGGATTATAGCATTCTCTCTCACCTGATCAATTTCCCCGTTTCGTTCCTTAGTCTTTAACCAAGTTAACAAACAAACTGGAATGGAACTCTAGGAGTTTTTTGGAAATGAACTAAAATAACAATAATTCATGCAAAATCAGTCCCAAAATGCTCAATGCTTTTTGGCCCGTGTTCGGACGAGCGAGATTTTTATGTTGGGTTAACTCCACGTTACCGAATTTTAGACTTGCTGTCACACATATAACGTTCAAAATTGTAAAGATATTTTTTCGGCATTATTCATATGCTCTGAAATTTCCCAACGTGAATTCTAACACGATGTAATAATTACACCCGTCCGAACAAGGCTTTACATTATACCGGAAAGATACATATATAAAACATTTATTAAACTCTTCAGACAGCAAGTCTGGTACTACTTTATTTACGGCAAAGTGTTTACTTTGAAGTCTAATTTATCGATATTTGGCATGTGTACCGTCACGTCCAAAAATAAAGTGGATATTTTAGAACGTAATGTTTCTTAACAAGATCATAATAAGGCTCAAATTGGTGAAATATTCATAGGCGTTAATAAATTTGCGATTGAAATGACTCATATATATGAAAACCTTGCGCAATGATAATTCTCAATTGCAGCCACTAATGCAATCATAAATTCTATCAATCACTTCAGACCTTCATTTTGTCAAAATTAATTGCTAGTTATTTTATGATTTGATATTAATTAACTCGGGTAGTCGCTGAAAGTTTAATAAAATTAAATAGTTTTAAGTACCTCTATAATAGATATGATGGGTCAATTCATAACAATGGTTCAAACTGAAATAAAAGACAAAACGAAATAAAATAAACACTAAGTGAATGAAGTAAGAAACTAGACGACATACGAGAGATTGAAACTTACTAAACTTGTCCAATGTTTAAAAATACAAATAAAAAATAAAATTAAACATGGTTTACTTATGTGTTTTCAATACAAAGCCTGAGTAGACAGCTAGTAAGGCTGACGTTAATATCAACTGCTCTCTTACTCAGACAACAATATTTCACATTGAGTACAATGAGAGTTTCACGTCCCAAGCTTAACAAAGGCAATATTTACAAGACAATACTCTCTTTCATACTATACATATAATTGTATGTGTACATATACAAAATGAAGCCCATAATAATGTCAATTGAAAGGCAGACAGGTCGATAGAGTTGTATGACGATTAAATAAAATTTATTGACTTGAACTTGAAATGGTTTAGACGATTGCCTGTGAACCTAAAATGTCTCAGGTTCTAATCCAACTATGTCACATGAGTTTGTATATTAATCTGACCAACACTTGTTTTCGATGAAGATATCCTGAGGATCCATGCATTCTGATTGATGATTTTTAGCTAGCGTAAAATGCGGAAACCAATAACTAATATAAGAAATTTTTTATGTTTAACCCTACACCACGAACATCCATGCAGCTCTCTTATGACATGATTAACATCGCAAAGGTTGTTTTGTTTGTTTCTTCAGAGTTCAATGCCCACTTGACCTGTCGCATCTTCAAACATATTTGTAGCAGACTGGAGCAAATAATATTTTTATTAAAGGCACATTATTAGCATCAAAAATATTAGAATGATCGAGAACGGTCTGACATCTTTTTGCGCAGTAAACTCAGTCTAATTTATCGTATCGTAACTGACGTTAGATTTTTTGTTCTCATACAAATCTACTCCACTTTAACATTTAGTTGGCTTTCCTGAAATGTTTTGAAATTGTGAATATTCGGCGTCTCACCTCGTCTATTAAATAGTTCTTATATAGCAGATAGTTTACAGATTATTATATTGAAAAAATAAATTACTAATCTATCAAGATCCTTGCTTTCCAAGGCACGACCATTGCCACACCTCTCCCAAATGTCAGTATTGACGTCAAGAGGGCGGCGGGTTAGCTAAATATAAACACCACCGAGCCACCACGAGTAACGGGGCTTACACACAGATGAGTAAAAATCGATAGTGTGTACGGGTGTGACGCATGATAGCAGACAACACGACGTGACGTCACAGGAAAGTACTTAAAGACATCTAAATACAGGTGTTTTAGATCGACTATTTCTTAAAAGGAATATTTATTTTTTTCAATATCGTGCTATAAGATTGAAAAGTTAAAAAAAGTAAATAAATAAAATAAACATATAAGGACAAATCACACAGATTGAGCTAGCCCCAAAGTAAGTTCGAGACTTGTGTTATGGGATACTAACTCAACGATACTATAATTTATAAAAAATACATATATAGATAAACATCCAAGACCCGGGCTAATCAGAAAAAGATCATTTTCCATCATGACCCGACCGGGATCAAACCTGGGACCTTTCAATCTAACAAAAGAGGAAACTGTTACATTTAAGACTGGTAAAGATACTGAAAAAAATAATAATTAGGTAGTTTTATTGAAAATGAATAAGGACTGGACTGATTCAAGCCATATATAGATGCATAATAAAGCTTAACGAATGAAAGATGATATTGTTATCAATATACACAACCTAGAACATGATGTTATCTAAAAGTACCTGTGATGTGATGAGCATGTCATATACAAGGAAGCGATGATGAAAGAACAACAGAGAGTGACACAGTGTGTCATGTAGTGGGATAGATGGATAATAATTTAGACACATCTTCACACTTCAACATGTTTATTGTTTACGAAACTAAGCTGGACATCATAGACATAGATAATAGATCTACAATAATATTTTTAATTAGAAAAGAAAAGGTTTGTACTTATAAATATTTATCGATAACTTAGCTGAATGATAGACCTTTTAGCAAAGGCAATAAATTGTATTTAATAAAAATAATAATTTATGGCATGTACTTTACTTATGTATATTGTATATATGTGGCATGGCACATAATGTAACTTAAATGGCCAGTAATTTGTATGATGAAGGTTACCACGCAACGTGTGAACTTTACAGGTGACCTGTGCTAATGTAATGACATATTCATGAAGTTAAAAGCTATTCAACCGTAAAAAGGCAGGCATTCATTATAAGGTCACTGACTTTATTATGCCTGTTTTTGTTAGAAATTAATCGACAATACTAGAAATAGCCGGCCTAAATTACTTAAACAGCTATGTCGTGAACTGTTTTTTATTTGGAATCATTCAGTTTTAATGTAATTTATGTAAATCAAAACAATAATGTAGGCAAAATCGAAGTTAACAGATTTTGATTTGGTAACGCTCTTCGTCAAGAATCTTCTTAGATATATCAAATAGCACTTAGGTATAACCTCTGAAGGCGCACTGGCCTTCTTTATGGATAAATAAAATCCTGGACAGTCAGTTACGAACGAAGTCTCTAGTCGTCAATATTTTGGCTATATTGTTTGGTTTGCTCTTTTTTAACGTAACTCTAATTTGCTCTCCATCTATATTTACTTTATTATAAAATAATAAATAATATTTGTGATGGCGACAAAAATAACGCGTTTTTAACTTTATCAAAATATTTACCCCTGTATAAATAAAATCTATCTCAAATAGAATGATAAAAACAAACTGAAATACAAGTTTTCTACGAAACATCCTAATGGATTGCCTTTCTTTGATATCAGTTGCGTCATAGGTAACCCCAAATGCGCCCACAGATTCATAATCGAAACGTAAATAGCACACATTGAAAACAAACTATACATCAACCTATTTCGTAACAGCCGAGACTGCATCTCAATGCGTTCTATAAAAAAACCCACGAAAATAGACCATCAGCTTTGTAGGGCAGTTTTGACGTCATAGCGGTGCGCGGTAACCCTTTCGAACCGCAAGTGGCCTGATTTCTTGCTTAACCTCGCAGACTGATTGATGCCAGGGATCTATGGAAATTAGACGATTTAAAATTGTAGATAAGCCGTAATCCTATCGGTTTTTTTTTCTCCAATGCTAAAGCATACAGTCGTCGTTGTAAAGATAAATCTTTTAGACTGAGTGATATGTTTTATTTAACGCAAAACGTTAAACTTATAACTTCCACCTCCTCTTCTCGTCGGGGGTTAAAAACTACTTATAAATTTACAACTGCTTTTATTTTTAGCAAACGTCAAAATGTGCTCATGTGTAGATTTAATTCTGTAGCTGTGTCTATAAATAATTGATAATGTTTAAATTGATGAAATTTTCTTTACCGGTGTATTTACTCTGGCAACGTCGCCGCCCGAAGAAAATTTGGTGTTGGCGTCACCACGAGGTCAGGATCTGTCGTTAAACTCGTCTTCAAAAATTGAGTTGCGTATTTTGGACGTCAGCCACGGAAACTGCACGTTTTCAGAGATAAGCAAACGACACATTCTTTTCACAAATAAAAAGCCTTGTAGTATCAAACTAAAATGAACTTTTAATTGGCAATATTCGTCGTGCTCCTGTAACAAACCTACCTAAGTATACCCGATTATATTAGCCATCGTTGATCAAACATTGCACTCCGTTTAGAAGAATTTATGTGATAAGGCCATGCCAGTTCTGCTAGTTCCAGTCAAAATTGAAAAACCTCACGCAATTACTATTAGGTTCAGATGTCATTGTTTGATAATCGAGGATCGCGAAGATAGTGTAAAGTGGAGTAGAAAATGTAGAAAAGTGTATGCCCGACGATTTATGACTGAAATTTATAGTAGAAATAGTTTATGATTAAAAGAGAAACTTAAAGCAAGTGAAAATGCGAACAATAACAGCTCGCACGATTGACATAAAGCACCTACTCGTACCTACAATATCACGTCTCACGCAAGTGATAAGTGACATCCACTGAAACTTGATTGTGCTATCTTTCTTCGTAACAAGACCACCAAAAGTGACACATTAATACCCATATCATTTCACCAATGAATAGGTATCTCTGATGATGGAATCTCAAATTAGTCTGGCAAATTAAATGAAAACACACCAGATGCAATACTTGCTATATATCTGTATGGTTGTAAAATAAAAGAACAGGTACTGAATGATTTTTAGGAACTATGAATCTTGGCGATTGTTTCTTCGTATTGGTTTGATAACATCTGGCTAGCTCCGCCATTTGTTATTTTTACCTACAACGGAACATAGGTTATTTTGAGTCAGGTGGTTCGTCTGAATGTGTTAGGAATGAAACTTTCCATTCATTTTTATTCATTCAATTTATCACCTACGTGGTCAAGTTGTTCATAACAGTATTCTTCATAAAAAGAAAGTAGGTATCTTAAACAAAAATAGTACCTATATTTTTGTTTAAGATACCTAGTTCACCTCACATTTATAATCATTAAATCCATGAATCATCCATTATAAAATATAAATTGATGTAATCATCTCAGATTATGTCGATTTAGCATTTTATTACATCCTGTGGAATTATCCAAATCAAACAAAACACATAACGAAAATATGTCGTTTAGCTGACTACTTACTTATTTTTTTTAACCAAGCCACAAAAACATGTTTGTTTACTAACAAATTTTGTTTTTTACGTAAATAAAATATTTGAAACGTAGATAATCCTAGATTAAGAGGATATGACTTGGTATGTACACTCCTTACATTATCGTTTAAGACTGAAATATAAAGTTAGTCATTTGCACAGTTTGCGCAGAATTTTATTAAAGTCAACAACTTAATTCGACTTTCACGATTTAACAAGTTTTAGTGTTAAACAGCGAACCATTGAAAACCGATGTTAAAAGTCCCTATTACTTAATAAGAATCTGAATAATATCGAATAACCCTTGACAGCAAAAATGGCAGCAACTTGACGATGAAGAAATCATCATCAAAAAACAAAAAGTCATTAGGTAAGTACTTGAATTATACTAATAAGTGATCTGTGAGAATACCTATTTTCACAGGTCACTTACTATAAATTCAACTTTCAAACATCAAATTATCTAATTTACGAAGTTTTGGAGTGACGTCAACGGTAGCCGTGTTCGGGACAACCCTCAAAAGTGGTAATAAAAGTAGCTTCAAACTTCTGTATTAATCATTCTGTAAACTATAGAGGCTAAATGTACGAATACGGTGTATTACAATAGTACAGATGGAATTTTCATTTACGATTGGGGATGAGCATTTTCTAGGACACTTTTCTTGAGGCAGCAGTTATTGTTAAAATGTTTCAGGTACAAGTTTGTAATAGCGGAAATATACGTACTTTCAACTAACAAACAGGGTTACCTCTTTGAAGTAGTTTTAGCATCTTCTATTATATGCAATGTATTATAGAATATTTCTCCATTATCAGGTGTTTTTACTGATATATCTCGCCTAGAAGCCTTTATTGTTTCAGATATGGAAGAAGTCGTTATTATGGTAACCGTACCAAGGCCAAGTCGGGTCAAGGTAGTAGGCCATTTGACGTAGTTCTGCGTCATTCCCGTGTTATTGATCGTCTAGAAAATGTCTAACATTGTTCAGATGAATTGTTAATAGTACACGTGACCGGCTCCCACATTAGGAGTTTTTATAGCTTCGTATAATTTACGAGCATACCACTCAGTCTTTTAACATTACGTCATAAAGATCAAAAACCTGTGTAAAAAAAATAGGTATTATTTAAACACGTAATGTTATGGAAATTATATAAGTTGAAGTTGATCTAGCGTAACTAGTTACTCGTTTATTTAATTAATAATTTTGGCAATAAGCTTGATGGCGAAAATATGTCACATTACATCCGTAAAGAAAAGTCGTAGTCGTAGTCGTAGAAAGATATCCTGCTCTTATGGAGTTTTATGTTGGTTCTAAAGAAAAAACAAGTACCTAGTTAAAAACAATATTGTGAAATGTCATAACAATGATGAGGTTCGTATAAGATCATAATCGTCACAAAACATATTTCGTTTTTTGTTTCCCCGACATTCCTATCTATTGACGACGGTTTTGCGATACTATTTGTTTAAGAAAATCAATGCTCTTTGTATGATACGTTAAAGACTGGTTTTGTCTGTTTGTCGAAATCAATGATACTGACATTCGTCTAAATGCGTGCCGTGTAACATTGCGCGTGACATCGACGTCTGTGCGCCTACGCATATTCCAAATGACACGTCACGTTTTTTAACAGTTTTCCATCTGTCCGTGATGTAACGTAATTTTCGTATTTTCCTGAATTTTATACGGTGTTGTAGTAAATTTACTGAATCAATTAATTTCGTAATGTTGATATAATTTTATGATGATAGTAGGAATAAATCAATAATGAACGTATTATTTTCATAATACTAAGTTTTAAGTGACAATTTATTTTAAATCTGATACAATATCAGATAGTAAATGAATTTTATGAGGAAAATACTAAAATAAACCACATATTTTGTAAAAAAGCTAAGGATACTACATCGATAAAAACTTGCAGTGGCAGTGTATATAATATATTTAGTTAGGTACATTTTTAAAATCTTTTGTGATGGTTTGCCATTAACTAACTGGTATGCATAACATTTCCATCAATAGCTGAGCCCAGCCTTTGATGTCGACATTAGCTGCGGATATGCTCAGCCACAATCGAGACCGACGTCAAAGACAAAGTGAATTTGTTTTGCAAGAATTGTATGATATGTATAAGCTGAAAAAATGGCCTGAAAATCGCGTATGTTACCTATAAAAAATACTTTGCTAAACTTACTTTACTCGTTTTGCTCTGCTAAATAAAGAGGAAAAATAAATTTGTTGTTTATAAATATTTCCGAGTAGTGAAATTTTGGGAAAACCTTACGATATTTACATTCCGTTTTAATAGATAATAAATTATACGGAAAAAAATTATAATAGTGTAACATGTTTGTTTACATGGTATCTGGCATTGCAAATATTTATTATGCTACGGTAGAGCTAGTGAAAAGAACGCTGTGAAGTCAAAGTCAATTCCTATACTTATTTAAAAAAATGGAGTCCAAATATTAAACTAAATTATATCTTTAACGCTAGTAGCAAGAGTCTTTAACGCTAGTAACATAGTTTGTAAAGAAGTTGCTTAAGTACTTTAGCTACTTCTTGTTGATTGTTGTTACGTTGATTTATATAAAACTTAATTAGAATGTATAACACTTTACAGCTTATTAAATCAATATTATGTTGAAAACATTAACAAACAAATATTGAAATTCCTCTGAGGACTCATATTCTCAAGATTATTTGTAAGTATATACATACAAGTCATTTTTGTGATCATCTGATATGCCTTGGCAAGCAGTCGACGGCAATATCAGTGGCAAATAGTAAAAAAAAAAAACCAAACACTTTATTGAACGAGACTGTCTATCGAATTAGTATATTTTTAATGCGTGATGAAATCATTACTTTACATATTTGGCCCATCATAGAATAGTCACAACGTTTGAAAAAATACACGAAAAACATAATTACTTCAAATTATTTATCGTACGTAAAACAAGCGGTTGAATCAGTCCAATCGTTCATACAAGTATAGCCTGAGTTCATGATTGCAAGCCAATATAAGCAATAGCTGACTAATCATTTGTTTACTATTGAACATAATTTTACATTATATGTATACATAAGTTGATGGTGTTTACTTCCTCAAACATATGGACTTTGTTTCTTGGATTATTTAGCAGACTCTCGTTTGCACACGTTATCCAGATCCCACACTGCCAATACCAAAATAGTGCTCGATGAAATCAAGATTATTTTTAATTAATTTCATCGTACTTTTTTAATTATTTCTATATTAGTTCAAGAAACTTATAAAAAATGCACACTGTTAGTATTTAATTTTTTTAAAATAAATCCACAATATCTTATAGATTAATATAATATTATATAGAAGATAGAATATAGAATATAGAAAATAATATCTACAATAATGTTTCCTGTTCATTTATTTAAATGCAACTGCGTTTATCGAAACATCAAATTAAATACAAAAGGCCGCGATACCATGACAAGGGCACATTTGTAGGTAGAATGAGAAGATATATTGCTATATTTTATGACAGCTTTGTTACATGGTTCTCTTATTCCTGTGGGAATTTCAGTATGTCTGAATAAAACATTAACTCTTCATCAGATACTTACAAAAAATATATATTCGTCGACTGAAGATTTTGCGTGCTTAATTAATTTATTTATGGATGTACCTACTTACAAACAAATATATTATAAGTTAGTAAATAATGAACGTAATGAAAATATTATAAATATGAATATACATAAACAAGTTAGGCAATTCATTTTTTGACCTAAATATTTTTCAGTTTTTAAGGTTATCATGAAAATAAGGTCATTCTATATCAACGCATGTCGCATCAAAATAAAAGTTTTAACAACTACTTACGTACATGGGAAAATTACGATGTCCTTAGTGATAAGATATGCATTATCTGGTAGGAGTGCAAGTCTAAAATTCTATAAGATATACCTAATATCTCATTGTAGGTCATTTCTTTGAATTTTTATGAAAATATTCTTCTACCTGACGACGATCTCCAACGATGACAGAATTTTCCCGGACAAGTGTAGTGCCACGGACACCTCTTTGTCGATGGTTTTAGAGAACCTAATAATTAGTTTTAAGAAGCTAATAAAAAGAGCTGGATTTGCTGAAACATGAACATACGTTCATGTTCACTTTGTAGGTGAAAACAGCATGAAAATAATTTTCTTTCATTTTTCAGTATATCATAACCAGATTCACATGTGGGGATAAAAGATAATGTAGAGATAGTGATATGGTTACAAAACTAAGCCGTTAATCGCCAAAACGATTTGAAAAAGTGTCAAGAAACACTGCACAGAAAGCATGAGGCAGCCGACATTGATCTTTTTCGGTTGCACAAACAATCAGACTGCTTTAATTGTTCATTAAAAATGTTCTGGTCGGTATCAACGAGAACAAAACATTTTGCGCATCGGGAATCAAAAATAGTCTCAGTAAACATGACCGTGTTCTTTTCCAAGAACCGTATCTCACAATTAGTTGGGTTGTTGCAGGAAATTACTTTAATTCCTCCTAATTGCTTTTTTAATTTTAATGTCTTCTAGCTGACGGGGATTTTTATTATTTATTTAACTTTTTAATAGATTTATCGGTGATGAAATTTTTTGTCTACTTCGAATGGAATTCGAATGTCATAATTAATTATAAGTTTAATTTCCTATTTCGTATAATCGTGCAGTTTTCATACGTGGCTCATACGTGTTTTCGCCACCGTAATGTTGATGAGCGTCCAGAAATAAAAACAATATCGTATATTATTCAAAGATACATCCTCATTGTAAATGTAAACGTACACTTAGGCAAATTATTTGCACATTTTCTGCAATTAATAAACGAATGTTTAAATATAGCAACCACATAAAGTGATGATAATCACAGGGTCTGAGCGAGGAGTGATCAAAACAACTCCCGTCATTGTACTGTTAATGATCAGCAATTATAAGATGAAAACTTATTGCAAGTACATGTGGCCGGCAATGTGACTGAAGTATAAACAGAACGAGCCAACGTGCTAGAAACGTGCACTGAATGAAATTAAAGAAAATAATAAGTTTTACCTACAGGATATTGAATTTGTATTGTTTCCTCTGTTTGCAACTGATAACATATACACAATGATTTATACAAACAAAGGATGAATAGATCCTTAAAAAATATAGGAAAGGTTAGCTTATGAGGGTCCGAAACGGTAAACGACTTATACAAATACATCTTTGTATTATATTTAAGTACATATTTAGACATATTTAAGTACTTGAGAAATATTTTCATTGTTATAGTCCAACAAAGGAATTAAATTTTCTTCCTTTGAAATTAAATATAATATTAATTTTAGTTCATTGTCTCTGTTCCTCAGTGTCAACAAATAATCTTCTTTGTTTTACAGTTTGTTGAAAACCTGGCTCCTTTCCAAGATTAAAGTATTATTTACAATTAATTATTTTACAAAACAAAGATTTTGTAAGTTTGTTTCAGTGCAACCAATGATACAAACAAACATTAATTATAGGTATTTGTATATTTAGTATATAGGTAGGTATTCTAACCTTAAGATTAAGATAAACATGATCATAAGTACGTTGATGGTCATTAAAACATTAAGTACCTACGTCTTACACATATTTACAATAAACTATAATGTATAAGAAAAGCGGAATAACATGTTAGCAGCTTGCTCATTCCTTATGGTCGTCCAGGTCCAGGACAGTAATTTCTATCAACAATCAAACTCACAATTATACATCTAATTTCATATCCAGTTGAACCAGTAATGAGAATAATAACGTTATTCCTGGCAATAGTACTCGCGTCAGTACTCGGATATAAATCCAGGCATATTAATTTCATTATTGAATCCTACTAATATTCTATACGCGAAAGTTTGTGAGGATGTATATTTGTTACTCTGTCATGCAAAATCTGTAACCTGGAATAATATAAAGGGCACTTTTTACTTCCTTTTTTATATTGTGAAGGAAACTACCACCTCTATAGGTTTTTGAATCGTTTGTACAGCTCATATTTTATTTTATATTAGTCGTATAAAATATGTAAGAAAATTTGAGATAAGTATATTTTTTATAAGTAATCAGGATGTGTGTGACAGTGAAGGTAGACGGAAGATTAGATAGGTATATAATAGAACTACAGGTAGTAGACTCATTATACAATGTTCGGGGTGTATCAAAAACACGCAAAAAGGGTGGAGAGGACCAACTAGATTTTTCAGATAATGGATTTAGAAAGTTGGGAGAAACCTGCAAACTTTAAGAAAACAACTCATTGGTTAGTTGAGATATGTTGCTAAATAATGGAAAAAGTAAGTAAGTCTTAAGCAAGACTAAACAATATATAATACGTATTTATACGATATATTTGTTTGGTAATAAACCCAACACCAATTACCATTATGAACCTTAATTGAAATGCATGCTCATATAACAATAAGGCCACTGTCTACTCTATCACGTATCGAAGCAATTTGAACATATTAATGGGCAGTATTCTAGCAAATTGTATCGTCTCAATCTCAATGATACTCATTCATATTTGAACATATATCATGGTTATTATAATTGGCTCCACCATATGCCTATTGACTGGTATTCGATAAGTAATTATTTATCGGTTCTAGAATCTTGTGGAAAAGTTGAAGAAAGAGTCTTAATTTGGTTTTGTTTGACTAAAAGTACTTATAATATATAAACATAAATTCGAATATGGATATATAGAACACCAGGCCTTCAACTTGTTCAATTTTAAGGCTAACATTTCATATTTAAAAGTCTACAAAGAAGACTGTTACAAACCGACATTAATATAGCGGTAATTTTAAAAGAATCGACGGAGGCGGCACAATTCGGCAACACCAGAACAAATTGCTCAATTTCAATGCAGCAATGAGGTGATACTTGTTGCTTTACGTGAATAGATTGTTTTGAGTACTCGCCTCGTGTGCCGCACTTGAAAACATCCTGAGAAAGTACTACTGACTGGATAACATCGTTTGTTACTGACAGATTATGTAATAGTCATAACGTTATCACGTTACCTTCGCCTTTTGTAACGGTTAACTGGGATATCCTTTTTCAGTCATCATTTTACTTTTTTTTAATTTCTACCTATTATATTTGTCTGGATATTTTAATAATTTTATTAAATATCTGTCTTTCTTGAACTAGAAATTAACTTCAATAAGCATTTTAGATATTTACATTACTTATATAAATTACAGTGACATGAAATGAATAATAAATCTTAAACATCCAAACACCACCACAAAAAATGTGTAGAAAACATTTATGTAATTTAAAAAAAATATGATCCACTTACCAACATGCGATAGGCTGGTGAGATCTGACTCTGAAAGAAAGAAAAAAAAAACGCGTGAAAACAATGACAAGGCGTGCAATAAACAATGTAATGAACAACAGTGAACATGCAATTAAACGGAATTATGATAATAATATAATTACAATCTTGCTTTGCTGTTATTATGTCACATATGAGTAAGGTTTACGTAATGTACTTAATTAAATAAAAAAAAAAACAATAAATAAAATATTTCACATAAGACTGTGTGAAATAGAAAGTAGAGATCTCATTAATAAAATAAAAATTAGTTAGATTTAAATGCACGAAACAAAATAATGACAGACATACATATTTATTTAGTAATATTGATTGTAAAATAAACTTTTCAAATATTGTAACTATGTTTTTTTAAAATATTTTTGTAGTAAATAAAAACTGTACGGGCATGCATTTATTTTATGCCTACTGAATAGGACTGGGCTGAAACTCTCCGCATTTGGTGTAACTCACATTTGTTTAGTTTTTATCTAATTTGCTATTATTTAATACAATATTCTACGTGTTATTTTTATATTCCCTGATCAGATCCAAGTCTGTTTCTCGGAATGTTTTATGCATTGATATGCATGACAGGAGGCACAACATTCTTGCGTGACGAGAATTTCAAAAGTGTTCTGAATGTTTGTACAAGTAGTTTTTGCAGAATTTTGTTTGAATAGCTAATAAGTTGCTTTTGTAAAATAAAACCTTAGGTTTAAGATTATAAGTTAGGCACCTACATATTAATGGATTGTTTTTTGACAAGTTGTTTGAATATATCTGTTGGAACCCTAAATGATGTTGACCACGAGTTTATAAGAATATATTTGATCTCGTGGAGCTTCGCTGAAAGGATTCCAGTCTGTTCTTATTTTCGTTCGATAACATTCAAATATCAGTGAAATTCTTTATCAAACCCAAATAAGTTATTTAAAAGTAAAGTTTAGGTCAGAGCCTTCCTGGTAGCAAAGAGCTGGCAATCTGGTATTTTTAAATAACTAGACTATTGTTAAACGAGACCAATATATTCCTTTCGAAGGAATTAGTGGAATTTCTACTACCTAGATATTTGTCACGGTTGTTCCTACTGTTGTGACAAAAATTATTTGTAGTTTCTTCGAAGACAATTGTAGACGAACTACCTAATGAGCGATGAAAGACAGAGATTCGGGGAAAAAGGGCGAAACGACTTCCACCTAGCGGCGGAACTTAGCAGCGGATTTTAAATCGTAAAACGTACAAAATTATTAAAAATCGTATTACAACCAAATATAATGGGGTGATGTGTGACGCACTGATTTATATTTCATAATACATGATATGTTACAAAAAAGGTCAGCGATGACGCAGGAGATATAAGTGACATGAAAACAGTATTAACAGTATTAGTAACAATACAAATGGTCAAAACAGCCTTTCGATTTGACTTACGACATTGATACTGATATGAATTACAAACGACCTAATTCTATTTATGTTTTATGTATGCTATGTGGAGTTCACTTCATTTATAACTGTTTATTATTCATTATCAAACATATACTAAACAAGCTGTCAAAGATTTTAATAATCATACTAAGAAGAAAAGGTGACATTTATGACATTTAAATTGCCGTAAGCCTACAGTTTACGGCAGTACGGATGGAACAATAAAATTATTGACCAAATCCGAATTAACACGCTGCGGTCCAGTAAATTAAAATGGGATTAGGCCGGCCTGGATCGCCCGCATGCCGTTGGCCCATATGCCAAAACACACCAACATTATGAATGAGTGCAACAGAATGAAACCAGGGTGTCGTCCTTGGTGGCTCTGGTGATGGCGATGGCAAGATTTCCAATTTCTAGATTACCACAACTCAAGACAGAAATAAGGAGATAATGGAGGGAAGATAGGAAGGCCTTCGCCCAGCAATTGGATCTTGATAGCTGATATAATAGTAAACAATAATAGGAAGTCCTAAAACCAATATTTGTTCGTAATTGTTAAGAATTTTTGTTCTGTTTTCATTTGGTAAAAATAAGTAATTGTTTGAACTAAGTAAGTGAACCACGTACGAAGACCAAAGTTTGTGCTTGCTCACAATAATCCCATAATGAAGAGATTTTGGCAAATAAATCTTCATTATAAGATTAACTTTATCTAAGATTTGATACTGTAATTCAGGAAGTTAAATCCCTACCTACTTACTCACCTTTGTGACTCAGCCATGAGTCAGTCTCAAAGGTTTATATCCCACATTTATAAATGCAGATATCTCGCATGGCTATTATTAAAATCGCTGGGGGGTGCTGATAGTGTTATCAGCCAATAATAGCTAATCTCCTGACACATGACCCATGACTATCTGACGTTCTTGTGGAATACTCCTTAGCATGTTTCTTGATCTGGTGCATGACATCTTCGCAATCACTTGTTGTGTTTGCATCATTTGTATTATAATTTAGGTAATATTAATTATTTATCAGTTTATGCAAAAACAGGAGTAGGTATGAGGAAAAACGTTAGCTTATGAGCACATTGCGGTAAAATACAATTAGGCGTTTGTGTAAATTTCTTAACGAGGTCAAAAATATGCAGTGACACCATTATTAAGAAATCTCTTTATTTTTCTTATCAGGGTCGTAAGGTTTAATGCGCTCCGCAAAATAGGTACATATTCTTTGTTTATATCCTCTACATCACTTACCTATGTTAGATATAAGTACATAATTATCGGACTGGGTGTGTCGCCTGTCTGCATACGATATGTTTACAGCTAAACCACAACCGACGCATATAGTTGCGTTTTTGTAAACAAATATGTACTTACAGTATATTGTGCAGTCTGTCGCGATTAATTTTCTGCTTGTAATTTTGTGCATCAAAGATCAGAGTATTAATAATATAATGCTTTCATACCTTAAGACTTTCTATGATTATTTTTCATTTCAAAACTTAACTAAACAAATAGTTTTGTTTAGTTAAGTTTTGAAATGAATCATAATATAGTTATTATGTAAAATTTGAAATGAATCATAATATAGTTATTATGTACAGCTGACAGCACACCAACCAAATTCATTGCTAATTCACCGCAATTACCACCTAAAATAACTTAACACGCAGTGGAATGTAGATAGGTACTTACCAAACTCTATTGGATTGAATTTGGTGAAATATGGTTAGAATACAACTTACTTATACTATCATTTACAAAAACAGAGACAAGTAGAAACTATATATTCACATCTGTCAATTGTCTCTAACCAATAACAAAAATAATGATGTTCTTCCACCAACCGTAAAAATAATAAACAATAATTTTACCTCAAGTTCATGAAGAATGTCGGGGATTTACATTGACCATTGTTTGGTAAGGAAGTGGTTTCATTTAATAATAAACGAAATAGGTAAGTACTTCATTTTTACAATTATTAAGTATGATCAAAGTATTTACCTTCGAGGCGCGAGAAACTTAGAAACTTCACACGTGTCCAAAACTGGTCAACCTTAGACTGTATGTAATAAGTATAGAAGCAACTTCCTAGATGTTGTTTATAACACCCTTCCTGGTAAACAATTGCAACCGTATTTATTGCTTAGACGTTACTATGTAATCAGCTTTGTCTCAGATGATATTATCCTAGTTATAAAATACTGTTGAGTAAATAAAATGCAGTCAAGGAAAAAACAAATACATTTCGTTACATAAGGCCGTCTTCACAATGAGTCAAAGGCCATTGCTTCATCTGTGGTTTACGTTATTTACAATACTTATACACAATCACAATACACACCACAGTAACTCATGATATGAATCATTGTTTATGGTATGGAAAAGTGCACGGAAAATAACTTTATTTCTTATTTCGGTATTTTCATAGAAAAATTTGGAATTTGTCTTCCTTATACAGGGTATGTTAGATAGGGAAAATAGAAAATTATTATCTTCACAATTCCTATATTTCATTATGTGAAGATGAATTAGTTATAAGGAAAGAAATTTTAAAACATGGTAAGTATTGATTCTGCTAAACAATACGGGGATTTTTCTACTTTTCATTGTTTACGTTGAAATTCAGGTGAAAACCTAATGAGGGCGCCGCGCCAGAACGTATTTACAACCTCGACGCCTTCTCCGTATTAAAAATAGTTGAAAATGTTGTTGTATTTTAATCTTTTATAGCATATTTTTAAAAGGTTTTCCCTTGAAATTCGTAACTTACCTGGCACTTGTATCCTTAGTGGCCTTTACTTAGTAATGTGTTGTTTAATTCTGCTTGATCGATTGAGACTAAGTACTTAATTAAGATAATCCCAACTTCCTAGTGCCGCCTAATATTTTTGTTAATTTTCACACTTAAAATAGTCACCCAGTTTTAACTCTTCTTGAAAGGTTATTGTAGATGTGCAATTAAGAAAGATAGTAGCCTTAAAAATCTATTTGACCAGTCACCTAGTAATACCAGAAGGTCGTTCAAAGATAAGTAGTAGTCTCTATCTATGCATAGTTACGCTTTTCCCTTCGCCACTTGGGGTCAGAGTATTGCAGATATTTAACATTAATAACATATACTCTAGAAACAAATATTTATATTATTTATGCTACAATGTACTTATCTACTATGGAAATTTGTCCTGGTCAATTTATTTTCACTTCATCGGTTTCATCAAGGTAATGGTACATATCAGGTCTTTTTTCAATATGAAGTCTAAAATCTAAACACAGGAATACATAATAAGTGTTACTTACCTACTCGAATAAATAGAAACACATCTTTACAATCAAAGTTTAGCTACCATGAGAGTTTTACAGATTATAATTCTATCCTTCTAACAAATTTTCATTTAAATCTATGCAGTAAAGAAATTGTTAAACTTCACGAGAATGAGAAGTAAAAAAGAATTTAATCATTTCCATAACAGCCCACAGTCTACGTAGTTTAGTTTTGCCTGGCCTAGTACAGGCAAAAACATATCTAATCCTAAGTTTACTCTCCAAATTGACATAACCACTTCCTGTGAACACCCCAATACCTAGTATGACCTACGTAAATGGTCAATTGTAACATAATATAAATCTATGGTGTAACGACAAAGATTAGTGGAAATCTCAATGATATCACCAGACCTTGCGTCATTCGTCAACGGGCAAGCAACGAACGGCCAACAACGGTAAGTCACTATCAATTAACATCTTGATTTACTATTGATGCTTCTATTCTGGTCAATGAATTTCAATGGACCATTGACGCATATAGGTAGCTTTACCATATTTATTGTTGCCGTCACCATTCACTATTACTTCACACAACGAAAATCGATGACGCTGCACTGCTAGTGTGATCTTCACTAATCGGATTGGTGTACTAAATACTTAAACTATAGGTGCCTACCTATAGACATCATTTCAATGATGTAATTTGTGACGTACAAGTTCGTTTGCCGAATAAATGATTTCTTTCTTTCTTTCTTTCTTTCTTTCTTTCTTTCTTTCTTTCTTTCTTTTAGTAATAGTATCAACTGTAAATTAGATGGGTAAAATACATAGGGTAAGTTGCGTCGACTATGTTAGTACAGACACATAATAATACGTGTACGGAATACGGAAGGTAGGTACTATACTCGAAACCCAAAGATACCACCTTCCACCTGGTAGGCCAATGCCATAATATACAAAAAGAGATTCTGAGGCAAAATTAAAGCCCTTGACAACCTGGAGCAGAGTCACGTGACCCGATCCAAGTAAAATCGGACAAGGGATGAAGAAGAACATAGACACACCTAGGGTAAGACACCCTATTTGGGTGTCGACTAATAAAGTTACTATTATAAACAAACTTTACATTTCTATTTACTTAAAATACTCTCATGGTGATAGTGAATAGGAATTACAATTGAAAGTTTTATCAAAAGGATTAGTAGCGCCATCTATATTTTTATGTTCAAATTACTTGAGAAAGCATGGTGTCGAAAACCATTACTACCGCCATCTATATGTGTGTTTGTAGAACTAACAATGTATTTGATGGCAATGCTAGCGCCATCTATTAATTTTCTTTGATAACATTTAAGAGGACACAGTAACGCCATCTACAGATATCTACCAAAACAATTTCATTGGAAAAGCATGGCACACTGCAGTAGGTAAACTCATTACACAGTAGTTTTGGGTTTCTTTACCAGATGGCGCTGTATTTTTTTTTTACATTCCATTAATTTGCAGTTTATTTTGCTACATTATTATATCCAGTTTTTTATTTACAAATCATCGTCCATTATTTGTAGATAAGCCAAAATAGTTTAAGTACTTACGGTAAAAAGTTATATCAGTATTTTAATTTAAATACTTACCGGTGTCGTTGAGCAATACGTTGATATCCGTTGTCGACCCATCGGTCGACATCCCTGTAACAAAAATAAATAGTTGATGAGATATTGAATGCTAAGAATTTTCCTATAGCTAGCTTTCTTTACATGAATTTTATGACCACCATTCAAATAAAATAAAAATTCATCAGGTTAAAATTATTTGTATGATTGAATGACACTGAGACGTCTATTTTTATGAATGACCGAAAATCGCGATATATTCTGATTGCCACGATGGCCTAATCGCCCAAAAATAACAGACGCCCAAATACTGTATCTGAAGCAATTCAATGGGACTGCATTTAGTAGTAGGAGTTATCCAAATTATTTTTGAAACGGGTAAGTTCAAAGTTAGGACCACTTAGATTTACTTTAAGAAATATGATAAAACTATATTTCTCCTCACAAAAGAATGCGGCGGCTAAATACTCTATGTCAGTCTATCTGAGAAGAAAGACCCTTTTTTTCGGAATCATAGAAGTGTCCAGATATTTGGGTCTATGGATTTTATTATAGTCAAAAAACAAATGTACCAACAACAAAAACAAATGTACTTGTCCTTTAGTAATAACTTATAGGTACATAATTTAAATAGATATCTACTTCTACTCATTCCTGGAATTAGAGGTCTTGATAGACAGATAGACGGAGAATGAAATAAACCTTACAAAAACGGAAAGAAAATCCTTTTTGGGTACCATTTTTTATTTTGATTTGAACCACAATAAGAAGCTTTATCCGGCCTAGGCATTTGATAACATTATGTAATTATTGAATTCCACCGTAGACTGATGGAAGGCCACCTCCGCCAGGCAAGCGTGACTGCGCGAGCGACACGGTCGCCGATCATGCAATGATTCGTTGATTCATCATTGCTCATTATTTTAGTAATTGTCATAGTGTCACAGTCGTCTGAATCGTGTGTCGTCGACACAATAAATAACTTTACAAGTTTTAGGGTGAGTTGCAACTTTGAGGTTGAGACAAAATGGCATACTTTGCATTTTTCTGCTCAGGTAAAGTTTACGTCAAAGTTGGCTGGCAACTCACTCTTGTTTTAGGGCTCCGTTATATGTATAGCTTTCTAAAAGGGTTCTATATTAAAAAAAAGCTTGTGAATAGGATTGATATTCGCTGATAAACTCTGCCACGGTCTCTTGGTCAGCAGTTCTCATTTTTTTATGGAAACCTGAGCAACTCACGGAACCCTAAATAAAAAGTTGCAAAATTAAAACTAGTTTTATGAGTGGTGACGTAACAGTTGACACTGTTAGGTGTCAGACTTTCAATAAAGTTCATATTTTATAAGTAGATAAGTCGTAGCTCTCAATAAAAACATTGTAAAATAAATTGAATCATATTAATAAAACTTGCCACATTTTAAGAACCGTCGCCCAGGTGATCAGTAACAATGAATACAGTGTAGTTATAAGGAAATAACAATTAATTTTATACTGCTGTATAAATATATTTTAATACATAAGAACATTATCACAATCTCACGGTTCCTATTACAGATTATCATAATAAAACGTTATTCAGATCTCTATGATTACAACAATATAATCGCCCCGTAATAATAATCTATAGGTATCAAATAAGTATTTAGGTATTCAGTAGTAATTGCAGAAGATATTTGCAAAAGAGCGGAAAATCCCCGGGCGACAGCTAATCTCCATAGATGTCATTAATATCGAATACAAGGATTTTCTCATATTCACACCACAGAATTTACACAAATCTGTTGATGATTTATAAAGCAATGCACTCATCATTGAGATATTAAGTATACAAAATTCTTTAATCTTTTTCGGCCGCATAAGTAACTGTATTTTATAACCGTTTACAAAAGAAGAAACTTTTCTCTTTTATCGTAACCAGTTACAAACTAGGCAATATTTCAATGGACTTAACTTTTCGAAGTCAAAATATAAATGTAACGAAGTTAGTAAAAAATGTTTCGAGCAATATGATAAATGTATAATAATATAATAATTATTCAAATAAAAAAATTATAAGTTAAAGGAGACTCCGTGAAATTTTCAATTTTCAAGAGAATAATTCCGTTTCGCCGTAGCAATAGTAATGTCACGTCAGTATTACTGGCTGTTGCTCCTAGCTCAGCCGGAGGCAGCCTGTGTTTATTCCAAATTCCATCCAAGGCGGCCTAGCGGTTTAGCCGTGAAGGCGTGACAGACAAATAATTACGCTCGCATTTAAAGCATGGAAGTATGGCTTATGCATAGCAAAGGGTGGAAAGCTGCTGGCGCTACTGATAATGATGTACGGTGGATGCAAATCATCTACTTAAATATTTTCTTCTTACTATTACGTACCTATTACATAATATAATGATAATATAATATACTGATTTTCCTAATAAGGACATCTTCATTGAAATCTTTCTGTAGTTACTTACTCTACTGGGTTTACGTGGTTTACGCCGAGCAAAAACGTTTACGTCTCGATTCCGGGCCACAGACCACCCAGACAGACAACTTATCTAGTTCCCATCCATGCAAAATTAGTTGTGTATTTCGCCCAACTCACAGTTCAAGGATATTCATATTTAGACCACAATTAGTTTTTTGCTGTCGATTTTATCTACCAAAATAGATATTTTAATCACACAGGGGCTTTGTAGGCAAGTATGAGGTAGGTATTGTTCTTTTTTTGCTTTGGAACAAAGTACTAGCAAAAAGCTGGAATAAATAATTGTAATCTATAGGTCCGTACGAGTTTCCCATGGGAACAGCACTTTTTTCTATAGGGAACCTACTATTTATCCCAAAATTTCCACGAGAGCGAAACCCCGAGACGCAGCTAGTATTACATAATGCAAGTAAGTAGTAGGTAGATATGTGAAATTTCAAAAATATTGGTTGAGTTAGGTAAAGCTCGAAGAGGCACCACACCACTTTCGAATGGGCTCGGAGACACAGTAGTATGGAGTTTCGAAGACACGTAGGGCGCACACGACGATGCAAGTATGCTTAAAAATACTGAATCATAAAATGGCCCAGTAGATAGAATTTAGAAACAAAGGTTTAGTAATAAACAATTATAACAACTTTTGAAACAGTTTCGTTACAAAAATATAACCGCAGTAGACCGCTAACTATTAGTTATGTCATTATCAGTTACTTTGGTGGTTGCGATATTTAGAACCATTATTATATTTTTTCATAATTTGAACATAAACAATACATAGTTATTATTTATTTAGTGTAGATTTGTCAACTTTTAAAGTGCCTAAGGGATAATTGTTCGTATTGATAATGAATATAATGATGTAAATTTGAACAGACAGGTTGGTATTATTTGTAAAAATCTGAGAAATTCATAGAAGTTGCTACTTAGTTCTCTTTTTGGAATTATCAAAAAAATATATAATCAAAATAAGATTGTCTCGTAACCAGATAATTCTTATCGTGTTAGAATTAAAAGGTACTACTTATATTCAAAAAACTTATTATATTATCATTCTTAATAAGTACTTTGTTGTTGTTTATATCAGTCAATCTAGTAAATTAAATTTAGAAGGTAAAATAAATTGGATTTAATATAGTCCAATCCATAAATAATAATCCATAAATAAATTCTAATATTATACAGAGAAAAAGATAGTTTTTTTTGGTTGTGATGAAAAAACTCAAAACAATTTGGCATAAGACAGACGAAACTTTCATAAGCGAAGCTCCACCCGAGCGAAGCCCAGACAGGCGACAGGCGACGAGACAGTAGATAATAAAATAATCGATTGTTTATTCTTTTTAGTCACACACCAGGTAGTGAGTGACTAAAAGGTATCCTTAACCATGCCCTAAGTACAAAACAAGATTATCGGAAGTAAACATAATCTCGGAGGTCATTCAATTTGTATTCACACCATGGCGGGCTTACCGCGCTGCCAAATGCAGTGCATTCCGACAGTGTGTGAGGTCACGACATCCATTGTATCAACTGTACTGACGTGTGCCTCCGAGGAAAATATAAGAAAGTTTAGCTGAAAATTATCCTGTTTGAGCAATCGAGTATTGTAGCCGTGTATGGATGCCGGAAACAGATATTTGTTGATAATAGCCATCAGTGTTAGCAGCAATAAGCTCGATAAGAAAGAAATGAGAGTAGAATGAAAATGGAAAATACTTCTTCTATGCGAGTCGAAGCCCTTATATTAGCGATTATATTTTATATTTTCCCAGTCAGGCTCATCGGTGGCAATATTAGATCGTCCCGGGTGCAGGGTATGGGAAAATACTACACGATTTACACGGAACTGTCGTTGTATTTGACCATTTCGTCCTGTATTACACAACTGCACAAAAACAACCCTCAAATCATTAACACTCCTTAGTGTTCATGATTTGAGGGTTGTTTTGTAGTATGCTTCCACCATATTATCGATGTGTGAAACAGTGATACATCATTCGATTCTTTACATGTATCTCCAGGGTATCAGGCTTTGTGACATCATTATTTAAAAAGGCGGATTACATTATTGACTTTATTAATAAAGTATGTAATAAAATTTTTACAAATATAATCGAGTGAGGTGAGGCGAGGTGTGATTTCTTACATTTTCCATGCAAATTCATATAAAACTACACGGAAATTGACAATGGCGTAGTCTTTAATTTTTGTAAAATTGGCTTGGTTCCTATTAACTATTAGTTACGGGATATGGAAATTGTTAAGGCACGCGTTTTTTCATGAACATAATACCAATAAAATTAATAACCTACATAAATGACCTATACTTGTTTATTGCTTAATACTTAAGTCACGTGAACCATCGCGTGCGGGACTCGAGATGAAAAATGTTTAACATTTCTTACTATATATTAAATCGATTAATAATTTAAAAAATGCAATAAAATTGTTCTGTAAAGATACATTCTGCATTGAATAAAGATCAATATAAATATCACAGTGGGTATGGTTCTACTACATATAGTACACAAAATATTTAATAAGTTTAATTTTTTTTCTGTTAATGTTTCCATAAGCGAGAAAATATGTAGGTATCTTGACTTATGTAATTGCAAAACAGGTATGACCGCTCCCACTCTAATCGGAGGAATATTAAGGAAACATAAAATATTGGATTTCCACAGGACTGGTTTTTACTGTCATTAGTCAAACTCGCTATTCCGATTATAAAAAATATAAGTAATTTTAACTCCATTCTAATTTAGATTAATACGATTTGCGTGTTCTTTTAGACTGGTTAATCGGTTTAATATCTTGTTATAAAATAAACCAATAGAAGAAGAAAGAAATCTAGACCAATACAAGCAAATAATACGTATATTGTCCTTTCATATAATTTTCCTAATGCACGTTTTACCTACACTACAACGTGTAAACAAAAAAAAAATTAGATTGTGCTCACAAAAACATTATAAAATTGAAAGCGTGAGACGTTTTACTTCGAAAACACTGGTGTTTATCAAGTTTATTATACCTAACGGAAATGTATATCAATGTGACATTCTTAGCAAAAACAAAAGGCCATTCACCATACACATTACTCATGCCTGAGAAGAACAAAAGCAAATTATTATTCGAATACTTTTCAAAATCAAGAGAAAAGCTAGTAAATCAGTCAAATGTATAGTGAAATCACAAATGTCAAATATTTTGTGTGTGAGGCGTTTATGCAAGTCATTCCATGATTTTCGTTCGCACATATTATATCAAATATAATTACATGACCCTCTGATTAAAATTGGAATCTTTCTTAAGTAATTTTGAAACGTCATTTTCATGGATCAGATATCCTCATCTTGAATACCGTCTTAAATATTTAGATCCCGTCCACCCGATAATGTCCACCTGCATGATTTTTTTTCTTGAATGAGTATGACCATTAAGTTATACGTCACAGAGGTCAGAAGTCGAATTGTACCGTTAATTTTAGGCACTACTATTACAGCAAATATACATTTTTCTTATATATCTTTGTTCAGTGGTTTACAAAATAAGGTGGTCAAAAGTTTATTCCCGACTATTCGGAGCGATTATGAAGATCAGGATTTAAAATAAAAATGTGCAAATGTTGACCAAAATGCAAAGTACAGGTCATGTTTATTCTTAGAATAGTTAGAATATAGTATATATAGTATGAAGCTTATAGTCATCGTTTTGCAGAAAAAGCGCCCCATATCCGTGTAGCAGAAAGAATGAAGGTACAAAGTCTGATGTGTGGGACTTTGTACTATGGAGCTTCAATTATGTTTGGACCTTGATCGGAGTTGTGATTGTATCGGAGTAACGGACTTTCCGACTTGGCGATTATAAAATAACTATAGTATCAGTGTTGTGAGACTTCAATAGAGATTGTGAGATATGCGCGCCTATAATGATCTAACGTTGACTACGTAATGATGCCGAAGACCGTGCGATGTGGAGAAGGAAAAAAAGAACTAATATAATATATATCATATTATAATATTAAATACCTATATAATAGAAAATAATAATTAATATTAATAATGAAACGCGAACTTACTTATATTCAAATTTTGCTTTTGACATTTATATGCCTTATGAAAAGTAATGTGTACATGGTTTTCAATATGCTCAGTATAAAGAATACTACTTCCAAATCGAAATTTACTTTAAAATTTTTGCAGTGATATTTGGTAGAGCCTTAGCTTAAGAACAAGGTGTGCGATACTTCATGTAAGTATTTGACAAGGATTAGTTTAAAATCTCAAAGCTAAAAATAATTAACACCTGGGGACACGTGTTCAAATAACTGGTTTCTCGTAAAATTTTAGAAAAGCCAACGGACTATAACCGAATTAGAAACACGACACAAAAATAAAATACAGGTTATTGGTATGAAATTATAAATTAAATCAAATCAAAAAAGGTCTTACGTATGTCAAGTTAGGGTCCTATCAATTAGGGTGAATTGCATCGTCATATTTGACGTAGATTTTAACAGGCGCGCCGCTGACGTTTAGACAAAATGGCTTTACGTGTTTCTGTGCACGTTAAAGTTAGAGTCAAAGTTGACGGTGCAACCCACCTTTTGGTAGGTTGCTTACGGTGTTGATTGTACAGCACAAAGTTTGCCCAAAGTCATTGACGAGGACATACTAAATGATGTAAAAAGAAACTAATTTTATAAAAAAAATAATACAACTCGTTTATGGACAATCGATAGATTGGGCATTTAAGTTTTTAATTAGAATATTTCCATAGTTGATTTTGCCACGTGTTAAAACACGTGCCGAATGCTCATCAGTCATATCGAACGATGCCGTGTTTGGGCGGACATATCATAACAAAGGTTCTATTATTATAATGACAGTAATATATGCGAGACAAGTAATTAATATTTAAGTTAAAAAGCTGTCAAGTGCACGTCATCTTTTTCTTAGTAGTTTTAAGGCAGGTGATTCTATAAGTTAAATTGTAATAAAAATTTTCAGGTAAATATTTTATAATCTATACTAATATTATAAAGAGAAAATATTTGTATTTTTATTTTTTTTTGTTGTAATGGATAAACTCAAAAAGTACTAGGCCGATTTTGATGAAATTTCGCACAGAGATCGAAATCGAAAGAGAGGTGAAATCTTTAGGAGTGACATAGACTACTTTTTATTATGATTTTACCCGAGCGAAGCCGGGGCGAGCCGCTAGTGCTAAATAAATTGTTATAATAAATAATATTTTATATTTACAGAAATTTAACTTTTACAATTACCTATAAATTATGTGAAGACATATGAGCCATTTAAGATAACTAGGTAGATAGAGGTCGGAAGATGTTTGTATGCAACTGAGATGTGGTCCGGGTTCAGAGATCCAGCGAGAATAGATAACTGAGGGAAAACCGCAGTTTGCGTGCGCAAACGTTGTACCGTGCATTGTAATGGTGTAGAATAAATGATAGTAGTGGACCCTGAGCTTCGACCCTTTATGGCCAAGGAAGAAATCGCTCTTACGAAGGAAAGAATTAGTAAATACTACTGTAATAATATTTGAGAAACTTGGAAGTTAACTTTGAAGTTACTTGGAAAACAGCCATTATTTGTAAATATGGATTCTAAATAACAGTTTAAGCAATTTTAAGTTGAATTAAATTTTGTGGGGTTTTACTTTCAGAGTACTAATAATTTGAATAGCTCCTACTGTATTTTACTAAAAGTACATTTCATATAAATAAATATTTTCGAGGTGTTTTAGAGTCGAAGTTATTGTCGGATTGGTCCTCGAAGGGGTAGGGAAGGAACTATAAAATCAATTTAAATGCTATGTAGTCGATCGAAATAAAAACTAACCTTCGAAATTATTCAATAGTGTTAAAAAAACATGAATCAATCACTTGTGTAGTGTAAATGATGAGGATATAGCACGATGTTAATTTATACGATTCATAGAAAATTAACATCATAGTAATGTGTCTAACACGCGATTAACTCATGTTACCGATGCTGATTGGAGATGTTTATTACACTACAAAGTATTTCATAACGATGATATCTACTTTGAATTTAATTAAAAAATATTCATATGCACGTAAATACATTCTTAGGTTCTGAAATTCTTATAATGTTTTTTTTTAAACTAAAATTAACCTGTCGCAAAAATTGAAAATGTCAATATTTATTTTATTAACAGAATATTTGCTAACTTTAAGCTAATGGATGTCTATTTGTTTATTTGGACAGCACTCGTGATATGAATAATACGAAAAGGAAAATCCTTGTTTTTATCTTTATTCTTATAATCCCACTTCTCAAAACGAGAAACGTCTTGTTCACAAACAAAATATGATGATTCAATCTGCCTTATTCTAAAAGATAAGGAAGCGACAAAGTAAGTTTATTATCTATATATTACCTATTTTGTGATAAATTCACCGTATGTCAGTATGTCACAGTCATTTGTTAGTTGTTGTCAAAATGAGTGTGGCTTTCACAGCACAACGTACGCCATTTTGTCTAAACGTCAGCGGTTAAAATCAACGTCAAATTGGACGGTGCAACTCACCTTAATTTTGTATGACTGTAGATTTCTTGATAGGAATTTCATGCACCACATACTCTTCACTTCTAAAACTTCAACTTCTTGCTATTAGCTAGCTAGCTGGTCGATAGATTTATTAGTTAGTAATGGAGCAAGGCTTTCTAGTCTAGAAATATTCAGCAATAAACTTATTTATTTCAGTATTAAACAGTACCGTTTCCGCCATCTCTATTTCAAATTCAACCTGATAAATCATCTAGAGTGCAGATTTCCAGACGTTTTCCTTCACCGGATACTAATTGCCGTACGTGAGTCAGAATGGAAAAAAAATGTGGCTCGAGTAGGATTTAAGCTTGGCCTAACGATGAATCGGTCTTTCGTCATAGCCATTGAATGAAATATTTTTTTTTACATTTTTTGTATTGTCTCGAATGAAGCATAAATTATTCTAACCGATAAACCTTTACAACCTATTGAAGTATGATTATGAGACAGTTTTTTATAGTTTCTAGTTCTGTTGCATGTCCACTATGAAGGTTACATCATACGTAATTGTGGCTGACGCTGACTTGCTGAAATAATCAGCATTGTATAAGATAAGAATGTAATCAAGACATTTGCAGGTAGAGATTTATTAACCGAGAGAGATTACGTAAGAAAACGCACAAAATATAATAGTATGTTATGTAACATTTCCCCTGGATTTTCCAACAAAATAAATATTGATTCTTAGCTGGCTTTCGAGTGTTGTAATACAAAAAAAATGTAGCGCCTAAAGATATCCTTACATGTTATAAAAAGATGTCAGTCTTTATGAACGTGATAAACTCGAAAAACTACTTTCCAGATTTTCGTAAGGTTTTCTCCAATCGATAATATGATTCCTAAGGAAGGTTTAGGCTTATAATTTATTTTAGTTTTTCCAGAACGAAGCCGGCATCGGTCCCTAGTTTTAAATATGTGAGAATAGTTACAAATTTATCAAAACAATATTGCTTATCTTCCCACTAACATAAACGTGCAAACTAAAATATAAAACATCAAATGGGAATATTTCAAATCCATAATATACATGATTTACCAAACTAGATTCTGTATAATAACAACAGAATCTAGTCTTGGAAATCATAATAGATAATATCCGAGATCTCTTCATCCAAGCATTTTATAATACCTACCACTACCCTAAATAAAGATAAAGTACTACGTATTGTAGAAATTTATTTATTTTAGAGGCATATAATTGATAACACTAGCTTGCATTATTGTTTTCTGTTTGTGCTTCTTTTGAATTTATAATAAAACAGTAATCATAGTTATAATGTATTTGGGTTGGCGTATAAGACAAACATAGAACAAAATGTAATAATCGTTGTTTAAAATAGACTAAGTACTTATTATTTCATCGTCTGACTGACAAATCACTATAATTTTTAAAACAGACTTACCAATTAGACACATGTTATGATTCAATTCAATAACATCTTTGTATATTTTGGTAACTGCATTAGAAACCATTACTTACAAATTGGTACTAATTACTTACTTATTGAATCGAAATTTTGATTCTAATCAACTAAGCTACAAAGTGAAATGAAAAAATTATGGATGGGTTACAGTAAATTTTGACGTTAGCTTTAACGTGCGCAAAAAAACGCAAGGTCAAATTTGTCAGTGCAACTCACCCTAAGAAGAAAAATAAAACGAATGTAGGTAGCATTACAATCGTGACAGACCAGGTTATTCCCTTCAAGTCTCCCTTCCGTCTGGAGGGTGAGTCAACCCTTCAATTTATTTACACCCTACCACAGAGACACTACACTTATTCGACGTAAATAAATAAAGACCACTACAGTAGTCCAGTATTGAAGATTATTAAATTAATATTATAATACCTTAAAACAAATAATTTATTATTTAATAACAATCGAATATTAGTTTCTTCACATTTATCCAATCGAAGGTATTATTTATTTTAGAAAATACATATCTTCCTTTTTTTAGCTTTTGTCGAAGGTAGACTGGTAGAGAATAAACCGGTTCGGTACATATAAAGTTTGTATAAATAAATGTACTTTCTTGACAAATTTTTTGTTTTACAATTCGTAGAGATCGTAGTGATGATTCGTAGAGAGATAGATATGAATGAAATTCGAAATCGACCAAAGAGGCTTCCTTCCATGATAAAAACTGTTATGCCGACTATATAGAATTTTAGGATACGTACACATAAATAATTCCTGTGATGTTTCAGACGGCAATAGACCTGTCCTGTCTTCACTACTCCATTACGTGCCCAACCAACCTTGGTCCACAAAGCCATAGTAATCAGCTGTAGCAAAAACGCAAACTTTAACACAAATTATTTTAGAGTCGCGAGAGAAAAAGTCCTTACTATTTTCTTTTAAAAATATTGATTTACTTTAATTAAATAGGTAAACGCCCTCAGACACACGCACATTCACGATTTACCTATATTCAATGATTCCAACTAATTTTAAATTTCTTTAAGGTGATTCTAAGGTCTTTAGTCTTTATTATGTAATAGTCCCTTACCGTTACTTCTTTCAAAAAACTAATGGATTTTCTAGTGTAGCTGACTACACTACAAATTCCATTCATACTTTTCCGTATAAAGTTCATACATCATCATCATTATACATTCTGTGCAAAAACAGATTAGTGCGTCACATATTACGAATGAGCAGAGCAGGCAAAGGTCATTTTGATTAGTTTCTGTTTATTCAATTGATTCAGCGAAAAAGATCTAATTTATAATTTCGATTATACAATTTTTTGTATTGTATTTTAAATTCTTGAATGATCGCTTTTGTGCCGTCACCGTCGTCGTTGTCATGAAGTGCGCTGGACAGAACGAAAACTGAGTGGAAAAGTTTATGGTCGAAGGCCAGTATTCAATCTCATTTAGACTCGGGCAAATATATCAACCTTCGACACAGAAGGTCCGATCTGTGGTACGATTGATTTATATGATACTAGCTTTTACAAGCGGCTTCGAATGAATGTCACTTTTAACCCGTTTGTGGTGGTGGTGGAATTTTTACAATTTATTTTGGGGCGTTTTAGAAATCTTTTCTCACATACGCTATGTGAGAAAATCTCTTAATTTTAAAATTCTGGGAATTAAAGACCTTTATGTGTAACTTTATTACATTCGATTAAATATATCTTATCCCGGACATAATATAAATAGACAGACGTAGTTTTAAATATAATTGACGTCATCTGCAAAATAGAGCGCGAATATTTTTAACAGAAATAAATCATTGTCAATAGGCTAATTCATTAAGAAATATAATACGTAGTTCTACTTGGCCGTGACCTTCTTGTAATGGAGTGACCAGCCCTGCGACTGCGACCTTGCGTGTTTTGGGGTAGGGCTTTTAGACAATTGATTGCAAATGATACCGCAAGGAGAAATCGCTAAAATGAACAGTTTAGATTGTTATCATTCCAATTGGGCCTGGCCACTAATAAGCAGAAAAAAAGCCTAATTGAAAAAAAAAATGTTTTCTTGTTTGTAGATTCATTGTGCCAACTATACCATAATCATAAGACCGCATCACCGAGGTTTTCTCATTTTTAAATCTGCATACCTGCTACCTAGGTACTACAAAATAGTGGTTTACCTGAAACAAAATAAAACGAATTTGTCAGTAAATTATTTAGTTAATAAAAAGTCTAATTATTTTTATTTTATTATCTAATTAGCAACATAACACCTAAAGATAATTAAGTACATTATCGTTTCAAAGGTTCATAAGAGTTCTTTAAACTATTGAACTAATTAAACTGTTTTATGAAAGATAATAAATATCAAACATACATTATAAAGATATCATTTATAAACATACATAATAGTTAAATAAATTATTTTTTGACAATTAGCAATGTTTATATGCCACCTTTACAGATTATTTATTTCAGTGTATGATACCTTGACTACAGCAGTAAATAATTTTCTGGTCATCATCATCATCATCAGCTGGGTCACCGGCCTTCGTAGTGGACGGATAATTTTAACTAGGACATGATTATTGTGATTTACATTCCGAAAATCTGATAAGATGAAGATTGATGAAAAAGGTTTCTTGATTTAAATTCAGAAAAATAAACAGGGATCTATGAATAAGAGAAAATTCCATACAATTTGTTTTTCTGTAAACATACTTTTATCTTCTATCTACGTTACAGACTTGTGATCGTTGAAATTGAGAATCTTATTTCTATCTATGGTATCATAGTTTGTTATGGTAGCCCGTTCTTTAGCATGCGCGCGCGTATTTGGAAGTCGGCGATAGACTTAGTTTTAACAATTTTTTTAACATAATCTAAGTTGAATAAAGAATTTTGAATTTACTCGTATTACCCTTTAATTGGACTATGATGTAACACTAACTGAACGAGGGAACAGGTTTGTCAAGAACCACCGGTTGGCCATTAAATGGTTCGCGAATTCACATTGACTTGTATTCGTCCCACATAATGACATATTGCTCCCTACTGATGCTTCTCTCAACACTACTGCTTTATCTTTATAACGGTGATCTGAATATTGAATAACTTAATATGAGAAACAAAGCGCTACGGATGTTTAGAGAAACAACATTTTTCGTAACTTCGAACTTTATTCGTTCTTCTTAATTTTCTCATATTCAGAATCCTTATAAGAGGTATTCCGTTTTGAGCAACGGTTTTATTCGCACCTTCATGGTCGCGTTTAAAGCACTAGTTATATACTAGATATTTCTCGTGAAATTCAAGGAACATAAAAATGTCAAGAGAATCAGAATAAAATATGAGCTAAGTAGTTACTCGTATTTTTTAAAATTAATATAGTGCTACTAGGTCCCACAACTGTGCTCCATCATGCAAGAGGTCAAATACCTATACTACTAATAAGCTCTTAAGTTTTATAGTTCTTTTGCTCTAAGGTCAACAAGAGGTCAAGATTAACTAGACAGGTAGATTAAATATTACATACTTGGTTACAATAAAGTAACAAAACAAAGTCACGTCACTAAGCTGAATATTAGTTCAGCCAAATACCAGTTTATTCTCCCACTTATCAGGTATTTTTAAAACAAATTTCAATATTTTCAACTACACTGTTCCATTAATTATTTTTTGACATTTAGAAATTTCTACATTTTTGGCTTTTATATGCTACGGATTTTTATTACTCTTAATTATACCTTGATTATAGCGAAAAATAATTTTCTGGCCATCATCATCACGTGCTAGGGCACTGGCCTTCTGATAATTTTCTTGAATAACTTTTTTATCAATAATAAGTGCGATTCACCTAGAACATTAGTCTGTTTACTCAGTGTTATGTTGTACACCACCGTTCATATAAGTGCGGAAGAAACCTCGCTACTCGACTGGGTCAATATTAGATTGAACTTTTTGCCATCACTCAGAAGAATCGCACAGCCGAATGAATATTGAATTTTTTGTTCGCAAAAATGCGGTTTGTCGACGTCGACCGAGACTGGTTTCAAATGAGCGTTAGGCATAGCAAAAGTAAAGTTTATAAGCTTTGATATAAGAGTCAATTTGATTTATCTATAGGTATACCAGGTGATAATTTTAAATCGAAAGCAAAATTAAATTAAAATGTGCATTTTAATGAAAGAATCACGAACCAGGACGATAAAAATTATACGTCGTGTATAGGTCTTATCGACACTGAAAATATTCACCAGATTTATTTAAAATTATTCAAAATATTAACTTCGCATCTAAAATCGTGAAGGCAATTAACAAATGAACAGTAATACTCAATGCTCTATTAGCTCAGCTATTTTAGTGGACACACAAAGGTTCTTTTTTTTTCATAGAATGGGTTGCGACTTGTGAGTTGAATTCAAAACCACAATTTCTACAGCCTGTCAGCATCTGAGGTGGTTAACTATGTATGATGAGAGGACAACAATAAGGCAACAAACACCGCGGCATTGAGTTCAAACCTTCCTTCTTTATATAAAGAATCTTGCAAATGTTTTATATGATACAATCTGTTATTTATCTTCCTATATTGGCGAAAACATTTCAGATCATTACAATATTTTCTTACACTGTATGTAAAAGCGCTTAAACCACTCTACCCTTGATTGCATTATACGGTGAAGTTTTTCACATTTAAATTAGTTTATATTCAGGACATGTCAAGATTGGAAGTCAATTTTAGCACGGTGTGAACGAAACCTGGCACTTTCTGAAAACACAGTGCGGTTTGCAACTGCAATAAAACGAGTATGTTGGTTGCGACGCATTGCCGGCTTAATTTGTATTCTTTTGACGTCAACATGTTGATAATATTATACATATTTTATTACAAGTACCGAACTTTTTCATTACAGTCTGCCAACATTTTACATTAACTAAAATGCAAAATGGTCTGTGAATGCGAAAATCAACGGTTGTCAACCAGTCCTAAATAATTGCTTTTAGAATATTTCTTTAGTTTTATTGAAAAATAAAACCACAGGAAGTAAGCAAAAGTTATTTATATTTATTGATAACTTTGCCCTGAGTTCTAATTTAGTGCAATCAGGAAGCTCCTTGTAACTTGTGAATCATATAAGGTTACCCTTCGACCGTCACATGATGTGCACTCTTTGTATGGAAATTATGCATTTACTTAGCAAATTTATTATGAATATTCGGCAAACTTTGACCTTAACCCTGTAAAATATTGGAAATTATTACATACAACTTTAAAGGCCGATTATTTTATTATGAAATGAGTAGGTTTTGCCCATAAATAACAGTAACCCATCTCGGAGATATTGTAGAAAAGTACGTCATCCACTTTTTTTTGTCATACTAGCATATGCCATGACAAAAAAAAAACGTTTGCTTACGCAAATCTTGTATGCTAAAATAAAACTCGCCTAATTTATCTATAATATTAAAAAATAAATAATAATAAAGATATTAGAAGACTCGTATCGAGCATGATTTATATCTTTATATTTTGTTTTCATATTAATGAGTTATTATTAGGTATCAATACATATTAAAAATATAATCACTCTCAACCAGTGGTCCATCTCATTTATATATAAACTGATTTATTGTTGGAAAGACATTGTTCTTTTTTACACAGATAAATATGAATGAAACTTTGAGACACTACATAAAAATCCTATTAAGACTTTATTTTAAGCATGCTATCGTCTTCAGCCACTTGATCATTGATCACCTCAAGGTTACGGCCTTTTGCGACTTTTATTTTGCAGATGACAGATTATCCGAGACTTAGAATAGATAAAGAGTTATTTATTGTGTTTGATGGTCGTGAAATCGTAAATAGAATAAGAGTAATTTTATAAGAATAAATAGGGTATAAATGAACGGTTATAGGATTACTTCGTTGTCCTTATGTCCTGTCTGTTTGCCTATCATCTACGAGTATCAAGACCCTCTAAAAGCATCAAGTTCAAATACATAATGTAAGTTGTATGTACATAGCAATATAAGGGTATTTTATGAATCCCTCAAAGCCCGATTCAAACATGCGCTTGACGATTTTTTATAGTAAGTGTAGTGGGAAAACGAGCATAATTATTGTATGCCTTTATGTGGGTATGTTGCAATCACCACAGTCCATGCATACCGATAAGAGAGCTAGACTTTTTGAATTGTTGAGAAGAATACTAGCAAAGACTGATAAAACTATGGGCCTATTTACTTTAATTGCATGTGACATTCGGAAATAGAGAGCTGTATTCCATTCATATAATTTTATACAATAAATGCTAATTATAATTTTATATATGTATATATATGTATAATGAAACTTGCCCAAAGTTTTTCTATCACTGCGTGTGTATCAAATTCATTACGTCAAAGATCAAATCCAAGACGACGCATGACGGAGTAAGTTATTGAAACTGGTAATGGCTCGCGGTCAGTGAACTTTGCGGTCTCATACGATAGCGAAAGAGAGGACGAGATCTCTTCGGCTATAGGCTTTTTGTACCCAAATCTTATATGGTCCTAATCATTCGTCTTGATTTGCTGGCTCTTGGCACAAACGACAGTTTGATTGCCTGAAGGCGTCTCAATGGTTTTTAGCCGACGGAATCTCTTGTGATTTGATGTAAAACTCAAATATGTTGTGTGCAATATTCAGAAAAGATTAAAGTTAATTAATTGTGTAATTATTTATCCGGAGATCAGAAAAAAGTGTTTGACATATTATAGAAGTAGGATGCTGCATACATGAGAAATTATAATTTTTCATGTATAAATTGAACGCAAAATAGATGCATTCCACTTAGGTATATTTATGTAAATAAGTTTTTTTTTAATATCATATCTATTATAGTTCAAATAACTTCTTATACATAAGACACGAAGGAAATTACGACGGTATTAAAAATATACATTCAAAACTGCTTTTAAAACACTCTAGACTTTTTTCACACGACTTAAACGTGTGTATTAAAATTATTAAATATATAATGAATATCGTGACATATCAAATCAAACGTTGTATATGATAATCAATCATTGTCCTAATAAATCATTTTCCCTGACCATTTATCAACGTAGTCTCAAAAATGCCTACGCACTAAGTCTTAGGGACAGTCAGCGTCAAAATTATCTGAAAAATATAAAATCAATTTGATATCTATATACGCATTCCGTGTCATCATAATGTTATGAGCACACAAGCTATTCAAAATATCTTACTACTCATTGTTTCATATTTATATGAGCAGTCAGTGTGTTCAAATATCAAACAAATATTTTGAACATCTGGTGTGCTGACTATGATGATTTGGACCGTGTATATCATTTTGCTTCTGTGATTTTCGGATCATTTTGATTATTCTGGACTGTCACCTCATTTCACACTAACTGTACTTGAGCTCTGATAAATCTGAATTACTTGTATAATACAGAAAATCCTGTAAGAATAAGTAGTTAGATAGATAGCAAGTATCAAAATTGCTGAAAAACTATGAGGACGACGTTTTTCTGAAACGTCAGATAATTTTACTTATAAAAAATGAGAGTCACACTTTTTTCATACAAAACACCGTCAAACTTACAATATGTACCTACCTCTTTTTTTAATCAGGTTCAAAATTACATGAACGCTTGCGATATAATCATGGATTGTTTACAGATAAAGAGTTCGTATGACGTACGAGAGCATAAACCGGTCGAGGCATCTGCAACGATTACCTATCGACACTGACAGACGCACATTCACGTGTTTGAATCGAACTTGATACTAATATTATAAATGTTATATATCTATACTTATATTATACTAAATGAGAAAAACTGATGTCCGTTTATAATGACATTTGGAATATTACCCAAAATCAAACATTGGCAGTAGACAGAGCAGCGGGAAACAGCTAGTATGCAGGTGTATTTATTCTTTTTTTTTCAGTAGGTGACAAAAATATATAATTTATGTTTGTTTTTCGGCAAACTTTTTGTCACTTCACAAAAAATATGTCAAACTGGCTGCTCATGAATATATAAAAAAAAACAAAATGGATAAGTAATGTAACGAATAAAATAAGGATAAGTTCCAGGTAAGGTAGTATGATTATTTAGGAATATTTGCTTCAACGTGTCTTCTTTTGGAAATCCTTTCGATTCGACATCAACCAATTCTTGCCAATTCGCTGCATTAAAAATCGTGACTAACTAGAACTACAGTTAAATTCTATACATTTACATATGTACCTTCCTCCTTCCTCGTATTCCTAATGCCTGAGGGTCGTGGTCATTACAATGAATAAAGACAACTTAGTTTTTTGTATTGGTTTCCCAGCAAGTAGTTTTGGAAGGCAGATTTTATATTTATATATCTATTTTATTTTTGATATATCTATGTTTAATTTGTCAAAAAAACATGATAACTATTAAAAAAAAACAGCGTTAGATAAAAATTGCAATGTCACGTGGATATGATGACCTTTATACCTGGTGTCGGTGAATCAGTGAACTTGATAGCAAGGTTCAGAGAGATCAAGGTCACCCCAATAGAAACCTTCCTGTTTATCCTTACGTGGGCCATATAGTCGCGCGCAAAACTACACGTGTCATTTCTATCAAACGAAAATCAACCTAATATCAGAGGGGGGAAGAGGGTAAATTGTGTGGGGTTATCAGGTGATTTTATAGGACCTTGCGGTACAGTCTCGATGCGAGTCACGTATCGAATTATAGCAATCATAACGAATTATTCACTTCCATATGAACTAAATGGCTCATTATGATGGCTACAGTGCAGTTTGGGGTAGTTGCAATCAGTGAGTACCAGAGATAGCTTAGGTTTGCTCCGGGAAAAAGTTTCCATCCAGTTTGCCCTTGAATTTTTCATTATTTATGCAGTACAAGAAAGTTTACGCCCAAGCGTAAACCAATCACTTGTGGGAACTAGTCAAATTGGTGGTAGAAAGCCTAGCTTTTCCCTAACAACATCTTCGACCTGGAAGATTATGAGATTGAAAGAAAGGTGGCGTGTGGTTCCGCCCTAGAACACTCCATATCTTCTCGCGGATGTATACGAGGCAACTAAGGGATGCATAGCCTTAACAGTTGATAGGCGAGAATAGCATTCCCAAGGAAGGTTGACATCAGGCAGGCGGCAGGCGGCAGGCGGCAGGTTGTAAAATCACTGCCGATTCTTCAAAACTTTAACGCTGATCCTGGGCTTCACAACGCCAAACGCAACCGGGAACAGAGATAAGAGAGAGAGAGAAGCATATCGATAAGGAACTAGTAGAAAATTATCAAGAGACAATATCAGTGGGGCCAAGAAAGAATCAAACAAAAATTCATGTAGCCTATAAAGTTTCCCAAATACAAAAAATAATAAAAAACTGAAGCAGTGTGACTTCTTTTAAGTTCATCTTTTATCTCAATATTACAAACAAAAATGCATTTTATTTGCAACCAAAACGTGGAAGAAAACAAGTCTACACTTGACTGGTCAACCGTATCAGCAACATTTTTTGTTATGTTTTATTTGATCCAATATAGGTATCCACAATATTTGTACCTGCGGGTTCTGACCTTCAATCAACTGGTATAAACAGCGTCGCATATTGAAATTACTCAAAGAGCGTCTAAGTGTGAGCACATTATGTAACAAAGGTGTTGCATAAATTACCGACACTGTCACTGGCCCTGACTTTGTAAAAATAGTAAATAAATCTTCTATTCCAGCACGAATGAGTGATGAAGCTAAGCTATGAGCTATGTCAATGTTATGTGGTCATATAGATCTAGTATCAGCACCTAAGAACATTATCACACTTATATTAAAAATATCAAACTATGACCCGCTTCACTTCCGTGAAAGTTTTGAAACTTTGGTACCCATACCATTTTTCAAAACGTATTGACGAACCTAATAAAACATACAAACTGTGTGAGAAATAGTTCACCATCAATAAATTTGATAGTTCACTATCTATACTAATGAAGAACATTAGTATAGATGGTGAACTATTTCTCACCACCAAGCCATGAAAATTGAGAATATCTGCTCACCACCGAGAACAGCTTTATGCTTTAATTTCTATGCTGTGTATCGCTACATTGTCACAAGAAGAATAGTGCGAATTTTGTCATGATGGATCACTTCACGAGACAATTTGACGTGTTTACTGCGCTGGCCTCAAGGAAATTTCCTACAAGATCCATTATTTTTTATCGCACGCTTTGTATTAATTTATCGTTCGTACCATTTATTTTTATTACTATGGACTGTATAGATATTTTTAAATAACTCTAGTTCTAAGTATTTTTTTGGGCTAATATATTAAGGGGTGAAAAACTGAAGTAGTCCTGTACGGGCAAGTGTTAATCCCATATACCTAATTTCTTTTATCTATGCTTAAACCTCTATTTTTATCTACTTCAATAAAGAAATATAGGTACAAATAAGTATTTCCAATAATTATTGAAATAAGCATTGTTACTAATGTCATGCCTACCCTGACAAATATTAGTCAAGCATAAAATGTTACAACACTATATATGTCATAATGCGAGTTAAATTTTAATAATCAAGAAGTGTCTATTCAAGTTTATAACATCACTTTCCTCACTTTGACCGTAACTTTTTATTTATATATTGTTCAGGGAATACTTACATTAATTGAAATAGGTGCTATTGCAGTGCTGTACCTATACATATATATTCTGTTACGGCTATGTGTTTTACGTTACAATATTCTCAGTAATTACTAATTACACTTTACGACTACTAGTCAGTAATTTTACTTTCGTTAGCTATTATATTTTCTATTTATTTACAAAGTACACCAGTGTACTTGTACTTGTATAATAAAATAAATGAAATGTAATGAAATGTTATTAACATTTTTAATTTGTTCATATTTTTACTGTTTGAGAGCGAAAGAAAAACATTGAATGCGCCACCTGCTTCTCCTCAAAGTCAAATTGTAAAAATTAATCAAGGAAAAGCTTTAAGGTAGGTTAATTTCATTATTGTATTGATTTGCATTTGAGACACAATTTGAACCTGTTGTTATTTAATAATTCCACCAATCAATCCACCATATAACTAAACATCGCCTTCGAGTTTCGCAACTCTGTGCTCTGTCTTCACCGTAAGAGATAAAGACGAGATCACACTGTTTGTTTTTACAATAACTAATAACTTTTAATAACTACTTATTTCCTACTTATAATTTAAAACACGCTTAATAATATAATCTTAACACGTATATAAGTTATCACTGTGAAATTACAATTTCATCCATTCAAAAAATAGAATAACATTTGATAGCTACACACACTGGCCTTCTTACTATTCTCCATATATTTTGCATAAAAAGTTAACTTAGGACTCGCGTGCTCCCGCCCTAGAAAAGAACCTCTTTATATCGTCCCGTGGACTTATTTATTAAACTTTATCCCAAATAAAAAGATATCAGACCGTTAGAAGAAATAGAGAAATATATACGGACGGTAACACACTAAAATTTAACTAAATATGTGTAACAATTTGAATTATACCAAGTTTTCAAGGTACTTATATTTATTGACAGGTATTTCAATTATGAACGAAACTTGAATATTTTTGAAGAAAGAAATTATAGATAAAAAAGAAACTACATATTACATATTTTTATCAACACCTACATTATAAAAAATAATAGTTTAAAATAGCTTCTATCTAGTACCTACAAGTTTGAAAAATACCCTATGTGGTATTCCAGATTATATTTTACTTGTATAAATTTAATGACAATCCGTCCAATAGGTTTCGCGTGAAAGATCAACAAACATACACACATACATTCTCACAAACTTTTGCATTCACATTATTAGTAGGATTGAAACTTACTGCAAATGAAGTAAGTTTACTTAATCACAGATTACCTACATATAATTCAAAAGTAGAGTACCATAGAATTACTACTAGTGAGTGCAACTGATTTAGATTGATATTAAAATGACACGTAATAATTACCTGGAAGCAAGTGCGGTTTCTATAAACTATGTTTGTGCTAATTATCTTCTTACTAGCTTATGCCCCCGGCTTCGCTCGCGTGAATGAATTTCCCACTGGAACAGTTATTTTTCCGGGATGAAATGTACCCTGTCTTGTTCCATACTTCAAACAAAATATATGCAAAATTTCAAGATTGGTTGAGTAGATAGAGCGTGAAGAGGTAACAAAGAAACTCGCATTTACAATATTAGTTAGGATTGCGTAAATATTACTTAATTTTATTACTGTGACCAACTGTTAAAAAATCCTAGCGTTATTTCAATGTAACATGTATAAGTCTTGTGTGGACATAAAAAATGTAGGTACTGTCACGTGTTTATGTATATATTTAAAACTATAATTTCTGTACATCTGACTCACTCATAAGACTAAAATGATTTGAGAATGATACAACTGTATACTGGTACAAAAAATATACACCTAAGTGTCAAAGAGAAAAAATTTAATGTTTCTCAATAAGACTTTGTATAATGGAATTATACCTAATTGAATTTCATAAATGATATGGGGAAATCCACTTAATTAACATTACTTATACATAAACAATATATTTGAGAGTTTGTAAACCAATTACAATATATTCTATTTCAATAATTATTTAACTTATCCCTACCGACTAAATACAACGAGGATTGTTATCGCGATTGTGATTAGTTGTGTCATAAGGAAGAGTTATTACGGAAGAACAGATCCCTGAGGTACTACTGGTATCTGTACTTATAATATTAATAAATAATATTGGTAGTAATAAAAAAGGTTCGTGCTAAGTCCCGTTAATATAGTTTATGTAGTTATGTGTTCAAAGCGCGGAAGTCTAAAAAACACAACTACTGGTATTATTTGGTAGTGTCATAGTGGAAAATAGAGACCCTTCCTATAGCATTTAATGTTATTTATTAAAAGCTACTGACATGTTTATTAATTTTATATCAATTTATAGTTCTCAGCTGAAATAAATTTATTTTATTTTTATTTGGGCACATTAATAATAGCTCTTTAATAGTACAACACAGTTGAGCCTGGTGTCATCATTACCATCATCAGTTCAAATTTTTCTGCCTACTGCTGAGTATAGACCTGTATTCGTGTGTACGCTACCCCCTGTGCTGTGTCTATCGTCCATATGCGATCTGCGACTTTCATCATATCGTCCGCCTGGGGTCAGAAAGAAAAATAAAAGGAGATCCAAAATTTTCTTTTTTCTAATGATGAGTTGCACCGTCCAATTTGATTGCAACCCGACAGAGTGGTCCCTGGTCCGGTTCATAAAGTTTTAGCTAATAACTGTTGAAGTTTTTTTTAACATCGCATTGTAAAACAATTTAAACTCATGTTTTTACAATATAATAATTTTTGTCTTTGAAGTGCTTATTTGGCCATATGCTGGCATGATTTTACGTAACCATTCTTTGGCCAATTATTTTCTTCTTATTTTGCTAAATGACTTTAGCACACATGTCAGGACCACCCCAGATCCCGTGCTAGCACCTATTCGCTCTGCACAAGTGCTTTACTTCTACCTGTTGCTTGTTCCTGGTGAAAACTATATCTACTCTAGAAAGGGCCACTGTTTTTATAGTATCCATCCAATGGGTTGCAATAAGACTTAAGATTAAATTTTTTGTCGCTATTTTGCGAGCTCAATGTCACTAGCATGGAAGGTCGGCGAAATGGAACATGGGAGAGGCTCTGACGTCTTGGAGCGAAGGTCGAATGTGGGTGGCACCGCATGAATACTAGCGTCACTTATTGTCTTGTTAGGGGATGATGGCTTTGTTTGATGATGGCTGATTGGGTGTTTGATGGCTTTTCCGTCGTTTTTTATATGTATCATCAAAACTATGATTTGTATAAATATATAAAGTTTAATTTGTTCCCCGACATTCAAACGTAGATGATATACCTAGTCGATACTGATCGACTGTGCCTCTGATCTACACTTGCATATTTAGAAATTCTCGTAAGTCTGAAAATGTGATACAAGAAGGAATCAATGTAAAGCTAATAGCTAAATAGTTGTTAACTTATTCAATTATTATACTTTTATGTGACTGTGTGACTTAACAGGTGTTTTCATACATTCGACTTGCGACGAAATTATGTAAATACCAATTGTGAAGGTAAAGTAAATTGTATTCTCTCGTACTGTTGTACTGTTACATGTGTCAAATGATTGTTATTTAAATTGGTAATAAGATTTGGCTTAAAATTAACATTGTATTATGCTATACTTTAAAAATACAAAATATTCGTGGCCAAAATATTATCTCCAACATTGTTGATTTTAGATATATATATATATATATATATATATATATATATATATATATATATATATATATATATATATATATATATATATATATATATATATATATATATATATATATACATAATTATATCATTATAATGGAAAAAAAATCTAAACAAATATGTCATTTCTTTATATATTACTTTCAATAAAAGAAAATGAGCTAGTGTATGAAATGGAGATTTAGTGTATTAAATTAATAAAATTTATTAATTTATTTTAATAAAAATAAAATTAGGCAGAATACACTAAAATAAAGGCTCAATAAATTAAATACATTAAAATAAAGCAGAATTTAGTTCGTTTGTTTCAATAAAACGTAGTATTACTAAGTACTGATCCAAAAAAATATATATGTGCCATTGGGTAGTCCCGTGGGACTTGAAGGATAATATCCATATTCATGAGAGAGTTCCTTAGGCTGTCCAGAATTCAAAATTCTTCACGAATGCAAAATTAAACAATTTTAATAAAATATGAGATAAGCCGTTTTTCAGAACTTGAAGTATATATATATATTTTGCGTCGTCTCTTAAAATATGTAAACAATCTTAAAATAAACATTATCTCTGTGAAAATCGAGCCGAACCCACCTCATAAGTAATGCTTGACAGTTGAAGGTCGGAATTTCAAATGAACATCTACGTAGAGACTGTAACTTTTAATACTTGCATGGTTGTTCATTTATTTAGGGCTGACATTTGGGCTTGGCATTTAATTCTGTGACGTGTTGATTGGCTAGTCTGGGTGGATTCTAGTCGTCTGTGGAGTAAGTAGTGTATGCAAAATAAAGAGAATTTTTTGTCAATGCTGAGTGATAAGTTGTAAAAATATGCGCTTCGTTTCTGTAAAAATGTGTTTTTCTATGTTTTTCTACGTTATAAAGTGTCATATAATAAAGGTAAATAAGGTTTCATAATGAATATGCGGCTGATGCGGCGAAAAGTAAAATTATAAAATCCCATGCATACTGAACTGAAACTTAGTTGTGCATCAGGAGTGAGAACAACATCGTCAGAGAGACTTAATAAAATAGTATAAGTACTCAAAGAATAGTCGCAAATTTCTTGTTATTTAGTTAATAAAAAAGACACACACACCGTAAATAGAATTTGACTAGACGATTGAGAGTACGTCGACCTTCACACAGTTTAGTATGTAAATAATACTATTATCAATTATCTTAGAATGTAAAAATAGCACAAAGGGACAAATAAACTTGACTTATATTCGCAGCGATAAGCAAATAGTAACTGACGCGGAGATAATAATATATCGACAGATCATTGAATCTAACAAATTGCTATGAATATTTATTTTATTGCGTTTTCATATCTTTCACACACATTTTTTTTATAAACACGACATCAAAATTTATTATAGATATCAGTTTTATGTATATAAAATAAGTATTTATGTATGTTTACTCCAGGTTCATTTATTTCTGAAACCATCCTGTACTACTTTATTATTTTCATGTAATTCTCCATAAGGTTGCTTGGATGAAATTGTTCGCAGCGATATGGTCGCCTTTTGCGTATGTAATTTAACTTTCAAGTTTGTCCACAGGCGGACGGTCTCAACTACTGGACCCCCATCACTTCAATTTCTAATTATACCACGCGTACAAATAGGTATTATGTAGTTACGTTGTCTAATACAAACTGGAAGTTCATAACCGCGCTTCCTTGTGAGGTAACTCGACGACATGATATATTGTTCCTGCGAAGGTCAAACGAATTGAGCGTGACGCTTCGAGTGACACCTGTGTGCGGCTTATATATAACACAGGCACTCTATATAGGGCTACCATATAAAAATAAAGTATAATAAAATATTGTGTTTGAGAGACCGCACCTAAAAATTCACACTAACTCAAATAAGGAAAAGTTTCTCTTGGAACGCGATTTTTACATATCAAATGCAAAAAACCTGTTCTTTTAACATTTTCTATGATAAAATAATCGCAATATTTTAACGGTTATTATTTTATGATAATGAAGAATGATGTTCGTATGATGATATGATATAATAATCACGACTGCAACACACTCCGCACAGTATAATAATGAGTAGCAGCGCGGTCGAAACACTCAAATATTCACCCTAATGCGACGTCATAATTACATCCGTTCGAAAAAGACCTAAGAGTTATTGGTTTCTATTAAATTTAAAATTTATCAGAACTAACAATACAAAAATTAACTTCACATAATTTTATCATTCCTTTTCATCTCTCTTCTCTGCTTTTTCTTATTAGCTGGGAGAAAATACTTTTATTAGGTATCTAGTTCGGATTTTTTTTATAAGTTATTATTTTATTTATATTTACTGACATAAAAGTAGTTTCAATTCATCAAAAATTCTATGCAATCATCACCATGAAGGTTTGTCCGGAGAGCATGTCATCACTGTTCAATCTTATGTTTTACTTATATATATATATATCGTATCTGCGTTTACTTAACTAAAATTGTCGTAATCTAATAACATAAAATAACTATATTTTAAGTTATAACAAAGTAGACATGTTAACCCTTGCGGATTATCACAAGTACGTATTAACTTGGAGTATTAAAGATATGTTAATAAGTGTAATTCTATATTTTGAAATAGCCATAAATATTCTTCCACCGTGCTACGAACTGTGCCTACGACTCTACACTGCGTACCCTCCACTCCGCGGCGCACAGCTTGACTATATCTATGCAATGAAAATAGGTGTATTTTTTTTTCAAAAGAAATTGATTAAAAAGATTCTTCTATTGATAATAATAATAGTCCATCAATATTTTGATAATATTGGGTACCCAATTATGAAAATATTACAAAGTTTTCCTCATGGTTTTGTTTACTTGCTGTTTTTATGAAACACTAGTTGCGTTATTTTTTCTATTGCTTCGCTTCCATTGAAATATCAGAATAAAAAGTGGCCTATTATGTCACTCATAAGTAATGTAGGTAATAGAATTTTGAAAATCGGTATATTTGTTCGCCTGTCGTCAACCCTCTTTGGGAAAGTATTGTTGCCTATTAACTGGCTATGTGTCCCTTAGTCGCCTCGTGCGACATCCACGGAAGGATATGGAGTGGTCCAATTTTAGGGCGGGACACACCACACACCACAACTAGACTAAAAATTTTAGACAAACAAACATTATAGGTATAAAGTCCAAATTATGTTATTTACTCAAATCCTTTTGTTTTTTTATGATTGAGGAACAAAAATAACTCCTAAGCAAATGTTTGTGTTTTTATAATAATAAATGCTGCGGAGAGTCGATGTATGTAAATTAGTATTGATCAGACTTTTGTTAACACTTTCAAGGTAAGGTTTTAAACCATACAAACTGAAAAACAGTTTTCTAATAATATAGTAAACATAAGACAATCGATATATCTACATAATTGGCTTTGCGATCATTCAAACAAGCACGCTTGTAAGTAGCAAATATTTACCGTCAGTTTAGTTGAAGTGCAATCTAGCTGATACCAATGAAAAACAATTACTTCTCGATGAGACAAATATATAGTGTCATTTAAATCTTTTCTTCAATATTTATCCTTATCCATTGTGTCTCATATCTTTGTAAACAGCAATTGACAGGATAACACTAGAGCTGCAAACAAGGTCGATGTCTTGACGTACAGAGTGATCAAGGAAAAATAATAATATGCGCTAGATCTGATATACCGTTGATTTATAAATAAAAGTTGATTTTATTTCCGCATCATTATTACCGTGTCTCATAGAAATCGTAGAAACTGTAATCTGCATATTTTTTATTAAGGACCCTATAATTTTGTAATATTCAGATTTTACTGAAGTCTATACGACATTCTTAAAATACTTGAAGAATGAGAATTATGTCGGGAACATTTTGAGTGATGATGTAATTATGTTATATATAATAAATATGTTAAGCGATTTTTTTCTTCTCCTTGGTACACTACTTGAACTTAATGTGAAGGCTCAATGTGAAGGTGGACAAGTCGAAAAACCTCCCAACCCAGGGGATGGAACTCACCGTCTTCGATCGGGATGACATCTGTTGTCAGCTGGACGACAACTGACACCTCATACGTGTCGACCTCCAGTTTTTCTTCTAAGTCCTAACTCAAAACGAACACGTTATGGCACACGTGACATCACGAGTACACCAGTCTTTCACTCACACGATCACTTCACTCTGGAGTCACTGGATAAATCACCTTTTTAGTCACTGACGCGTGAAACTTAGCGTTTCCTCTTCCGTTTCTCTTTTCGTTGCAGATCGATCAAAGATTTGAACAATCCAGGTGATCTTTCGACTTCTATAAAAGAAAAATTAATGGTATAATTTTCCAATCTAGGTTGTCAATAAACTACATATTAGTATTCGAATACACGTCTTTTATTAACGATCGACTATGAAATTGATTTTTAATTAAGTATAATAAACTTATCTAACAAAATTTTAGGTTATCACAATTGTACTCAATAATATAGGTAAATAATGTATGTCTCTTCTTTCCTGTGCAACAATTATTTCCATCAACTGGCTGGCCTTGCTGTGATATCTTTATTGCGGTTTTTTCACAAAAATTATACAATTTTCACGTGTTAATGAAACCGGTTTACTTATCGCAAATCTGATGTTTATACATCATTGGCATTAAGATGAATAAGGTTATTCTTAGAAAAACCTTGCAATAGTTGTCGCAAAAAATGTTTACAGCCTGTAATGATACTATCATTTTATAACAATGTCAAATAAAGTAGAAGTTTTTTAGTGTTAAAACTAGTTGAATCTTAAAAGTTTCATTATCTGTATTGGAAAATTCGAAATTGAATTTACAACTAATGATAACTAAAGGAACGTTAGGTTACACACGACAATAAATCACGTGAATTTTCATTGCTGTGTCACCACCATCACTCACGTCGCGTATTTTATGGTTTATTTTTTGGAATTTATGGTGGAGGCTAGTAAAGTGCGAAATATTTTATGGTACTCGTAGTAATTTTAACAATTGCTGATTCATTTGTGTAACTTGATTAATATAAATGTATTAGTAGCGGCAATTAAATAACCAATGAAACATTTTAACGTATTTTTTAAACCTAAAATATCGATAAAGGAGAGAAGAAAATGAAAGAAGGCTGGAACCGCCTCTCAGAGCCTCTCTGTGGCTCAGGAGAGAATCTTAAATGTGTTCAAATGCGGGATGAGACACAAAATAATGGAACTTTGTATTAGGTACCTAGTAGCACTAAAATTTGGTCAGGTTCAGGTATCATATTGCTGAAGGCTTGTAGTAACCGAGCGATTTTGTCACTGGACCCTGTTACATATAGTATAATGTATGTAATAGGGTCCAGTGACAAAATCGCTCGGTTCTTAGTTTTGTTGACTATATAACTGTTTATCTATGTTTATCTTTTATTTACATTGACAATTTCTGTCACATGCCACTTGAACGTCAGAATCTCGTTGTGATTGTGAATGATAAGGCAGTGTTTTGTAAAATATGTTCTCCACCAAATTGAAGTTTTTTGAACAATAGGCATATCCATCACAAAAAGCAAAAAACAAAATTGTCTATTTATTTAATAGGTACCTACTGGAAATTGTATATTCTTATCTTACATTATGATGGTAAAAATAAGCAAAATAATAAACTATTTTAGTCACTTACTGAAATCTTGTAAAGTTACAAATAACCAACAGTACTTGTGTAAAGCATGTAATGTAATTTGTCACAATAAAAACTATAAAAATATAAAAAATATTTCGCACAAACAAGCACGTGACAAAATACAGCACTAGTTTTCATAGATTTTCCGGAGTAGTAATAATATACATTACTCACATACATACTGTCTCTGTCTCGACTGCTCAATGGTTCAGTGATGGAAAGAAGAGACCATACAATTAATGTCGCCGATAGTTTATACTTAGAAAAAAATAAGCGAGAAGCGAGACCACATGACAAGGTAATTGAATCGTCATTTCCGCTAATCTTTACTCATTTTGTACTGTTTACGTGTAACGAGCCCAGCGTATATCTCCATAACAATGATTTCCAGAACAATAAGCAAAGATAAACCCGTTTTCCGGATAAATACAAAAACATGAATATTCAAAACGAAGGCGGCCACTGTAATCACGACAATTAATTAACACGAAAAATTTAAAAATTCTAACTCACTTATTTTCGGGTTTCGAAACGAATTTCACGCGAGATCGCTTGCTACCAATGTCAAGAACATTCAATCTCAAGAGCAGCGATAAAGCAGTCCATATCACATCCCGCCCTAGCGCGTCATGATAAGTGCATCTCGTTGGAACAATGTCGAAAAAAAGGACGTAATGAACACGATAAGGCACAAATAAACTAGGTGTTGCCGGCGATAATTTTGTACCTGTTTGCGATACAGGCGCGCGTGCGAGCAGCACGGTGTTCAACGCACGAATGCCGCCTTGCGTCTCGTCCATTGTTTACAACCATAATTACGTTTTCGATCGAGTTTGCAGGGCGGCCGAAGGCTTTGCTGGCGGAAAATCTGGCCGGTGTCCAGCGCACGTCATGATCGATGCACCGATGAGCGTTGGTGATTGATAAACGAATAAAATGAGCGTGGATCGAATCTGAATTGCGTCGGTTCCGAAACAGGCTCGGAGAGCGGACGTTTACGTATGCTGACTTGTGTTTTTTATCTGTTACATTAATCAATCGGGCATTAGCAAGACCACTTTTGCACGTGTGAACCCTTCAATTTATCATCATGATTCACTCAATTAATCAAAACTACATGTGTGTAAAAAAGCTTGAATAATTTAGAGATATCAAAGCATTATGTAATACTAGATATTAACCGCAGCTTCCCTTGCCTATGCTTGACATCGGGTCATTAACTATATTTATTCCAAATGTTATTAAAATCATCCTAACAGTTTGGCTGTGAAAGCATGACAGACAGACCAAAAGACTTACGTATTGATGAAATTAGTAGGTTTGTAAGTTTTGGCAAAGATTTTGTTCAATCATTAATCATTTAGATTTAAAAGAAAAACTGAATTTTTTATATGGCATCTAATCGAAAAATTAAACAAAAATATATACCTTTCTGAAAGAAGTCCTTCTGATCCATAAATTAATTCTACAAAAAACGTATTAAAATAAAAGTGAATAGGTAAAGAGTAATTACATTATACAAGTGCTATCGTACTTGCTGTATGTAAATTCGTATATATATATTAATGAATATAACAACAGTAAATAATAAATATATAAAAACTATATAGGTACGATCCACTCAAATTTTATCTACTATACATTTTCAAAAATGTAGAATCGAGTAGTTAATTATTTTTATGACATAAGTATGGTATTATATATATGTATAATATGTACATTATTACAAATATCGAACTACGAGTAAATTATTAAAAAACGGACAAATGCGAGTGGGACACGCGCACCGAGGCCGGAGCATCATTAGTATTTTTCATTTTTATATATAGATAGATAGATAAAACATTTATTTGTAAAGCAACAACACAATACACAACCAGACTAAAAATACAAAATAAAACGCAGTATTCACATAGCACAATTGAGCAAGTGTACTGTGTTGCAGCAATACAAAAAGGCCCATCTCAGTACACATATCACCCAGAGGGGCGATATATTCGCACACTGATTTTCAGATGTGACCTGAATCAGTGTGCGAACGGTGAGTGTGTATATTAACAGTGAAGAAGGAGATATATAACTACGATTGATATATTACTTATACAATAAACATTGACTATAGCTACATACACGTACCCAACATAATAAATAAAGAAAAAAATAAAATAAAATAAAATACAACATAGGTAAATTATATATATTGTTTTGTCTTTTATCTGTATTGTAACCCATGATAACTATCTTCCTAAAAGCCTATAATGATCAATTGGAAGTGCTATTGGATTTGGTTCGCTAACGAAATTGCAAAATATGCGATATAAATAGTTTCGTATTTTTATTGTTTTAGCTTTCAAGTTTTTTCGCAGCTAAAAAAGACCGTCGAGTTTAGATATATAATTACATTTTGACTCCATATGTCTACGCGTTCTTAAGATAAAAATGTTCTTGACAGATGTACCCATAGACAGACTGGCAGATAGCGAAGTGATCCTATAAGGTTTCTGTTAAGATCTTTTGAGGCACCGAACCCTAAAAACATAAATGTCAACTAAAACCAACGATATATTAGTTTGTTGAGTAAAACCTAGTAAAACATAGTTTTGTATGTACTGCGTAGTTTGTTTTCGTTAATTTATTTCTACATAATAAGTGAAATTATTCGTGTTAAAAAATGTCGAAGACACGTTTCCTTAAGAATTGTCATAAAAACTAAGCACTCCGAATCTCATCACAGTTATCAAGCCCTTACATTATTTTGAGACAATTTTCATTTTATGCGTGTTCCCTGTTGTGTTCGAGGTTGTAAAGCCGCGAAGCCCGGGGCCAGGGTAAAAAAATATTATTTTTGTCAACACACCTTATGAATACTATTGTTGTATATCAGCCGCCTAGGTGTGTCCATAGTCGCCTCATACGACATCCACGTAAGGATAAGGATTGGTGAAGCGACTAAGGGGTATGATGCCCTGATGATGATAGGCATTGAAGCGTTGACGTCAAGCAGGTGGTCGGTCAAGTCTATCTTTGGTCAAATCAATTGTATGGATTTGGCGGACGTTCTGCGACTGATGAAGGAACCAGGAAAACGCTAACATAAAAGAAATAGAGAGCTTCTTACCCCTACTGATACAACCCAAAAATAACTCAAAAGAAAAATATAATGAGTAGACCAAAATATCAACTAAAAATTTAAATAAATTGCACAGGATGAAAACGAGACTCGGGCGAAACTCGATTTTATCACGAGTAGATATGTTAAATAAGTTACTTTTCAGGTTTGAACCACTTAATTGAATAATAAGCAGACAGAACGGCGTCGTCTTTGCATGTTTTCTTTATAACCTTTCTTGTTAATATGTTTTGAATAACAATTTACCGAGAACAGGCCTCCATTCTGTATTCTACATTTATATAAAGATACAGAAATATTATCACTACTTCATTCCTTTTGCATACAAAGTGGACGAATCTCTAACGAAATTAAAATTGTCATGGTATGTACACTGTCTTGCCTGAACAATTGAAGATTATGGTAATATTTACGTCACATTTGGACGTGAGTCAATAATACTAAAAAGTAATGGGCAGAGTGTTAGTTTTCAACCAATTTTCCGCCAAAAATTTCGACTAATGGGATTCAAGTTTGATGATTCATTATTGTTTTATCGTAAAAGTCTGTGTAATTTTTACATCAAATACTTAATAAAACAAGTGCAACCATATAGTTTTTGATTTTATACATATTTAAATATTGGATCACAACTAAATGGTATGCATATAAGTAGCAAGTACATAGTAAGTACATCGTTGAGGAATATGACGATGTGTACATCATTCAAACATATAATGATTAATTTTAAACACAAAATCCTTGGAACAAGCTACATATTACAATTTATCTTTAACGTATTATGCCTGCACACTATCGACGAGCTCAGACAGATTCCGATGCGAATGAATAAACATTGCGTAGTTTGTACAATAGCTTCATCAGCAATGTATGCCGAATCCGCCAAATTTCGGCGTACTGTTTAGCGATATGTAACCTTATCGCAGAAGTATTGTAGAAGAATTGAACGAAACATAGTTATAATGTCCTTACGGTTAAGTTACATAATTGTCAAGCTATTATAAAAGAATAAAAGTATTTACAACATAAGTTCCTACTATAAGTTAAAATTAAAAATTAAAACTAAAATAATTAATATTTTATTAATTTACAGCTATTATTAATTCTTGTGTGATTTTATTGCGAATCAATACAAATAGATCACCGAACAGAAAACCGTCACCCTAAGATTTGTTTATATTCCTATTTTTTAAAGAATTCATTTTTCAAAATCGCTACCGCCTCCAACTCCTCAAAAATCCGTGCTTAACTTGATAGCTTTGTTGGGTCAGGTTTATCTTTCCGCGACTGAATACGACATAAATTTTTGTTATCATATAATTTGCAAATGATATAGGCAAATATTTTCACCTTGAGAAAAATCATATACATTTTTACATGGCTGTCCAAAATATGTCAGCCATTGTGTTCAAAAATAGACATAATTAAACATATATTTGAGTATTGGAACAAGAGCATATGAGTATTTTTCGCATACTGAATGAAACGAAATGAAATCATACAATGCAATGCAATGCAAGATGCTGTAGAGACTTAGAAATTAAAGTACCAAAAAGTATAAACAAAAAAATTGTTATTGTATCTTGTTCGTGACTGACAAATGATTCATCAGTATTACGCCGGCTGCGGCTCTGCAATTTGCAAGTAACCCCTAATTTTGCTAACGAAACGTTGTCGAGCAAAATGTTTCCACAAATTAGACTCCGTTGATTATAACATGTAGGTACTTCGAGAAGCAATAAACGCGCGTATCTTCCGGTTGTTCGCGGATACAACCCATCAGAAATGTCCGAATAATAAGTTTTTTTACAAAAATTAAATTTTTGACACAAGCTTTTATTGTTATCAGAGAGTCTTTTTTACAGTTATTTTCGAAAACAGATATTACGTCAAGCAATTGGTTGAATAGTAATTAATGATAAAATGGAAGTTTTCACATACACCCGTTATGTGAGAACTTCCATTTTTCATACTAAAATCTCAGATCAAAATAAACCTAGATCCATAAATTTACATTTTGTAAAAAATATGATATAATCAGAAAAAGAATATATGTATATTTGTGTATAAATATGTTACTTTATAGACACAGTTTTTGGGAAAGAATATAAGTAAATTATATGTATAAGACAAATTATAACTTACGTTGGTAAAACTATACAGTTTTACCACCACACTGCTACTACTTACTGTTTTACAAATTTTATGAACATAAATAAATCTTCCATATGTAATATCTGTGAGAACATCATTTACCTGAAACATAACATTCAGTTTAGAGCTACTTCATGCTTTTAAAACTTAATGTGCATAAAATAACCTGATTGTTTAAATTGAAGGATCAGGAATCCTTTTGATATTCAACACAATATTAGTGTAGACAATTATCATTTTACTCGTAATTCGTGATGCACGCTTCTTTGTATAGTGTGGTGTTTATGACGCATTCCAACAATAGGTTTTCGCTAATCTATAGGGCAGTAGGTATAAATAAAATATTATCGAAATTCTAATAACAAGTAGGTATCAATTACAGGTTTTAATAAGGACATAAGGTGAAGATAAGTATCTTTCGCCCCAGCTAAGTTTAAATAGTATGTTTAGTAAATTAGATACTTCTTCCGGTTTCAAATCCAAAACTGAAAAATACCTTTAGGTAGATGTAGATGTTGTAGATGATCCACATTAAAGAATACCTTGTGAATTCAATAATTCGACAAAATTGAAAAATAAAAACATTAAAATTAAACTCCTCTCTCTTTCATCAGGGCTATTTCCTGGTTTCTTCTCAGTCACAAAACGTCAAAGCTCAAAGTGCGTTTACTTTATCATTTTCACTTTGCACAGTTACATACAAACTGCAATGGAACATAGATTTCAGACACAACGCATCACAAGAAGAAAATAAAAATCAACCACAGTGATATTATCAAATATCTCTCATATCTGTGACAGGGACGGACAGATGGGCAGATATACAGAAATAAAGAATTTTTGAATTAATTAAGCTTTCAACTCACTTCACCCAAACTCTGCATGGCAATGGCGATGTCCTGTCCGTTCACTAAAACTGCACACTGTAGTGAATGCAGGAAGTCTGCAGGATTTTGAACTCAACATATCAACAATTGTATATAACTATTTATTGACAATTTAAAACAACAGAAAATAAAAGTAAACAAAACATTTCTTTATTAATAAACACGTTTTTATGGCATTTTCCACTACTGTTCACCATTTAATAAATATCTACATGTTTTCAAACACTTCTGAAAATTACAGGGAAAGTAAATTATAAGAAATGTAAAGAAAAATTAAAGAAAATTTCCATTTTCCTTGATCAATAGCCTTCATTAGAGTAGGTTTTTTATATTGTTTCATTTTGTCAATCGAAAATAGATTGTAGGAAAAAAGAGCTTCTAAAACGCTGCCATGTTAGCTAATAAGTACATTTATATATTTTGAACCTACTGGACTCAGTCGGCCACAAATATTTATTTGATTTTGCACACTCTTTCGATCCTGATGATGAGTTTTTGCTTCGCATAATATATAATGAGTTCGGCCCCATATTTTGTAAAAGGTCGAGTTGCATCAGCACAAAAATTACAAAATTATTATTTAGTGAAGACGAGTTAGGAAAATCCCAGCGATTTCTTTTTACTCTGATGTTACGACTGACCACAGACAATAAAACAAATAATTACATTATATATAAATAATAAAACAAAGGATCGTTTAAATTTTTAATGATATCCAATACTGGTTAAATATAAGGAAATTATCAACCCTTTTAAAATCTATGACTTAACGTTTATTTCTGTCTGAGACCGATTATGACTATATTTTCTGTCCTTACAAAAAATTTGTGTTGTGAAGCGATTTTGTTTAATACCTTAAATTTTTGAGAAAATTTATGAGATTTTAACTACGAGAATTGCGTGAGAATTGTTATTCCAAAATTCTAAACTGAATCAAATAAAATCAAAGATATTAATTAAGCTTATTACTATTTAGTATAGCGTTAAATAAAATCGACAAAGTTTCCATAATATAAATGCTTCGATTCAAGTCCAACCGACAGACAAGACAGTTCCGGTAGAAATTCCAAGTAATTCTAGTTCTACTATGTTTATATGGCATTCCTTACACTCGCCGGCGTCATTGATGCAGCGTTAACAACATTGCATCATATGTTACATGTTGCTTTACTCGTGTCCTATGTGAGCGAGAAACGCTACACGGCAGCACCATGCAGCGCGATGGGTAAATAAATATTGAAAGAATAGATGTAGGATGATAATATATGTAGCCGTCATTCGCGCATACCAACGCATCGTTCAACATTCAGTCGCCCAGCTAGGACGCCGGATTATGTAGTAAACATTAATTTGCAGCTGAATATTAAGCATAAGGAAATACCGTAGTAAAATTATCAGGATTATGACTATATAACTGATGAAATGGCAAATATATTATAGTATCGAATCAATAGTCTCAAATAAGACTCCAGATAAAAAGAACTTCTTCATAGTCATATTCCTCCATGGCTGAGGATCGTGGATCATCCCTTTCCTTCTCCATTTCACACACGTTACTAAATCAAACCTGTGTTCCTCACGTTGTTTTCCTTCACTAGAAGCATGTGTTGGTCGATGAAAACTAACTACAATACATGAGTCAGATTGATATACAAACTCATGTGGCACGAGTAGAATTCAAATCTGGGGCCTTTCGATCCACAGGCGCACTTGACCATAACATTTTTTGATCCCACAGTCAATAACTCATTCAAAGTCTCTCAAGTATTCGATGATCTCTAGTAAAGTAGTTTCTGCATAATAATTAAGGAAAATGACATATCGTTCTAACTTTTATTACTTACCGACTATAAGCGTGTCAATAAAAATAAATTTTAAAACTTATTCGGCAATAAAATTGATAAGGTAATAGATATTGGCTTCCCAAAGAGCACTCTCAAATATAGAAATATGGAAACACATGGGATACGTTGTAGTGAATGATATCACATGTAAAAGGGAGTTAAAATCTTGTCAGAAAAATCAAATTAAACTAGTCAATTTCCTATGAACGCCTGCTGACAACACGACCTAGGATAACTAGCGCTCGATCGACAGTTATTTTCCACTCGAAGTTATTGTAAGATGGATAGATAGTCACGATTATGGATGATACTAGCCTAGAAGTCGATCCGCCGCATCAACCCGCATTTTACTGATAAAGTGAAGTAAATAAATAAAAATATTATTAAAAATAGAACTTTGTTAATTATCTTTTAAAGAAACATTTCCCATAAACACAGTACCGTAAGTAGAAAAGTTTCAACAGTCCGATCATGGGACCACTGATAAAAGGAGATAAGTTTTCACGATAGCATAGGTCGACCGGTTGAAAGCTGCATCCACTGCTTTCCTGCGACCTTACCAGTGTCAATGCTCCTCTACTAATTAATTATTCAATAAAATTGCTTACATATTACTAAATTATTTTACTCCTATTTCTATTCTATTTATCAAAATACTTAATAAATATTTTTCTATACCTTATTCGATAAAAATTGTCATAAATATTTTAATCGTGAAATTTTTTGCAATAAAATCCAAATGTTGTGCCCAGTGTTACTATCTTTCAATGCTAATGCATATTGATTTGCACACGCTCTCTAAATAGTTTACTATCTGAAAGTTATACTAGCTCTATGGTAATGAATATTTGGAGGACGTCCAGCTTCGGGAGTTCCTTAAATGTTATATTATGTTGCGAAAAATATACGCAATAAAACCTTCTACTAAGTTGGTTACTGTTTTTTTTTAACAAATATAATAACTTCGATAAATTTGTTAGAAATATTAAAACTGTGAATAAATAAAAAACCAGTCACGTCGTAGCATTTTGGGACACATACTTTTTTACATATAATATTTTTTTGACGTTAAAATATTTTTGACTTCGGTTTGGTATTTAAACATATATATAATATAAGTATTGACATCATCATGAGTAGTAACTCATGATGATGTCAATACTTAATTTAGTAATAGGGAAATACACTACAAAGCTTTGGGATCAAACAAACAGTTGAGAAAAAAATATTTTTTTATTTAATAAAATTATTATTAATTTATAATAATTACTTCAACTTTATGTCCTAACTTGTAAGATATTCGTGATAGGTTTCCTACCCCTATGAAACCTGCCAAATCATATTTTGTTACGTATATTGCGTGGAAATTTCGTCTTACGACAGAACAGGAAAATCTGTACAAATTATAACTTTCGATGTCCACATATCTATTACTACTTGCGAATCGGTATTTCTAATTGTGAAACACAGCATTTTAAAATTTTGCAATATAATTTCTGTTTCAAGTGATCATTCACTAACTTCCTAGTTGGGACATTTATTTAAACACTTTAGTTTTAGTTCAAATTCATAAATTTACTTTTAATGCTATTAAGTGTTAATTTCAATTGCTTTACAAAAAAAACGTACTATGTTTAATCAAAAAAACATGCACAATCACTGAATTATTTGTGCTTAAAAGTTTCATAAACTCTACACTTCCTTTCTGAAATTAAATTATTTCCATTATTATTTTTTACGAGCTACATGTATTTATAAAATTAAACTAGTTTGAGAATCTAACAGAAAGACTACCGTTAATCTCATTATCATGTGAGTTAAGAGTCTACGCGCAATGCTTGTGCTAGATTGACGTCGAAACACGCGATCCTAGATCCCTTACCATATTGATGTCTCACTCTCGTCCTCAAGTTACAATTTTCAAATAACAGCCGACTGTTATATTATGACCGGCTGACTTTAACCCTCTTTGAGAATGGTTTTGTTGCCTATCATCTACCACTATGTGTCCCATAGTCGCCTCGTATGACATCCACGCGAAGAATGGAGTGGTCGCACTCTAGGGTGGAACCACACGCCGTACTACACACCCAAGTATAGTCTATGTGAAACGTAAACCCTTTAATCTAACATACCGTTAATTAAATAGGTATCAGGAATTATAATTAGAAAAAAATATTTTCTATATATGGCCTTTTCTACTTGGTTTGAATTTAACATTTTTATCATTCTTAATAAAAAATACTATATTGCATATAGTGCACTTGGATATGAAATGAATTCCTACCTACATCAGAAATGTAATTCTATTAGAGAAAATTACATCCTTATGTTTCCATCATATTAATTCAGAAGTTGTAATTAAATTATACACATATAATATCTGACAACTACTAATAACTACTTAAGCTGACAATTTCGTTATTGAACCGTACATACTTAATGCCTAAAAAATTAATAACAACTTCTTGGTTTATGATTAGTCTTAAGGAAACACGCATTCAAAATTTCAATTACATATTACTCTAGTGGACCAAACCGGCTTCGCCCGGGTAAAACCTTCATAAATTTTGCTCCTAAGCCTTCCTCAAGTATCCACACTATCTATTGGTGAAATCCTTAAATAAATCCGTCCAGTAGTTTATGAGTTTACGGCGTTTATATAGACAGATGCAACAAAGAGATTTATTTTATAATATATAAGGACATCCTTATTAATATATAAGGATATCCTTAAAGCCACATGAATTAAATAACTATGACTTGAAACCCACGATGTTTATTATAAATACAGGCGACATCACGTCGACTACCAAATTCGCCTCTATTACCAGCAACAGTATAGAAATCCATGCTGGATGACGCAGTTGACTAAACAGTACAATGTATTATATAGTCTTAATTATATTTACAACTTTTGTAGCTCAAAATTATGAAAAATATTTTGTGTTTTATTTCGTTTTTTTCTTTCGTTCGAAAACTAATAGTAGGGAATCACACCACACTGTCACCGAGTTCAGTATTAGCAATGGAAATTGAGCGCGTGTGCAGTTTATATTGAGCAATGGGGTAGGTCATACACGCATGTTGACTTAATGCCATACGCGCATGATCACGCTTGGCCAGTTGCGGATCAAGGCACACTAGTTTATTTTATGCCAGTTTTCTAACTCGCATAGTTTCTATATATCGAGGTCAAATGTACTATACGTAGTATCATATTTCACTACACGAATTCAATTCTAGAACTCGAAAAATAAATAACGGTACCTCAAAAGATTCTTGAATATCTAATTATTACTTTTAGCTATAACTTTAAATAAATCGTAGAATTTTATATAGATAATGTCACAGTTGTATATAAAATTTGTCAGAAATTTGGAACCTTATAACCTATGTGCAAAATTCTGTCAAAATTTTATTTGTGATATGTCAATGGTATTTCATATTTTTGAAATTATTATTTTTAAAACAGGATTTTTTTAAATATCACTTAAACACACAGACACACAAAATTATTCGCACCTAATGACGTCATGAGGAAAATTCTTTGTTAAGAGCAACTGGTTAAGCTAATAATTGACACTATATACAATATCATTGATTCTTAAAAAACATAATAAGGACATTAATGGTTCCGAGAACTGATCAAAGATATATGTATATTAAAGCTACACTAAGCTAGTACTAGCTAAGTAAGGTTACTGAACAAACTCAAACTTCTTGTATTTTATTTACTTAAAATATAAAAGTAATAATTAGGTAATAAAAAAAGGTGATGTACTTATTTACATAGGTACTAATATTGATAAAAATATACAAATGAAACAAACATTAGAAACTCGTTTATCCTAAGCAGTTCTATAGTTTAAGCCTTGACCAAATAACTGCGGGGATCGTTCCGTTAGTTTTTATCACGAAATTAATCGTCAGAAAAAGTTAATATTATCTCCTGCTACACTAATAACTAACGATGTTTTAATGATTGTTTGCGAATACAACTTGTCAAGGCACCGTTACAATAAGATTTGTTTTGTAGTCGACCTAGATCTTGACTACATTTTGCAAATTATTTTTTAAAATCTAGTTCTAGTGTCTTTTTATATTATAATTTATAGGTTTGCACTTTAATTACTTAAATATTTTTTCTTCTCTTTGAATGAAATAAGAATTGGAGAAAGGAACGTGGGATATAACATGATTTTGAACACTTGGTATCAGAGTGGAGGGACATGCTGAATCCACTCCACAAAAAGCATACATACATAGTTGGGTAGAAAGATGATGATTTCATAACAGTTCTTATTATAATAATTCGATAAGATTCGGTTTAAATTAATAACGACTTTACAGCAATTTTAACTAAAATAAAAAAAGAAGGCATAGGCATCATACATAGCATAAAATGTTATTTGGTACATATTTTAATTGTAGTTATAAGTGTAGTTATCAAGATTTTGTGTTACGCTCTACATAAAAAGCATACCATGAACACATAATACATAATAAAGAACGCACTAGCCATAATCTTCCTTTATATTACATAAGTCATGTTTTCATAATAAGACCAGGGATTTGCGTTTATAAGAAAAAAGAAATGTACTTTTAATATGTAGAGCACAAGTGTTATTTGTTTAATGCTGACCATAACGAAGCTTGTCACGACAGTTTACGCGATGAATACTGTAAACTGCCCGAGGATTTAACGGAGTACCTACTAATTCCATGGAACTGCCCTTTCGTTATTATAATTAGCGAAAGAGATAGCATTAATGCATTGTAGCACAAAGTCTTGACCACAACCCTTGCCTTGCAACAGCGCGCAAGTGAAGGCACTGCACAAAAGAAAGCTCTATAAAATTACAACTCAACAAAATCAAACACGTCATGCATGTTACACAAAACTATTTTCTCTAGATTGAAGTCTAGACAGATATTTAACATCATTGTAATCAGTGAGAACACAGCTTAAGTACATGGTATGACATAATCTGTGGAAGTTGTCTAGATGTTGACTAGAAGTGTGTCACTTTTGACAACTAGAGATTAGTGGCACGTTGTAGCACGGCGTGAAAATGAAAATGTCACATGACATTTTCATAAGAATAACTAGAACTATGATTACATTATTTCCAGATAGTATAGCAACATATACAATTGTACCAGTTAACATTTGACATTTAACATACGCAGCGCGCACAGCACGTTCTTTGCGTTTTTTTGCGCGGGTTAATATAAACGTCAAAGTCTATCGATAACAAATACAATTTTATAATTAACAATACAAATTAATTATCCACCTACTTTCAGTGACATCTGTCTATTTTGATGTTTATTTATTCTTTCGTCTTGTCGGAGTTGCGGAGTTGCGCTAGTCGCGCAATGTTGCCAGCGTGCATTTCATAGTAAGTATAAAATGAAGCTGAGCAACGCATTTATTAATGACTTATTAGGTTAGTTTAACATGCTTATATATCGTAACATATGGACAATGCCAAAGTGGAGCCTTTACTAAACATTTCGCATCAACAATTTTCGTTTTCTCGCGACATTATAATGTAAAATTAAGTTAATGATAAAGGATGTAAGTATATGCAATTTTAACTCTCTATCATAAATAGTTACTTATTTGAATTAAGATTACTTTTGCTTCATCTACCAGGTAGGTTATGCAAATTGTAAACCGGCATCCATCAAATAATCCCAACATATTTGTTACCACACTTTTGGCTTCCGCAGTCTTTTATCAAATTTACTCGCAACTACCTTCTTGTAAACATCTTCATGATCACGGCTACATCATGGGAAAAATAAACTAAAAAAATGGAAGATTGACATTGTGTGGCGTACCTAATTACCTACTATGTAGTAAATAATTGTAAAATTAGATAAAATTATATTAATACAGACATAATGCATCAAATCAAAACTCAGAAATCCACAGATACACTTATTTCATAGATGGCCATAATTATTAATTCCGTCGACGGTAATTACATAACTGTGAAATAATAGCAGGTGTGCATTGTTATCATAGCGATTGTTTTTTTTCTATTGAGGAACTCGTCCAACTGACATTTATATTCCAAGATATACGCAAGAAAATAACACAAGATGTAGTTTAGTGAATGTCAAGAGATTTTATAACCACCTGCCTGACGTCAACCTTCTTTGGGAACGTTTTTAAACCTTAATTGCCTTGTGCTAAATGCACGAGGGTTTATAGAATAATTGTGATTTTAGGCCGAGAACGACAAGGATTTATTCATATAGACATATGGACGTACACAGTTACATTGCCAGTTAAATGAAAGCTTGTAAAAAATTTGGGCCGAAGTAAGCGTACCTATTGTTTGGAACACGCTTGTTTTTAATACCAGCTGACTTACAATTTTAAGATAAATTATGCAAGTAAAGCTTACGTACCTACTTGCGTTTTCGATCGAGTATGCATATTTGTGTTACATTAATGTTATGTGTATATACATTAATGTTATAAATGCTGACTGATTGAAGCTAGATTTAGGATGTAGATTATGAACGTATGGTTCTTAAATAGTTACTTTATTTTACTGATTACAATGCATACCATTGCTATTCCTAATTGCAACTAAGATAAAAAGGACCTCTTTGTCAACCAGCAGAACTATGTAACTAAATAAATCAATACCTACTCAGCTTATGTTATTATACATATAGCTGCTTTGAATTACATGTAATGTTCTAATATCTGTGCTTTGATCACTATTAATGTTATCGGCACATGAAAGTATAAGCAAATCTAATAGCAATTTATTACTGTTACTACTGTGGTCAAAGAAAGTATTTGTTGAGCATAATTTTTTTGTAACAATGTTATATTAACGAGTATTTTTTTACACGATTATTTTCGGTTGGCCAATACCTTTCTTAATGATGTCATAAGGTCGTCGAACTCTGCTTTTGATGTCAACCCGTAAAAACTCAAATTTTTTACCACACATGGAGCCATGAATGGACATTATGTAAGCAAGATAATAAGACTACGTATAAATTATCTTCAATAAGAAGCTAGTGTGTGTCAATGACTACAATATAAATTGTAGTCATTGACACACACTAGCTGTCCCTGTTTGTGCTAAAGAACTTCTTTATTCAAGATTACTTGTAACTGCTCACATTGCCATTACTGCAAGTACGTAGGTATGTGCTTGCTAATTTCCAAAAGCTAGACTGAATAGAATAACCATATCTACTATCGATAAATACTACCAATTACTAAACAACGACCTATTTAATATTTTATATTTAGAAATACTTTTAGATTATATTTTTATAGACACGTTGTTCTAACGCTCGCTTGTGTAATAGGTCCTTTCCTGAAGCCTATCTATATATATCCTAAAGAATCTATCTATACTTTTTATACCTTATTATTTTTTAATGGAATGAACGACCATATCATTACTCTATCCCATTAAAATTACCCTCCATCCGAGATGCCGCTATCTCCAAAAAACTGTAATTTCGTAAAATTTCAACATTGCTAAAACCTGTCTCGAATTTTACTGAGCCTTCGGCAAATCGGCTTTTTATCACGCCATACTGATGACTTTCAATCTTTTGACTTTTAATTGACTTAACCAGAATTTTGCCTGAGAGATTTCTTTCTTGTTTTTTTATTCCACAATAAATTTTTGGTAATAATATAAGAAAAAAACTAAATCAAATATCGATTCAGACGTGTGGCTGGTACGATGCCATGAACCTTCTATCATCGGGGGTAAAAATAAACAATGTACGACAATTCGTCGTAATGGTTGATATTTTATTTTTTATTGGTAGAAAAAGAAAGTTTTTGAATACCTACCTACAAATATATTCAGTAATTTATGCAATTAAAAGAATCTCATTATTTAACCTTACCCTAAAACTGTCTTTCACGTTTTGAAAGATGACATGAAAATTGACCAACACAACGGTATAAAAAGTTGGACCATGTCAGACTTGACTCCTCGCTTGGACCACATCGGCCCCGGCAATCGGTTAAGAAACTTTGTAAAAATAATGAGCCCTTTTTCATCTACCTACGTACGAATACAACATATTATATTTTTATTACAAATAAAAGTTCTATCTGTCTGATCTTCTGAACTGCCTAAGTGATAAATTTTGGTATTGTTTTCAAGTATACTACATACTGAAGCTGTTCTGATACGTGAAGCTGGGTCGAAATCCCTAGTTCAGTATAACTGGTTATTTAGAGGTACAATTTATAATCTAGTATTCTGACTTGAAGCATTGGTTGCTCCGGTTCAATTGCTCTTATCGGTCATTGTTAAACTTCCAAACCATTGTTCAGTTATACACTTATTTTTTAGACTGTCTGAATAGCCCACAAACTTCCGAAAATCCTAAAAATTATAAAATCGTACCTTGTTGTTTTTTTTATTTGTTATTGATTATGTAAGCTCTTTTATGTTTCATTGTTTTTTTTGTTTGTTATTGATTATATAAAATATATTGTAACTATTGAGTTGTCTCATAAGATTTTATGTAATTCTTATGATAAATAAATTTATTCTAAACCTGATATCAACGTATGTTTCTACTTAGTCTATCCAGGTTCGTACCTTTTCATTGCTAACGGGAATCCTGACAGGAAATAAGAATTCGCGGTATTTATACGAAAAATATCGAAAATAATTATAATGTTTACCAACTGATGATATGTTGTCAACGTACCTACTTGCAGGGCATTGCCTTAAATGGATGTATTTGTACATAAAGTGGTTATATGCAATGTTCATATGTTCTTTCTCCATTTGCATATTCATTCAGTATTCTATTTACGATTATGGGTAAGAATTATCAAGTAACATAAAGTAGTCAACGGTCGAGTTGTTAATCACGTTGTGAGTCTTAAGGTGAGCTACTACTACGGGTTCGATTTCCGTGTCAAATCCAGTGTGATTATACTGTGCTATTTCGGATGTTGCAATATTTTGATTTTCAAAATACAGGTACGTAAACATTTGGTGACAGGCAAGCAGATATACGAGATTTTCTAAAATGAAAATACATTTCCATGTTTTGCAGATAACTCAAAGATAATTTTGGTTAGAAACTGATTTTGATGGCTCGAAAACTTTTTTTCACTGTTATGCTTATCGATAGTTATCCCAAAATTGAGAGATTGAATCGGAGAATAATAATTTGGTAGTTTAGGTAGTGAGGCTGTTAGGTAGTTTAGCAACTCTATAATCAGGGTACGGGTAAATGACATGTTTACCTGCCTAAGGGCCTTATTTCAATAATATTTGCAAGTAAGTGGATTCCAGGTACAGGTCCAAGGTTTACACAAGATTTTGCATTATTAATTAGATTGTTATATGTATAAAGAAGCTTATGAGTTATCTTTATATTAATTTGCAATGTAAAATTTCCTATTTTAATTAAAAACTCGCTGAGAAAGTAAAGGAAATGCAACATTCAACATACAAAGAGAAGATAATAGTGTAATTAATTAAAAACTTAACTTATTAACTCTCTCTCGTCTCCGTTTCCGCTTGCAATCGGGGCTATGATGCCACAAAGCCCGGTGTCAATGTAAAAATAATTTCAATCACAATTTTTTTTTCAATCAAAATAATCGTTCTTGCTCTAAATACTATCCAAGGACAGATTTTAAGGACAACGCGGTCTATTGAACTTGCCATAATCTAGAGGCAAATGCCAGGTAACGAGACACTTGCTTTTAAATAAAGTCAAGTTCACACAACACAAACTTTTAATTTGTAAGGTCTTTCTCTACGTGACTAGTACTTTTTCGCCTCTTCGATCGAAGAGTCTATTTATTATCCAAATTATATTTTTTCTATTCCATTAAAATAAATATCAGTAAAAATAATCTTATTTCTAATGTTTTGAAACATGTGCATCTTTTTAGGCATTTAGCGAGTTTGTTACCTTATTACCTTAGTCCAGTAGTTTTAAATATATTAATTACAAACAAAACAAAAAATACAAATGTTTTCTTTTTTAACATTTTAGTATGTATAGTATGGATGTCATGTGAAGCGATATAAACGATGTACCTTTAACTATGTTGTGTGGTTTTCACATAGTGTATACGGCCCCTAATTTACCACCTGGAGTTGATTTATCTAAATGTGCAGCGAGCGTAACTAATGTGTTTTGCACAATGACACGAGAATGTGTATGGGATATGAGTATGAATGTCCACCTGCATATACCCATTTAAAAGCGTCGTTTTATCTCTTTAACATCACTTCCTGTGGACCGTGACATCATAACATTATTTAAGTGTCTACTTACTGACTTTCTAATTAAACAAAATTAAATATTATACAGAAACATCGATCACCTCCGTAGCTTTTTTATTCGATAGATAATCGATTTTTTTTTCAATAGAATCTTCATCATCCCTGCTGTTTATCGTACCTTTCACATAAACCTCGTAATTGATTATTAACCTGATAATTGATTATTATACATCTCTCCGAAATATTATTGCATTACTTATTTCCTAGGAACCAATCAATGTAAATGAGCTGCGTATATACTTTGAATGCATGGATCCATTTCCTTGATGAGATCACAATCATTAGTTCGTCGATAAAAGACAATAACGCATTACCATTAACCATTCCACAGTGACGTAGCTATCGGAGGGATATACGGTGCCGCATCGGGCTCCCCAAACTCAGAGAGCCCTTAAACCAGACAAGTGACCTGTTTTTATCGTCGTAAGTACACTGAAGACGGTCATTCGATACTGTCCCCTGGGAACTTGAGACCGGTTGTGGATTATCCATTGCGCCCCGTGGCAGGGCCTCCCTGCCCATTTTATACCAGCTTAGTAATGTGCGGGCCACAGATGTAAAATAGTTTCTCGTTACTAAATGCTGTTATAATCTGTTCGAATTTTTTGACGACAAATGTGAAATGCTTTGATTTCTCCACCGAATAATGTAATCTGAAGTATAATTAAATTAAATTTATAAGTAAAACAGGCATCTAGTTGCCCTCTATGTTTGCTAAGCCCTTCCAGGGTGTCACTTGAACTATAAAATCAACTTATGCATGTAACCAACCTGTATAACTTGTGACTTGCAATAAAATTTGAATCTGAATCTGATTTTTTCACCAGAGCCTACATAGGTTCTGTTGATTCTGAAAGCATATGAGTAGTGGCGTAGCTACATAGCTACGCCACTACCATTCATATGCCTTCTCATTGTCTGCTGAAAACCTGTTTGCATAGTGCTTTCGAGAACATCGGAAAACACCTTGACCTACAATAAACGTGGACTATTGTGATAATGCCTAAGGCTGCCGTAAATAACCTTTATCAATGCTCATTTTTAATTTAGCAGCAACCCACATATCAAATACTTATGTGAAGATGTAAACAATTTATTATATTTTCTATTTCTTAACTCACCTTTTAAATAAGCTTAGATTACTGAAAATAATTAAATAGGTACTATTATGGTCGATAGCTTCGTCTGGTTGAGTTTTCCAAAATATACGGGTAGGTACTTCTTACATCTAGTTACTCATGTATCCAGTAATTGCTAAAATGTATTAATATTCTTTACCTTATTATCTTCGCCGAAATGCGAGAGAAGTGCGCGTTCATACAGCTGGGGTGATCAGCTTGAGCAAAAATACTGAATTTCAATTCAATGTATGTACACAGACTATGCTGACGGTAAGGAATGTACATTGCTTAGTTAGTACGTGTGCTTTTTTACCGCAAGAAAAATCCAGCAATGTACGTTGCAACCTCCAAAGTTTGGTAAAATGTCTTCTGACATGCATAGTGCCAGCATGACGCGAATGCGAGAACATTGCGTAGTTAGTATGAGTGCTTTTATTTACCGCAATGAAAAACCAGCAATATATTATCCGCCAAGTTTGGCAAACTGTTCGACGACAGTGTGGAGTCTGCATTATATTATCACATCGCGCCAAAGTGCGCAGCCTTGTCGCATAGTTGTCAAATGTAGTCGTCGTGACCGAGCGTGATTACCAAATCATTACTTAAAGCCTATACATTGTAATGACTTTGACAAATAAAGCCACTAATCTTATAATAGAGCCATTAAAATATATTTTAAAGGTATGATCTGAGTGTTTAAACTGGGAAATCTCATTCTTACGAATATGTAAAATCCACGTTGATTTGCTAATTGCGTGAGTCAGTTTTTTTTGTACATAGGTAATAAATAGTTGATTGGATATAATTATTACTTGTGTAAGTACGAAAATTGCGGTACTTGACTAAATGTTTAACGACAACGAGTGCCATCTCGGGAAATCGACCAGAACTAATACCTTCGCTACGTGAATCTTCATGCTAAAACTTTCACTAAACTAAAAATAATAATAAAAAATAACTGCGTTTGTTTAACAAAATACTTTCGTAATGAAAAACCGGCAATGTATGCTGAACCCTTCAAAGTTCGAGAACATTTCCGCACGGCAATGTGGAGCCGACATAAGACTTAACTACAGCACAGCGATCTAATATTGGTACTTATTTGACGTTATTATTACTATCAAGAACTTAGTAGTAATTTCTGTTTTGTAAAATCTGATTTTGAGCTTATTCTTCTTTACTTGTAGGTAGCATATTTAATTTAGAACATAATTGCATTAAAATAATTATATTCTAAGTACCCTAAATAAAATTATGTGAAAGACTGATAAATTCTACGTCAAACAGCGGTTTCGGTTACTCGTTTTGTTATAATACAACAGTATTCAAGAGTAAATTGTACAGACTTACATAACAAACTACTTATTTGTTATTTTTGCGACAACCATAGACCATAGCGTCAACTCAAACTAATGAGAGACACACGATCACAAAAGTTATTAAACAATTTATTTTCTATAAACATTATATTAACGAATATTTATCTTGAAATAATACTGATTTAGCAAAGTACTGTGTTAATTTTTTTTTTAATTCTGAACCTATGTATAATTATAACAAATACAACAACTAAATCCAAATGTATTTATAGAAGCTTTTCACTAGCTTTTACAAAGTTAACCTGCTTTTATTGAGTGTTCTTTACCCATACTAATATTATAAATGTGAAAGTGTGTTTGTTTGTCAATCTTTCACGTCAAAACGGAGCAACGGTTTATGGTGATTTTTGATGTGGATATAGTTGGAGAGCTAGAGCAGAGTGTAATAATAATAATTTTGGCCGCAGGCAACAGCTAGTAATAACCATAATTGCAACAACTTTAGCAAACTATTAGTCCTTATTTTTTAATATTTATGAGAGACATCGGATTTTTATCCGAGTACGTCGAAGCGAAAAGGAGGGATATTCACTTCGAGAAGCTATTGTAAAAAATTTAATTAGACTCGTTTTCAAGAACTTAATTCAACAGTGAGTAAGATTCGGAGTTATATTTTATTTTTATATTTTACTAGCTTTTGCCCACAACTTCGTATGTGTGTAAAGATCCGATTCCAGTAGTTTCAGCTGTGCGTTGTATGTCAGTCTGTCAATCAGCCATATAGTAATATATATATATATATATATTACTATATATATATATATATATATATATATATATATATATATATATATATATATATATATATATATATATATATATATATATATATATATATATATATATATATATATATATTACTATATATATATATATATATATATATATATGTATAGATTAAAAAATGCAAAATATAGTGAAGTAAAATATAGTAATGCAAGTGAATGATAAAAATCAAAATTTTAACAATGAATAGAATGAATTGTGTTACAAAGGTATCGACTGTGTGTATCTGTTTATCTCGTAGTCTGACCGAATTAATAAAGCATAACAGACAGTATTTGACTGTGACTGTGGGAATACCATTTATAGCTTGTATCGTATTTAATTATGAAATCATTTTAGTTTCGGCGGCAAAAAATTTATTACTGCTCCGTCATTTTTTTATAATTCTAAAGATTCAAACGTTACATCAAAGATTGTTTGGATATGTTATTGTAATAAATAACACCGAGGATAACGAGGTTCCGAGCAATTTTTCAATTTATAAATCATCCCTGCGTACGGCATTTAGGAAATAATTACATATACAATAAACTCATTTCAGGTCATAATCAAAATCTATAGATTTGAGTGCTTTGTTGATGAACCATTCGACTTAGCTGTTTGAAACAGTTGACAACTACCAACATTTACATTTCCATTTACGTTACATTCACACAAATATTATAAATGCCAAACTGTGTCTATCACGCTTTCACAGGTAAATCGCTGGGCCGATTTTGATGATATTTAGAATAGACATAGTTAATCGAGGTCCAACATGAGGCAACCGCAGGCAACAGCTAGTCATCCATAATTTATCCACATTTCAATTTTTTTTGCATTTTATTTAATGCCAAAAAATATGACTTGAGATCGTAACTATTTTATTATCAATCGATCAATGCGTGACCTTCGCGTTAAATAATACTTTACCCATAACAGCGCTCCAGTTACCCACAAATGTAATTGTTATGTAAATCCCCTTCTGATATAATGTGTACGTGAGTTGACCCGACTTGCACTTTCTATTATACTTTCACAGCTATTGTGCCTCCCTGACGCAATCGCCGAATGAGTCGATAGTACTTACTGTTAACTAACAAACTGAGATGCGCACTATTTATGTAATTTATGTCTTCTTTTTGTATCCAGGTTTGAACTAAATGCGTCTCTTGTTTGGGTTTAACCCAAAAAAAAGATAATTAACATGCGTAAGCGTATGTATTGATAGAAATAGATTATTTTGTATACAGAATGGCCTATTAAGAGAACGGAGATCAATTAGATATGGGATAATGCTAGGATACTAGCGAAGCGGACCGTTACTAGGCTTCGAACAAAAAAATAATAATTATCATTACAAAAATATAATTAATTGTCATACGTAAGCTATGTATTGATAGATAGATAGATAGAAATAGGTTATTTCGTATACAGAATGCCATATTAGGAGAACGGACACCAATTAGATACGGGATAAGGCTAGGACTCTAGCGAATAGGACCGTTTTTTTTTTTATAATTTTATAGGTTGAAAAGAAATTGAAATTCTATAGGTTTTGGACAATCAATAAAAACAAATGACGAAATTCTATTGCTTGCATGAAAACTCCGCTCTGCTTTTAGTGGAGTCGTATTTTATTATATATTTTTTCGTTTGAAAAAAACCATGAGAATAATCAAAATGTATATAGCACCGATAATACTAAGCTCCCTCCACATAACTTATTTGTCTCAGACATCGAGAGTCTATTTAAAAAGACATTAAACATATTGAGAACATATTGCTTACGAAAACGACCTTCTCTTTGAAATTCACTGTGACATTTTCGGTCTTCATCCTCTATGATTACGGAGACAAGGTGGTTTAAAATAAAAAATTAATTTAAAAAAAATACACTACGCCTCATGACAACAACACAAACCGGCCTGTGAAAGTAGCTTACAGCCTCTCGTCTGCTAAAAGAGCTGTTGGGTTCCAAACAGATGAATCTGAAATGACTGTTTTCTTAGATATGATTTTAAAATCATATCTAAGAAAACAGTCAATTGAATTCTCTTTTAAATAAAAAAAAACTAGATCGAACTCGGTTCAGCTATTTGGCTGTTACAATGACAAAGGTAAAGACATAGTTACAGATATACAGACACGTTAAACTTATAACACCTCTCCATCTGTCGGCCAGGGTCAAAAATAGAATCGAATTAACTGGTCACTATTTAAAATGATAAGTGAAAAAGCTTTTAAAAATTAGAACAGGTTGATTAAGAGCGAGGCATCATTGCTCATTCGCGCTCCGTTGCGATGTCGCAGTACGTTGCGGCTCCGTAATTGTACTCCGTCGGTTTTGACAATGACGTGTTTTGAAGTACGGCAAAGCCTCATACAATTTGTACGTTATTCTGGGTTGATCCGTCAACGTGACGGAGAACTCGAAGTATTTCTAAATCCATGCCGAGCATTTAGCGAAATTAAATAAGAAGTCATTATGCAAAATTCTCTATGTACTGAATATTGTTTATGTGTCGAGTATTTTTAAATCGTAATTTATTTTTTAAACTATAATGTGTGTTGTACTACAATGTTATCGCTGTACTGAGGTGTTACTTCAGATCGAAACTGGAGGTTTCCATTTTCCCACGTTTAATTTATAAACATCAGGAAACGCTATCGTAAACGGCTCAGTTGTATCAACACGGAACGCGTAAAGATTCTCTGGTCATTATTCTTGACTTCGTTATTTTTCCACAGGGCTAAATGTATTTACCATATTTACGTTTTTGTTAATCTTTTGTTTACCAATTTCGAAAAGGAGGATGTTTTATTACCACTTCATAACAATTTCGTAACGACTTGATTTTATTTGGAAGTTAATTAGTTGAATTGTTGTCACTTGGTTTGGAGTGTCATAAGGTTTGACAGATTGAAAAAAATACAAGATCTCATAAAGCATAGTATCTATGTATGTGGAAAATTTATAATGTTACTAGATTTCGTCGAACAAAATTGAGTACAAATATTTATTTTACATGAAATTAATTTTGTTGATATTGACATTGCCGGCAGTACCGTTCGGCTTCTACAGTCCTATACATACACATTTGGCTATGTTCGTGGCGAATTGACATTACTTAATTTTAATGTAAGGTTTTTCATTGCGATAAATAAAAACACTCATACAAACAACGCAATGTTCGTGCATTCGCGTCGGCATCTGTCTGAGTTTGATGATATTGTGGAGCCGGCATTACGATTTGTGACGATCATGGCAGATATTGCAGACCAAGCATTACGTTCCTCCTCATGCCATAACGCCATTGTCATTTTGTCACACCTAATTAAATAATGTATAAAATTCAATTACCTTGAGAATATAAGCGACAGTTAATCATATTCTAGAAAAGTCTTATGTCATTGAAATGGAATTTTGTTGTTATTAAACTTATGCGCAGCTAAGTAAATTTTCAAATACATTTATATCTTAACTCAATTAGTTGTAAAAATACAAACCATTGTATGTAAATATTGGTATATTTTTTATCTTTGGAAATACTTATTTTTGAAATATTACATTGAAAAGTTAATCATAATACCAAATACTCTTCACTAAAAGAAAAGCCTCTATACCCAATAGAGGAAAATTGTAACTGGCATATTTGTACACAGATGATAATATTAGATTAAGAAAAAACATTGTTATTTTTACTTGAAATTCTCTGCCACTAGATTATACGTAATTCAAAGACGTATTAAAGTAATTTTCCATAGGTGAAAAATGACTAATTCATAATACATGTAACAGACAATGTAACAGTCAATCTCATTAAGCAACAAACAAATGTCTAAATAACAAACAGACATAAAAACCATAAGTTTTCTCGCCCAGTTCTCTTAATGAAGCAATACAAAGGCAGCATGTAGTAGTTATGTTATAAATATGTAAATTCATTGCTCTAAGCCAGTAAGTAGGAACCACCACCCTTCATATTTTGTAACAGGCACTAGGAAACATACAGGTATCCAGGTCCTACAAATATTATAAATGCGAAAGTTTGTGAGAATGTATGTGTATGTTGGTTACTCTTTCACGCGAATTCTAATGGACGGATTGTTATGAAATTTTGTGCATGAGTAGAATTATAACCTGGAATAACACATATGATACATTTTATGCCGAAATTCCCACGGGAGCGAAGTCCCAGGGCGCAGCTAGTCTACTATATAGGTAACTAGTTAGATCTGTTGTTTAGATTGTACTGTTTCAGTGAGAATTTTGGTATAAAAGTAACCTTTATGCCATTCCGTTTCTTAAATTCCTTCAATACCCTTTCCTTTTTGCGCGAACACGATACCACACAAGCAAATAAATGAGCGGCATTAATGATAGGTAAGAAATGTGGAGCAGTATTTTAAAGTATTACATGTTAGCTTAAAATGGAGTTCATATATTTCTATTGATAGAATTAGTATTTATTTTATAGAATCATCACAGAAACTCATTAGTTTTAGAGACTCATAATTGTACAATTAACATCTAAACATTAGAGATAAATTACACATATTGTCATTTTCTTCACCTCTGTTTCTCAACATAAAAATATAAATAATTACGTTTTTAAATACGGTTGGAAATTGCTATAGCAGATTTAATTTATTGTTATTACCACTCATTGTCAGCCCATATTGCTGAAACGTCCAATTACGGAGAGAACGCTGTCCGTATCCGTTTTAAGGATCATTTTTATAGTCAAAATATGTCCTTTGCCATAAGTGAGATGTAATAATCAATAATGACATATTCCCATTATCATTATCTCAATATCATGGAGGCGGGATCTCTTATCATTAAAAACGCGCTACTTTTCGTTCACCTCTGCATGCTGACTTCCCGCTCGACTCGTTTTTTAACAGGTCAAGAATATTGTGGCTGTATCACATCTGATTCAGTTTCGTATGTTATCACATACTAAAACCAATCGGAAATAAATATAATAAATAATATATATAAAAACGAGAACCAATATGCAATATGCTCTCTCTCTCTCATCTCCGCATCTTTCTGGTTGCGTAATGGGGCTAAGGCGCCGCGAAGCCCGAGTCTGCGTAAACAAAGACTGTGATTTTACAATCGGCTTGAGGTCGACCCTCCTTGGGAATGCTGTTGAACCACATGCTGCGGGTACTCATATACACTTTATGTACAACGTAAATAGTGTGACTGTTGCAAACGAACCATACTACTCGCGTAAATGTAAATTATAAGCAACTAAGCGTATGACTTTCTAATGTCGCTAGAATTTTCTAAAATCTAGCTCAGTGCCCAACTGTTCTAGACTGTTCGCGGCGTGGCGATAAACACCAGGCGGTGTTTATTAGACAGGCGCCTATAATTATTCCAATCCCTGCTTTGTCTATTGAATGAATGAAACGGAGAGATCAAATTCAATTTACGTTTAGTGATTCAAATTCAAGATCAATATTAATATCTAGATACTACTAGTACTAGTTTTTGCCCACAGCTTAGCCCGCGTGAATTTCCTTTACATAAAAAGTATAATTTTATGCATCGGGCTATATCTAAATGACTAAATTGTATAGCCTGTTTTCCTCGTATCTCGTGATCATCCAAATCAAATCCCAACAAAATACGATAAGTCGTTTTAAAGATTATCCTGGACAAACAAATAGACAAAAATCTAAAACTACATTTTACTTACTGGAATGTAAGTGGGTTAATAACTATCTTAGATTATAGATAATAATGTGCGACTAAAAAAATCTCAGTTATTTTGAAATTGCAGATAGGTATGCATTCAAAGTTTAATAACCTAAGTATTTGTATCTAATAGAATAGCAGGCAAATCTGGCGTTACTGAATCTGGAGTGAGGGAAAGATTATTAGATATGTTTCCCATCCCACCTTAGATGACCAAACAGGTGGTAAAGTTACAGACGAATCTTCAAAATTCTTGAATTCACCTACTTAGAATGAAACTAGAAAACCCATTCAGTTGAGAAAGAGAGAGAGAGAGAGAGAGAGATTTATATTAGAGTAATAGCTATATCTAACGTAGATTCCACATCCGCATATAAATAACCAGATAAACCCGACTTATCCGGTCGTCGACAATGATTCCACTCAGGTTATTCGCAACTCTTCGCAGACAGGACATGATTTCTCTATTTTATGCACCTACTGGCCGTTGATGTGCTAGAAAAATTATGCAATTCGTTTGTTTTCTATACTAATATGACGGCTTTATATAATGAATGAAGTTTATCCTATTAAATTTATTACTATAGTTTGAACCAACTTATAAAAATATCAAAGTCCAGAAGTGTTCGCATTAACAAATGTTACAAATGTTGTAGTTATTTATCGATAATAAATATTGACTTACATGACTTATTATATTTTAACGAGCTGATTATGCGGTGCTTGATGATATTGCAACTATCGTAATATAGTAGTTATATGCAAATGGTTGGCGTGATATTTTCAGAGATAGACACACCACACATGTCTAGAAACGTGTAATAAATTAGCTGGTGATTACAGCGCATCAATATTGTCGATGAAGTCAATCTCTACTAATGCTATGCTTTGCTATGTCAATAACAAAATTATATTGGTCGTTAGAAACTTAGCTTCCGTTAGCACAGCAGAGCATAGCAGCAATCCAGAGTTCCAGCCATTGGCAATCTTATGTTATGTGTAGAAAGAGATTTATCGCATCAGTCAGTAGAGTTGAAAATTGCAAAAGTTATTGTATATTTTCAAGTTATTTGTATATTTTGAATTGAAATACGTCGAACTACGTAGTTATTCCGAAAATTTTCTGACGCTTTAAATGTCCGGGTCTATTTTTTTTATTAATCTAAAGTAGACTCTTATAAATACACAAATACTCATATTTTTCAGTGACAACGCGTTCTCTTAATGAAGACTCAAAACGACAATGACCCTTTTAAACTATCTGTGATAAATAATAAAAAAGGTCACAAATTTAAAATAACAGAATAAATAGTTTGTTTTACAAAATGTATTTCGAAATTGAGCACTTAATTAATCTCCGGTCCATAATTTTGGCATTAACTTTCAAATATATCAATAGATAGATGCAATAAGGCACTAAAACAAATTGTTACAACTTGGAAATTTTCAACACAGAATTCGGTATGGCAGTGTTTCGACACTGTGCGAGGCGCGGTTTTTGGCCCAAATGTCAGGTGTATAATGTGAATGTCAAACAGAATACTATATATTCCACAGATAATATTCAGTGTACAATGCCCCTCCATTGTGCACAGAATATTATCTGTGGTATTCCACAGATACTTAGATCGATATAGATCATCTATATTGCTCGACGATTGTATTTGCCGTAACTTACCTATTAAATGATTTCTTATACATATTACAATATATCTAATATCTTATACATATCCAATTCTCATTTCTCCCACATTTTATGATATAAGTCTCTCTTTCAGGCGTTTCCTTGGTTTCTTCTGCAGCCGTTGAGAATGAAAACCTGGAGGCTTTTAAATTTTTCATCTCCACTTCACACACGGTCTTCAGTATTACCTAGTTGTCAGACCATTGGTACGCATCCATCATTTTATGGAAAGTGTTTACTGCCATCCCTATATGTCATCACTACAAAGATAAATAGTCAGTAAAAGATACCGTTTATGTTAGGTTCGACTCGGATCGCGTGCAAACTTTATGTAGAGCGATTGATTTTTATTGTTATTAATAAATAGTTTATTTATTACTGTTTTAACCTTAACCAAATGACCAATATTTTACTATTGAATGTACTTTTAAATGTTTTGGATTTTACGATTTTAACTAGAGATAAATAAAAAGATATTAATCTCGTGTGAAAATTAATAATATTATCCAGAAAGATGAGATTTATTTACTAATTACTACGTCAAGTGAGTAAAACAAAGAAAAAGTACTTATTATAAGCATTAGGTAGGTAGGTCCATCGATTTGATAAGCACAATCGCGATTTATAGTACTTAAATGTAATTATGTTCACGAATTAACAATAACAGTTTAAATCCAAAATATATAATTATTTCTTCATAGATCATGTCAGATAAAATAATTATAACTAAAAAAAATTGTATGCAGGAAAGCCCTTGATAAGTACTTTAAAAAGCAATATCCTATGCAGAATATTCGCTAAATTCACGTTAACATTAAACATCACGTTGTGCACTGTAACCAGCGTATGAATTTGATAAGGCGTGGCGGAATTCCGATACGCCATCCGTATCAACCACAACAACACAAATCTTAGTCCGCTTTCTCAAATCACACGATGAATTTTATCTCCAATCGTACGTATTATTAATCATACTCTCACATATTCCCAGTTAAATTCCAGGCTGCGACGCCGCAATTTAAATGCTATTGTTGCTTATAGTTGCCAAGGCTGTCGCCAACAATTTCTACAGTAGGATATTAGATCCTATTCTAGGAAGGACCATCACTCGCCTCTTCGCCATTGTGTATACCATGCACGTGTTATTTACTGTTAATATCAAAATAATACAGGAAAATTACACCACCTATCGCAATTAAATTTCGATTAAGGTATGCCACGAAATTGTAAATAAAACTTCCGAGAAATCATAAAGAGTTATGCAATTAAAATTAAAATTAAAAAGCAATCGGGTTTAACCGAACATTTGTCAGCTATCTCTAAGGTCTATCGCACACGACGCGACAAGATCAAGACATAATAGTAGCATAATAAATTTTACATAACCGCCCAATGAACCGAAAATGTCAATGTCCCTTTCAACGCTCAATTATACCCTGCTGATTACGAATTCGACCGTATCACGCATGATTCAACACCCATGACCCACATTAGGCTTTCTGTAAACAATCTAAACATTGACCTTACACAAAACCAACATAACCTTACCTCCCATACGAGTCGACAGTATATTTCATGACACCTACAAGTGATAGATCTATTGATTCTGGTGACCGTTTCCTCTATTTAGGTTAATGAAGTTCACAATGTTGTCAATCAAGTGTTACGTTGTTATCTCTATATTACATCTTATCATGAAAGTGACAATAGCATTTCTTTATTGGATTTTTAATATAACATTCTTATGATATGTAATGATGTAATTATATATTTTTAACTAATAGTCTATTTTACAAACACAGGTGGCTGTTTGTGACATTGGTAGATTGGTTTTAGCAACGGCATATATTATAATTATACAATACGCTGTCGTCATAGATTAATATTTCATTATATTTTATTTTTGTAGGACAATAATTATATAAGTATCTGAAATATTGCATATATTATGATATTTTTAACTCAAATTTTTCACAGTTTATAAAATTATTAGCTGTATCATTAGACATGTGATTATCACGAATGTCATTAATTTAGAATTTATTAATATACTTATTTAATTATTCTGATACAATTATTGAAGGCTTGCTTATCCAATAAATTTATTATGTTATGCTGTGTACACGGTATTGGATTATACATTAGTTTAAAACTATTGTTAAATGAAATTATGTACTACTGTATTATCTTGATTCTGGTTGTGTGCCTAATAAATAAAAAAATAAAAATATATATTAAGGCCGATCCCCACTAATACTATGACGTGCGGAGATATGTTTTACTCGTACGGTACACAAACATAAACTAAGGTTATTGACGTCTCATTTGTTTTATTTTATTTGTACTTTGTATAACACATTGTTCTATAAACCACAACACAGAACACGCTGCGCCTTGAAGTTAACGGTCAAATGTTTATTTTCCATGTTAGATGTGGGTTCTATAAATTAGACAACTTCCGTTTCGTAAACAAATCTTTTTATGGTATGACAACCGTTACCTATGTATATTTTGCATTTTTGTTTCAAAATTTTTGTTGACCAAATAATTTAAAGAGAACTAGTCAATGAGGACTGATCTATTAATGTGGTCCTAGGGTTAACCAAAGTACGATTATTGCATGACATTTATCTCGGAAAAAAAAAACTTTTTACACTGTACAACATAAATCATGAATCCAACAATAAAAATGGATTTTATAAAAGGACTTATCCTTATATATTAAAATATAATTAATAAAACAGAAGAAGAAAAAAAACTTGAACGCAATATAATTAAAATAGAATTAGAATAAAACAAAATAAATTGAACATTATCCAGTGAACATTCCAATAGCTTTTAACTCCTAATATTTTGTAAAATTGTTCAACAATAAACATTTCCTTTTTCCAAATGTATAATTCCCGATGACGTCAGTTCCTAGTCCAGACGTTTATGTAATTCAATGTTAATCAATTTAGCGCTATTACCGCCTACGACGGACGTAACAATAGGCAGGGTCAAGTGCGTGATCTCCATGTAACATGGCTGCCCACTGTCACAACTGAAGCGTTTATGCAACCGCTCTGTGGTTCGAAGACGTTTTCTCATAATTTTATACATTTGGTTAAAGAATTGTTCGTAAGTATTGCTCATGGGAAAATATGAAATGGCGTTATGAAATACTTATTCCGCATTGCATTTTCTTCGTACTGAAAATCTTGTCTGTCTAGGTTGCGCCAACGCATTCAAAATGTTGTCTTCTATAGCGCATAGCGAAATAATAAAGAGTAAAATCACTTTTACAAGTTCTAATCTGAGCGTTGTGACAAGATTTCTAAATAATAATAGGTTACTTAAGATTTACTTTTCTCACTTTTATTCGTAAATTTCTTTACAATATCTATCGTAAAAAGACAATGAATACGAATAACGCAACGGTGTCAGTTGTTGAGAAACGTATCTTGCGACAGCTAACCGGTACATCCATACACACATACACCTATGGTCTGTATCCATACTTGACTACTGAAGTTCTTTATCAGAGTTTTGTGATAGTGTGATATCTCTCCCATCTTTGCATACAAAATGAACAAATTATGAAGATCTACCTGCAACTTGCCTCACTTCAACCGTCCTTGAAATACTATTGTTGTCTGACAGCTGACAAGGCAAGGAAGGATATGGTGTGGTCATAGTCTAGGGCGATACCACTCGCCACAATTATAAAACGATATACGAACCGTTAACATATAAACTAATCATCTAAAAACATATACAAATCATTCGTTGATATTCGAGAAAGAGATTACGATATCATCTTATCTGTTAAGATATTATGAGGTTGACGACCAACCGATCTTCTTAGATATCATCTGAGAACGTGACATGTGGCATGCATAGCTCAGCTGACAAGTGGAAAGACACCAAGTAAATGAATGAAGAAGTGAATTTTTTGTATGTAGTTAGTTGGGGAGATGGGGGTGACACAGGCGCAGCTAGTAAATTACAATTGTAAATGTGTGATTGTATGTCCTTCTATCAAGTCTATTTTACATCAAGGCAGAGAAATTAATTAGTTTGACTTTTTGTGTGAAGATAGTTGCCCGGATGGACCCGAGAGCAAGTGACATCATTAAGAGACGTATTTGTGTGTTTTATCCCTATATATTTATTTATTTACTGAAGTTTTTTAACGTGCGTAATATGTTCCCTTATATTCCCTTTAGGTCATAATCTACAAAGAATCCAATCCACGCATCTTGCACGTGTGATATCCAGCAATACTTTTTCAAGTGATCAATGATCTTGATATATGCTTCTACGAACTACGAGGAAACCTATCACATTATGTGGTTTGACATTTTAAATATACTAACGTATAAATAATATCTTCCAACAAATGGCAGTCCATCATGTTATTTGTTGATGTCTCTTGAACAAAGGCCGCAGATTGCATAAGTAAAGAAAGGCTCACATCACGCATGTGCACATCCTAGAGGTACATACGGATGGTTGACATCATGAACGATTTAATGATTTTTCATTTCGTAAAACAAATCAGCAATCCACTAAACTTAGATATCATGTTTTTAATAAATAACTAGTACAGAAAAATAAATCTCAGTATATATATTTTCAGTTCGTTCCAAAAATATTTCTAAGTACTTGATTTATAATCACCTTCTTGCCAAAGTTTTTAAAAATATCTCGTAAATAAACAGCCCAAATAAAATTTATAGTTAGTATCGTTTAGGTAGCATATATCACAACAATTACAAAATAATTAGGCATACTCCAAAAAAACTCCATCTAGAAACCTCTATAGATATGTTGTTATGTAACGAAATTGATGCAAATTTTGTCAAACGATCAAGCAGTTAGAAGGATAGGAAATGGACTATTTGGTTGTAGAGGCAAATTGACGCGGAGTTCCTCGATGAATTCACTCAAGCCTTGGTTGCTTTCACGTGATATTGTGTAGTGGTACTTGACCTCCGACGCGGTAAAGTGTATTTACTCATAGATAACTCAATAGTGGTCCATACTTCCCAATAATATAATCAGTCATAAAAGTTTGTGAGGATGGATAATCGGAATTATGTTTGTTAAACGACTGAAATTAATCTTAAGTACCTAAATCATTATGACAAGAAGAATATTGCATAACATAACAACCTAAATTGAAATCTCGATAGTGGACTCTAGAACGACATAATATAAAATCTCCATCTGAAACATGGAGATATGCTGTACATGAAGATAAAAATAGATCTGAAATCTGAGTTATCTGGAAGCTACATGTTCTCGCCATTAGGCTTTGAGGCTTTGGGTCCCTGGGGTCCCGGAGCCAAAAAAATAATTGGTGACTTATCGGCACGCCTCTTCGAGACAACTCAACCGCAGAGCTGGCAGCTTCCTGGCTCAAAGAATCAGCCTTATAATTCAAAGAGGAAACGCTGCTAGCATTTTGGGCACTGTGTCTGGAGGAGACGTGTTAGACGAAATTTTTAGCTTGTAGAATATTTAATTGTAACAAATGACTTGTAATTGTATGTAATAAATAAATAAACTTTTAAAAACAAATAGATAAATCATCATTTTTACCTCTTCATGTAGAGGTCCGTGTATTCAGTTAGGATATAAGACAGAAATAGATGTTTTGATTGTGTAACTTGACATGAAAATAATTATACATTGATGTATAATTATTTTCATGTCAAGTTACACAATTAAAAAATCTAAGACACCTTTATCAGCTTAAGTATTCATCAAAACATTTCCAATTAACCAGTAACAAAGTGATTGTACTTAATATCTACTTAATGGTATCACAGGAGGCCCATTTTACTTTGTAATTTTTTTCGCTCAATTCAGATCATTTACTGCGAATATATAAAATTTACGACTAATGTTACTACTTACTTCATAAATAATTAGTTACTTTATTAGATAAAATTATATTATCTAAAATCTTTTGTCAAAAATCGCATATTTACTTAAGTATTTATAAATTTTAATATTAATTATGCATTCATATGCCACATAAGACTGGCTTTAAAAGAAATGCAACTATTATTTAATCAACTTGCATTTTCGATTCCGATATCGATTTATTTGTCTTTATTGAAACATTTATAATAATTGTTTGTTGGGGAAAATATATAATAACATTATTAGTTGCTAAGTACTAGATCACTATTGACCTGTTTGTGGTTATCGAAGACAAGTTTTAGATAAAGTAAATGTATGTAGGTCGTTCGATAACTTAATGTTACGGAATCTTACGTAAAATACAGTTAGAAACCATGACAAATATAGCACGGTACAAATAAAAATGTGTTTAATTTCCTGCATACAATCTCATAGATAAATGCACTTAAATAGGTATTTACCTATACTATGACTTTTTTAGTCTACGATAAATTGTTTACGATTAATAGTAGGCAACAGGTCTCAAACTTATTTAAATAAGTTTGAGACCTTTTCTTGCTTTCTACGGAACCCCAATGCGTATTTCAATGCGACGTAATACTTAACATGCAGTTAGCTGTACCTTTAATAACTCATATTCCTATAAAAATCATGTGAAACAAACTTTACCGCGTTTATCTTTATGCGCCATCTAATGTAAGTAACCGTAACATTACCGTACATTTTAAGTTTTTTGTTAATTTTAGTGAGGTCTATTATACAACATTAGATTTCAAAATATAAAATTGCAAAAAGTACCTAACCATACATTCCGTCACATTTCATACACAAACATAGTGAACAATTTCGTTACACGTTGACATTAAAACTCATAGGTCAACATCAAAACACGACGTAAATATCATTTCCATTGATACAGACACAGGATATACACGAGTTATTTATAGGAAATGAAATAATAATAGGATTTCTGTTAACAAATAATAAAATTAATTCATTTATGTCAGTGACCCTGTGTAAAGCTGTATTTGCCAGTTGTTTTATCACCAATGAAATAAACGTCTTGGGAAAACCATAACACGATTTATCATGACATTTATTTCGCCTACATATTATATTTTAATATAAACATAAAATAGGAAGAACTCCATAATAATTATGTATATATATTTTTTATTAATTTATCATTTCCTTATCAGCGTGTTTCGTATAAGATCTTTAAGCGATATTCCTAGACCAGTAACTGATATTGCGCTAATAGGTGACTAGGATGAAATGGAGATTAGCTGGTTACATGAGCAGGAGAGAAGACGGTCAATTGGCGTGCAAGATTGCGGACTTGAGACCTAGAACCGGCTGGAGGTAAATATTGATGCCAATAATATTTACAAAGTTATCGGCAAGACCTAGATACGATCGGCAGAAATTTGAAACAACATTAAGAGGCCTATAATCAACAATAGGAGGCCTACATTAAGAGGCCTATAACCTAAGCGCTAAGAAAGATGAATTTATCATTTACTTCTGTTGTAGCCACTTCGAATTTTATTGAGGGGAAAATAGCAAATAGTTGACCATATCATTGTGGATAATAAGTATCCGAGACAAATAGCAATCAACTGACTTATTAGAAGTCACACTATTTAATCAGAATTAATGATCCAGTTCTGACACGCGATTATAATTATTGACTATGTCACATGCAAGACAGTTATCCGGGAATATTTTTTATTTCTTATGTCGGATATAACTTCAATAGAACTTTAACCTACCCAAATTCATTGCAAAATCGCCCAAATTACCGGTACAGAAATTCTTGAAAGATAACGTGACATGCTATGTTTGATACTACAGAAAATACTGGGCAGTGTAGCAATTTTATTGCAAATTAGTCGTTATTGACACAACATAGCCATATAACTAAACATGGCCTTCGAGTTTCTCAACTGTTTGCTCTGTCTTCCCCGTAAGGGATAAAGACGTGATACTGTATATGTAAAGGTCTCTGAAGGATAACTTGACATATGTATGACTATACATGGAACTTTATACTTGTATATTTCATGCTCTACGAGTATTTTATGGCTCAAAAATGTGTCAGTATAATATTTTATCTGTTTTATCGTTATTTAAAATCTAAAAAGGTAGTCCCTCGAATTAACTCGATTTCAGTAGCCTTCGATTCCGACATTCCACATCTATAAAATCGAACTAAGTTTATAATCGGTAATCGTATTTACATTATTTGAATGCCGCGACTTCCTAAGGTATGTTATTACCTGTTATGTTTAGTACGTTTAACAGCTTTTCCACTTCCCTCGTGACATTGCAAATACGCTGTTATTACGACCGCATAAAGATTACGCTATTGCTTTGCCTGTAGTTTGAATAGTGATGTAACTGAGCTGAAAGTTGTATGAAAGTTTGACAGATTTATCATGGCCATTTTGTGAAAACAACGAGCTTCTGTTATAAAATGTATTGTACATGCCGTATTAACAGTATACACACAAAGGGTTCATAAAACGAAACAACTTGTTATTTTACATTATTATTTTTACGGTGACATCTCTATAAGTATATATTTCAGACGTCCACAGCTAGTATTAAATATTATAAGGAATTATACTATGAATGTGTGTGCAGCAGCATTATTATTTGAACTTTACTAATAACAAAATAATAAATAGTCCATTGTCAACACTATCGTCATTGCATTGTTCGAGCAGTCCAAGAAAAAGAAGATACGAATTGACAAATGTAAATTACCTAATTTTTTGCAGCCAATGAAATATTGGAATTTTAAAATAACAGTGCATTCCAACATTTCAATCGATGCATGCACAGGTACCGTTCACTATAATACGATTTAATCCTCACATGAATAAGTAGACTATGTAAGTTATAAAAGCAAGTAATTATTTGTTTAATCTACTTTCTTATTTAGATAGTAGGTAACTACCTGACAAATACAAGACAATGTCACTGCTCCGAGTAATCGGGTTATGCAAAATAACTCAAAACAATAAAGTTAGACGTGTCAGTCAGAATTATAAATATCAGGAACTTGTCAAAAGGTATCTTATCACTCCACTGTCCAAACATAAATTATCAAATCAGTCTCATTCAGTCCACTAAATACATTAAAATCATGTTATCGCATTTTGAACAACACGGCTATTTATAATTTCTTTCGACTTATTTAATAGTTCCAGTTACATTTTAATGTTGTAAACTAGAAGACGTGGTAGTTACATAACTTGAAACTCAGTAAAAAATGAGTCGAATCAAGTAAAGAACTCTTCATTGCACAATTTACAAAAAAACATAAGGATATCTATATCCGTGGATATCTAAGTGGACGGGAGGCAAAAGAGTCGAACAATTATTCAGACTAGTTCTGGATAAGAAATAATTTGAAGACGGCCAACTTTCAGTAATGAATAGGCACATACAGAAGAAGGATAAATCCACGTTCAAAAATCTATATCCACTCTTTTAATTTACCATACAAATGATCTTCTAGAATGTAAGTAGCTCTACAGACACAAAATCGTGAAATACGGGGAATTTTGCACAGATATTTCATTATTAGTGTACATACAACGTCATGATATGAGATAAAAAATATAAAGCTGGAGTCTAGCAGTAATGCTGCTTTATAGTTGCTGAACTCATGAAACACTAGCCAAGTTTTTATTATCAGCAGCAGTTCTTATTTTCTCTTCTACATAAATACATTAGAAAAGTTAAAAAAATCCAAACCCTTGAAGTGAATTTTGGAAGCCTAGAGATTTTGTAATGCACACTAATCATTTACAAAGTAAAGGGTTACGATTATGATGTTTCTGGCTGCTAATAATGCGAGCAGAAAACCAGTATCAGATCGTAATGACGAAATTAATAGCGTGGTATTTTATGTATTATTGTTCATATATCAAGAACGAGTAATTAAATGTCGGAACCGGAATTTGCAAGATATCGTTGAAGCCGTTGATTACTAGGTCATAGGTTTTTACGATTGAAATGCCTCAATCGTCATAAATGAGAGTCACATATACGTATTCTTCAACTACGGTGCAGGTGCTGTATTAGTATCTGCTAATGCTGATATATAGAACTTTTAAAACTAAAATTTTATAGTAAAAGTGATATCTAACGTCCTCTATATAAAAATACCTGTCGCTATAAAATACACTTCACAAGATCAATACGTATCAAATTTAAAACAAATTGTAGTATTCTTAGCTACAAAGTAAATTCTACCTCAGTTTTATCTTCTACGTTAGTTCTATTTGGCTTATTTTCAAAATTCAATGGGCACAGGGTAGGTTTACATGAAAACCCAATTGATTCACGTTCCAGAAATCCACAGGTTTACTTCTTGCAGATCCTTGTTTCTCTTATATGTAAAAAAATGGACTTCAAGAATCAAATTTGTCTTTGCAGTGTGATTTAATATTTGTCAAGTAACCCTGACTACGTGTTTTTATCATGCAAGCAATCTGTCCAATTGATCTGTTATAATAACCGACATTTGCAAAACTTCATAATATTGAAACTATTGAGTATTAATTACAATAATAAATTGCAACTAGTAGGAATAAGGTGACAAGGTTAGTGTTGCGAGATTATTACTATGTTTTTACATCCGGTTACCTAATTCTATGGATAGATCTGAATAATAATTTAAAGATTTTGTAAGCATACTGTAGTGTATAGTAAAATCCGCCTATAATATATACGACCACATTTACATGGTTAATTCGGTCTTCTTAACAATTCTTTTTCAAAATTCACACAAATTTCATCTGGTATGCATTGATCCTTCCAGACTAGACATAAGCAAGATCAAATGAAGGTATAGTGTAGGACCCAAATTAAGGTAAACAAAATAGCCACCGCTTAGAAAATTTTCTTAAGTCATTAAATAACATCTTGTGGTCTTGGACTACTGATCTAATATCACTAATTACACATGCTTGATCATAGGCTTGAACAGAAGAATTTTATTGGTTGGATGGAAATAATAATTTCGAGAAACAGATCTAGACAAGCCAAACATACTTGTGTCTCTATAATTAAATAGGTACTTGATTTTTGGTTAAAAACATGACTAACAGAAAGTTCCTAATCAGATTTATTGTGAGTAGGTAATGTTTGCAAATGAAATATAATGTTTTCAATATCGATCTGATATTCTTCATTTTCTTATTTTTTTACTAGCAAATTGAAAAAGTTTACTGACGTGGTACTGACGTGTTAGCCCATTTTGTTTATAAAATTAATTGTTTGTATACTTATTAAAATAATCACATACTTTAAAAATTACATAATATATTTTTATTAAAGCTATATTCCCCAAATCAAAAGTTCCCAAAACTCCTGCCGTTTTGGATGACCAGATAAATACTTTGGATCAGATATCGACCGGAACTACGACATAAAAACGAATTAAAACATCGCGAAGTATGATTCGTACATTCAACTACGTGTGTTGTTTTTATTAATTGAATATCTACCTATAGGCAGGAGGGAATGTTATGAACAAGCACGCGACTGTCATTGTCCAAATTATATCAATATTATAATAAGGCAATGAATCAATAGAAGAATGAATCTCACTGAATTATGTATCCACTGAAGAACACTTTTCATAAACACCTTCGAACGTTTTAGGTTTTTAAGCTTTTCATTGGTTATGTTTAATGTATCTTTATACATTATAAATTATAATAACTGAAATGGTTTGTTTGTCTATCGCATTGATGTGACGATTTTAAGCTTATGAATATATAAATAAATCTTTAATATTACGACTTCATACGCGCCAGACTTTTTTACCAGATTGCATAAAAATAAAGGATACAACACATAGAAGTTATTAGAAGAAGTTGATGAATTGCTCCTTCTGAAGCTCGGTTCTGATTATGTCTAAAACGAATACACATAAATATGATTTTAAAAAAAGAGGAGAGGATGTTTTGGAATGCTATGACGATCAAGATTATGAAGTCATGGGAATCGAGTGTGTCATGCTCACTCAAATGGTCAATCTGGTGGTGGTGTCGTGGGCCGGGTCGTGCGGTTCCCTCTAAATTTGAATTTGAATTCAAACCTAGGATAATTACGTAGTATTTATCTATACTACAAATTTTAATACGTGTGGCATATTAAAAATTACAAAAATAGTATGTATATTATTAAAATACATTTGCTAAATCAATGTTATTTACATAAACGCCGTCATCGTCAGTCACCGAGACGCGTCGGCTTTCTCACTCTGCCGCATTCATTACATCAACTCATTAGCACACCCATTTGCCTTTATATCAGTTTCACTAATTGACATGGATATGCCCACTCAGATAACGTATAATACGTCACTAGCAGTCGAATTCCGAATTAATTTGAAAGCACCAGAAGAGCAAGCAAACCCAGCATAAGATTTACTCGCCAGTAGGAAGAGAAAATAAAGTTATTTGTTTGTAGAAATATTTCGAAATCAAATTTGTTTGTAGAAATATGTAGAAATATTTCGCGTCAAGTTCGTCAGCAGGTTTTAATGTCGTCCGGCTTAGTCGCGGGTTTACCGAGTGAAAACGTTTGCAGCGAGCCGCGCGTTGCGTGATATCTGCCTCTAACACCTGTTAGTTACCGCAACGAACCTTGTATTTGAGACTCTTTAGAACAATCGTACTCGTTTCATGTTTCATTATTTACAAAGGTCAAGATCGACGTAAAAACTCAGTTTTGGCTAAAATTCAACATTTTACATCTATATCAATGAAGGATTCCATTCGAGGTCCATTCGTTTTGCTCTTCTCATTTGTTATCATTAACACTCATCGGCAGCTCTTAAAACAAACAAGATCATTGTTCTTACCATTATTTTTTTTCATTGTTCTGATGCCGGGAATATTCTTTACAGAGTAACAGACACTCACCTGAATCCTGGGCATTTTGAAGATGATGTATGTGGTGCAAGTGAGCGTAGTAATGATGGTGGTGCAGGATGCATTCCAGATCGGTGCAATTCAACATTGTCACTGGGCGCCGGCCGCGCCGGCAGCCTGCTCACGGTTGATGTGCACTTTCACAAAACTATTCCACTGACACTGCACGGATCGCTGTCACATCACGTTATCTCCTTGGACACAGAAGCGGGACACATAAGCTGGTTCATCGGGCGACGCGAAGTCTGTGGCGCACGCTATCACGGCATCACTCGGCCTATCGCGTGGCTTGCGAATTATTTGGCACGAGCGATGGCATCTGTCAATCGGAATTCCGACAGAAGGAGCGGAAGGCGTCGATAAAACGGTCAACGACGACAAGTGCGCGGGTTGCAGTGAGCGGTGCGTGCGCGCAGCACTTGGGCCGCGCGATTGTATACTGAATGAGCTGAGCGTGCGCGCCACCACTCCTGGACACCCGGCCTCGACCGCACTAGAGCCCTAAGCTATCATATCAAGCCACCTTTTGCCCTCTCGAGGATAATGCTGCGTTCAATGCCCGTTTCTCATTATCATGTCGACATTTCCATTCTGTAATTTTCTCTTTACTTAAAAACTTGTTTTTACACTTAATTACATGGAAAGCCTTTATAGTTAAAATTACGTAGTTTAGTATTTACAATCGCAGCACAGTACAGTTTATGGACTGTATCTCAAATGTTAATTTGCTCTGCGTGATAGTAAAATGCTAAAAACGTGACTGTGTTCGCATTGTTGTTATTAGTTTCTGCAACCATATCGTAAAGATTCGCCAGTCTTGATTAGTGTATTTGCGGAAAAAGCGTAAAATACAACAAGCAAAATATCCGCGGTGGACCCCAAGGTCGCAAGACTCGTTCGCCCTGAACGTACCTAGATAGGTTGGTGATACTTTCAAGTGACTGATGCATGTAGTCGTACACTACACAGTACTAGATGTAGTCCAATGAACGACTAGATTGTACGACTAGATTGTGCCGCCTTTGTTTTTTTTACAAATGTGGCTATGTTCTTAACATAGCCACATTTGTAAAAAAAACAAAGGCGGTTGCCTTATCATAAATTAAGTAGTTTGTAGCTAAGCCAGCTAAGTCGCTAAGTCGCTAACGTGTCGCTCAAAAATTACCTATATGGTATTTTGTCATATCAATGCAAATATTATTATGTATACCAAACACAAAAAAGGGTACCTAATCTAAAAGGTATCACGTACATTTACGTAAATGTACAAGATACCTTTTAGATTAACTTGTCAATGATACAAATCCATTCAAAACATACGAGGTAAAAAAGCCTTTAAACATGTTCATAAATCACCGATTTTTTTTCCTTATTTGTTGATCTATTCTTGCTAATGATTGAAAAGTATTTCTCAAAACATAAAATTCAGTATAATATCACTATTATAAAATATTCGTAACAAAAGCATAAAAAAAATCACAAAAGAATACGCGGAAATATTTTTTGCTCAGTTCTTTTTTGCAAAAATTTACAATAACTATTTAATTTTGTACAAAACATTTAAATATGTAAAGCGAGCTATAAATGTTTTCATTAACTTATTTGGTGATAAAAACCCCCAAAAAATCTAAAATAACTTCTTCGCCCCTAGAAGAAGTAGATCGAGCGACTAAGGACATGGGGACAGCAAAAGGAGAAAACCCTCAATCGACTGCAACAGCAGAAGTAAAAAACTTATTCTATCTCATTTTACAGTTACTTTACGCATATTATTTTTTAAATGTTTAATAGTGATTACAGACTGTGATTATAGATTAATTAATTCAAGATGAAATTGAATAGTATAATCATATCTTCTGGAGGTACCTACAAGTACACCTGTCCCTACCATGCTAACAAAAGGGAACAAAACTCTATACTTTTTTCCTATTGATGAAAGGAATCTATTTAAATAAGTAGGTACGTGAGATTTTTATTGCCCTTTCACAAATCAGCATATAAAAAGCCTGAAACAAGAGATCCGACAGAACTAAATGTCTTCAAACGAAGTTGCGGAGAAAATTCGAAATGGCGCGTTTATGACCATTCATCAAATCGATTTTATACCAATTCGATTGCTTTTAACATTACTATTTAGATTTCTAAATTAACATTTTCAATAGTACACCTAGATATTTTAATTCCTATCTACTCATAATGAAAGACAAAACAATCGTTATTTAAGTATAACTCAAGGCTGAAAAAACTTTTTAACTAAAATATTTGCATCATTTTTAACGCAAACCTTGAATTAAGTTATCCCTGTTATTAACTATGATATGTTAGTTTATTAACTATGATCGAGTGATAGAATATATATTTGTTGTTAATATGTAATACCATGTGAAATTTATTGATTTTTTAAAATCGTACAAAACACGTATTGAACATCGCATTAGACATTAAAAGTCGCGTTCGGTTTATTACCTCTCTAGATAATCAAAATTGTACATAGCATATTGTGCTTCTATTATTCTATATCTTATTACAGTATTATGTAAGTACTTATGTATCTTCTTCATCCATTCTCCACTTTTGTAGTCTCCTTATCCATGTTGACATCTTCTTGGAAGAGGACACCACACACTCCAGTTAAAAATCTTTTGGTGTAATAATTTTTGGTCAAGTAAATATTAAATAATAATTGTTGTATAAGAGATCTGCTTTTGATCTGTATTTTTTTGTGTATTTTTTTGTTTATTTCTGTATTAGTGTATCAGTGCATCCTACCTAACTAAAATTATAAATGCGAAAGTAATTATGTTTGTATTTATGTTTATTACCTCATCACGCTTTTTCTGCTTAAACAACTTCTTGAACTTTTGCATATATTTAGTTTGAAGACTACTTGAAGACTACTGAGAAGGACATACCTAGTAGGTAAAGAGTAATTTTAATACCAAGAAAAAAAAATCCGTAGGAAAAACGCGGGCGAAGTCGCGGGCAAAAGCTGATCAATACATAATAATACAGTAAACAATTGTGTCTGTACATTGAATGCATTTCCTAAAAAATAATTTATGGTGATGTGAAAATAGTAGTACCTAGAATAAAATTTGTAAAAAATATCTGCCTTTCTGTTTTTAATCGCTAATCTCTGAAACTACTTAACAAATAAATAAATAACAATTACACTAACTAAACCTAATTTTGGTCAGAAGTTTTCACACCAGGGCGTGTATCCTTTGGAGTCATTATGTTAAGTTACGATGCGACTACGTGCAGGTGCGTCTCGACTGACTTGAGGCTCGAGACCGTTTATGGTGTTTCAATTAAATCGCTTTTTACCGACGTATAGGTCGTTAAACCCTGACGTGGATGCTCAGTTGACCTAGAAGAGGCTTCATAGTAGAGGAGAAACTAGGAGTTTCTACTAGCCTTGTAGGTATAAGCTCTACTAACTTAATACAAGCGTTTTATAATATTATGTATAATGTTTTATAATACTAGTAGTTGCATGAGAGTTCTATCTTATTGGGGCTCCAATTAAATTGAGGGAGAAATTCTCATTGCCTATTCTAAATCAAACAAATATTGTTTCTAAGTTAGTGTAGAAATGAATTTCCTGGGACTACTATTATGTAGGAATTTACATTTAGATCAAAACCCAAAGCTTGGAGTCTTTATAATTTTACTGTACTTGGATATGATATGTTATAATCTGAGAATCATTAAACCCATGTTTAAAAGTGATCCGTGGTATGAGAATGGTATGAGACTGTGTGTGATTAGTCATTATGTTTGAAAAAAATCAACGTTATCCAAAAAAGATACATGAGTGCCATTTGTAATATGAGGCTGCTTGAATCCAATCAAATGAGTGTATAGATGCCACTTTGACCTCTAAAAAAAATCACGAATTTGTATTAGTCGTTAATCACTAATATGATTTATTTATTTTTGACGTCAATGTTTACGCATTATTAACACTTTGGAGAAGACAAACATAACGTTTTAGGTATAATTATTGTAACGGGTCGCTTATTTATAAAATATCGATATTTTAAATATTATATATCTTTATTCCCACATATCCAATTGCTAAATCCTAATAGCGGTCTTTAAAAAAATTCCCATAAAACCATTTCATTAAACTGTAAATTAATAAATTTGATAAAAATTAAAAATGTAATAAGTATACAGTTAACACATATTACTTATTTTATAACTTATTTTATAACCGAAAAGACAACTTGAATTACTGAAAAAGGAGTTCGCAATTTGCTATCACATACTACAAAGGCACAATGAAATGGATTGTATAAACTCTAAATAAACAAAACAGAAGAGGCTATTGCACCTAACCTAACTTATCAACCCTTGAGCAATAAAAACCTCAGGCTATTAAGGAATCAGAAGTAGACATTAAAAGGTGGAATAAAATGAATAAAGTTTACGATCTCTGCTGCAAAAATAATGTGGCATCTCTAAGGGTAATTTAATTACCAGATAAAAATATTACCTTATTTCTACAAGCATTTTTTTATTATAACCTTTATATATTTTTCAAAAACAATGATCAATATACATTTTGGCACAAAAATATACTGCGTCAACTTTTTTATATATGTTGTACTATTATATCACAATAAACTAACGCAAATTGCGTAAATTGCAAAATTAATTAAAAATAAGTACACTAGTGTTATTGCAGCTTCATTATACACGTTGTTGGCTGCAAATTTTACAAATAAAATGTTATCTAGCATCTAATGAAAGTAAATCTTTGCGGCGATAGTATGCTAAGGTTATTAATTTTGTTGCAACTAGATTTCTAATATCGAAATAATGGAAGTGTTAAGTTTGCAGGATCAATTTAATATGGTAATTTCGAAATGTGCCTATTTTATTATAATGTTGTGCATGATAACTTCGATTGTATGCAAATTGTAGTGCATCCATACAAACCTTCGTGGTTCAAGGAAAGCATTATTATAATGTACTTAATGTGAAAGTTTTCAATGAAATAAATAAAATAATAATAATAAACTTTAAACGCGCTTGATATTAATAAAATTTATACGGTTGTAAAATTAAATCTGATCAAGCATTGGTTCTATATAGGTTCTACTATATACGTACATATTTAATACATGCCGTATGTTTATTCATTATTAACTTTCCTCCATCTTCGTCCTTTTGGAAAAGCAGTCGTAGTGTAAACCGATGTTTGGTAAACGTTTTGATTTAGAGGTGCGTTGGTAAAGGCTTTTATCTGGTCACTTCTTTATTTTTTTCTTTTATATGCATAAAAATCATGTATCATGTCACGACTTTGGTGACACAATAATCCAACCCTTTGATAGATTCCAGAATTCACCCGTTAGTAAAGCTACGACTGCTAGCGTATTTTTAATAGATCTAACTCAGCGTAACTTATGTCTATCATAAGTTTATATTATACTCTGCTATAGCTGACTGATAGATAAAACACACATAAAAAAAAAGTTGCGGGCAACACCTTAGTCTGAAGTTTTATTTCTATTATTTGGCTTGATTGATGTAGAAGATGCAATTTGTCACAAACCAAAATGTTTTCATAAGAGGGTCTACAACGTACATATATATATTGTCAAAAAATGAACATACTATATTTATAAAATATTTCGTCGAAAGTCACTTCAAGAAAAATTACTTGAGGAGAAAGTTTGTGCATACATACTATATTGTGACGTCTTGAGTATTAGTAAATATTGCACACCTGTCTCTAAAAACTGAACCTTATCGTGCTGAAATAGGAATAACATTTGAAAAGCATTTAGATACTGCAAGCTAAAAATATCTGCAAAGAAATTTTTGATCAAAATATATTTTTTTAATTGTGCTAAACGTGCATGAAGCAAAATTTTGTCCAATATAGAAAGTTGTTTCAAACTTTCGTATCAAAATATCACTGATTAGTAATTCTTACTTATCAAAGTACATAGTACGTCAAAATCAATCAAATAGGACAAATCAAATAAGGTAGACGACAAAAATAAAATTACACATTTTCGGACACGTTCAAACGCCCCATACTAAATCATACTCTAATGTGACTATCTTAGCAAAAATAGCTAGGTTTTTTGACAGCAACCTTAGTTATTGCCTTTATGGTGATGTCTTCTTAATAAAATTTTAGTTTTTTAGGATCGTTGAATATATTTATGTAATTTTATTACTTGAAATCTTCGAAAAATGACTGCTAGATCATTATTGTTACATTCATAGACATGAATTATCACAATGATTTTAAATATATATAGGTATTTTATCTAGAGAATACATCAATTTTTCAATTTTCTAACCTTGTCACCTACCTATTATAATATTTAAAAAAATAAAACGAAATGTACTTAAATACCTTTTTACTTAATACATAGGCTGCTATTTATGTATCCGGAACTGGCCAATAATTCTAGAATATTTAAAAAGTAATTACAACATTTGAAAATAGAACTCTTCGGCTAGAGAATAAATATTTTTCATGTCCCTGTCATTTGTTTTTTTCAATTGGCGCCAATTTTGAAAATAGCTTGTCTTCATTGCCATGGATTTAACTCGTGAACATTTTCGCGCGATGATTTATTATGATTTTCGGCGTGGATTAACTCAAAAACAGTGCATCGAACAACTGATTTTAACTTTTGGAGATGAAGCACCATCGAAAACCGCTGTGTATTATTGGTTTAAGGAATTTCAACGTGGACGGTCTATGCTCACGGATGAAATTAAGGAGGGTCGTCCTAAATCGGTAGTGGTACAACAAAATATTGATGCTGTGCGACAATTAGTAATGCAAGATCGTCATGTTACATACCGCGAGATAGAGGCATCTCTGGGCATTAGTATGACGAGTATACACGCGATATTACACGAACATTTAATTGTTAAAAAAATTTGTTCGCGTTGGATTCCGCACAACTTGAGCGTAGATCAAAAACAGGCTCGTGTCGACTGGTGTAAGAAAATGATAAAAAAATACAACCGTGGCACGTCAAAAGCTGTTTATAATATCTACACAGGTGACGAAACCTGGATCTATGCTTATGACCCTGAAACTAAACAGCAGTCAACGGTGTGGGTCTTTCAAGATGAACCGAATCCAACAAAAGTTGTTCGTGCGAGAAGCACTTTAAAGCAAATGGTCGCTTGTTTTTTTGGTATCAACGGACATGTAGCTACAGTGCCACTAGAGAATAGTAGGACGGTTAATTCTGAATGGTACACCACCATTTGTTTGCCAGAAGTCTTTGAAAAAATACGAAAGAACAACCCACAACGCAGAATCATACTTCATCACGACAATGCTAGCTGCCACAAGTCGGCTGAAACAAATAATTTTTTGGAGGGTCAAAAGATTGAATTGACGGGTCATCCGCCATACAGCCCCGACCTGGCACCCAATGATTTTTATTTATTTCCAAACATTAAAAATAAATTACGTGGTCAACGTTTTTCGAGCCGCGAAGAGGCCGTTGATGCGTTCAAAACACACGTTTTGGACATACCTCAATCAGAATGGAAAAAGTGCTTTGAAAATTGGTTTCATCGTATGCAGAAGTGCATAGATCATCGCGGAGAATACTTCGAGAAACAATAAAACCATATGTAATAATATATGTTTGTTTAATTTTGTTATTCCGGATACATAAATAGCAGCCCTCGTACAATGTAAAATAATGGAATTAGGTTCATATTCACATAAGTATTTCTGAAATTCTTGAAAATTCAATCTATATTCTGACAAAAAAATAATCTTATTTTGTGATCCTGACATTAACTCCATTATATACAATATTTATGTCGACATCAATATGGAACTTTCAGTGGGTATGCGGAATTATACTCACGTTTTGGCGAGTGATCCTCCAAGTAATTTATTTTAATTCCTATTGTGCCAGTGTTCTGCGTCATCAACATTTCTTCAGCATCATCATTGATTTAAAAAAAAAACAAACAATGTGAAATATTACAGGGAAGTGAATAAAGAAACATCGTTTACTGCATGTGTACAAAGAGTACTCAATAACCAACTCTTCGATGTCACATAAACACTTGCTTCCAAGTAATAAACGATATTTTCCTGTTAAGGTCGTCTTTAACGTCATGATCAACTCAACCTTTAAAATTATTAATCACCCAGCTGCAAACGGAATTTTAAAAAATATTCGTTGATAATTCTAAACTTAATTAGTAAAAATGAAGAAATTGTTTCCAAACCGGACGCAGTTAGAACTTTTTTAAAACATCTGTGATGTGGTGTGTTTACATTAGCTAGAAAAAGAGCTAATCTGTGACAGATCTGATTTCATCATAATGATTATGAATTAATTAAGCAATTCACAAATACTATTTTTAATATTTTATCTTTAGATTTTAATGTTCCTAAATTTGCAAAACCGTAAGATTGAATAATTGCTAGATTACTAAAAGCTTCTTCTAAAATAAATTATGATCATAATTAAATTAAATATAGAAGACAAATATTAATAAATCCTATAAAAATCCATTCGTTTTGTCAGTAAAGGAGAAGTTACATTAGGCTTTTCTTTTTGTCAGTATCTTATTTCAGAAAGAAGTAATTTAATTCAATTGTGGATACATTACTGATGTATGTGTAAAGGCGGGTCTGCTGCGCCATGTTTTGAACAGAACATTGTTCAAAAACATAATTTTTTCATTGTAAAATACATTTGGCCACGCCCCTTTTTATGTTTTTGAACAAATGTTCTGTTCAAAACATGGCGCAGTGGACCCGGCTTTAGTTAAAGAAAGAAAAAACGCTTCTACAGAAGAAATTTAAAAATTATCAAAAAAAGAACACAGATACGAACCTATAAGAAAAAAGAATCAGAATCACTGAATTTCTCAGAAAGTGAGTGCTAATTGCTAATTAAAATAACAAGTGGTGCGATGATACATAACAACATCACAAGGCGAGCCGACTGTGCAGAGAAAGTAGGTGCCTCGGTAATGCAGCCGCAGACTGGCTACATGCATTGCACTGGAAAAAAAAGTTTAATCCATGTCTATTTTTTACATGCTTTTCTAACATCAGTAGATTTTTATTTTTTTATGTATTATCAAAAATCAATGAGAGAAAGGATACTACATCCACTCTCGTGTCCGTGAGCAAATAACGATCAAGTTATTATACACCTAATTATATAATGTAAGTAATAAAATATTTGTTCAAGGCAAATTAATGGCCAATTTAGTTTTATGACAAAGGCAATGAATTGAAACCAAACAGTAAATAAACGAACTATATTTGTCCTCGCTAAGTTCGACAACCTTACGAGAGGTGTATTTCAGATTCACTAATTTGTACAATTGAAAATATTTATTGACCATGAATAAAGGACGTCACGTCCTAAGATCTTTTAGACCTAATAAGATAAAGGCTAAATATCAAAATGAACCGAAAACAAGGTTTTTATATAAATACTTTTTTAAGACAAGCTTTATTTAGTCAGTGATATTGTTACAATCAAACCCGTGACAAAAAATAATATCCATGCAATAAATCGTCAAAGCGTTCCCTCGTTAGAAGCCGATTCTGGGTTAAATGATTATGACCAGATGGTACGGTCATAATTATCATAAACACGCTTTGTCATAGAAACTGAAGAGGCATGGAAAATTTCAACAAATTATTGCATATTATTGCATATCTTCTCGCAAAAATTCATGGATACACTACTGGTGGGCACATCTGTCATATAGTTTCAAACGGTAGGTAACTATTACTTCTTCCCAAGAAAATACTTTAAATTTTAATTACCTTGGAAATAAGGACCTTAAGCATCTCCTTGACATTAGCGAGTATTGGGCAAAAAGTATTGACATCTTTAAAGATCTTTCTTCGGGTTTAAAGCTTTTAGTACTTATTAAGGTATTTATTGCTTTAATTAAGTTTTCAATTGTAGGATAAAAAATTATAAATTTATATTACCAAAATATCTAAATTTGAATATCAATTACTTATGTATAACTTGGTGACTATAAGTCAAAATTTGTCATTTTCATAGAGCCTGCATGATTCTATTGTACTTATTCACAGATATGTGTTCAGCATTTCGGTTACGCTGCAGAGAAATTGCTCATAAGCACATGACATTTCCAAACAAGGGACCACAGTCAGACAGACCACAAGGGTTTTCAGTAAACTACGGCACCTATATATGTAACATCACAAGATTTTTAACCTTGTATCGGTTACTGTATTGACATACAACTCGCTAGATCACGCTACTTGCTTCGTTCGTGGTTTCCCTAACTATTATAAAATAAATTAAATTATGTACGAGTATTAGGAAACAGGCGTGATATATGTATGTATTAAATTATTATCATAAGCACAGTTTTGCTAAATCATAATTGATTTCACGAAGAGAAGCAAAAAGTGTAATGAACAACCCAAAATCTAAAAGTTGAGAATTTCATTGTCTTTTTTTTTCTTAAATTCTCAACCTAATGAGGAAAAGGATCTACTTGTGACATTTTTCTGAAAACGATCTGCTGCTGATTACTGACTTTTTCGACATTTTGATATTTTCGTTCTCTGTGTGCTAACTCTAATCCGAATATGATCCAGTTAGCTTGTACCCGTACTTTATTTTCATTTATTGTACATATGCAATCTACATGATAACATATTATATAACTTTAAACAACGCGAAGATCACAGTTAACATCAAAGTTGACTGGTGCAAGTCATTCTATAAGTCAAAAATTCGCCACCGTATTAAATTTTTAACGTTCTGCGTAAGTATTGTTATATACTTAGGGAAACCTAAAAAACAGGCTTGTGTTGTCTAGCGGGATGTATATCTTTGGAATACCTGTTTACGTCGAAGTCGTAGTAATATAATTTAGACGTTGCTAAGCTCGACATAAGCTAAGGAATCCTTGACATCGTAGCATTGAATAATACCGGCATCTCACGTGCTTTGAATAACAGTAACATTAATGATGCTGTAAATATGAAATGAATGGAATGCATTGAACTAATTAAATTTTATAATTATGAAATATAAACAGTGACATATTTATCATATTACAATTAAGTTTTCTTTTGTTTAAATGCACAGACGTACGAATGTCAGGAATCAAAAGGACAGTAAAATCTTGAAAAACCGTATAAAATAAATTTGTAGTTATCGTTTATGGTGTCTGCTTTTTAGTCTAGCGAGGGTGTTAAGTAATAATGCATTGTTATTAGATACAGACATGAGTTGGCATGAGAGACATGAAGTTGGCATTCTCTTAAAATAATATTTAAAAAATATATAATTATTTCCGGTCAATAAAATTTTAAGTGTAGGTATATACCAAACAAAAGTTACATAAAATTAATGGTAACACAAAATCTTATGAAAGCCTTATTCTGTATACATTTATGAAACGTGAACAAAACGTCAAAAAACCACTTTCTATTCGACGAAAGTGCAAGTTGACTATTTATACATCTATTCCACTTTCGTTATTGTCACAGGCATAATAATCATATTTCAGTAACAAGAAAATGCATATAGTATAACTATGCTAAACAAATCTATATTACGATGATTTTTTTTTATAAAATTAAGGTTCATGAAAAGAATAATGTAAGAATACATTATTATGAAAGATTCGAGACTTTGGTAAGTATATATACCGCAAATATTTCATAAGCCTTCCAATTCCAACCAATAGTCAAAAAACCGAATTATAAACCCGTAGGAAATTTGTCACAAATAAAAAGCCTCTAATTCCGTAAGTGCTGTTTTCCAACTTACATATAAATTTTCCCATACACTTATATTATATAGTAGCTGGTTTTATTGTGTTATCTTTTAAGAAAAAAAGTTCGTGTTAGAAGCCCTGAAATTTGAACGTAAAATATTGGGTATCCCGATCGATAGTTAGAAGACCTGATCGATCACCGAGGTACATAGACAGTTGTCTAGGTCATCATGACCAGATCACCTCGAATACAAGACGCCGATACACTCTTATTACCCAACATGTGGCCCGTGGCATTAATGGTCCTTATTTATTATATTGTTAGATAAGGATCATACTTCATCTCTATATTATATAATATGTTTAATTGAATTAAAAAGAATACGAAAAATGTTGGCAAATTACAGTCGAATTTATGGTTCCGTAGCGAACATAGTACCGTAGCGATTAGGAATGTTCGACAGCAAAAAAATTACTTTGTTTTTCAGTGTTGGTGAATATGACGAAGTAATTTGCTGTTTTTAAAGCTTCTTGTCTCAAAATTCATTTAATTACTATCATTTTTAGAATTCTCACTCTCACGAAAGTAAGCGTTTGTCAAATGAATAAATTTGATTAGAAAAAGTTTTAGGAACCTCAGGTGTGTGTTTTTTTTTGTAGTCTGTTGTTCAGTTATGTGTGTAGGATGCTGGAATATTAGGTATTACTTTTGTATAAAAATTTGAAAGTGGTTAACAGAATATACTTTTACCATAGATTATACAATACTTCCAGTACTTTTACCAATCTAGTTATCAAGTGTCTGTGGATAGTTTGTTTGAGAGAGAGAGAATTGTACTCGATTTTCCTTCCTGTATAGCTATTTACCTACGCAAAAAAATTCTCCAGAAAGAAAAAATCTTACCACGATAACCATGATGATATATCTTAGTTCATTAGATATAATAAATAGCGACAAATCGAGTTTTTTTGACATGCGACATTTATCGTCCTTCAAAATCTGTAACATGATGTGATCGGTTATCATATTAGTACACTAGTGGTATGTTAAGTATTACATAATCTGTGGTACTGGTACATTACAATATGCCCTCACTAGTGTAGCTTAGGTTATTCTTACATATCACTGCACTCCTTACCTTGGCACACATAATAATATTGTAAATAAGTATTTTCTGTAGTAGTTCATAAGCATATACTTAAGTTTATAATATGCTGTGTGCCACAGCCCACAATAAAATAACGAATCACGTCGGGTAAATAAAAACGCGGAAAAGTGAGTAAGTATTGTATTGTACGTATGCAACGATTGAACTTTTTTAGTAAGTATCTATACTAAAAACAATCGCGACTTACACATATGTACGTGTCAACAGTTTCCGAAATGCCAGTAGGTTGTACCTTTTTGAGAATATTATAATTATAATTTTAATATTTTCATCAAATCTTTGGAATTTTTATTACATAGATTAACCTTAAGATCACGTTATGCCAAGAAAAAGATTATCATAACTGGTGATTTTAACGTCAATACTTTAGTTAACAATTCTGAGAGCAATACTTTTATAAATACCCTATCAAAATATAATGTCAAACTAACGGTCAATGAACCTACAAGAATTACAACTTCATCAAGAACATGTATTGATAATATAATCACAAACTTAAAAAAAATTCAGTCGACTGTTGAACACTTTGGAGTTTCAGATCACTCCGCACAAATAATAAAAATACCTTGTTCAGAAAGTTATAGTGTAAAATACTGGTATATATATAGGAGAAATATAGACAAGCATTTAGACATATTTTTAAAGTATTTGTCTCAAGTTAATTTCATTGAAGTTTACAAACAAAATGATATAAATAAAGCATTTTTAAAGTTCTTAGATATATTTCAGATGTTATTTGAATTATGTATTCCGTTGGAGAGAGTTAAAATTACATATACTAAAAAGAAAAAATTGAAATCTAAAGGAATACTGATTACAAGTAAAAATAAAATATTAATGCATAAAGAGATAATTAAAACAAATGATGTCCAACTTAATGGACGGTACAAAAAATATTGTTCATTATTAAAATCAATTATTCGCAAATCTGAACAAAACCAAAACATAAAATTTATAAAAGAATATGATAATATAAATAAAGCCACCTGGTCCCTAATCAATCAATGTACAACTCCTACAAATAATATAAAAAACACCGTCGAAAATATAGTATTAAATAATATTAGTATTCATGACCCTACTATTATTGCTGAATCATTCAATGATTATTTTGTTCATAACAACATGCACAATATTTCATCTATGACATATACACCCAACACACTGATGCACCAAAGTAAAAGTATATATTTAAAACCTGTAAACTCAGATGAATTAAGAACTATAATCATGAATTTTAAAAACAAAAAAGCTGTGGGTATGATAACATACCAATGCAAATTATCAAAAAATCTAAAATATATACTTGATCCTTTACTTTACCTCGTTAATTTAATGATAGAATCAGGAACATTTCCTGATAATTTAAAGTTATACAAAGTTAAGCCTCTCCACAAAAGGGGTCCCAAAAACGATATTGCCAATTACAGGCCCATTTCTCTTTTGTCATGTTTTTAAAAAATATTTGAAAAAGTGATTTAGGTGAGACTTCAGAGCTTTTTTGAAAAAAATTATATAATAAATCAAAACCAGTTCGGATTTCAAAAAAATAAAAACACAAGTACTGCCATATTTAAAATTTTAAAAGATATTTGGGACACATTAAATAAGAAATCAATGTGTGTTGGCTTGTTTTTAGATATGTCTCATGCTTTTGATTGCGTACAACATAACATTCTTCTTAAACAATTGGACAATCTAGGGATCCAAGGCTTACCACTTAACTTAATTCAATCATATCTAAACAACCGTAAACAAATAGTAGTCATTGACAAGTATAATCCTATCAGCAAAACAATAGAGGAAGTCAAATCTGACCAGACAAAAATACTTCTCGGCGTTCCTCAGGGTAGTATACTTGGTCCAATACTATTCCTTATTTACGTTAATGAACTTCCATCCATTATACAACACAAGTGCGTCATGTTAGCAGATGATGAAACTCTATTCGTATCTGATACAACTAAAGATAAAAACAAATTTGAAGAAGAAATCAACAAGACATTAAATAGTACAGTAAATTGGCTTAAATCTATAAACTTAACAGTAAATTTAACAAAAACAAAAATAATACAGTTTAAAAATTATAATAAGGAACCATATAGTTTAAATATTCACGAAACTAACAAAAAAATTGAAGACGTAAACGAAATAAACATTTTAGGTGTCAATATTGATTGTAACTCAAATTGGAAATCGCACATAGATAAAATTAACAAAACAATATCCAGTTACTGTTACGCTCTTTCGATACTTGCTGAAAGCTCTTCAGCTGAAGTTGCCCGAACTGCATACTTTGGAAATGTTTTTCCTTGCCTCACATATGGAATTATCTATTGGGGGAATTCTGTTAATGTAAATTCCACTTTCCTGCTTCAAAAAAGATGTATACGCATAATACATAACTTGTATACAAATGACACATTACGAAATACATTTAAAGAAAATGGCTATTTAACATTAACTAATATGTATATACTTGAATTATGTGTATTTGTTCAAAATAACAAGTTATACTTTAGAAAAAAAATGGATCTCAGAGATAACCAAAGAAGTTTATATAAAAATGATTTGTATCTTCCCATTGTAAATAATGAAGTGTATAAAAAAAGTGCCTATATTTCTGGAATAAATGCACTTAACCATTTACCTGTAAATATCAAATGTATCCAAAATAGTCACTTATTCAAACTTAAGCTTAAGGCTTGGTTATTAGACCATGTGTTTTATAATTTGGATGAATACTATGAGTATAATACTCGTACCTTACGAGAGTAAATAGGTATGTATTCCATAAATAATTATATCGTGTGCAAAGACAAATTACTTATAAGTTGTTCAAACAGTTTAATTTGTAAGTACTGCACGTACCCATATATAGAAATATAGTAAGTGTTATAAGTGTAACATAACGCTAATATTGCATGCCTGTAAGGGTAAACTGTTGAAACTATTGTATTGTGTGTGCCACACCTTGTACTACACAGTCACTGCAATAAAGATATTTGAGTTTGAGTTTGAGTTTAAAATTTAGCGTGAAAAAATGCATGTGGAGATCGAAGATAGCAATAAATTCTTTGGCTTTTAAAATAACATGCTATTTTTTTTACGCGATCTCTTCTAGGTAAATAAATAGAAAACGAATACAGCCAATTTGTTACTTGTTTATTTGTACAATTACATTGTGTGATAGCATATATGAAACAGTTCAGGCATTTATCCCTATTCACAATAGGTACTCGTAATTGCCTATTTATACTTATTCAAATTATGGGCATAACATTTCAAGATTTTGCATTACCATCGAATACCAATCTAAAGTAATTTCAAAAATGAGTCAATAGTATCTGATAATGCAATTAAATAATCCTTGAAACGAAAAACAATAATTCATAACTTACAACACAATTAATTTACAATCCAATCTGTAATAAACTATAGAACCAGAAAAGAATGTCATCTATCGCTCAGCCAACAATAAAAAATTGACCTTCATTGGAGTAATTTTGCAATAAAGATTCGTACATACGTACTTCCTTTGGTGATAAAGGGGTTCAGGTCATGAGACCACATGCTATCTAGTCACATGACTCGGATGAAGGAAGCTGTTCAAATGAGCTCAACTGCTTATCCTTATTGACTCTTGAGAATAATGGGCACTATAGACTTATCATGTCTACTTTTGGATCTACTGTACTTACCTAATATTAATCCTATCCATATATTAATAGGTTTGATAATACATATTAACTGAGAAATAGGTATAATTTATTTTCCTTTGCTTGATAGGGATTTGAATTATACACCACTTAAGGTACGATCTGTGTTTCTCTGATGCTGGGCTCTCATGCCTCTCTTGATGAAAAAAATAATTTATATAGAACGATAATTTAGCGAGACTGTTTATCAGGAATATCAACGTATTTACTTAATTAACTTTTTACTTTTTTACTTAATTAATTAAACAACTCTTAATAAGTACACTTGAAAACTTTGTTAGGGTAAAGTTGGGATCATTTTGAATTTTTCCGGTCACGTAACCAATGTTTTTTCGAAAGGGTAACAAACTTTATTATATAGCTTAACTGAATCGGAGTTGAAATATATGACTTTTTTTTATTCGCTCCCATTTTATAGTTTAATGAAATGATGGCGTCATTTAATTACTGGACAAAATGACAGAAACCAAATAATGGATTGACTAAAACCATGTTTCTAATCAATGAGCATCCAGACGGGTAATCTACGGGTAGTCCTCTGATACTGAGAACATTTCATCCTGATTTTAGTCAATCTAACTTATCTTCGTTCAACTTATTAAATCTCCCGGATTGCGGAAACTGCAGAAGTCGCAATTAGCCGATAATTAAATTGTTCTTTACGCAGTGACAGCTCGAGACATGATACTTATCCTCTACTTTTATTTGTGAAACTGAATAGAAAATTACAATGGGACTTCCCATAACAATAAGAATGGCACATAGTAATTGTGTATTTGAGATATGACTGACAGGTTGATGATGTCCTAGCTCATAGCATCTAATTCCAAGTCTTGAACAAACATCTCATGTTACCAGCAAGGTCTTTATTCTTAGGAGTGTAAGGCCTATCATAATAAAATATAGATGTAGCAACTTAAATTTGAGATTTTAAACAGACAACTGTTACTTAAGTTATCCAATTGTATACGCCTGTCACGTTCATTTCTTTGTAAGACACGAGACTACTGCTTACTTACATGTTAAGGACGACTAGGTAGTTCATTTTTAACCTTGCCTAACTAAAATATGATTCAATTTGAAAGATTTACTCAATGATAACCCAATACCAAGGCATCTGCTAGTGAAGGTACTAACTATAGTATTATATAATCTATGGTAAAGGTGAAAATTATCAAATGTTTCCGAAACTTTGAAAGATTTCAAGAAATATTCGGAAACCTTCCGAAATTACGTCAAGTTTTCCCAATTTATTATTTTATGTGCTTACAGTACAGTAAGGTAATTTTTAGATAAGTAAGTGCAATGCAAGTGCATTCATAACTATTTATTTAAATTTGTTGTACAGATCGTTGTCAACATGAAAACTCGACAATTTTCATCTCTATGCAGGATAATTACTTAGAAAAAGTAATAGTACACACCTAACTGTTGCTCCGCCGAACATCCAGAATTTATTGTTTGTGCCTGGACCAACGCAACTGGAAATCACAACAGATATGAATGTAGGCAAACCTTCCGAATAAATGTTATTTGTAAAACAAGTACGTGATTTGTGATCTTCAAGTGTCTGAATTATTCTTCTATTTCGACGAATAAGATTTATAATTATGAAGTCATGGGAACCGAGTGTGTCATGCTCACTCAAATGGTCAATCTGTTAGTGGTGTCGTGGGCCAGGTCGTGAGGTTCCCTCTATTATGGTTGAGCTACGCGATGGCTGTCCCATGCGTCAACTCTTGAACGGGTGCTGCTAGAGGGAACTGGTCATCTCGTTTCTCATATATTTTCATGTAAGTTAATTGTGTTTCACATCATCAATAATCATAACCTGTTTTGATATACCTTTTGGCTATGTACGTACATTATGTACTTTTATATATTATTAGAAAAAAAACATTGTAAGAAACAATAATGGTAAACCGATCTGGCATGATAGGGACCAACACTGTTCAAATGAGTTTCATTCGGCATTTCTACTCAGCAGTGGTCGTTCCGAAATGCCAGTAGCTTGTAGCTTGTGAGAAATAACTATAAATATAAAAATTGACGAGAAAAAGTGCTCGTGAATGTCTAATTTCTGAATAAATGATTAGAATTTGAAGCAAAGACACTGTTTTTCTCTTCAAGCTAAGTATCTTGAAGAGAAAGTAAGTGTAAAAACTAAGTAGGTATAAAAAAGTCGAAGTCGTTTCCTGCTGTCTGTCCCTATGTATGCTTAGATCTTTAAAACTACGCAACGGATTTTGATGCCGCATTTTAAATAGATAGTGTGATTTCTGAGGAAAGTTTGGCTGTATAGTTTAAAGTTTTACCCGTGCGAAGCTCGGACGGGCTTTTAGTTCCAAATAAAATAGAAGCAAACGGTTAGTTGTTACTTTACTTTCTGAAGGGACAAAACGCGTTGAGAAGATTTATCATATTATTTCACAAAAGGCGCCTTGTAAACTTTTTTCAATTAGGTTCTTCGTAAGTGATTTCAACTTCTCGTCCAATCATCACTGAAAACTAAAATTATTTGGTTGAATTTTTCACGTCTATCGAACTGTAATATGTACCTAAGTACTACAGTCCTGAAAAATTCATTATAGTTCTAATTTATTATCTAGGTAATAATGCAATAAATACTTAACTAGTCAATACGTAACTGTGACAGCACAGTAGATTTAACAATAATTACAGAATTATTATTAAATCTATTCATTATTTTCCTTTAAAATAATTTCTTATCACTACATACAATTTATTTGGTACTTTGGAAAAATCAAATAATGCCATTCGTAAATCGTATTGTTAATCTCAATAATTACTCGCAATTTTACAATATTCAAGGTCGTTTTTCGACGCGGAAGTTTGGGTAGTATGTTTTATAATAAAGTATACCTAATTCTTTTACCTGTATCAGTTGACCACACATGTTAGGCATAGGTGTTAATGAGTTTAACTATCATTATTTTTATACGCTTGTCCGTCACTGACAAAGAAAAACTGGTACATAGGTACTACACACACTACGTTCTTCTAAAACAGTAGGACTCAGGGTAATTCGAATAGAATACTGGACAGAGTAGGTAAATAGTAGACCTCAAAATTTAGATAGGGTTAGGACATCGATAAAACTATCGCTAATATCGCGATGCTATCAGTAGTTTTTTTTAATATAGACATAAAATTCAATTAACCAAACAAAATATATCATAATCGGGCTGATCAATTGCGCCCTGGCAGCACCCGTAATCGTCAAATTACAGGCTACGAATATTTATGCGGCCAACGAGCACAACTTTATGAAGTTATATGAATTCAGACATACTAGACAACAATACCTATTACCTGCCTATGTGATTATAAAATATTAATTGCTTTCTAACAAGTAAATAAGCACGATAACAATAAGTACCCATTTGCTTCCAACCGGACCTTGAGATCGCAATGTTATCAGTGCACTTGCACAACTCATGAAAAGTAACAATAGGAGACTATCATGTTATTTTCAACACAGTTCAAATCAATTTACAGTAATTTTACTGAAACTTAATCGTGACACGCTGTGATTTTATGTACAGTGTTATACGCACGTGCTAAAAGTAGTTACGTCTACTAAAGTTCCAGAGTTGACTGTAAAGTTAGTTCTTTCTTGAGTCGTAACATGTAAACAATCTTCGCATAAATAAGTCGAATATTGTTGAAAATAATTCAAATATTACTTCACACCCATACATTCTTAAGTCCAACATTTAGTACTGTGTACTTTTTCACCAGGACGAATTTATCTAAAGACACAATTATTGATAAATAATTTAATAAATAGTCTAACGTACTTTCATAATTTATTAATGCTTGATTAACAATCATTATATTTATCACATTTCAGTTAGGTTAGGCTGAAATTCAATCCAAAAGAATAGTGTTATGAGTTCAAGGCAATGATGATTACAAAAGTATTTACTTACCCATATATTGTGTACTAAGATCATAACGAATTTCGTAATTCAGACGGCAAACCGTATTTGCCCATAAAAATTTACATCGGATCCCATAGGTCTGATAAGATAAAATGTAGGTTTTTATTTGTATTTACGGAGAATTACTGCATATGCTGAGAATACTATAAATACTAATAAAGGTGTTCGACATAATCAGAACTCTGCTTCTATTCGTGTAACTTTGACCTTTGAAGTGATTTTCTAAAAATGCGCGCCATTTTTTCACTGGGCTCCATACTGCTCATGTCTGTGGTAAGTTAAAAGTAGATCAAAATATCGTAAATAGGTACTTTAATCATATATGTATATTATAGTATAAATATCTGAAAATGAGTTTGGTTCTTATGTATTTCTACACTTTTTATAACTTATCTTACAGGCATGTACAACTTTCGGACTTCCTGCAAGTGGCGAATCATCACCAACACAGAATGCTCTTGTTTTACGGCAACAACAACTGGATATCATTGGAAATACTAGGTAATTAATTCTGGCTATTTGATTAGGTACCTTAAAACAGACATAGGTAAAACAAACTAATAAATAGGTGAATAGACCGTTTTTGCGACTCGTTATTTCATGAAATTTTCATATTTTACAGACGCCTAATCGAACAATTAGTAGAGAACCTACAGAAGGCTGCTAAGGAGGCTATGGATGCAGTAGCTCAGTTCAGAGATGGTATTCTTGAACAAGCCAAATTAATCCAAGAAAGGATGGTGGCAGAGATTCAGAAACTGAAAGAGCGGGTTGATAGTGCCTTTCAAACGGTTTACGATAAATTCGTAAATTCTGGCCAAGAAGTCAGGGAATGTATTGATGTAAGTACTTTAGTTACGGATTCAATCATTTCCATTATGAGCTGAAGTGCCTATTAACTTGATCATTAAAATTAAAAAATTGCAGAAGCAGAAAGTACATGCGGAATCAGTCTTCAATGACACCATGAAAGACACCATCGCCTGCGCTGATGAACGCATTAAAGACATCGCTGAACAACTGGATAGTCTCACAAGCCTAGCTACTAATGCTTCTGAGTTCGCTAATGCGGCGCTGGATGACATGAGGGCCTGTATCGATAAAAACCAGCCGAGCATGATGACTGTCGGCGCGTGCTTGGGCAGTGTTGCATTGAGGACTGAAATGAGAGGAGCTGTCTTCTTGACTCAGAGTGGCCTTCAGGTAAACTGATTCCTATTAATAAAATTACACAACTTTTACTTATTACTGTTATAACACGAATTGTCACACATTTATATTAAAATTTATCTAGATTCAACGTAGTACCTAATCCTAAGTGCATGATACAACAATAAGATAACCTGTAAGATTCAAAAATAAATAGTATTCGACCTTCGAACAAAAAAGGTTTTTGTCAAAACCATGAAGCAAGGACAAAAATCATAGATACTTTACTAAGCAATAATGTTGAAAATGAATAATCCGTGGATTTAGTAAGTACTTCGGTTGTACAGAGTATCTACTAATTCCATGGAATAATCTCGAAACTTTCTAAACAGATTGGCCGTCTCAACCTGCAACTGTCAACTTTGCCTGCTGCTCTGGAAGTGTGTGCAGGAACACGCTTGGTCCAAGCTGGAGTGGCTACAGCTAGATTGATCATGGAAATAGGAAGCTGCTCCGCCTCATCCATTTTCACCTCATTTGTCGACTCCACAGCTCTGATGTATTGAACTTGAATTTCCAAAAACAATAAAATACTAACTGTTTCAATATCTGTTTCATTTTAAACAAATTTTCGAATACTGTGTTATTGCAACCCACCTAACTACACTCATTTCATAGAATTTCTTTTGATTTTGAGAAATACTTACTTGAGTAGGTACTTATTTCTCGATTTTGTGTAAATTAATTCCCAATGACGTAAAGACTCAGCTGAAAAAAGACTGTAGTTCGTAAATAAAACCGTGGCTCTTTAGATATTTAGAGACAATTGTCTAAAAGTATATGTAGTTATGAAGAATTTACCTCAGTGTTGAACTGTAGAATCAAACGAATGCATTCAAACTAAACAATTAGGCCAACGATTGATAAGAGGACATCAATTTCACAATGCCAATATCTATTTTATCTATTGACTATGCAATCACTCCAACTAATCTGTTTTTAACTATATAAGGGGGTTGAAAGCCGAATTAACAACACCTTAGAAGAGACAGACACATCAAAATGAAAGTCGTGTTAGTAATTTGTGTCCAAGTGATTATATTATATCAGGTTCGCAATTAAATTTATCTAAAGATACTTAGTAAAAATTTTCTACATTGCAATATTTAAATAATCCAATCATATGGTGCAGTCATTCTAATAAGTACCTATATTGATTTAATTCCAGTTGACAGAATCAAAAAACTTAATACGTGAAAACCATTATCTGAGAAAAGTACAACTCCATGATGATAATTTTAATAAAGCCCAAGAATTTTCAAGGATGCTTGAAGTGCAAGATCAGAGAAATTTGAGGAGCCTCTCGGATTTATGGGAAAGCATAAAAAATACTGCTGTTAATACTTGGAATCATATCAAAAATATTGCCAATAAAACAAAAGAGAAGATAAAGGAAATGATTGAACAATTTAAAGATAAAATAAATCAAATACAAACAAAATTTGAGGAACGTATAAAAGAACTGCAAGGGCAAATACAAGAAATGATCGACAAAGCTATAAGCACAGGTCAAAATGTAAAGAAATGTGCTGAAGTAAGTTCTTATCTAAATATTTATTCTATTTATTTTGACCAATGTAGAGTTCATATTAATATTATTAGACATATCAACGAAATACTGTATCTATTTACACTACAATATTACATTAGTAAAATGACTTTGTATTTTAGGAAGAAAAAGAAGTAATAGGTAACCTTACGAAGGAAATTTTAAAGAACGTGTCTCTGTGTGTATCTGAAAACTTAAAGCAGCTCTCACTGTTGGAACTTTCACTGAGGATTGAATTCGATGATACAGACTTCCAAAACAAACTAAAGGGCAAACTCGATAAATGTGTCGAAAGAGGAGATGTCAACGAAGAGTGTTTATATGGGGTGAGAGAAGATTTATTCAATGATGTGGACGCAATGGAAAATGAATTTCTTCAAAGCGTAAGTTCTTTTGTACTTTAAATTTAATTTTCAGGAGAGCTAACGTGACTCATTGAAAACAAGAAACAGATAAGCGCCATCTCCTTTGTCATCTATACCCTAAAAACAATTACCGGAATTAAAAGTCGAAGTTGTCTTATTGACACTACGACTCCATTTATCTACAAATCTCCAAACACTATGCAAAGAGAGGTTAAACTTAAGGCTGCGACCAGCAAATTTAAATTCCATATTCATAACATGATATAAATTCATAAATAACCCTTTTCGAAGCCCTCCTACCTGCCCATAAGTATATTCTTGGTCCACCTGGAAATCCATAAACAAACTAAGGAAACAAGTTGGTCGTTGCAATAGCAACTTAGTGCGGTAGGGTTCCTTCGAGTGTGGTTATGTGGGTTTTCCTGTGCTCGTCTAGAGACCTGAACAATTTCTCACTTTAACAATTACTTACCTGTTTTAAACAATTAATTACTACCTTGTCAATACTCATGCACGTATAGAGATCTAATGCATACAAATTGATATACCTACTTGTTGATGGATAAATTATTATAGTTAGATTATTGGATGGATAAATTATGATAGTTAACTTGGTCCATTTATAAAAGTAAAGTCGATAGAAGATGTTAACTTTAATGTAAAATATTAAACTTTAGATTGAGAAATCGTGTAGAAGTTTTTGATGTGTTAAAATATAGTGACTAAATAAATTATATTTTACAGGGGGCACAAACTAGAAGCGTAGCAGAGGATATTCTAAATACAATAATAGCTTGTACTACAGAAGGGCTGTTAGTTGCATCAGCAAATATAACTATGGAAGCAATAACTATTATCAAATGTGCCGCAGAAGATTCAGAAACGACAGACGACACATACATGACGCTTGAATAATAATGCATTATATTAAAACAAAATTTACCTTGTACTCGAGAAACAAATCTAACTAATAAATAAATCTCTATTCTACTTAGTAACAATAGCTAGTATAATATTGAGCATAAAATCAAAAAAGTACTTACATGTTTTTTATCTGTGCAACTACAATTATGTTATCTTTAATCATTTATTTATGAACACAACACAGCAAAGTTTTGTGTATTATATTTACACTGTTATGTAAATATAATACACAAAACTTTGCTGCATAATAACAAAAATATATTTCAAAAAACATATGCCGAAACCCGGGATTGAACCGGGGACCTTTAGATCTTCAGTCTAACGCTCTCCCAACTGAGCTATTTCGGCGATAAAACGTGATCTGAAATTCAAAGTATCTAGGTGCCTACCTCAAATGTTGTTTGTTATTATTCCGTGTTTCCTAGCCTTTCAATTAAATGGTGCGACATGCACACGCTTCAAAACTACATCATACTAATTAAATGTATTTGTATTTCTAGACTATGTATGTACATACAAGATACTCAATATCTCTCTACTGGACCCTTGGCATGAAATGCCAAATAATATTCCTATTCCTTTATCGTACATGTTAATCGTTAAATGCCAAATAATATTCCTATTCCTTTATCGTACATGCTAACCTCTCTCTTAGATACGGGTGGAATGTGTAATTGAAAACATAAAGAGAGATTTGTAAAACTATCAATTTAATTTTTTATACTTTTCAACATTACTGTAGATTTTTTCAATTTTATAAAACAACCATCACAGTCACAGGCAATACATCACACACATAGTCTTCATACTAAAATCAACTTAACCAAGTGAAAACATACTTCTCAAAAAAGAGAGAGGTAGGGAATGGAATGTTTACATGAATTGATCATTGATAATCATTATCCCCTAGCTGTCCAATATCAAGGTAGAATGTGCCTTTCTTATCTGTAAAGGTTTTGCTTCTGTTATGTATATATCTATCCAAATCGTTTATTTCATAGAAAATGTTTTTTTATATAGAATCAAAAACAAAGATGTATTAGCGGGGGCACATAGCATGGCGACCTCCATCAACAGGAATAGTTGCACCTGTGATATTGCTTGCTGCATCACTGGATAAAAATGTAATAACATTAGCAACTTCTTTAGCATCACCTGGTCTTCTCAGAGCATGTGTCTCTGCACATTTTTGCAAGAATGCTTCATATTCTTGCTCATTCATACTACCCTCTCCTTTCATATGTAACCCTGTAGTTATCACACCTGGATTGACGGCATTGACTCGAACTCCTTTTACGGCCAATTCCAGGGCAACACATCTTGTAAACTGATCCAAAGCTGATTTTGACATGCAATATGCAAGAACATTAGGGAACGACCTTAGGCCAGTAACACTGGAAACATTCACAATATTTCCTTTTGTTGATATAAGATGAGGTGTAGCAAGCATAGTCAGATAATAAGGACCTCGGACATTTGTGTTTATAACCCTGTCATACTGTGCTAAGGAGGTAGTCTCAATAGTACCAGATTCTAATACTCCAGCATTATTTACAAGAACATCAAGTTTATTGTATTTTTCTAGAGTCAGTTTTATAATATTCTCAATGTCACTTTCTTTATTCATATCAGCAATAACAATGAAAGGTTGTAATTTCTGTGGTGAGATTTCTTGGCATCGATCAGCAACATTTTTTAGGTTCTCTTTGTTCCTGCCAGTCAACACTAGGAGTGCATCTAATTTGGAGAACTGCTGAGCTGTTTCTGCTCCAATGCCTGAACTGGCCCCAGTTACCAGGACGACTTTGTTGGAAAACATGGTGGACATCTGCATGACAAATTATTTGAATTAGTTAAAGGGCTCAACTGTAGTTTTTAGGACTTTTTACGGTGTGTGAGTATTAGTATGCCTTTGGCAGAATGCAGAAAATGTGTAGGTGTCGAGATCAAAGACCCTACAAGAAAAAAAACCTATAAAACAACAAACCTGTGTTGCTTAGGTTATGCTTGTGAATAGTGTTGTGAATGCTTCGGCCAATGAAAGGAAAAAACTTGTCAAGAATATGTGAGCATTATGGGATCACATTACTGGACCGGTTAGAACGTAAAATGTTTAATGTTCACATAAGTAAACTATAAATCTTCACAAAAGGAAAACAGCCCTTACCTATAATTCGAACGAAAACAAAAGTTAATCCTGTAAAATCTAAAATTTAACTATTAAATGTTCACCACTGCAGGACAACGAAGGCTTTAAAACGTACCTAAGTGTATTATAATTATCTTTGGAGGGCTTACTTGACAATAAATATAAAAGTTTGTTTTGTAGATTTCCATCCAAATCAAAGTTTATTATTTTAAGCCGGCTCCACACTGACGTCAGCAAATTTGCCAAACTTTAGCGGCAACGATATACATTGCTGGATTTTCATTGCGGTAAATAAAATGACTCATACTAACTGCGCAATGTACACATTCTGTATGGCATGTTTCCGTTTGCTGCTACAGTGTGGAGCTGGCGTAAAATAACATTTACATTAAAACGTCATCTCTTGACATGACTGATCAGTGTTGCCACAACTAAATTCCATTCATGGAATAGGGAATATTACGCAAAGCTCGGCGCAGATGGCTCTACTGGTACAACTTCGGTAAACAAACATTGCTAATAATGTAGGCAAAGAGCGCCAAATTTCAATATTGTTGCAGATTTACAACCAAAATTAATCGTGGTGCGAGTTGAAAAGAAAAAAGAAGGATTTACTGGATTAAATCCTGGATTGAAGCAGCTCTTTGTCGCCTTTGAGTACACTTTGAAGACTTCAATTTTAGACCCATTTTTAGACCCATTTTGGTTCCCATAGTTTTCCAAGTTTTTTATGTTTTGGGAAACGATGTTTCCCAATATTTCGGCACCCGAATATGCAGCACTGTTGTATATTTTCACAAACAAATGCTTACATAAGGAAAATAATGAATAAATAAAGCACTCTAAATTGAAGGTTTTCATCAACTTAGCAAAAGGCGGCAATGCTTTTGTTTACCAACCATGTTTCCCATCAAAATGTTGGCTGGGCTAGCGACCTAGCGTAGCGACGCTGTCACTTCCACACTTAGAGAGTTAGAAAAAAAAAAGCGCGGGAATTTGGAAGCGACGGCGGTCTTTTTTTTCTGGGAAAATTTAAATTTGTGCAAAATCTGTATATATTTGTAAATCTTGTTGTAAATACCTTTCCTTTTGTATATAATTTCGTTATTTATATATTTTCTATAGTCTGTTTTGTATAAAGTGTTGCTGAGGTCGGGGTAAGTTTTTACCTTTCCAGCGATGGGCGGCAAGAAGAGGAAAAAGAAGGAGCAAGAATATGAAACCAATTCGGTAATCCAGAGCTCTGATAGTGACTCAGAATACTCTGACGCGTCAGAGTCGCCACTGGACAAATACAAACCATATAGGGTCGCCGATTATAGTCGTAGATATCCTGAAGATAGTCCAGGGCATGAGCACGTCGTGTTCATAGCTAGCTCGGATGAAAATGTCCCAATAGGTTCCAGAGATATGATGTATTTAAGTAATAGTTTCACTCGCTTTGTAAAAGGGATAAAATATTTAAAAAAAGTCAACAAATATAGAATGGGGGTTGTATTCGATAATCCTAACATGGCTAATTCATTCTTGGACAATGCTACTTTCCATAGAGAACATCGCATCACTGCTTCTATTCCGGCAGCGGTTACAGAAATAACTGGTGTTATAACTAATGTTCCATCAGACTTGTCAAACAAAACAATCTTTAAAGTTCTTTCTACTACAACAAAAAAAATTATTTGTGTTCGTAGAATAATGCGTAAAGTAAAAGAAGGCGAATCTTATAACTTACAACCCACTCAGACCGTGGCGATTACGTTTGCATCTTGTGCGTCTTTACCTGATTATGTTTATTTAAAAATGTGGCGTGTACCTGTTCTGCCATATATTCCACCGATTAAACAATGTTTCCGGTGCCTACGTTATGGCCATCTTGCCAAATTTTGTAAAAATGCAGAACGTTGTTCTATCTGCACTGAAGGCCATAGCTTCAAAAATTGTAATGTTTCTTTAGCGAATGCAGTTTGTATTCATTGCAAAGGCAATCATATAGCCATTTCAGGCACTTGTCCAGTAAAAAAACAAAAAATTATTGAAAATAAAAACAAGATTATTCCACAATCCTATTCTGAAACCTTGAAAAACAACGCCTTTCCATCACTTACTAATCCAAAAAATTCACAAGAATTCCAAAAACTTGTTCTCTCTGACACTAAAATGCTCAGCTTCATCACTGAAGCAATCATAAAGGTGATTACACACAATAAAATCAATAATAACACTATTGTAAATACTAAAACTATTGCAGACACTCTTAAGGATATACTTAAGACAAATTCAGTTTGTTCGGAAAATTCACAGGTATAATAAATATTTGTCAATGGAATGCACAAAGCTTATTAAGTAATAGACTTGACTTCCAGAAATTTTTATATGATCAAAATATACATGTTGCTATTATGTCAGAAACGTGGTTAAGACCACACCACAAATTTAATATTAAAGGCTACTCTGTTGTAAGAAATGACTCTGGCAATGACCACAATGGGGTAGCTATTTTAATTCATAACTCTTTTCATTTCTCTAATTTTGCTATTGCATCTGATAACTCAATACAAACTGTGGCAATTTCTCTTCAATTAAATAGTAAATCTGTCACCATAGTTAGTGTTTATTGTCCTAGTATTAGCACCCCTAGATTCTGTAGTAATAAATTGAATAATTTAATTTCTTCTTTACCCAAACCCTTTATTTTTTCAGGAGATTTTAACGCTCATCACCCATATTGGGGTTGTCATTCTACTGATGCTCGTGGTAGGGACATTCTAGATATTATAGATAAAAATAATTTGGTTCTCTTAAACAGCAATGTGCCTACTACAATTGGTTCAAATATTGCTAGACCTAATGGTCTTGATCTCACCATGGTTTCATCGTGTTTAGCATTACAGTGTGATTGGCAGGTCTGTGACAACCCACTTGGAAGTTATCACTTACCTACATTAACAAGGTTGTGTCTAGGACCAAATTCTAATAATATGCTTCATAACTCTTCAAATTTGCTAAAACATGTTAATTTAAAATTGGTTGATTGGAAGACTTATGAAGCACAGGTCAATTTATTGTTGTCTAATTTCAATGTTAATCATGTGGATCCCATCAATTCTTATAATAGTTTTTGTTCTATAATTTCTAGTACTGTTGAAGCTTCAGCTCCCAAAGCTAAACATTCTGTTGCACCCAGCATCAATGCAAGTCGTAGATCTTTGCCATGGTGGAATCACATTTGTTCTCAAGCAGTTGAAAATGTTCATAAAGCTTATATTTTATTTAAAACTTGTCCGTCTACAGAAAATTTTATTAATTTGAAACGTGTTCAGGCTATTAAAAAAGTTATTTTAAGACGCGAAAGACAATTCAGTTGGTTGCAATACTGTTCCTCACTAAATCGTTTATCTTCTATGAGTGAAATTTGGAAGAAAATCAAAAAAATTAACAATTCATACTCTCCTTCCACAAATTTTGTTTCTGAATACAATTGGGTAACTGACTTTCTTCATAAATACACCCCAGATACAGTTGAAAATAATTTTACTGTTCCCTCTATTCACACAACCAATAATTCTTATTTGTTGAAGGACTTTTCTATGCAAGAATTACAATCAGCCCTTAACTCTAGAAAAAATACTTCAACAGGTCTAGATTATTTATCTTACAGAATGTTGAAATTGTTGAATGATTCTAATAAACAAACATTTTTAACAATTTTAAATTTGCTATGGCAGAACTCCTTAATTCCTTCACAATGGAAAATGGATTGTATTATTCCAATTCTAAAACCAGATAAAGCTCCTAATGATCCAGACTCTTATCGTCCTATTACTTTGACCTCATGTGTTGGCAAAATTTTTGAACAGTTATTAAAACAACGTCTTGAATTTTATGTAGAGAGTAACCATTTATTGCCTTATAATCAATTTGGATTTCGCCGTGGTCGATCAGCTCGAGAAAGTCTGTGTCACTTGAATTTGGACATTCAGGAGGCCTTATCAAACAATAAAATTCTGGCTTGTGTCTTCTTTGATGTAGTTGGTGCTTTTAATAATGTTAACTTGCATGTTCTTTCTGCCACTCTAATCAGCTTGGGACTTCCTGAAAAAATTGTAAATTGGATTTTTAATTTTCTTTTTGAACGGAAATTATATGTGAAGTTTAATAATAATCTTATAGGACCAAGATATTCATATAAAGGTGTAAGTCAAGGAGGAATCTTGAGTCCTTTGCTGTTTGTGTTGTATATTCATCGCTTAAATATTAATCTAGGTTTGGATGTCAATAATTTACAGTTTGCTGATGACCTGGCTGTATATTGCAAAGGAGATAATATGTCAGACATAAACAGAAAGATGAATTCAGCCCTGGCTGGGTTGAACTCATATTTCACCTATCTCCAGCTGAGCATCAGCAAACAAAAAAGTAAAGTGGTTGTATTTTCAAAAAAATCTATTAAAGTTAGGGATATTTGTATAATGTATGAGGGTAATTTATTGCCTGCTGATTCGTCAATAAAATTTCTGGGAGTCATGTTTCAAAACAATAATAATTTTAATAAATATGTTGATATTATAGCCAACAGGAGTCTTCGAGCTCTTAATATTCTTAAAACATTATCTGCTACTTACTGGGGTTCAGACCCCAAAATTTTATTAATGTTGTATAAATCCCTAGTTAGAAGTCATTTCGAATATGCATATTTTTGTTATGCTAATCAGAAAAGTATAGATAAGCTGGAAAAAATTCAGAATAAAGGTCTTCGTATTATTTTGGGTGCTATGATGTCTACGCCAATTATCTCAATGCAAGTTGAATGTAACATACCTCCTTTAGCCATAAGATTCCGTTATCTTAACTATAAATTTCTGCTCAAAATTTGCTCTTCAACAGGTCACCCCTTAATGCCTAAGTTAGAAAATTCTTCTTCAAACTTAACAGAATGTCTTAAAGAAGCTGTCGAATTCAAACTTCAAAATAATCTTTATGAAAGTGTAATCCTGCCATGCTATTCAGGTTCTTACGAAAGCAAATTTTATCCTATTAAAATTGTTATAGATAAATCTCTTGAATTTAAAGAGGATGTTTACAACAAATTAGAATCATACAGAGGTTACAAGCAAATTTATACAGACGGTTCAAAGAATACGTCAACGTCAGCTGTCTCAATGGCTATTTATGATTTAGAAGCCAAAACGGGTCATGGGTGTAGACTCCCTAATAATGCTTCCATTTATACGGCAGAGTCAATTGGAATATTTTCAGCTCTCGAATACATTTCTCAACATTCCTATGATAATTGGATTATTATTACTGATAATATGGGTATTTTAAGTTCGCTTAATAATCCAAAATTTGATTCTACCACCTCATTTATAACACATAAAATAAGAGAAAAGTACTATGATCTCTGTCAGAATCATCATAAGGATATAATATTACTATGGACTCCATCACACATAGGTGTGAAGGGTAACGAAAGTGTAGATTATTTCGCCAAAACTATAGTGCGTTATGGTAACTGCATTGAATTAAAATCTTGCTCACTACCAGCGGGAGATGTTCTATCTTTATTAAAACAAAATATATCACAGCTTTTTGACAAACAATGGAAGGAGACTTGGGAATTGAATTGCAAGGGTTTATGGTATGCGGGAATCAATAATAAATTAGGTCGACCTTGGTTTGTAAAAGGAAGAGATTTTGCTGGTAGAAAGTTCTATACTATAGTTTGTCGTCTTCGTCTTGGCCATGGTCGTTTTAATTCTCATCTGTTTCGTCTTAAACTTTTGTCTTCTCCTATATGCAATTATTGCAACATTGCAGATCAAACTTTACATCATTTGTTTTACGAATGTTCCAATTTCTGTTTGCAAAGAATTGTGTTAGTCGACCGCCTAACACAAATTTATAATTATTCTGAAGCAATCCCGCGCTCGCTTCAGGAACTCTTATCCAATCCTGCATGCTTTAAACCTTTATATGAATTTGTAACAAATACTTTTATGGAAATTTGATTGGACTTAAAACAAAAATATTTATATTTTTGGTTATGTTTTATTTGGATTTATTACTAAAGACTAGGCCTTTTAGGCCTCAATTTTTGATGTACACTACAGACTTGGCTTATGCCTTCTTCTTCAGTGGATATTAGCCACTCTTATTTATATATAAATATTCAATACAAAAGACTTGGCTGTATGGGCTAGTACTCTTTGCCTCCTCAATAAAACGAGGGAATAAACCAAAAAAAAAAAAACCACACTTAGAGAATAGAATGCTTCCCTTCCACACCATTGACGTCTAGCGTCTTTTTGACAGAGATCGAGCCATTCATTTATCAATTTGTCATGTTAAGAAGAAGAGATATTTTGTAAATAGTTTAAAAATATTCATTTATTAGGTACCTAATTCTTAATTTTTTGAATCATCACCATCAAAATGAGTGCGCCAGCTACGACTACAGAATCATTCGATGAGTTTTATACAGAGGTATGTTTTCAGACTAATAGGTAATGCAAGAAGCAGAAGGCGTGTTTTGTTGTTGTATAATATATGCATCTTCACATTTTCAGTACTTGACGTTTTGTTATTATTAGTTTCTGGTTTCAGTTTAGTTTATACGAGTTTTAGTAGTATTTTTCGAAGAGTTTTGGTGAGGAATTTTTTCAAAGCTTCCTTTGACCATGAGGCTGGTCTTACTTGTCCAGCACAGAGTACATTATATACCCAGTCTCTGAAATTTTACTAGGTACCCATATACTTAGATATTATTATTTCTTTATTTATTGTAATATTGTCCTTTAGCCATAAAATAAATATCAAAGATATTGATTCTTTGTAACAGAATCTGCTGTTCCCAGGCATATTGTTGTAATACAAACAGTAATGATTGGTGTCCAGCCAGGAATAATTGTGAAACTCAAAATCCACATTAGAGCTATTTTAAGATTAATTTGTCATACTAATTTCAGGTTAAGGAGATTGAAAAACGTGATTCAGTGTTAACACCAAAACAGCAAATTGAGAGATTATTGCGTCCTGGCTCCACCTACTTCAACCTGAATCCTTTTGAGGTCCTTCAGGTTGAACCAGAGACAACACTTGATGAAATCAAGAAAAAGTATAGGAGACTTTCCATCCTTGTTCATCCAGATAAGAATATGGTAAGGGACACATTGTTATGTACCTAGTTTTTAAATATCTAGATAGGCTACAATTTAAAAATGTAAAACTGACAATTGTGTTAATAAAATTAAAGGGTGATCTTTCTAAAATGTAAATAACTTTCATATGGATTAAGCAGGTGATGGAGAAGGTATACAACGGAAATACTAAAATTAACTCCTCAGAATATCAATTTCCATTGCTCTATTGTTTAGACGGTTATATCCGTCAATATTTCCTTTTTATTCACAGATGCGATCCATTCCGTGAATTCACCCATCAACATGCAGTTTAGGTAAGGACAAACTAGGATCGCCTGTAAATTATAGGAATCAGTAAGAAATATAGAATAACTAAAACCTATATCAATAGATAGACATTATAAACAAACTTAGACAGACTTTTGAAGCATACTAAGTATAAGTATGCTTCAAAAGTCTGTTGCAGTTATAAATTCTAGTATGAAAATGGGACAAGTATGAAGAAATGGTTGTTTTATTGTGCCTTTTTTCATCACCAATGTAATTTATTTAAAAGGAAGTGTGGTAATGTCTGTAAAGAGTAGAAAACGGAAAACTTTTTTGCCATTGGAAAATTGAATGATAAACACCCAGTGTTGCCAACCAAGACCAGCACCCTCAATTTTTTTTCTGCTCTCTATAGACAAACAATACTTACTTACATGTAAAAGATGAAGGTCCAAAATTCTTAAAAAAAAAATTGTTAAATTCCAGGATGATTCTGAACGAGCGCAGCAAGCGTTTGAAATAGTCAATAGATCTTGGAAAACACTAGAGAATGATGAAACTCGAAAAAAATGTTTGGATATTTATCAAGAGGCCAAGGAAAGAACAGATCACATGGTAAATATTTGATAAAATTTTATTTAAACTGGCATTAGTGCAAAGCCTACATGGTTTTCCAAATTGCTATGTCACATCTTAACCCTGTATTGAGGTCCTTAGTCTTCTTTTACCAAAGAAATTTTACTCAATTACATAATGTCTCTTTCCCAAAAAATCTAATAACTATCCTGTCTGCCTGAATATGCTTATGCTTAAAAATTAATTTAATTTTCAGATAGAACAAAAGAAAAAAAAGTTGAAAAAGGAAAGTCGCCTTGAAGAAGGTATACCGGAGGATGACCCAATCAAGTACAAACATGCAGTATATGTCATGACAATGAAGGTATGATTTCCTCATTTAGGCCTCCTTTCTAACTGCAATAGAATCTGTGAATCCAAGATTGATATTCATCAATTAGTTTTTGTGTGGTTGAGTAACAAATATAGTAGCTAACATAATATAATACAAATATAGTAGCTAACGTCTAAGCCTTCATTTATTTAATATAGATATTTTATTTAATATGAGATTCTTCCTCATATAATTTGTAATGATATTTTAGTTGTTTGCTGATATGGAGCGGAAGCGGCAACATTTGGAGACTCGAGACATGGAAGAGAGAAAGAGGAAAAGGGAAGCAGAGATAGAGCAAGAAGAACAGATGTCCTTTGAGAAGGAGTGGGCGAAGAACTTTGAGGTATTCTTTATTTTTATATTTACTTTACAAATTTGTTCAACTTACTTTCTATGACAATGGCGATTATAATTGGTATATTGTGTATTTTTAGTAGATCTAGAATTTTCATTAAAGTTTAACAAGACCATTTCTGTTTCCACAAGACTCTATTCAATGAGAAAAAATAAGTAAGTACTTTATTTATAAATTTTCAGGAATCTCGTCAAAACCGCGTTGATAGCTGGAAGACATTCCAGTCTGGCGGCAGTAAGGAGAAGAACAAGGAGAAGAAAAAGAAGAAGATAATGGGCTTCAAACCACCCAAGCTAAAGCCAGAGAGCAGATAACTCCCGACCTCTTTCTAATTATAGGTCGTCTCCTTTACTGAGAAGTAATTTTGATCATAAATTGAGCTGATATAGGTTGTTAATTTGAAATAAAATAATGTTTAAAACTATGTGCATTAAAACCCTTTGCGCTCTTAACAAATAAATAAAATATAATACAATTATATATCGAAACATATGTACTTAGCTTTTTTGATAACTTTTTATTAAACATATGTCTGTATCAAAATTATTCCTTGGTAAAACATAAGGACTCCATATTTAGCTAAGTCTTTTCAAGTCTCTGATAACTATAAAAACGATGATAATTTTTTTTTCAAATTGCATAATCTTATTTTTGGTTGGTAAGTATAATGTTATTACATTATACCAACCAAAAATAAGATTAAATGACATTATACCAATAGATAAAAATATCATTTCTGAGCATAACTTTATGAAATAAAAATAATCCTTCTAATTTTAATACGTTCTCCGTTTCAGTAAACAAAGACGACCTTGAATAAGTCTGAAGTCGTCTGTGTAATTGGGTAAACCCGTTTTTAAACACTTTATACAAATTACATGTATGCATAAATTTCTTGTTCTTTAGGCTTGTCAAACTTTAAATGTTTGTCTTCATTGGCTGTTAGGGTTAATTTGTGTATATTATACTAATGTATAATATACACGAATTAACCCTAACAGTCAATGGAGACAAATATTTGTAAAAATATACGAGACATCCGAGAACCTAACCCAACCGAAACCGAATACCGAAAACCAAACGTAGCATACATAGCACATCAACAAATAATGACCAAGTGTGGGTGAAAAGTTGTCACAGATTTGAAAATATTCTCATTTTTAGTGTATAGTTTGGATACAAATAGAATGTAGTCGAAGGTATTCATATTTAGATTAATTTTATTATATTTTGTCCAACTTATAGATAGGACAACTTGTTTAATCGCATAATCACCAATTCGCAAAATGACAAATTCATTTTTAGGTATTTGAAATGCGTTTTGTATAAAAAATTCATAACCGATTTTGCGAATTATTCATCATGCGACTACCTCGAATTGAATAAAAATATCAAGGAATACATTGGTAGTCCTAAACTTACTTGCTACTTTTAAAAGCTTCGTGGTTTCGTCTCTATTGCAAAATATGAGAATAAACCACAAATAAATTCAATTTCGTAAAGTGAAATCTGATTTGTGAGCCAAATTGGACTTTATGGAATCATTATAAGGTCTACTTATATTAACTTCACAACGACTTAATTTTGTGCTTTCTTCGCTGTTGTTTTATCTTTGTCATATTCAAGGAAGAGACCTTCATATATAGTTACGCCCCTATGCGAACATCCAAATATCTGCAATGGTTTAAAAAGTAATCTTGTCGCATAATTATTTGTACAACTAAATGCCTGTCTCGCTTATACACTTATATTCGTTAATCTAATTTAGCTAATTATTAAAATATTTAAGTAAAATTTAGTTTTTCATCAGCTTTTAAAAGTAGTTTGTTTTGAATTTAACAGCTCGTGACGACTTGTACATATTGACCGTGATGACAAGCAATAATATACAAACAAACATAGCGATAATACATGAATTATGCATTGTTACTTACCCAAATAGAAATATTTTGTAAATGCTATTGTTCCGTGTTCTTACATGCATCGAATTACTTCGTCTTATGATTAATAAAACACTGCATAGATGTCGCTAGTGTCGTCTATCAACACGCTGAAACGCAGTTCCCAGTTCGCAGCCATACCCATAGGCCTTACCCCAATGCTCAGTGGTGCTTCTTTACATACTTACTTCGTTATTTTCTATAGTTTTGACATTGACGTACATAGAAGCTTCATACAATTTCTATGTTCACCTGCGTTGATCCGTCGATAGGTATGTCAACGAGACGGAGCGCGGCTGAGCGATGGGGCATGGCTCTTATTGTATCCTATCTATTCTATGCCTTATGGCTCATACACACTATCGGCGAACTCGGTTCAGACAGACGCCGACATGAATGAACTCACATTTCGTAGTTTATGTTTTTTTACCGCAAGGAAAAGAAACATGTCGAAACCCTTTGCCGAATATATATAGTCGGCAGTTCGATATTATATAAAGAGTTATTTAAAACAGTGTTAAATAACGTTCAGTTTTGGATTTATCAATCGATATCATAATCTCAATTATAAACCTATCCAAAGTGATCTAGAAAAAAAAAACAATTGACAGTTTTCTTTTGTTAGATTTTATACATTCTATAATGTGAGGATCAACAAATAACATATGTGTGATACCAGCAGTACTCAACATATTCTGTTCATGTCCTGTTCTCTAGAGATATTCAGATATGTTAAGTAAAGTGTACATTATTTTTATGAATCTTTGGCAATAAAAAAAAATTCTTTGCGCTATCCCCCAATTTACCCGTTATGTAGGTATTTTTGCATAACGTTGTATTTTCATTTATATTTATTACTTACTACATCGGTATTAAGTCGAATGTTCCAATTAATTGTGTAAGTACCTTATTTGAAGTAGCTCATCAGTTCAGCGTTGCTAAGAATAAAAATATGCACAAAACTGATTTGTTTCTTTAATTCGCAAAGCCCGATTGGTCGATTGCGCGCATCACATCAAATAACGCGAAATTTTTTAAATTTTAAATGATTAAGAAGACTAGGTTTATAGTATATTGGTGTGGCTGTTATTAACAAAACTATAAATATCTGAAAAATAAATGTTTATTCAACATCTGTCATCTGCGTCGCTAACCATTTCCGTGGGCGGTCCAGGCTGCGCTGGCGGCATTAAGTTCAAGTATAAACTGCCCGTCCATAACATAAACACGAAAGAGAAAGCAAACCTGAAAAACATAAAATATCGATTTAGAGATTGGATGCTCTTGTTTAATGTGGCAAGGGTATTTGTTTTGGCAAATGTGTATAATCCATAACTATATTTGTGTAATATGATGACTATAAAGTGTTGCGCTTTTATTGCTGAACATAGGTAAGATATCTTTTTTCAAAGAGATAAATAGTGGTAAACGCTCTAGACACATACCTAATAGAATTGGGGGGTTTATACGATCCGGATGCATTTTGGCCATTTTAGGGTTACCCAAAGGATAAAGTTGGAACAATTACTTAAAGACTTCCGTCCGCCAGTCTGTCACAAGGCTGTATCTCATTAATCATGAGACAGGTGAAAATTTCACAGATTATGTATTTCTGTTGCGGATATAAACTATTTTTTATTTTTTTTATTTCCAAAGGCAACACAACAGACATTAAGTAAGTAAAAGTTATATAAAATGTATATGATTTCATTTCTCAATACCTAGATAGTAATTATACCAACTTTAACGTCCTGAGCGTGTATGAAAATTCAAGCTCAAATTCTTGAGCTATACTAATAAAGACAAAGTTAAATATTATAGCCAATTAATAAGTTTTATAAAGTATCCAGTTGCCAGTTTAAGCGCCAGTTGCAGATGTAATGACTCTTATACTAAAACAATCTCATACAACAATTTCGCGAGTCCGACTCGCACTTGGCCTGTTTTATTGATGAATGTAAGCAATATATACCTACTTAATTATTTTTCGAAAACGAATGTGTTAGAAAAATACGTACCAAAGAGACCCAAATGCTAAAACCTTGTTGTAGAAAGCCTGGCAATGATCGTAATACGGTTTAAAAGGACCACATGGAATCGGCAGCTCATTCATGTGAGCATCGCAATGGGCTGTGGACAATATTAAATAGTTTAATTGGGACTCACATCTAAGCGTGTTAGCGGTTTTATTTAAGGATTCACACAATTTTGGGAATGCTGTTGGCGCTGTTGCTTATCATATCTTTTGGCTTTTGTAAGTCAGGTAAAGAGTAACTAAGAAATAGAGATCTGAATTAGGTAAAATCTTACTGGATTTACTGGACGCATATCGCCTCGGTTCCAACAATGTTACTATATTTTTCCTAATAAATAATAGCCTCGATTTCATGATAATTTAGATTTTGATACCCCACTTTGATCTGACGTCCGCTGTATATATAATAAATAATATTTGTCAAAATAATCAAAAGTACAAAATGCCAGTACATCGAACAAAAACCTCATTCTCCGATGGAAGCTTAGTATAAAAAGTATATATTCCTATTTACATTGTCCATAGAAATCGTCACGGAATTATAAACTTTACACGGAAATAGTAGTAAGTAGTAATAAGGTCCTTAATCCACAGATATTAGAACTTTACAATAAAGTGTTCTGTGCCTTAATCAGAATGGAAATTTTCTTGGTATTGAAGACTACTCATAGTTGGTCGCTATCGCTACATCGGCCTTTATTATTTGACCGGAGGAAAATGGGCGTAAGCCTCCAGGGCTCCATCTCTCCCATCTCCGCTTGTTCCCAATTGTGTTCGGACCTGTGAGGTCGCCAAGCCAGGGGTCACGTAAAAATAACTCAAAAACATTTACCTAACATTTGGCTGTGATTTTACTTCCAGCTCCTTGCTTGATGACAACCCTCCTTGGGAATGTTTTTGTTGCCAAAACTGCCCAGGCTTCGTACGACATCTATGAGAGGATATGGTCCTATGCTAGGGCGGACCCACACACCTCAAGGTCGTGCAGTCGCAATCGCAACAACAGTTGGGAACGAACGAACGTCTGCTTCGGGCGTTACTTGCAAAAGGCACTTCTATGGCTTAAAATACTGAAGATCAGAAGAAAAGGCAAGTACTATAAGCGTGGAAGAGGTCTTACTACCAATTTCGTATTCGGTTCCTTTCATTGCGATGCCTACTATTTGTAAAACCCTGAGCTCTTTTACCTCGTTGTCACGTCAACATGACACACTTTCGCACCGGTTTTAATGTGGTGAAAATTAACAGATGGGGTTGTCTGGATTGGTAAAAATACGTATATCCTCTCTACAAAATAGGAAAAAATTATAAATATTGAAACTAGGTTACCTACAAAGTGTTAATATTCAAGATTAAAATAAAATAGGTATTGGTAAAATGACCAAGATATTAGGGTAGATTCCTAGGTACTTACTTATATCAAAGTTTTTCTCGAAGCAGTCGATGTTAACTGCCTTCTACTACCCTCAAGGGATAAGGTTTGAGTTTTATATGATAACTTTATTATAAACTGATGACTTTCAGACGCTGAAACTCGTATAAAATCTTTAGAAATAGCTCTTGGTGTAATAAAAACTTCACCCACTCACTTGTAATAAAAAATCTACTTTACCTACATAGCGTTAAATATTCCAAAAGTTTCATAATAAAAATGTCCCTAGAGAAACTAATGTGTTATGTTGCGGGAGGCGGTAGGTTTTCTATATGTAGGTATAATGAGCCGTTTCTATAGATTTTGTCACAACTTCACACGAGATTGATTTTTAGGTTCCAAGATAATAAATTAACCAAAACACTACAAGCATAAAACCCGAACACATAACACATTTTTTGGGCAGTCGCGTAAATCCTAACTAATGTCTTCTCTTCAAGTTTTACCTGCTTTACCAATCTTCTTGAAATTTTGCATACACGAAGTATGTAGAAGGACATAGGGGTTCTTTTATCCTGGAAAAATAAATCTTCCCGTGGGAAACTCGCGCGGGCGCAACCACGGGCATTAGCTAGTTGTAAATATTGATTAATGAATTTAGGTGTTATTGTAGTGTACGCTTTTGGTGTGCATGGGCCTTTAGCCTATAGTTGCGAATGCTTTCTCATTCTTGCGTGTTTTTGTTTTTCATTCTCGCTGTGACACCCGAGGCCCGAGATCCATGTTATAAATAAACCTTAAAATTTTGAAGACTGCTCTTTTTTATGATACTTATTCTTCTTAGTGTCGACCTAATACAGGTTCTATTTTAGGGAACCCACATACAAACGTTGAATTATTGTTCCATTATCACAGGTACCTAACCTACTTTTTTAGTAGGTATAACAGTTGTTTCCAGCTGACTGTCCCTATGTAAGTATGCTTAGATCCTTAAAATTACGCAACTGATTTTGATGCGGGTTTTTTAATAGATACAGTGATTAAAGAAGGTTTAGGTGTATAATTTGTTATGGTTTATCCCGAGCGAAGCCGGGACGGGCCGCTAGTTAAAAATAAAATATAAATACAAGTCAACCATGGTTAAATGTGTGGTATCTGTATGCTTTGATAGATAGTGATTGGAAATGTTGCTATGAACTTATTAGGTATTTTTTTCAATTTTGTACAACTTGCAATGTAACTAACTAGGTACCTGTCTCAGGTGGAATCTTGCAGCTCAATTTTGAAGCAGACATTACCGATAGATAACCTGATTGAGCTGAAATTTTGTACACACGTATAGCTTGGATGACAATGCATTTATGATATGTAAGAACGACCTGACGGTGCACCCGGGAACGGCTCCAGATGGGGGAACTCCTCAACGGTTTACAGCACGAACGTGATTTTTTTGTCACACATTGAATGCGATAAGATCTCTCTGACAACAATAAAAGCTTGTGTGAAAAATTTAATTTTTGTAAAAAACGTATACCTAATACTCATAATAGGTAGTTTTAACTTATAATTTATCTATGTGTTCACGATGAAGGTGCATCATTCGTAGGAATGTCAAATAAAACACCCAAATTAATTTTGAAAACAATATCAAATTTAATACATAAAATAATATTTATGTACTCCTACATACATGTTTTGTCTATATATTTACATTGAAACACATAATTCCTCCTAATTTAACTAGGTTTTCACATTTCATCATATAATAGTAAGCAACTGAAAAAATCAACAAATTCATTGTATATAAACACAATAATGCAAACATAGAAAAAATTTAACATTGTACAAAATAATTTACATCGACGTATTTTTCGCCGCGGGTTGCGCATCGCGCGACCACTCCCATAAATACATGATTACTAATGCGATAACCATGGACTAATATTAAAATATATTTATCTATTACAAACTAGACACAAATCCCATGAACATACAAACCTGTATGGGAATTATATTGATACAATAATATAGGGCGGTGCTTTTGAACCAAATAGTTTGATCTGTTGAACATAGTGAATTAATTGACCGACAGGCAGTAAGTATGTGAAAACGCGTTAATATTTCACTAATATACTTATTAAATTGTATAAAAAGTTCACAAAAAGCCACTAAGAACTTTGTCTATTTACGTATGTTATTGTACCACAAATGTATTCGCCATACAAGATACCAATAAAATCTCATATAGCTGTAATTTATATTTCTAGTAGGCAGCAATTTAAAAAATAAGGTTTCATGTGTATTCATATAGCATATTTTATTTTTCGAAACTTACTATTTTTATAATTATTTCCAGAAGGAAAAAGATAACAAATAAGTTATATATTTTCGCCATATTTCCTCCGGTTAAGCAGTAAAGGTCGACGTAGCGACCAACTGCAAGTAGGCTTCGATAAAAAATCTAACTGAATAGTATCCGCAACATGCTTCGTCAAATAATTCCCAATATACCTAATATCTGAAATATGCTATGCCAAAAGTGGGGTTCGCATGAGATTTTGCGAAAACGTAATCGTATCGACAACCTCAACGTTTATGGAAAATCTATAGCTCCCTCTACGGACGATAGAGGTGCTGATAAATTTCCATATAAATTTTGACGTTGTCGATACGATTAAGTTCTCGCAAAATCTCTTGCTAACGCCGCAAAAAATGTATCTTCGTAAAATTGAACATGGATGGATATTTTGCAGCAAATGTTTTTATTCCATCAATAAAATCTGACAACATTAAATGCCTGATAGTTTCCCGTGAAAAACTGATGATAAGATTAGAATTCATAAAAAAGAACCCAATTATTTTTTTTTCAGAACTAGCATTTCAGATAACGTCTTGTAAATAATGTGTAAATAATTTGTGTGCCTAGAAAATATAAATCAATGGCTTCTTCATAAACGTTGGGAAAATACACATCGTGCAAAGCAGCATGGTATTCAGGATAAAAACAAAAAATAGGTTATTATGGATTGACATACTTAGTAAGTACCACCTCTGTGGTTTCAGTTTCTGTATATTTACTTCGATACATTTTATGGGGCACCATTTTCTTGAGTGTTTAATATTATAATTCCTTTTTCGCTTTCATCTGTGGGTTTCCCACATTTGTTCTCAGCCATAAAGTATCGGAACTCTGGGTTCGCTTTCCTAGGTTTTCTTCTTATCCTAGTTGTTTCTCTTGCACTTCACACTATAGATACATAATTCATTTCATTATTTTATATAATTCTTAGCAACTCACACTTGTGCCTCTAGTCACAGTTTATGCCTCAACGAAAATCAAATTCGAAAAATATATAGTATAATTAAGACGATCTTGAGCGTTTTACGGAAAACAATAAGATATGAAATATTGTCCTAACCCACTGATTTTTCATTAAAGTATTTTAATCAAATTAATAAAAAAAAGTTGCACATAAAATTCAACTAACATCAACGATTATAAGTAGGTATAATTTATTTTTAGAGATTAGAAGTACAGTGTTGGTACCTAAAGATCAATGCTACGACTACTTGATTCTAAAGCAAGCATAATCAGGACTAAAAGCACATTACAATCTACGTCGATTTCATCTTCTCATTAATGCTAGGCCTTCGAAAGAAAATTCGGTCCATATTTAATTGACCACATGGATTAACTGACACTGGCGTCTCGTTGCGTTGTATCTCAATAATTCAACAACCAGATGCACACTATATCTAACTTAACTACATTGAGATACCTCCATTACTACATTGAGTAATTAATCTATAACACTCATATAATACAACTATCATTTTAATTTCGTTTTACTCGGACAGTTATTGAATTTTACGTATGTATATTTGGCAAATGGTTACTATCATACTCCCATCACCTAGTATAGGGTTGATGTCCAACATCCCAAGGACTAAAACAATGACTTTAAGTCAACTCTCGTAAAATAAAACTACCTATTCATTAACTATCTAAATAAAAATAAATTGTGTGATCATCCCTCGCGTCCTATGTCCACAGCTTACACATAAATATATTACAATCTAGGTACGTGTTATGTTTATTTTTCTAATAGGATTTCTATCAAATCAACACATATAGTCGGTTAAATTGAAAATTGACAATCCATTTCATATAGAAATACTTATTAGAACAACAATTGCATGAATATTTTAATATTTGATTGAAATACTATTAGAAAAATACATCGTATATAAATGTAGAACTTATATTTTATTTGGAATTTTGTACGTTGATTTCATTTTTATGTAATAAACACGTTTGAAATAAAAGTCGTATGCGCTATTAAAATAGTATCTATAGCACCACTATCAGCTGCAAATATACGCCGCAAAGTATACAAGCAGTGAAACAAGAACTACTGATGTAAAATAAAAAATTATAAAAACTTTGCAAAGTCATTAGAAAGCGTCAGTAAAACATAAATACATACAATGGACGCCAAAAAGTATAAGAATTGACTTATTTGATACACGTACTAAATTGAACACTTATTGGCTAACTCTATCACAAACAGTCCACTGAGGTAATTCACAGAATAAATTTTTGCTACATTATATGGGCTAGCCCTCGAAACTGCTTAACTATGAGTAAAATCTGTACTTATTAGGCAAAAGTAGCTTATAAAAAATTAATATCTGGGACTAGAGATCTGACTATAATGGATTTTGTTTGTGCGTACGCTTATAAGCCGTAAAATGTTACTCGTTATGGTTCATTACATTAATTCTTTGAACAATGATCATAACCATCTATATTTATTGTAAAAATATAAACAGGCACATTTCATCAGAGCTTTTAGTTAATTTTCTTTATAAGACCGGAAATGTTTGAGCAATCTTCATATTCGTATCCAAGTATGAAAAATGTTTTTGGTTTTAAAATGGCTTCTGTGGTAATAACAGTAGATAAATAAACTTACTCTATGGCGTAATGACAATGTAGGATTTTATATTAATTGGTGTTGTTTAGAGAATATTATGACCAAAATTTTCACATATTTATTTTCAATAAATACATTCTTTGAAAATACCATAAACCAGCATAAAATGCTCAAATATTTCTTTAAAATACACTTTTTCATATTCCAGATATTAATAATAGTATTGGCCCACTATCATTTTATTTGGATTTACGTAAATGTTCAAAACTGCTAATTGTATGGCATTTGTAGATATAAACTAGAGTAGAGAAATGACAATATTGTTACCCCAATGGTTTTCGACTAACTTTGAACAATCGTCGGCAAAAGTAGCTGTGACTCTCAATACAACATTTATATTCAGAAAATAATTGTAGTAGTTACTTTTGTCGTTACTTGTACTGCGTATATATGAAATCAGTCTGATACAAGTCCAGGTAGGTATCACTGAGATAATTCATAGGTACTAGTCCATATTCGTCAGGTATAGAGGGGACAGCGTTAATATGCAAATTACAGTATTGTTACAGCGCCGCACTACATAGGTAGGTACACAGCGAGGTTTTCTTAGCCTAAAATTTCAACGTCCAAAATATCACTTAAAATTCAAATCACGCACTTCTGACCGTCAATTTACTTGCCAACAACAACAATTGTTAGAACACTAGTATCAGTCTCGATTTTAACTGGTCTTCTCGTTTGGTACATTATTGTGATGCTCGTTGCTTGGATTTTTTAGAATGCACTCACAACCTCGTGTTTGCCAGGAGAGCTGGACCACTGACAGTAGTCGAGCTCTCAAATGTTGTCCGCATATTATTAAGCGCTGGTTTCTAATTTGAGGACAGTGATTACTCCAACTCTACTTCGAACCTCATTGAAACCTGCAGTGTCCGATAGACCTGTAACAAATATAATTCCAAATACTTAATGATAAGGTAAACACACGCACTTTTCGTTGGTTGTTCAAATATTTTAAAAGATGAGCAACTCGTGTAATATTTACTAGAGCGTAAAAATAGCTAGACGAAGTAGACGAAGTTGATTCAGCCAGAAAAATGTTACACAAATACATAGGTACCTATTTGAATTTTATTGGTAGGTACGTTTTATAGCAATACCCAAATAAAGTTTTGCTTGGATAGTTTAGAATAAACTTGTAATAGTAAAATTCTACTCGTAAGCGAGAAAAATGTCTCATCAGGAAATTTATCTTTAGATGGTATCAAATCAAATCATAATATTTATAAGAAACATATTGAAGACGCAGTAAATATATACAGAAGTGTATAAAATATTCCATTTGGAATCTAATTATACAGTAGCATTAGGTACTAATAAAACCGTCATACGAGAGCAATACCATAGTAATCTCGATGTAATTCTCACGCAGCGTCTGTGGATGTGGATTATCAGCATTTCTCGTTCGGGCAGAGTTTCTGCTGAGTTGGTGGAGTGTAAATCGTAACCTGCCCGCCAAACTGACGCCAAGACTGCGGCCCCCCGCGCACCGCGCCTCGCAGGTGACGACCCGCTAGTGATTCGATACTATTTTTTATCGACATCCTATCTCATTCGATGCAAATATCTAATATTCACATAAATTATAATCAATGCGATGAAAAAAGTAACAAGAACCACCATGCGCATTTGTTTGTTATGAATAATCTCAACAAGAATCATTTGTACTTTTTAAGTAGAATCTCAATATAGATTGATTATGGGAGACCTTTTAATGTGCCAAACTTTTCAGGAGCCTTAAACATTGAATAGACGTTTCAAATATCCTTCTCTTTATTGACTTTCAGCTCTATTAACTAATATTGTACACATTGTACTATTGTGTCTATCGGGATAGACACAAATTTATATGAAGTATATGGAATTTAGGAGACATCTATCGATATCGAAATGATATGCCACGCTACGTCTCTAGCAAACCACGATAAATCTGTCGCATATTCAGCGATGTAACGGACTTTCTCTCGTGACTCATTGCTCAGAATAAAGTGCTCTCTTAATATGTGATGTAGATAATTGGCATACTTATCCCGAAATAAGACCGGTATAAAACAATGTTAAGAGGGGAAATAAATTCTGTATTCAGACTGTAGTAAAGTTACAGTTATTCAGTTCAATTCTGTAAAAGGTTCATATAATCTTTTGAAATTTTTGGAATGGCTTCAAATTCTAAAGAACTTAACTGCGCAAATTCTATATTAAAAAACACCAAACTTGAAAACTCGAAAATTAAAATAGCGACATGTTTCAAGTTAATTTTACAATAAGTACATGCCTGTGTGCCTAGTTGTTCTAATAAAACTGAAATATCAAGTTATTTTTATTACAACCTAATAAAAGTAAGGCACTAGACAAAAACAAATCTATGGCAGACAAAGGATTGAACTTGGCGACTTACTTTAGGTTACAGGGTTGTAACATTAAGATGAAGGTGAAACATTCACATATTGTTCTAGGGAAAATGTATGTTTGCGTTATGGGAATTTTCCCTTATTCTCGATAAAATAAATTGATATTCTTTGATTCTTGTAACTTCCTGAATCACAGAGGAAAGTACATTGAGCACAAATATAGATTGGTCATGAGTAATTATTAAATACTAGTTTTAATTCTCATGTAACAAAATGCCCAGATACGTGGGAATCTCGAGCAACTATTTATACTTTTAAACTTATTCAAATTTATGTTTTAAAATAGTTTGCATTGTTGAAAAAAATCCAGTAGGTGATTTACTTATTCCGACATGACATTAGAATTTTAAAATAGGCAGGAGCTAGTTTCTCAATTACGTTGAGTGATGTAGAAGTTTTACTAGATCGTACCTCCTACTAGAATGTTATCTCGAATACGTAACCCTAAATCTATGGACTTAAATCACTTTGGCCAACTAAAGTACGCATATAAACCAAATTAATAGGCACGTCGCGACATTTAAACGTTCGCATCTCGACGCGTTACAAATCTCAGTGATCGCAGCTATAAAGGAAGTGTGCCCTAAATAACGGCCGAAGAGGTCGGTCGTCCCCTAGTATGAATAAATTTACGCCATCTCTGCCTCCCGGAATCTCTCGATAACCACCGAGCATGCTTTATTACCCGTGACATCCGAAACTCGATTTATTATCACACTGTCTTGTCACTGGAAAAAGTCGGGAAAGTTTCGGTTTTTCGAGGACTTTACACTGGTATGGTAATCAAACGTTATTTTTTAGTTTGGTTGGTTTTGTACGCCTGTTCGGGCTCGCGATATATTTGATTTGTTTTTTTTTTTACTTTCATTACTTTCTCAAGTTTTGTAGTGAGAATTTCTAAATTGTGTAGTAAATTCAGAATATATCTACAATATCGCGCACAGTGGGGCTTTCCAGTTCTAATTTTGCCAGAAAGAACTGTCCTACTTATTAAGCTTTGTTTTATTTTTATTGTTTTTCATCGTTATTCGCTACGGTTTTTCTGTAACCGCCCATAGTGTCTCGCATAAGAAGACAGAGAAAACCTGGGAAAGGTTTCTATATTTTATGTTTTGTCAATATCTTATTCTACTGATTGGTAAGAATATATTCATTCAGGGACAGCAACACGCGTATGAATTGCCTGGTCTGGTATTGCAGGCGTCCATAGGCCGCGGTTACCATTTCCCATCGGATAGGACACTATTGTTGAAGATTTTAATTGAAAGTTGTGTATCAGTTTTATTAGCTAACAACATTTAGTTACTGTAGCTTCTATACAAAAACATACCAAAAATATGAAAAGGACTTCTTTAATCCGAATTCTCAGAATACGGAAAGAAATGTCTTTTTATCTTTGGATACGTTATCATCCCATGCTCGTCTATGGTGGTAAAGCATAGAAGTTTATAGCCAGGCAGCCGCCACGTTGGCGGGTGTCCCGGCTGTGAGGGGTGCGGGGGACGAGGCACCTGTTGCAGAGGGGCGGGCCGGCACGCCCTACGCCCAGCCGACACGTGCTTCAAACTTTCACAACTTACTTCACAACTTTTCAGCTAAAAGAAATAAGAATATTCCCCTCTGATCCTTTAAACCGTTCCACTAGGCATTTTTTTAGCCCATTCGGATTCATTGTGATTCTACAATTTCGAAATGATCCCCGTCATCCTCTGATATACCATGACGAGATACTCGTCATTACCTCACTTTGCTTGGCTTGTATTATTTTTAAGCATGCTGTTTGATTCAGGAACAGCTATTATAGTGGTCGATTCGTCAAAATCATCATGTTTCTCGCCTTTATTTCGACCTTCTCTATATTCCCTATCCACATTACATTTGCCCCAACAGTTATTTTTATTATAAGTTGCAACAATTGTTGCCATTAACAGAAGCTTATGAACAGCTCTGACCAAGACTGAAATACAACGATTACCAGATCGTCTTGAAAATATAGACTGTCGAAACTCTGCTACTAAACGACAAATCAATATAAGACATATTGATGTTTTACAGCCTATTAGAGAATATACAACTTATTTCCGTCATGCATCGGCCGCGTCGTGTCCCGCCTCAAACCTCATCATTCATAATCAGTACTTTCAAACCCTAAAGCCTCGATATCCCTAATCTGCTCGCACATTGGGGTCCCGCAATAAAATCATAAAATCGTTGGGGCGAGCGACAGTTAACACGTAATCCAATTTGTTGGAGGCCGCGACGAAGAATGCTAAAACGGCGCTCAACAAAATTACTCCTGGATCCGACCTTCGAAGATTTTCTACTGCCGTACGGACGGAGAATTTTTAAAATAGAATATATTAACTTTATATATAAGCGGAATTTTATATATTTCTTAAATGTAATATGTAAATAGACTCGTTTAGACGAGTAATTTGAATATAAGTTGAAATAATGTAATGGCGACCAATGTTAGTATGCAATACTTTGAGTTATCCAACTCAAAGTATTATTAGTTGGATAACTCAAAATATTACATACATAGTAACATTGGTTAGAGTTCCCGATATAATAGTTTGTGTAGGATCGGGAACCCAAAACATCATGCTAATTGCCGCTGTTTAAGTTAGGTCCCTGTAACTTGCGACGGAACCCTAAAAGAGAACAGTCACGTATTTTTCTGAAGAAATTGACGGCTTTACAGCACTACTATATTGGATTTAAATGAATTTAAAAAGCACATCATGCGCTGAAGCGTTTATTACTATAAGACATCACGAAGTTATGTTTTCATAACTACGCGGCAGAGTTTAATTTGGGAAAACAGTGGACTGGACTCTAAATATTTAAAAATAGTTCACTTATATAAAGCAGCTTGCTTAATAGATTTCTGTTGTTATCAATATAAAAACAAACCCCTCATAATTCAAATCACCAATGCAGCCACGGCTGTCAATCTATGAAGAAAAACTTAAGTTTTATATACTTTCTTTTAATATTGCAATAAAAATTCAAATATCTATGTTTAATTCATCACTCATCAGAAGCCATGCGGCAAATATTTAAAGTACTTACCTATAGGTTACGACGGGAGGGAAATAAAAACGAGCAAAGAAGCTTTTATTAAGTAGAGGGGAATATAATGAATAAATTCCGCGTAAGGACTTCCCCTCGTAACGCAATTGAAAACTTTTAACAAGTGCCGAGAAATCGTGTGTAAAGGTGGGCCCCACCTAATTACGGCGTTAGACGCCCAGAATACGGGATGAGCCCAGAAATTTAAACGACGTCGCGCCTTCGGGACTCTTTATTAAAATGAGCTTGTTAATAAAATCTTTGAGTGTTGACCGACGGGACCGACGCAAATTCTTTCCGCCTAAGAATTGGAATATGAAATTAATGAAGTGTACTAATTTCCTTTCAATTTAATAAAAAAATCGCTCCAGGATACGGATTTTTTTTACGAAAGATTAGCTTTCTAAAATCACTAGCTGACTCATGGTGTGCGCTAAATTGTGTCTCAAGTTTAAAAAATTAACAAGATTTTCCGTCACCCACCGTCTGCTCAAGACGTTCTTTTGTAACCCTAAAAAACAAGTCATTACCGCAGCGGGTTTAATCTAGCGTTGTTCGAGGTTTTTTCGTGGTATTCCTTTATTCGAAAACGGGCACCGTTTACGCTAAAATGATATGATTAATTACTGGATCGGTCCCTCATTAGCGCACAAATAGGATCATTCATTGGTGAAATTGAATCATGAACGCTCGGCGATCACTCTATCGAAGTCTAATTATAATTTATTTATTCATCGAACTATTATAAGTTTAGCAGGTTCCGTAAAAATTGTAATGCCAAGCAATTAACACGGAATTCTTGATTCAATCGGAATTGGCATTGAAACTTAGAAAAGTGATAGATGTACAGATGTTCACGCTCGAAATTCCAAATGTGTAGTAAAGCGAAGATTTAGTTCAGAAACGTCGTATTATCCAAAAATAACTTTTAATATTAAACGTGGAAAATAATATCATACAACACTCGATATACGTTTGCGGTTTTACGTAAGTGTGAACCATTATTTATTTGGTCTCAATAGTAGAAGTTCCCTCGGAAAGGCGCGAAATTATTCATAGGATAATATAATTTGCAAGAGAATTCTATGAGATACACCTAAGGCTTTCTTTAGGTTCTTACATAAATAAAGAGGGCATCACGTCTCATAATCCACGTACAAAGAAACATAAACATGAGTGACGTACTTATTTTTGTAATACCTAATGTCGTAAAGGCGAATGGAAGAAATTTTTCCCTCGCATCATGAGACTCGCGGGATATTGTATAGGCCAGGGATTTGGAGATTTTAGTTAGTGATATCCCTCAATGTAATACGTAAGTTAAGTGAGGCATAAGCCATTTTCTATATTCATATTTTTCACGATGTTCGTTACCATTTTTATAAAACTGTCTTTTTCTCGCTGTCTCTCTTTTTTCTGATCTAATTTATAACTACGGCCACCACTTCCTATCACTTTCAGCTGCGGCATCCTGCCATATCTCCAAGAATGGATGTCATCGCACCACATTGTTCTTAGATAGAGATTATCATCACGTGAAAATTTTCACTAGCTGTACAGTGTTACTCTTTCATTTCTTGTCTTACTTTATGATAAATTCCGTTCAAAGCAGAGCTATTTCACAATACACTGAAAAATGAAGTTGGAAGTGGTGAAATGGGTCGGGCGCTCCAGCTTCCGGAAAACAATAGAGTTGTAGTTTTGTCTGTCAGTGGCCCGCATTCGCGATACCGTCCAACTTGCTGCTTCGGGAACTTTCGGCAGATTATCGCTGATATAATACGATTTATTGCCTGTTGTATTGTTAAACGCTCGCTAATATTTTTCGACCGGACTCTTTCACTGTACTTTGCAGTTTGTTCAAGCGCTTTAAAGAAGTTTTGTCTTTTTGCTTCGCTTTCTGCACCAGAGATGGATTTACTATTGTTTTTGAACGTTTATTTTTATCTTTAAAGTTCGACGAGTCTCGGTATCGGTTCTAAACTTTGTTAAATGTTATAATTACATCTTTGCTTTACACTTATATTGTAAACATTTTGCAAATTGATCTATTCCAAAATAAATGCAGGAATGCATTTCTTTTGGAATAGATCAATTCATTATTGCTGATCAAAATCATCAAGAGAAGTTGACTGAGTCCTCATTGTTTTTAAACAACAATAAATATGTATCATAATTTTCAGCCGAAATCAACCCAACTGGGCATAGACCTAAATTTTTTACTCCCTTTTTTTAGTACTCATATAAAAATTAAAGAAAAACATACCACTTTTCCAACCCTTGGTCGCAGCATGCGGAACCCTCGCACCCTCCGGGACCTAATTATTCGGATTGCAGTACCCTATCTATATCACAAGCTTCCACCTAGCTTAGCACTAAAGCCCTACACTAACACAATTGACACTTCAACAACGATCGGTAACGGTCCACTTAACACTAAATAAAATTCTAACATTAGTTAACATGATAAATGAACAAAAATCTCGACTACAATGCCAAAGTAACAAAAATGGTTTATTTACATTAGGAAAGGTGGCAGTTCCTGGAACTGATAAGTAGGTAACTAATCCAAATGTTATTGTGGTTGGTTCAGTGGACCCAGGAGGGGGCGACGGAGTAGGGGGTGCGAGGTGCGCCGCCACCAGAGAGTGTGGTGGGGACGGGCGGCGCGGGCGCAACAAACTGGCTCTCGGCCTCGGCTGCCATGTGCTGCTGCGTGAAGTTGAAGTCTAGCGTGCCATCCATACTCAGCTCATGTTTTATCACCTGTTCCAAAAAATGGAAATATATAGAAAATATAAACAAGTTATATTACTAAGAAGAAAACGACCTTTGGTATTTTGAGCTGAAAATGCCTGTGAAGGTCTAATTTCTGTAGGCATTTATGGCTTGACTTTGACTAATTACCTCGTCAACGTTGCAGTCGAAACCTGGTTCCAAGGACTCAATGTTGAGGTCCTCTACGAGCCCCGTGTTGAGGGCCCCCATGATCTGCCCCATGACAGTGGTGGGCCCCATAGCCCCCGTCTGCACCATCATGCCACCGTTCATTAAGGCCGCGTCCGACGTAGTCACCATTTGAGTTTGATTGTTTTCTATTGAAAAAAAAAAAAAACACAAATGAGGAATATAAAAAGAATTCTTGAAAGATTGATTTAAATTTATACACACATTTATTACAAAAATGATACTGAACATAAAATCGAGACATTTTTGAACAAAGCTGAAATAATGTTTCCTAAAGAATTTATCATTTTCCTTCCTTTTTCTCATGGATCTTCGTGCTTTTCCATATAACAGACCGACTGTGAATCACCTCACATACCTATATTAAATTAAATTATCATAATTGTCTTCGAACGGACATTACATAAACTCTATATTTTATGAAATCAATGCAATAATGAGTCAGAAATCATGTTATGTCCGTGTTGTAATTTTAGTTTTCAGTGTAGGAAAGTTGCGTTTTTATACACGCAACTAACACTTGTTATAGAACTAATGTAAATTAATATAAGTGAAACATGCTCAATTTTTGGGCCTGCTCTCGTGAAAAGTTAAGATAGCAAATATTATAAATTGCATGAGACAACATTTAATAAGGAAAAGAACATTCATCTATTCTTCATGAATTAAAAAATTTTTGTAAATTTGTTTACCTATTTGCATAATATCAGCTGGATCCGCTGGTGCGGGTGGTCTGACAAAATGGTCCAGTGCATGCTGGTGGGGATGCGTGGGGTGCGCTGGATGCGCTGGGCTGGAGTATATCGATGCGCAGGCGCATCCGACGTGCAAGTGACGAGGGCAGGTCCCATAGGTTGGGTAACGGTAGTTGTTGCCGGATGTTGAAGATGACGTCGTGGGAACGAACCTAAATTAAAATCTCTGTTAGAAAATAGAACCTCGCAAACGGATACAAAACTTGACACTTGACTGTGCCAGTCTAATTATATAATGATGTGGTAAGTATGTTTGGTCACTATACTCCACTTTTTCATCGAGTCAGACCTCAATTCGGTATCGATGCGGTCAATTGATTCATTGTCCCAATAACTAGGTATAAATACTGAAATGGAATCTACCTAATAACACATATAAAGCAAAGCATTTTCTAAAGGGCAATGCATTCAAAATCTATAAAAGTTCTATGGTGAAGCTTCTTATCCTATCATTTATAAAACCAAGACACCGTCGACAAAGCTGGTTTCATTACAGCACAAATAAGACTTACGTATTAAGGAATGGATCAGTAGCTCCCTGAAGTTTCATGGAGTCAGCCAGGGTTCCTGCTAGTTGCTCGTCTTGCGCGTAGTCTATCTGGGAGAAATCGCTATTTGATGTGAAGTCTCCGGCAGGCGTGTAGGCCTCCCCCCAGTCAGTCTCCTGGGCCAGCATCGACGGGATGGGGGACATTCGGCCGACTGACGATGCGTTGGAGGAGGCCCTCTGACGAAAATCCGGCGACAGCTGATAACTGTTGCTACGCAGAAGCGAACAAGCGTCAAGAAACAAATTAGTATGATGTGAATTATGCAACACAGTCATTAGGTATATTATGACCCATTTTTCAATGTTGGCAATGAGAGATCTCATTTAATCGTTATAGCTGTGATCTAGTTGCATAATTCCATCGTCACTTATTGACAGGCAAATAATGATAATCCTTTGCGAAAATTAAATTCAAAGCTAGTTCCTTTAATAAATGACCATAAATAGTCTTCGACATTGAATGTAATGGGACACATGCAAATCTAATATCTATATAGAGGCCTACTAACATATAAATTTATATGCGAAATGAAGCGAACACTATTACGGGTTCAATGGTCAACGCAAAAATATCTTTATTGCTACAGACAATGGCCAAAACTGCTGTATAAGAAATGTGCTATGGGCTTGCTTGATACCATTCGTGGGCAACTGTCCGAAATAAAAGTTATACCCGTAAATCCCCGTTCTCAGCGTATAGATATTCATATCCAGCAATAAAAATGTTAAATATTGGTGAAATGTCGAGATTCAGCATTCATATAAGTCATCATCTAATGGTCGTGAATGATTTAAAACCTTTTATCATAAAGAAGCAGAGTTGCAATAACTCAATTTTATTAGTCTGGTCAACGCAGCTTTATATCCGATAGTTTTATTATGGCGTTCGTATGAATGTATCATTCATATGATTCGGTGCTCACTTTGTTTCTAGTGATCATAAAATTTCAATATTGCAAAGCAGCATTGTCCAGACTACATCGGGGAATTGAGATTTTGGCAGATCTTCGAATTGCAATGCCAGTATAGGTAAGTTATTGTGCATTTAAAGTCAAATTAGTATCACTACCCGGTGCATCCGCTTCTGTTCAAAATGTTGGCTCGCCGCCATACATTTCTTTGAGCGTATTGCATCTGGATTAAGGAGACTAAACTAATATACTTCTAATGATCTAACTTCTAAGATAAGCGGCGGTTGTCTAGATCTAAAATATAGAATGGTCCTAAATATAGAATGCAATCACCTGTGCAGAGGCGAATCAGGAAACATGTCGAGGCTTTCTGATATTGAACTGCTGGGACTCGGAGTGGCGTCAGCTGTTACTCCATTCCTTAGTGCCTCTGCCTGATGACGAAATACACAGTGAAGTTATTCTTCTAACTTGATAGTACTAATATAACAGATATGAAATAATAACTTCTTAATATTATGAAAATTCTGTCACACAAAGGCTCTAGAAAAAAACCCTTTGTGAAATCACAATAAGCCAATTGTTTGTAGCTTATTGACAAATCACTATATAGTATAGAATAAAGTCGCCCTCCACCTCTGTCTGTTTTTAGACTCACGCAACAATTTTTTATGCACATTTTAGACAATTTGTTCGCTAGCACCATATAATTTAAAAAGTCTATGAAGGTCTAATTTCTGAACTTTGACTTTGACAAAAAATAGGATTTCGTGAAGAACATACTTTTTTTTTAGGAATTTGAATGGCATATGTGTGTAAAGGCACATATTATGTGCAGTTCAAATAATATATAGATTAAAAAACATAAACATATATTAGTTTTCTATTAGCTCACCTTCTTCTTGACCCTCCCTCTCCGCTTCTCAAATTTGGAGGTCTCCATGGAGGCGGCGCGCCTCCGCACCGACTTGCCGGGCTTGGCGTCCGGGTTGATCATCCACCACGACGACTTGCCCGTGCCCTCGTTCTGGACGCGCATGAACCGGTTGTGGAGCGACAGGTTATGCCGGATGGAGTTCTGTGAAACAACACCGGTTATTAGCTCAATTATTAGCACGGTGTGAAAATTAACGGTGATTTATCTGTTGGTAGAATCAGTTTTGATGAATTTGTTTATAGTTGTAGCTAAATACTGACAAACTGAAGTGTTAAATTTCAAGGATTTTCATTTTCTGGAGCGCCATGAATTCAATGAATATATAAGCTCAGAAGTAATGCAACATTGTATGTTTTAAAATATGAAAATAAAACACAATAACAGTTTCTCGTTCTGCACGTCCATAAAAACTATGCAGAAAAATACCATTGTTAAAAATACGACTTATGGTTTGAGGTGCAGATCTAAAAATAGCATCGTATAACGCAAACCGCAAACAGGTAACGATCCGTAACACAGACTATGTTGACCACACAATGACATAAAAAAACTATTTTTAATTTGAGCCATCGCTAAAAGTTACTGCAATAACGTGTCCTATGATACCATCTCACCGACAATAAAACCTCTCAACTTTTTCCGTGGAATAAAGGCAACCGCAGCAGAGAGTGAAGTTTAGCAATAAAATACTCCATAAATAATCTCGCGTGTCCTGTGAGATTTGCCACCTAGAGTTAACTACTCGACAGAGCGGCTTGCATTTAGGCACAGACTTCGGATATTTTTTTAGGGCTAACAATTATATTTGCTTTTATTTTCATCTGATTTATGATACAAATGTTCTTTTTTTATTAATGTCTTGTTTGTAATGAAAACAATTGAGCAGACAGTAGCAACGTTGTCAGGTGGCAGCGATCATAGTAGCTCGAAAGAACCATGTAAATAAATATTTTACCATTTGGCTTGGCTCATGCTCTATTGTGAAAACATTGTGAAAAATAAAGCTGTATTAACGCTTTTGCGGTGGATTTTAACATTGGGCTACAGTTTTTTGGGGAAGAGATTTGCTTGCTTTGATTTGTGCTTTGATTTAATGTCCTCATTGTCGAGTTCTTTCAAGTCTTTCTTGATACTTGATTTTCTGAAATACTTTTAAGTTATACAGGTGTATATAGATATGAAGATATCGATAAATATTTTTTTTATAATCAGATATTCATTGCCAGATAAAGAAAGATACGAAAATGTGATATTCAGATCCAAACTATACATATATTAAGTACTAATGAAAGTACTAGTGGTATTATATTACAAAAAAATATTATATTAAAAAAAAAGTTTGATTTAGTACATAAATATTTCTAGGTTTAATAAATTCAGGATTTGTAAGTTTCACACAAACATTCATTTTGGAAATAATTGGAATTGAAAATAAGAGTTTTACGCAAGCATTAAATAAAAAATAAATGATGATGATAAAAATTATAATATACTTTAAAATTGAGCATAAATAGAAAGTACATCTAGAGACGCCATTTTACGACACAGTTCGGTGACTGTGGTACTTTCTAGTAAGTACCTACCCGTTCTTATAGTGCGCGTCAAAAAATTCAGTGATGAATATCTTGGGATTTTCACGGGCAATTTAACAGGAATGCCATCTATCACACTCGGGATGCATAAATTTTGAGAGTCGTTTATGTAAATCACCAAAATTTTATGTTCGTAGGTACGCGTGGAGCGGGACACGTTTGTTCTGATTATGCACCATGTTAGTCTTTGTAGACAGCAGCCAAAAATAATTCAAGTGTTATTTTTATATTTTTCCAGAAATATCAAAACAATATTTTAACTTTTACACCAAGCCGAGCACAATCAGTTGTATATATACTTAATCCAAGGGGATTAAGTATATATACAACTAATAATATAAGGATATTATACTTGCGCTGCAACATCAGTGAAGAACGCCTTTACGTCCTCAAAATAAGAACGGATTATGATTTTTTGCAGGCATCGGAAGTAATCGGAACCAGAATGAAATAAATAATAAATTTTTGTTTCGTAACACAAAATACAGTTAACGAATAGTACAGTCTATGTTGATAATAATTTGATACAGTACCCCATTTTCGATGGAAAATTTCAAATTCATCCGTTGATCCGACTTTCAAACTAACCCATATGAATTTCATGGTTTGTTCAATGTTTTTCTCTTGAATCCTAGATTCCTGGCATGTCAAAAAATGATGAAATAAATTTTAAAAAACTAAATAATTATTACTTTGTCATAAAAATTGCCTTATATTTGAAAATTATAATTTTATTTCATAGTTACGGCTCAATTCAGAAGGACTGTTAATTTAATCATGACCAATATCAAGTTATTTATAAATGAGCTTCCATAATATAAGAAATATATCGCAATGTAAGAATGCATCCAATCAGTTTTACGTGTGTAAAATACAACAATGGTACTGGTACATAAATCGAGCAAATGTACAAGTTTCACGATTTATCAAGCGTGAAAACGCACGCAACAAATGGGCTGTCGGCACTTTGATGGATTTGTCGCCACTCGCCCTTACCACTGGCAAGTACTTACGTTCAAAACCCATTGGACAGATTAATATACAACCTACCTCGAGAATATAATAATTACAAGTGCTAAAGATAATTATGATTGATAATAATTTGACGTGATCTTCTTTAGACACATCAAATTTAAACATTTATACTTAAATCTATTATGCATGCATACGCAAAGAAAACGCTTTTAAAGGTTTAATTTAAAATACGATTGAATTTACACATGATTTCAATCATCCCAGTAAACATTTTTTCCACAGGAATTTTCATCGCTAGAGTGTATCGTGTTGATCATACACGGTTCTTTGATACTGTTTACGACACGTTTGTTATGTGATGCGAGTTGTTAAAGTACGAGAATCTACGATAACGGAAGAATGAATGAGGGATCGACAGTAGATACCACGTGTCCTTCATTTTTACTACGCAGCGACGACTATTGTGAAGCACGTTATACATAGATTCATTTAATATTTAATGGCGTGTTAAACGCATGCTGTGAACAAGAAACAGCGAGAAATGTACGACAAAATGAAAAAAATAAGAGGAGAATGAGCGATTGACAACTGATGGCATGTGCCTGTTCTTAATTGCGTATATTATGTCTAACTAATATACTTATTTCTCACTCAAAGTATGTTACCAAGAAAAACTGTTTCTATCTCAATTCCAGTCTTGAAATTTTCGTCAGAATTATTCGACTCATATAATTTATGGGAGCTATAGGAAGCTGACTAAACTTAATTCGAATTTTCTGGTGCCTGGATTCACGTACCGCTTGGGTTTGTTGTGTAATTTACCTGTTTTTTTGGGCGGTAGGTATATATTATGGACTATTGGCATCACGGTCGTATTTCTCCACGCTACAGTGAAGATTGAACGGGTATTGTATGTATGCTGCTTCGAGATAATAAGATAGATATAAATTTTATCTAGATATGAATACAATTAGATTATTTTTAATTTAGACATGTTTAGGTGAAAATCTGACCACTTTGCACTTATCAAACAAAAAGTTTAATGAATACTTCCCAACTTATTACAACCACAAATAATTCAATATTTTACATCGACTTATCCTGAATTCTAGACAAGTCGAGAGCTATTGCGGCCTCAAATATAGCAGTAATATTTTTAAAAGAAAAAAGAAATTATTATAAAAAATGGAAATAAGAGAACATCAAATTATTCAATTACAAAAATAAAATGTGTAGAACATTTTTTTCCTGAAATGTCCAAAGGCCGATTGTTGTAAGGAGAATAAATGAAATAAAATAAAAACATATACACTACAGCTGACTGAATGTAGTGTATACATTCGGTCATTATTTTGAGGTTTTGTCAGTTTTGTCAGGTTTTATAATACTCTTCCAGTATAGACTCCTGGTGTTCGGTAAGAAGCGGGCCACGCAAACCGAGGCAGCACGGCGTACTTACAATTTTGTCTACGGCAGGATCCTCGGCGCCACTGCGACCCTTATGGGGAGAATTAACCGTCTCCTTCGACGGTCCCCTTGAGCATAAAATGTTGAACATATAGAAGTAAGATAGAAAAAAATATTTGCAAAAAACGTGAAGTACATACAAATTAAACTTACATGATTTACCGCGTACGGGTATATTCGTGTATGGTCCTCGTTGGTTTATAGCTTGATATTATATCTTTTGAGAAAACAAAAATCTTCTGAAACAAAAATCTTACAGATACTTACAGATGTAGGTATGTAGTAGAGTCATATACTTAGTGCTTGGCCCACGGGAACGATTATTTTTCCGGGATGAAAAGTACCTACCCTATGTCCTTCTCCATACTTCGTAACTATATGTATGCTAAATTTCAAGAATATGCGTAGATAGAGCGTGAAGAGGTAACAAACTTATTTTCGCATTTATAATATTAGTTAGGATAATATACAAAAAATATACGACTACAAACTATTTTTACTTCATATTTCATTTATGCTATTTTAACTATAATATAATACAAGAAAATAAATGTACTTATTATGCATAACATGACTTTAAATTGGACACTTCACACGTCGCGTATTTCGTAGGACGGATTATTATTCTACCTCATGAAATGTAAGGCGACAATCCTCAACCTTCCATATTTTGTAGCATAATGCTCCACCGACTTAAATTTTGTCGAATTTCCACCGCTATTATATAGCGTTACGCAATCCCCTAACTGGATGGCTTATGATTTCCGCAGATTATTGCGACGTTTGTTTTACGAGAATTGACGAAGCGTCTCGACTGATGATGATTATCCAAATTATTTAATTAATATAGATTTCTGATGGAAGTAATTTTTTTTTAAGAAAGGAAATTATTTAAGGAAGGAAGGAAATTATTTTTTTGAACTAGGAGAGAATAAATATAAATAAAATAAATAAATATTAATAAAATGAATAAATATAAATAAAATATATAAAAATATATTAGGACAAAACACATAGATTGAGCTAGCACCAAAGTAAGTTCGAGACATGCGTTATGGGATACTAACTCAACGACACTATATTTTATAACAAATACATATATAGATAAACATCCAAGACCCGGGTCAATCAGAAAAAGATTATTTTCCATCATGACCCGACCGCGGATCGCATCCGAGACCTCTCGGTTCAGTGGCAAAAACTTTACCACTGCGCCACCGAGGTCGTCAAAGAAGAAGAAGAGAAAGACAACACATATTTTTAAAATGTGTTATTAATGACTAAAATGTTTAGAAAACAAGAATTATCAGTAGGTATAACCACTTCACACGAGGTCAGATTCAAATGTCTGCAAGTTAGATTATTACAGTAAATTATGTGCTCAGCAATAACAGTATGTTTACTGTGATTGTTAAATCTAAATGGAGTAAATAATAAGTATGTCAGTAACTTAATCTTTTCACCGAAAACTTAAAATAATATATCATGTCTAAGGTAAGCTGGTCTAAATTTACAATTAATTATACAGCATTTACATTAATTATGGCCATTTGAAACTGAACCAAACGTCAGATAATGAAAACGGATATAACCAAGGACATATGTATATAATTAACATTTTTAACTACTTCTAAAAAAGAAGGTAGGTACTGTAAATATTAGGTTAAAAAAAGAGCTTTGAGCCGAGCCTATTTTGGTAATAAATTTTCACAAAAAATATTCATTGAAATTCGATACTGAATTTTAGATTGTAAAATTATGCAACTAAACCGACTTTCTTATACATATAAAACAACAACATGGGGACATTCAAATAGACTATATTTATATTAACAAATGTTCTGCAGCTTTGGCCCCTGTGATTTTATTTACCATATACGGGTACTTGCTTTAGCAATACAACAACAAAAATTGTATTATAAAAACATTTAAATAGCGTTAGATGAAATAAAACTATCAGTAAAGAGTGTTGTTTTTTGGAACGAAATGTCCTCTTATACCTACCATGCGCGTCTTATTCAAATAAATGCGCATATAATCGTAAAACGTTTGTGTTATATTTATGGAGCTTACCAAACCAGGCTAATACAATACCGTTCTTTACAAAATACTATCCTAACCTTGAGAAATAAAATAAATCTAAGGTGGCCCAGCGCCCTAAAGTGAGCCTCGGAAAAATCTGATTTGCCGAAAATAATTCATTGAGTGCTAAAGACCTTTAAGATTAATATATTTTTAGTTTCGATATAGTTGTGTTACAAGTTTTAAAGATTCCTTTCCGATGTTACTTGTAAATCAAATCTTAATAAAAAAATCAGAACCACTCGGAGACCCCATTAAATGTGAAGTCAAATAATAAATAATTCAAATTAGAGAATCACGGTTACACAATAGAAATCCGATGTAGGAGAATGGTGGCGCGTGACGAACCAAATCCAGCGGAATTTCCAAACCCTGACGTGTCAACCACCACTGACAAATTTAATTATTCGACTTAGCGAAACGTTAGCAAGATGACTTTTCCTCGAGCTGATAACTAAGTAGGAATAAATTCACTTAGGTAGCTGCCGAAGCAAAGTTTAACTTAATAAAACATTGAAATTTTCGTAATTCGATTGTACTGAGGTTGGATTCCGGCGGCGACCTGATTTGAATACTTCATTATAGACCATTTTGGAGTATCTATACCTGTCGGATCGCGATACAATGAGTGTAATTTGCGAAATAAACAGTAATATATTGTCATGAAGTTGCTGGATATTAACATTGAAGTATTACGTGGATATAAGTAATACTTAAAATATAAATGACTTTCATTAATTGCCTGAAAATACACTTTCTATTGAGATCAAACGAACTTGAACTTGGGTACTCTATAATGCAGCTAAAAATGCCATAAATTTACTCAAGCAATATCTTTTAAAGCCATCTTATAAAGAGTATCGTTTTTTGCAGACATTGGTAGTCCGTGATAAAAATAAATAGAAACATTAAAAAAATAAGACGGAACATTTTTACGCAGTCTCTATCGTTAAATAACTTATAAATCCTACTAATATTATAAATGCGAAAGTTTGTCAGGACGTATGTGTGTATGTTTGTTTTCTTTCACGCAAAAATCTACGGTATGTATGTAATATGTAAATATTACATACAATACAATCTACGATATTTTGTACACGGGTAGAACATACAGAGTACTTTCTTATCCCGAAATTCCCACGGGAGCAAAACCCCGGGGCGCAGCTAGTACTTTATAAACTTTAATTACTGTTGATAAATAGACCGAAAATGTAGGAGGCATAAATTAATATTGCCAAGTTTTGTAACACACTTTGAATGTTAAATACCAGTAATGAAAGTAATTGTTAGGAGTTATAATTTAACGTTTTACACAAGTAACATGACAAACATTGTTTCTTTGTCACCAATCATTCTTAGGGAATTTTGCATATAGGCACAGCACAATAAGACGTACTGTGCTACTAGATATGCTATTAGACTAGATATGCAATTTAAATATAGTACAGAATACACTACAAATAATTTTAAAACTTTTAATATCTTTGAAAAAAGATGATGCTTGCTATTACAACATTCTTATACAAATAAATCAGCATAATTTTTCATTTCATATTAAGCTCTTTTATCAATACACCTAAGTATTCCCTTTTGTATCTTATAAGGTTAAGCTAGCTATGATAACCCAGGATTAAAGTTTAATAAAATATATGTACACCAGGAAATTTACTAAGGACGCCGTTCGAGGTTGTTCAGTTACTATATTATTATTTACTGATTTGTTAATGAGTGAGCAGAGCATATACCAATTCGTATTATTTTTGTGTCAAAATCACGATTTTATAGGTTCTGGAATGTATAGTGAGCTTTAATCGAGTGACATTAACAAATTTTTATTTTTGCAAACATTTCTATTGTTATTTCATTTCCGATTAGCAAAGTTTTGTTTTTAGTGAAAATTATATTATCGACCTTCCCTATTCCTGTAATTCTTCTCAATTTTCATATTGTGGAATAATAAACACTCTAGATACTAATTTGATTTTTATTTTTTGTTAGTAATCTCTATTTTCTATATAAATAAATAAAATTTATATATAGTTCCATACAGAGCAGGTATGAGTTTCATTTTGACCAAAAGTCGAAAATTGCGAATAAACATTGTATAAAATGCGAATCACTACATAGTATAAACAAAGTAGCATCCCGCTGTCTGTCCCTAATGTATGAAAACTACGCAACCGATTTTTATAGTTTCTTTATTAGATAGGAAGGTTTAAGTGTCTAATATAAGTATATGTAAGTGTATAATTTATTATGATTTTACCCGAGCGAAGCCGAGACAGGTAGTATTCTATATAAGTATGTCTTTTGTTTTAATTATTAAAATAATTAAATAAATAAAACCAGAAAAGTTATATATTTGGCTAAGATTATTGGCCAATCGGGATTTTTGTTAGTTAAGTTTAAGTAACCAAATGCAATATATATATATATATATATATATATACACATGTAAACTTGGCAGTTTTAGGTAAGTATAAATCCAGTTCCATTACTTTATCAATAATGACCTCATTTATGTTTAACCGTGACTATATCAATTTATAATTAGGTCCAGCGATTACGAAGTTTATATGCTTAAATAAATTAAAATTGTTCGTGAATAGTAGCTTTGTTTAAAATCTTATAGGATTTAAAATAAAGCGATCCCTTGGCTATATATTAGACCACGACCTTCACAATGTCTTTTCAGTGAACTATTGCCAAAATATTTCGCAGTCCGATGCGATTTACTTCAATTCCTCCGACGCTACTAATTACTGCATGAGATATGAAAAAAAAAATGAAGAAATTAATGCAACAAGCTTGTCGGGATCAGGAACTTGGCTCAGACCCAGATCTAAATCCGACGATCGCCGGTCTTGACCCCACCTAAGATATTTTCCAGTGCGTCTCTAATTTGAAGAGTTTAAGACATGCTCAAATAAATTCAATACAAATATTCTTTACCTCTGCCCGCGGCTCCGCTCATAAAATTGTCTATGACATACCAAAACTCACCTCAATCCGTTGCTCTGTTTTGACGTAAGACGGACAAACAAACACACATTCACATTTATAATATTAGTATGGATTGCCGCAATATATTCAATCACTGTTACGATACTAGAAGTAGTACTTACATGTAAGTATTGTACGTAGTACGTGTAGTATGTACAAATTACGTATTATATTAGTTGAAACAATGAACGATGCGTACATAAAATTAATTGTAGATATACTTAATAGATTTGTCATATAAAGGACCAGTAGCAAAATTGTATGGGCTCTGTGCCCACCTACTTCAAAATATAAATAAAACCGATGCCAAACTATTTCACTGAAATCGTTCTTATCACAAATTTCCACGGGGTTAAAATAAAATATATAATAATACGTAATTGGGTTGCAAATAGCTAGGCGTAGTTAAATTTATGCAATTCATGCAAACAAATGAAACGCATAGAAATGTACCTTTTATTTTATACAAAAACATCTTACAATACAACTTTACTTCAAAGAAGTGCATCTAAACGCAACGTCTAAAATAATCTACTAAAAAGAATCTCTTTCAGTTGAACGAACGAGGAATGACTGTATAAAATTTTACTGAATCCATTGTCAGCGAATGACGATGGAAGATTAAAACATTTCGTTCTCGAAGTATAATAACTATCGAAGCCTAAGTGATTCCGAAAAATCTTTAAAATATCGAGGGGAACCTATTTTCTCGCGAAACGCAAACACCTTTTCAATCCTTCAATGGGGCTAACGATGCGGCGAGGAGCCGTGAAATACCAACTAGCTGCGGCACTTTCTTAATGGTATTGTAAGACAGAAAAAATACCGGGTTCGCGGCACAATGCTGCAAAGAAAAGATTAATCGTTCGGCAGACGCACTCGGGGCATCACTGCTTCGGCAAAAATTAATCATTTTAACGCGTCATTGTCGCTCGCGCGTCCCACGCGTGAAAAACTTCCTCCGCTAATTAAATTAGAATTAGGGAACCGTTTGACAGATTACGTTCCAATTTTTCACTCAGAGATTTTTCGACGTAAAGACGAATTTTTACAACTGCCATAAAATCCGTCTTCTTGATTAATAGCGCCACCCGTTCAAAAGTGGAGAATTTTATTCCGTTACCTATTGTAGAAGACGCAGAAAGAAGAATTACATAAAGCTTTCAGGGAGTGTGATGTAATCTCGACCGTCGTTTCCATAAACTTAATGGCGAAGTATCACAGAACTTACATATCGCTGTTATAACATCCTAACTTGGCATATTTGTTACTCCCTCAGTCAGCATATTCGCGTCAAATGACCGCCAATTTATGTGGAAACTTCACCGGTTAGAGCATGACCTATCTACTCACGGCAATAAAACTTTTCACTCGTCAAGCTATCGCTGTTTCGAGGGGAATATCTTAAGTAAATATGGCAGGTTAAAGTTTTTGCGGGAAAAGTTTATGGTCTGTGTGCGCCTTGTGTCAATTCTGGAGGTAAGATATATGACGACGGACATATTATGTCTGTGATGCATTTCTCGAGATGTATTTCGATTGCGAACCTTCGTATTTCGCGCAAAATTGAATGCTCCGTCTATTCTGCAATTGTTATCAGGGTTCAAGCCATTATCGGGCACCTTGATTGATGCTATCACTATCAGTACAGTTTATCAGTTTTTAAATCACATTTATAATTATAAGCTGTACTTTGTACTATATACTGTAAGTTTGTCAATTATTATGAAAAATATCATTATTTTAAATTAAGTATGTATTGTATGATTATTGCCGATATTGCAAACGATCAGCGCCCTCGCGCTGGTATCAATCATTACAGTCTTGTCGATAGATAGTCAATAGATTTTATTAGCTAGGTGCGTGTAATGAATGCCGGCTATACATCTCAATATATAACGCGAGGTAGTCGTGCCGCGCGAGACGACAGTAGGATAAGTAAAATATTCCACTTAGTGAATTGCCAACGAAATTGCTACAATTATCATACCGTTTTGTCTCTACCTCTGTTGTAAATATTACGTGGAAAATTCGGCAGCGTTTACGAAAAATTGGGTTTCCTAGTTGTATTAGTATATCTAGTATTTATAAAGACTTGCCTGTATGTATTATATATTTATTTATAAAGTAATTAATAATATGAATGTAATGTAAAAGGAAATACTTATAGAAAATCTATACGAATATTTATAATTAGGAAATGGTTGTAAATTTATGTGTAGGGGATAATCTTGGAACGACTCATTCGATTTCCAAAATTCCTACACCATTATTTCAGTGACATAGGATCCCTTTTATCTCGATATTCCCACCGGAGAAAACCCCGGGACGCAGCTATTAATTTATATACCAAAGTTTGTGGTGAAAACACAAGATTCGTAAATTGCAACTATATGCCTGTGTTTATAACAATGTATTTGTATAACTCATACAGCAAAGAAATGTTATAGTGCTACTCAAAGTACGTCACCTTATCACATAACTACTGAAGAGGCCTTTTTCAGAAGTCTGTATTGAGGCCGAGGCCTAACATTCAGAGGGCTACTACAGCCAATAAAGAGGAGGAAAGCCGTACCAAGAATAACTTCCGGGACGACTGGCTTGTCCGGAACCTTATAACACTGTTATAGGCCTACTTCCTATGGACAGACGGGGTATTACAAATGTTGTTAGGTTTTATTGTACGTCAAATGTAAGAAGTACTTATAGAAGTCTGATGAATTTATTCATCTGATAATTTAAGAATTAAATTAAATAAATAAATAATAAATAAATAAATGAGGACAAACCACACATATTGAGCTAGCCCCAAAGTAAGTTCGAGACTTGTGTTATGGGATACTAACTCAACGATACTATATTTTATAACAAATACATATATAGATAAACATCCAATTAAATTAAATGAATGAATGAAATTAATTAATCCAGCTAGAATAAAGATGACCTAGAAGTGCCGAGTAACTTTAAACTTTGACCCGTCTCTGAAAAATGTGTCAATATCCGTATGCAACAATTGCAATTATAGTTTTGATACAATTTAATCACAATTAATTTATTCACTGTATGAGTTTTGTTTTTTAACAAAATTTTGGTAAACGCATACTACCTAACGATGTTGATACGGGTCACAATAAACTGCTTTTTGGACAAAGTAGCCCCCATTGACCATATAGATAAGTAAACAGTAAGTTTAATGCTTAACAAAAGTGATAATGTGACAAACTATCTCCCATAGTAACATTCCATTGATAACAGTAACATCGAGTTTACGATCAATTTGTACTACTTTATTTACGGACATTATTGCCGCCATAAAACTGAACGTTGAGTGATTGAATGAATGAACACAATGAACGGATCCTAACGATTGAATACATATTTGCACTGTACAAGTTAAAAATACAAAATACTGAGAATACAGAAATGTATCACCAAGTCTCAAAATGAAAGCAAAGGGTTTCAACAATAGAAGTTGACCAAAGATGGGATGGGTGGGTTACGTAAAAGACAGTAAGAATGAAAGTGTCGAGAGAAATGGCAAGTGGCACAAAGAGTAGAAGAATTGAAACATACTGTGCCAATCTCACATGAGTGGGAAAATGGACAATAAAAATACTTATGTCAATTATAAATGACATGACGATATTTCTGGGTACAGGTAAGTACAGTTTTACACTCAACTTAGTGGCTTCTCTTGGCTTACCTATTTATATATTGACATGTACGTAAGTAAATACAAAACATTTCATTTCAGTAGGAATTTACGCAGTACAGTCACTTGTATCGTGCAATTTTCATGTGAATTTATGACGAATTTGTAATGAATATCGGTAAATTTATGTGCTGTACCAATATTATTATTTTTGTATTTTCTGCTGAGTTTTCAAGTCACGTGTTTCTGAACTATGATTGCGCAATATCATTTTGCATGGAGCTTTTCTTCTCTACTGAAAATGTGCGAGCATATCGTAGGTAGGCGTCCGCGCGACGCGTCGCAGGTACGTCGCTGGCGCCACATGGGCTTCTGCCAGATTAATGGATCATTGCCCCCCCCTTCTACCCCCCAACCCGATGTGAAACTACTGTTCGACGACATCGCTCCTTCCTTCACGAGATATATGGCCTTCGCATCCTCACTTAACAGTTTAACACTCAACCGAAAATGAACATTCCGTATTCCGAGTTCAGGAGGCCACGGCCGAAGACGTTCCATGTTTAAAAATATCCACACTTTTTATTGAATGTGTCTTATGTTACTGCATATCATTGGACGTAGAATCGTATTATTTCATACGAAATATATCCGTCAATTTATGAAAGTTTATACGAAACACATGTCACTAAATTGCATATTATTTCAATTGGATGAAGTAGATCTACAATTATTCTACATATATTCTCGTTCTGGCATCTGAGTTGACCTATACTGCTCATACTGCTCGTAACTGTCGACCTTCAATCTCAACCAGCGAGCTTACATTTATGCTCGATAAAACACTTCCAAACGGCATCTCGTAAATCACGAAGACATCGAAAGTTAGCCGTCGAGCACTTAAAGTTTAACAGACAATAATAACTAGCGATGAAAAAATGAGCTACAGCCTCGGGTATAAAAAGTAATGTGGCAATAGTGGTGTTCAGAAAGGGCTAAGTTAGTGAGTGGGTAAGTTTTGAGGGATGTTGTAATGAGGCGGGGGACAATCGATAAATTTGAATGTTCCTTGGCGCCGCCCCGCAACTTGCAACTTTTTTCGGCAGCGGGGGAGTGCGCGCCAGTGCGTCGCCAGCGGACTAAGCTTAGTTTTCCACTGCCGATGCTGAGCGATGGATAATAACAAGCATTTTTTAATGGTGGAATATTTGTTCGTAAGTCTTTGAGCCAGTATGAATCTAAGAAATCGTTTATTCATCAAATGACTTAAACCGCCTACTTCCAATGCGCAGGTGAAGATAAAGCGGCGTAACAAGCTTCACCGCAGCCTTTCCCCTAAGACGTCAATTAATAAATATATTAAAAACTACACTATTATTTAAAATGTGAAAAAAAAGATAAAACATACACAACATAAAAAACTATAATTCTGAATATTAACAGGAAAAATAATGTTAACATTATGCTTATATGTACTCATCATAATTATTACTTAGATTATGTTTACAAAACTTTGTTCTTACTATCGCAATTCAGATTTGTAATCATAACACTTAGAGGAAGGAAATGTGATAAGAGATAACAAGACGGAAAGTAACTGATTGCAATAATATTATTGACTACCAGATACCAATCTGTTGTGTATGCGACTACTTGCTACTAGATCTCGGTAGGTAGTCGTAAAAGTCATGTCAGATTTGCGTTAGTAATAAATAACATACTAGAAAATAAAGAAGACTATACCTAGTAACAAGATAACATATACTATTACGTAATAAATTAATTGGAAAAACCTATCTCACGAGCAATGGAGTGATGCCTTTACTCAGGGTTGTGATCAGCTATTGTAAGATGTTTAGATGCAGCATGAATGAAAACGTAACGAACAAATCTTCATGACGTGCGGCGGCGCTTCTCGCCCCGTCTATTGTAATAAAAAAGAAAATATTGGAGTGTTCGTTGATATCACTTGAGATAACTTCGCTAGTGTTTATATTATTATTAGAAGTTAGATATTAATATCAGAAAATTTTAGGTTGAATTTAAATCTTATATTTGATATTTTTTTCTATTGTAACCCGATATTTAATTTATTTATAGGTAATTAGCTTTCTATAACATTTGGTCCTTACTTCTAACTTTATTCATTGTTTCTAGGTATAGTAGAACGTCATACATGCAAATTTGCTATCTAACACACATTTTATATATACATATTTCATTACAACAAACAAAAAATAAAGTTTTATGCAAACATGTGAATCATATCAACATTTTATTTTCCGTGAGTTACAGCCCTATAAACAAGCAGGTAGGCGAACGCGGAAGTGATAATCTTAAAAGTTAGATTGACATAGTTCTGTCGCATAAAGCTAGAGAAGTTACAATGTCGGCCCAGGAATATACGCACTGATTTATTACGGCTGGCACTCTTTCAAACTGGTAATTGGGACGATACGTAAAATCGGAATAGCGAAACTTTTTACGGCTTAGATACCTTAAAACCTTAAAATTCGCCAGGAGTTATTTGATGTAAGAACTGCTCCAGCGACTCTGCTTGCGAATCTCTTTTCTTGCGAATCTTTCGTGTATCCCGTACTCTTTCAGGAGAGTTTTATGGCCGCGAAATATTTTATTTTATGAAACATCGCTGATCATTTGAATCATGAAAATAAGTATATAAATTTTTATATATTTTATAGTTCTTCTTTTTATATATTTTACAAATAACACCCGTGTTTTATGAAGAGGAATAACTCTGAAAATTAACAAGGAAGTGTAATTTATAAAAATATTTATGTAAAGGTTATATTGGTGATTGCTATAATAATGCTCAATCAAATTAATAAGCTAAGTTAATGCAAAGAAAATTGGTGAGTACGCTTAGACGAAGATGTCGAATTTAGATTGCAGACAGACACATTACATAAGCGTAGGTGAAACAAGGGTAAAGTTTCGGATATATAGAAAAGAGATAGCAAACTTGGCACTTACAATAAATTAGAAGTTCCCTTCGGTATAGAATGGATTAAAACTAGTTCGAAGAGTTCCGGAGCGCGAAAACTTTCAATTTTTATGACAAATTCAATTAGAGAAAGATTTATGTGTCTCTGACGCACGATCACAGTATTTTAGGGGTGCAAGAACGACTTTTAAGGGGGTGAGGTTATAATTAATAAATTTTTGATTGTAATTTCTAAATGCATTTATTTACTATTACGTAATTTTGTATTTCATTTTACGGTTAAGATGAATAATTATTTGACGATAAAGTACTTATTTATTGTGATGAATTCTATTCACTATGGATCAAAATGATTTATTTTGGGACTTTAAACTAATTATATGGAATGAATATATTAAAAGGTATTGCAAAGTATTCAAGTTCGATGGACCACTGTAAAATTTCATTGACTTAGGTAACCGTAATCGAGTGCCGTTTCAAATCCCGGACCAATCCGAGGCTCGGAAGTCGCGCCACCAAATCCCATTACCGATAGAGATCTCGCGACATCGGTGGACAATAAAATGGTTCCATCATATCTGAAACTTTGCCCCATAATGAAGCGTATGGGGCGAATGGTTTACGACAGTCGTCGGCGAATCTTTATTGGTAGCGGACCAATTTAGATAAAAGGAAAGAGCTTTCGCCCTGAAACACCAGAGATAGCAGTCTTAACTATCGCCAAGTTAGCGGTAGTTAATCCGGTCGGTTCGCGAATAAATCAACAGTCGAAAGCGATAAATTTGGGTCGCCCACCGTAATAGGTGAAAACTATTAGGTCCAAGGGTAATTTAGGTGCTGCCCAGAAAAAATATGAAGCCGGCAAGGCGCCAGCCAGAGTTTGCAAGTTCGTAACTAGGGTAATATCTAGGGATATTCGTCATGATTATTTGATGAAATAGTATTTTTCTTAAGCGTTAGCTAACTATTGAGAAAATATTGTTTATGACTTCAAATTAATTAAACAGTATCATATTTCCATTGTCAGAGTTCATAGAAGTAGGAAATAAATACTCGTCAAGTTATGGAAAAAATCATTTCTTTGTAAAATGTAAAAAACAAAAGGGACTGAAGTAATCTGGACCATCCAGAGACACTGTAGACGCCACGTGTCATAATGACACATATCATGTCCAGGTATCGGTGGTTTGTATCCACAGACTGCTGCATTTGCTTACCATTAGGCAAATGTTCCCTGAACTGCCTGAAAGCAAGGGTAAACAAATATAGCACAGCTCGTTTTCCTAATATGCTATAAAACATCCGTGTGTCAAAGCCTATCACCGTTCCGTTTTACTTGTTCACTCGCAGCGCGGGCGCCGACTCGGGCACTGTCTAGGACAACTTTCTTGCGAATCTTTCTCTAAACTTCAACACTTCGACAGTTAGCTCCAAAATGCTATCACTGTGATGAATTTACTTTGGATTTTGTTTCGGTTCATCGGAGTAATAAACGTTTAGTTTGAGTCAGACAGTTCATTGAATTATCAAATTATTAAATCGTCTACTTATTATATAACACTGTAACGTTATAGTTACTTTAATTTAATATACATATACATAAGTAATAAGTAGTATATTAAGTTGAATGTTTTATTTATTTTTTGCTATTCTGTATGAGTAAAGTCTACCGTGACTATGTACCAACCAAAATAAAATTAATTAACCAAAAATACTTTCAAAAGTGATGGCAATTGATATTAAAAAACAAAATAAACTATTTGATGGTGTAGGATTTCAGGATGTAGGAGCATATAAATTTGGTATTGAAATTTAAAAATACATTCTCTAGAATAATTAAAACATAGATAGTTTATAAAATAACCAACCAATGTAAGAACGCTCGTTTAAACTCTATGATCAGTAAAAGAAGCGAAAATGCCGAAACTTATAACGTCATCGCGTTCGTTCGACAAGTACTTAAAAGATCTTTTCCTTCGAAAGAAACAAAGTAATCCGCAGAGATCTTAAAGTGGACTTAGCCAAATCGGCGTCTCCCTTTCTTAGCTTGTTATCTCATATCCTAAAAGTTTAAAACGCAGGAGCCATCGAAACTGGAACTTATTAACTCGATGTGATCGCCTCGTGGAAACAGCTCACGATAAAATGTTACAGGAAGGAAAACTTCCGCGGACTGAAAAAGAAGTTTAAAAAGAGAACGCTAAATGCTGCCCGTACTTAGCGAGTAAAGTTATATTCGCAGTGATCATACAATGAATTGTTTAGGAAAATGTCTCGGACGAAATATACAGTGTACAAATGAAAATCTGTAGTTTAAAATTATTTAGATACGACACGATTTAAGTAATTGATGACTTTGACAGTGATTACAAGTCATGATGATGATTTGTCATTATGCATTATTATATGCAAATAATTCTACATTTTTTCTTACACCCATGTGTATAAGATAATATGTAGCGACGATCGGCACATTTTTACAGTAATATGGATAATTTGCGGATGGTAGGTGCACTTTGCCGAACTTTGATATTTGACTTTGATGAAACGGATACAGTATACATTGCTAGTTTTTCATTGCGGTAAATACAGTATACATTGCTAGTTCTCATAATCACTACGCAATGATCATGCATTCGTTTAGGAATCTCTTTGAGTTCGGTGATAGTGTGTAACCGGTATAACAGTTTCATTTGTCATATCAGTATGTCTATCTGTCGCATCGTAACCGAACCGGACTTCAGCGACTGATGATTACGAGCTCTTTTTTAGCTAATGAAAGGTTACATAAAACTTCCATACTAGACTACATTTAGAGTTTTTCTTCGTCTGATGCAAAAGTTATTGAACATACTTCTCCACTGACATAAATTGCGAACGGAAAGTTTACACAATGACTGTATTTCAGTGTGCATAGTGCCATTGTGTTATTTACATCTTACCATCGAATCGATTCGCAGTGAGACGCAGCTAACCAATCACAGTGCGCCATTGTGATGCAACGACAACCACACCGCAATGCGATTGGTTTCGATTCGATAGTGAGAAGTGAAATGCAAACCCGCACTTTGCCCGCAGATCACGACTCGTTCTCTACATGCTCTGATCATAACAAGTTTCAAACTCTGCAAAATATGGCGACTCTTTTTATTTTATTCCAATGTGCGCACGGTTTTATTCTTATACGGTGTAAATTTTTATGTCACTGACGAATTTTATACGCATATATTGTCCCTATAAAAGTTGGAGTTTTATTTCTAACAAAAATCCAGAATGTTTTTAATCGGATTTCAATAATTATGGTTGAGTTGATGTTAGACTTTATGCTATCATTCGTGTGACAGCGCGCCATGAATGAAAAAGGTTGAAGATTTAAAAAAATATATATTATTCAATGTTTTTTAGATTTAAATAATAATCATTTCTTACACTTTTTCTCATTGTTCGTAAGTAAATTGTTTGCTAATCACAAAATTTTACGATTGAAGAATGTAAAGCAGTTATTGTATGACAAGGATTGCCAGATCAAAACTTATCACTTCTTGGGGGCGCGTACGAAATCAGAGTTTTGATGGATCCGAGAAGCTAGGTACCAAGAACCGTTGGCTATTATGTAAATATTATATTATTTTAACCTTAAACTATTAGTTTATTATATTTACTGTATTATATAATAAACTACCTAGTAATCATGGTCCAAGTTATTCTTACGATAACTTTGTAAAAACTAGCATTTGTGAATTCCGGAAAACATTGCGAAATTCCTGGACACCGGACAAGCTATTTGGCAACCCTAGTTCAGATACAGCGAATTTGACGTTGTGTAAAAATGAATTTATCCGTGTTTGAATTAGTAAAGTCTACGCCGGCTAAATTGCCGACTTATTGCATTTGTCATGAGCATTGCCCACTTGTGCCCACTCATCGGTAATTTGGTGATTTGCTAGCTAAAATAGCACAGTGCTTTTAGAATTCTGAAAAAAAATTGTACCGATCTACAAAGAAGAGTGAGTAATTCAATAATGCCTTTTGTTTATTTCAGTTATTGTCCCTGAGGCCGTAGCGTGAGTTTAAGGGATAAAGCAACTCTGTGCGTTTGAAACACAATGCGAGGATGGGTTTTCATTCCTAGGTATTTTTCATCTGTAATTTTTAAATATGATCATGAATATTCCGATATCGAAAGCAATGAATTGTAATGTAAATGGTATACATCGTTTGCTACATAAAGCATATGAAATGAATGGGCAATTAAAACAGACCATTTTTTGCCCATGCAGGTGGATAATGTATTTTCTGTTGAATACGCATTCTATCTCTGTATGTTCCTGGTTGCGTTCGGGGTGGTGAAGCCAAGCCGGGAGTCAACATAAAAAAAAAACTTTAAAATTTTGAAGATTCAGCTGTGTTTTTACAACCGGCCCTGACGTCAACTTTCCTTAGGAAACCTGAAATCGAACATTGCGTAATTTTAAATTAATAATTAATAATAATTTTATCTTCTTGAAATTCTATAAACATAGGTAATGCTTGGGATTTTAATGCATGAAATAAATGCATTCCAAAACAATTGTGCTAGTATAATTCTTATGGGCAGCGCGACCCGCAACTACTAATAATTATACTTAAAGTGAAAAAAAAAAACTATTACATACAAAAAATGTTTCACAAATTAAATGGTAACTATAAAATGCACCGTCCGATTGTATTGACTCCTCGTGAGCTGCGAATTGCTGGGTTCACTCGGCCTGACTCTTGAATGAGCATGCATTAGTGACTGGCCACCAGTAACTATGCAGATTATCCACATTAACCGGCCATTTTCACAAAACGCATGCAAATTAAAATTATCAAGTGTCTAGTTTTTATTGGTGCGGGTGGTGGTGCATTGATTAAGAGTCCGCCTGTCCTTTGATATGTTTTAACAAAAACTGTAGCCTTGAATTCTTGTCAAAACTTATTAGACTGTATTTGTACTGGGAACTCATTTGTCGAGGGATGTGATACATTATGCTAAGACGAAGATCCGAATTTAACTTTAGTACAAATGAACGACCTTGACTCTCACAGACTACGCGAGAACGCAAAAAATGCGCTAGGAACTTGTAGCAGCAGCAGAAATGGGTTTGCGCATGGGCGTGAACTGGGCAAACTTTTTTACCCGGGCATAGCAGCACTATACTTATTAGCAGCATACCATAAGTAAATGTTATGTGACTTTATGAATTCCAATCAATTTTTTTAATAATGTTATTCAGTCTTGCCTTGAAAATCCCCAAAATACACGAATAGAAACCAATATTTTTATATAATCACTGGACAGCTGGACTATAAAATCGGTGGGTTCCTCTCGTTTTATTGTTACATCAAGTCGCAATATGCTTTGGTCAACGTCCTCGAGATTAACCTAACATCGCTTCAAGGTTGCCAGGGTGACATTGCACTCGGCATTTTGCGTAGGCGTCCCACACACTTATGTACTTAATAGTTATGCTTTACTATGTTCGTATGCGTAACATATTGTATTTGTTGACGCATCAAATTAAAGTTATGACACCGAATATCACGAGATTTTTTAGATTAACAAATCATTCGTTAATATAACTTAGACACCTGCTATCGATTAGGTAGCCATTGTTTTTATGATTAATTAATCCACTATTAAAACATTTAAAAAATGTTTTATATGTTATAATATATTATCACATAGCTTTAGAATGACATATAAAAATAAACTTCAATTTTTGTTCTGTTCATTTAATAGATATTTCAAATGAAAATAAGTATATGTGATGTGATGTGTTACTTTACTAATTATTCAAGGGTTTGCAGACGAAAAAATATAGGAACTATTGCGAAAACCTATTATAAAGATGAATATTACATCACACTAAAATAAAACAAAACTATTCATAATGTAGTCAAATCTTGACAGCGTAGAATGAAACAGGAAAAATGTAGCTAATTTTATATCGCTTTGCCTTGTCCGTCCATAGTCCATCCAATTTATAAATAAAATTAATTATGCTATCTTGCACACGTAAAAATGGCTTCCCAGAGTGCCAAATTATCATATGTTAGATTTTGGATTTCAATAGAAAATACGAATATGGAAGTGGGCACTAGAGAGGAATACTCCTTAATTTTTCTATGTTTTCATATTTATATGTCGAAAAAGTAGTTCGTTAAAATAAAAACAAATCATGCGGAAAGACATTTTAGTAATCAAACAATAGCTTGAAAAAGTTACAAAGCACAGTAAAGATATATTATGTAAATGTGATTTTATTACGCTATATGTATGGCAGCCATTAAATTCCCCTTGATAATATAGGCGCAAGAAAAAATGAAAGAACGTTAGAGTAACAATTAACTTCACACCACCGTGCTCTTGAAATTCTAACTGTGATGTAAAATTCAAAAAGCCAAAGTATGTTCTGTAGACATTATATGTCAGGGTATACAAATACGCGTTTATATTTGACAAAAATTTGATGTTTTGTTATTCCACAATCTTTTGTCATGTAGGAACACCATTAATACTAACTAATTCACTCAGACAATTCGAGTACCATCCGTAAAAAACACAGTGGAATTTACCTGCTGTTCAAACAAACTTTCTAAGATGTTTTTGATTAAATTATAAGACATGATTAAGACATCATATTATTACAATGGAACAAATACATATTGCTAAGTAGCACGCGTTCTACAATATTCTCACTCTAAAGAGGGAATAAATTGAAGAGATGGCATAATGTGACGCAAGCAAACGCGTCCCAGTGATAAACTATCCCGATTCTATCCCGGAGATCAGGGTGCGATTGTTAAAATCCAGGAAACATCAAAGGATCCACTTTATAGCCTTAACTGCATAATGTTACCGGGTAATGTTTTACGCCACAGATCGTAGTGATGTTAGAAAACTTATATGTATGTTTTTAAGGAATGAATTTATTCATAAGAGTCAAATACATTATTTTTTGGTACATATTATGTATTAGACAGAGGCAGACCAAGGAGGAGACGGCGTGGCGACCTCAAGAGATCAAAATTATTATTTTTATCAGTATTCTTCTAAATATTTATATAAGAAATCTTGAAATTAATTTAAAAAAGGGGCCGGACTGTCCAGTAGTGGGATACCTACAGCCTAATTTAAAAAAAAATAACTCCAACATAAACAGAGACTATGCTTTTATTATTTTCATAATTAATAACACAGCGTTACCTCGGCTAACTGCAATTTTATCAATGTGCTATCATCTACCCTTTTATTACTCAGTAGGTATTTCTCTCTTGGAAATGGAGTTGCCATCTTTCTGGGATTGCCACTGAAGTGTCTGAAGTTTTTTCTTTAAGTTTACTAGGTTTTTACATAAGAGTTGTTCTGAGTTGATCAACGAGTTGCGAGCTAGATAGTTAGTTCCCTCTCACTGACCATGCCCTTAGCTCGCTTTCAATTTCATCAACATCCTTGATATCAAGCCAAAAACATGACTAATATAATAAAAACATTCTCCACTATAAATATAGGATATAAGTAGTTGAAAAGCATAGAGTTTGATAAATTACCCGATAATTGAATAAGCTATACCTCACAAAAAAAATCTTCCTAGTTCCATAATTTACATTAATTTCTGTTACATAACTTTGTAGTGATAAAGTTGTACCGGTTTCCAAGCCCTTCAGTACCGGTCAACCTTGGCAGATTGGTTCCTTACTTACCAAAAGATATTTCCGTGTCCACGCAATCATTGTTTAGGGAACCCTTTTTTGCAGACTTTGAATTTAAAGTTAACATTTACATAGCAAAAAATAAGTTACTAATTTAGTAATTTCAAGGCAAGTTTTACCGAATTTAATTTATAAATGACTTCATCTGTTAAGTGGGTGGATATGGATACCTTACCTATTTCACTTTACAAAGAATGTTTACTTTTTGCGTAATTACAATACAACTTCAGTAGAAAAGAAAATTCATAAAACTCACAGACCTTCGAAAAACTTATAAATAAGAATCTTATAAAGAAATATATTATTAAATCAAATCTATTTTTACCTACCTATTTTGTACCTATTCTTTATTACAATCAATATTATAGCACAAAATCATTTTTTTCCATTTGGGCAAATAAAAATTAATATAAAAAACTAACCAATGTTCATGGATGGAAAAATGATTCGTATTTAGCTCGAGATATGAAGGACTGGCCATACAAGACGGCTTAATCGGATTTAGCGAACGTCCGCACCCTATTATTCTCTGGACGGGTCTTCCGGAAAAACGGTTATAATTTTTACCGGCCTTGCTTTTTTCTCGTGCCGCGTTCTGGCAAATTGAATTTTTTGCTATGCCTCACTGGGCTAATTCGAGTAATGCATTTAGCCGATGCATGCCGGTATGTGGATTAACTACTCTGCATGCATTTCGCTTCAACTAAATTGATGTCTTAATTTTCAGTTTAAATTCTTTCCGTAAGATTTATTATAGTCTAAATTTTCAGCTAATTGCCTGATCTTACTTTTTATGACAGTAATTAAGAAAATTTATTTAAGGTAGTTATTATTTAAACATTATGTACACTTCCGACATAAAGTTGGTAAAATGCATACTGATCGTATTGGAAAAAAATTGAATTAAACAAACTTGATCATTTTATATAAATAAGTTTTTTTTTATGTCGCAAGAAAACGTTGCGCATGGCCATTTATAAATTTGTTACTTAGATATACTTGGGGGTAAAACATAATACGAGAAATTGAAAATGCTGGTGTAAAAATGAGTTATTTTTCCACCTTAGAATTCCTTTAATTAGACCGACCTCGTGGGTGAGGGCTAATCGTCGTTGATAAGGAAGGCATCAAGTGTCCTATCAGTTGTACGATAATATTACGCCGCGCACACCTGCACAGTCGCACGCTCAAGTGATTGGATCCTATATACTCACCGGACTGTAAATGAGAATCTTTCCGAAGCAAAACAATCCTAAAATAATTTCAGCATTCATTCCATAATGTTCCAGATAACAATTAAATTTTGAATATAAATATATTTGAGCGTTATATTTGTAGGTATATCATCTTTTTGGTTTGAGATAACTGTTATATCGCAAATATTCTTTGGGCTTGTATATACAAAGAATAGAATTTGAATTAGGATGGGTTGATTTAGATATCTACTATAGAAAACCATAATAGCCTACCCACCCACATTGCAACAATGAGCTTTGATTATACTAACATCAATTTTGAGTTTTCTGCAGAATACTAAAGAAAGTTTAAAAAAAGCGGCTAAGTGCGAGTCTGACTCGCCCATGAAGGGTTCCGTAACAGCAAGTTGTTACTTGTTATGTTTAACATAAAAGTTCTTGTTGATCTTTATGTTTATGAAATTAAATGTTTTTGTATATTTTTATATTCGCGTTGATTGAATGAAAGGTAAATTGCGGTTTACAATTTATGACGTATAAAAAAAAACTCCTTACAAAATCTTGTTTAAACCAATTTTCGGTGGAATTTTACATAGTTATGTGCATCATATTGTCTCATAACATATTGTCTCGTAACATTCTCTTATTTTAGAAGTTACAAGTTACACTTCCAAAGAGGTAAAATGTGTCCCACATTTTACCTCTTTGGAAGTGTCTCTCGCGCAAAGTATTCAGTTCAGAAAATGTTGATAATTTTTTTTTTTTAGTTTATTTACCACCAAAATTAATTGTTTTCTTTTTCTATTTTTATGTAAAATCTTAATGCGGTTCACATAATACATCTACTTACCAAGTTTCAACAGAATAGTTAAAGTGACTGTGACATACGGACGGACGGACAGACATGACGAATCTATAAAGTTTCCGTTTTTGCCATTTGGCTACATATACGTATAGTAATGAAAGTATTCATTGAATTAAAAAATATTCCTCTGTTAAGAAACATTTTTTTATAAATGCAAAATATATAATGTGAAATAGTAATTCATTATTCTTATTTCAAGGAATGAAATTAATGATGTTTTTGTTGATTCATTTCATTCCTATAATGCAATTATGATAAATTGTATAACGTACTTTAAATAAACTTTTGTAAATTCGACATTCATTCGTTCTTCCTATTCGTTCTTAAATACAACTCACCAAAATCAAATATGGAATCACAATGGCCAAAGAATTGAAATTACCTGAAACAAGAAAGTTTTTATTACTAAAGATAGGTAATGCTCAATAAATTTCTAAAGGAGACTTTAAACTTTCAATCAGGTCACTCTTGGACAATAGCCAAGAGACGGTTGCAGACGTTTTCACAAGTTTTGCATAAAAGTTACTTGGAAACGCATCTGATGAATAAACCACGGGGAGGTTGGGTTTTTTTGAACTGAAATTTATTGGTGCAATGTATATTTACAGATTGGAAGTGGAAACCATTGAAACCACGCCAACGTCTGCCAAGTTGGTAACTGCATTTCGAACACACGAAATGTGGTATTGAAAAACTTTTATCTTTATTATATCAACTTTCACTTGATGTTATATATTTTAGCACATTTTATTTATCTTTCCATAATTTGTCTTGCACATTGTTTTTTTTTTAATTTAATTTGTGAGCTAGTACTATGACGTCGAACTGTTTGTATGTAAAATTATTATGAGATTTAATATATGCGCGTACGTAAGTACAAAATGCTGCAATATAACCTACGAAGCGGTTCTTTTGTAGACGTAATTAAAACTACTATATTTCATACTACATGAAATATAGTAGTTTAATAATGTGAATCTTTCCAGTTCCATATAGTAAAGTTTACTGTATTCAGTTCCTCGTAGAGGAGAACTGTGAGGAAAAAGAGAAAGTCGCCATTATTTCGGATGTTCTTTTTTTTCTTTATATTTTGTAATGTAATATTTTCAGTTTCCGATATCTACTTCGTAAGTAATAAAAACGAGATGTTAAAATTTTGTAATAATCGAGTAACTCTCCATCTCACATGAAAATAATTTCCAGCGTGGATTAAAAATAAATTCGGTCATACCTACTTACCTAATTCAGCTAGTTTTTTTCCAATTGTCGATTGTAATAGAAGTCATCAATTAATTAATCATGTAAAATCGCTTTCAGACATTGCGTATATCTAATCTCTCCAGCTTATAAGCTTGATTATAATAAAGTTGATTTAGTGGGACTTATCCATTATTAAGACGCAGCTGAGCTAGTAACTGGTTCAGTCACATCTTCGCAGATATGGTCGTTACAATAAAAATCGCCTGTGAAGGTTTTAATTTCCGAATAGATCCTTTGACTTAGTGGTTCTTTCTCTCTCTCATCTAAGCGTGCTCGGAAGTTTATTCCACGGCATTTACCGGCAGTGACGACCCGAGGCATCGATTTTGAAAATTTGGTTTGGTAGTTTTACGACCAGACCTACCTAACATCTCATTGGAAAACCGTCGATGCTTATTAGCGTGTTATCGGCTGTCAAGTAGGTATTTTATACCGTGAATAGTTAAGTTATTTTAATTAATTTTACATATAGTTAAGTCTTATGACCGTGCCTCTATATTTCTATAGTAAGGGTGTGCAACAAATATTGAGTATTGGTACACGAAGAAGTAACGAAGAGAAAATACCTATACATTTCAAATATTTTTTGTTCTATATGTACACCTGATGATAGTTCTAAATTTCTTAATGGATCTATCATTATATTGAGTTGGCATCATAATGTCACGGATCAGTAACAATAATTATCTGTATAATTCATGCTGATAGGATTCCACACGGAAGTCATTACTCTGTGACCTTCGCTCGGGACCGCGTTGCTACTCGACCTATTTCCCTGATGGCGTCATGACATACCTCCTCCATATCGTAGAGAATGACTCGGTCAAAAATTAATAATTATATGAGTGATTATGTACCAACTAGAACACTTGGTTAAATGTTTTTGGATTTATCTTGTGTTGTAGTATTTTATATAGTATTTATTAAAACCTTTATACAACTTTGTATTATAAATAAGCAGGTAGCTGTCAAGCGGAGATAACTATAGAATATACTTATATGAAAGACATAAACGTAAAAGATACAACCACACAGAAGTCGTATGTAAATAATGCAAACGCAACTGTGTAAGACAAATGTTGAATGCAACCAATGTAAGAAAATTACGTTGATATAAATCTAAAAACATTACGAGATTGAGTGTCACGCGGGCATCCCAACAGTTCTTAAAATGCTAATGACAAGTCAACAACAATTCGGAGAGGCCTAGCATGTGCTGCCGCGCCGGCCGCCACGCATCGATTGTTACATAAACCAAATGGTGTGAGCTATGTGAGCGGTTATAATTTGTTATCTAAAAAAAGGCGCGAAGCTTCCACAGCGGGGCAGTAGCAAGGCCGTGGAACACGTGGCTTCGGCGCCTGTTGCTACTTGTCCCCCCCATCTTCAGGCTCCTCCCCCCTTAAATGCGACGTTGCCGCTCCGAGCATTAACTTGCTTGGCTAGTGATTTGGACGTTTTTTAATTTCTACTAAAGCCAATTTGTAAATAGAATACGAATGTGTTGATAAATCTGTATTGTTGATGGTTTTGGGCATACATTCTCAGCAATTATGTTCATATGTTAGCAATTTTAATTTGGTGAATAGCACTAAGTACATTTCAAATTAATTAATATAAATATATTAATTAATATAATTATTTCAAATTCATTAATTTATATATTTTTGAAAAGAATAAAATAATACTATAATTTTACAATAATATGAAACATATCCGAATTTTCAAATATTTGACGTAGTTTCGGGAAAACATTTGAAAGATGGACCTCTCGGACGGACAAATCCTAAGCAAATCGAAGCCAGTTCTTACAACTCTGGGAGAAGTCAGAATCTCAAAAAGTGTATGGTGTGATATGAAGTGAACACACGCTAACGTGTAAATTCTTACAATGAGTCAAGCCAATAACACAGAACGATTGACGTTGCCGTTGTTGAAATAATTTGTTAATTAAATTAAGCTGTGAACTCTGAATTTGGTATTTCTCATTGGTAATCATATAAACAATTTCATTTCCACTAGACATAGACACATTCAAAAAGATAAAAGAAGAAATTTAAATTGCTACAAATTAGATTGTACATGGTCTACTCGTAAATAGAAACATTAAGATTTCATGTTTCTGTAAATAATTTGGACGTGATGAATTGGTGGGAGAAACAAGGAAATAAATAATAGCACAAAATAAGAATATTTAAAACGTGCTATGTCTAGACAGACATAATATTCATATTCAAGGTTTAGTTCAACTGTTCTACTCTTGGCCTCAAGTTCATTTACATGTAGTAATTTGTATGTGGTAAACCCATTTACTTATGTGCATTTTATGGATATGGATATAATGAAGATTGTCCAACATAATGGATGTATCCTAAGAAGTATAACATCTTTAGATAACCCTTCACGTATAACTTTTGAATGGAATGCAGTGATAAAACAATTTACAAATAAACTGGTTTAGTAGCTGACTTGTAATGCAAAACATTTTAAATATTATTTTGTAACTTATTAAAAACTTGCTCATTAGAAATGGGCAAGTACATAAATAAGATCTGTTACAAAATCTATGGTTCAATACTTGTTACTTACTGGATCGTTATCGATGAACGAACACTTTCAGAAGGTATAGTACGAATTGTCAACGAGGATCAAAATCATCTACAAATTTTCCGTTTCAGATTTGGAAGATATGATATCTGTGGCAGGCAAAGTAGCTAAGTAGCTATTTATCTTTGCTCTTGAATGTTGGGGACATTTTTTTATCTTTGTGATAACTGATTGGGCTGAATCGTGACGTGACAAGTCACAATGATGCATTCAAAAGGTGAATGCATTATCATAGCGGTTTTGGTAATATAATTACCAAATATGTAGTGTTTATATATAATAGATAACTTCATCTTTAAAATAATAAACCATCTGTGTGATTTGTCCTAATACATTTATATTTATTATATTTATGTTTATTTATATCTGATTTTACATAGCATCATAAGCATCATTTTAAATAAATTGCTATAACAAAAATTTGTACAGACCTATTTGTAGCTAACGAAACATAATCGGGTCTTTATAATTTACACTCGTAAAAAATTTTTAAAATATCGTATCTATTTATCGATATTGTAAAATTGATTACCAATATACAGGTATTGACTATCGACTAATTAGTTTAAAATGATGATGCTGCTGATAATGAGATCTGTGCTATCGATACTTTATAAAATAGTATAAATAAATAGGATTATCGATTAGCAACGTTTTCCAACCTTGAACACAGGCTTCAAAAGCAGGAGCTAAAAATGAATCACCCATTCCGAGCATGTTTGTTTATAAACATTCGTGACGAAAGGCATATTAATTTAACCTCTAAATGCCTTTTTTAGTTTGGTTTAGTCTTTGATTGCTAATGGTAATGTATTACTTTGGTGTTTGAGGAAAGTAAGGATTTTCCCGTTAGATATGTTTTGACGGTGAATCGACGGTCAATGACTTTAGGAATCAAATTGTGCTTGGTAGGTAATTAGATATATTATTACCGTCAATGCCAAAGTAGTGCGTAAAATTGTTAATTTTCCAAATATATGAAACCCTTTAAGGTGAACCTCGCTTACAAATTTCAGACTTATGTAAAATACGATTCAATTGACCGAAGGTCTAGTCCTTGACCTTGAAATATCAGCAATATTGTTTTGTTTGTTAATTTTGTTTATCAAACAAATTCATTGTTACCATGTTTATGTACGGATGAAAATGATGTATGGTAGCAATAAAAAATCGACTTAAAGGAAGACCATGAAAGAGCAGGCTGGACTGTATTGAAGACCATAAGCTGGGCAAATTGAAGAACTTGAAGAAGGACGAAATACGTGCAAGAAACTTAGATCGACAAAATTTGTAGTGACAGTGGAAGTACCTAATTAAGAAGAAAAAAATCCTTTTTCACTGGTTTTTAAATTAGATTGAACGCATTAATTGAGAAAATAATAATTGTCTAAGGAGTCTAGTAATGCAACAGAGGAAAATGTTGGTGATGAAATTATTGCTGCCACTATTTGCGACGCAGCATGGCGGTAAATGCGGTTTGACAGGTGTCAACAGTCCCCGTCTGGACATTCCGCCATATTGGACACACTTGAAGACATCCCAGAGCTCTTCGATAAGGCAGGACCAGTTTCTTACGTCGGATTTATTTCTTTTACTTTTCTTATCTATTATATCGCTTGTGTGACAAAAATATTATTGTCGTACATATCTACCTATAGCAAACTTATATGTAAGGGTTGCCATATAAAACGCGGCTTACATTAATCTGAATATTTTTTTCGAACTACTAAACTCTACAACTACAACTACCAATCACCTCGATAAATATGTTTATTTATTATACGATTACTACTTATCAAATATTAATGATAATTGAGTGTTAATGTGGAAAATGATGACTTATGAACGAATTTAAATGTCACCACCAAAGCTGTAATAAAAAAAGGAAATGCTTTATCGACACTACAGCTACACGACCAATTACCTCAATGAACCATATTGGTGTAGGTTCTATATCCACCGATAATTTCGTCTTGATAGTGGTTGATCACGCGATACCATCATCATTGTTCAAACTCACATTTGATAAAATTGACATATCGAGCATGATTTCTAGATTTTTGTACCGTTAATAAAAGGATTTTATTTTTAAACAATTCATATACTACAGGAAATTCTAATTACTGCTTAAATCACATCAAAATTTGTTGTTCTGTCTTATTTAATGTATGTAATATTTTGTTATTACTCATTTACGAGTAAGTTTTCGTGTGTATGGCATGGTAGGTACACTTTAATAGTATCATAAAATGATCAGTTTTAAAAATTTGTTTTTTTTTTTTATATTACTAAATATTAAATATTAGATTGAAGTAGATTGAATAAATTATCGCTAAAAGATATCGTATTTACAAATATACATGCGCAGTTATAGCGCTAATATGATTTGAGTGGTATATGTTTGCTAACAACGGAGTTTGGGCGTCCCTCAATATAGAATACCACGAAGATCCTGTGTGGGCGGGGCAGCTAAAAGATTGCTCAAATATTGCGACGTTTACCTACTATCATTATAAGTAGCACCTATATACAACTAGGAAGTATGTAGTAAATAGCATAAAAAATAAATTACGAAATTATTTTTTATTAACAAGGAACATTAATAAAAATTACGAACATTGTTAATGTTGTAACTTTATGTTTTTACAAATATTTTTATTTTCTACAAAGTTTCATGTCGATATGATATGACACAGTTAATAGGTTAATCTAGACAGATAATTGCGAAGGTTTATTATAAAAAAACAACAATATGTGTGGTGGACAGATATAATACAGGAGGCTACTGTCACTTTACACATAAAATCATCAAGACAAGATTGAATGGAGAAGGTTTAAATTCGATGATAGTGAATAATCCAAATAAAATAATAATACAAATTATGAAAAGTTACATTCATAATTTGGATACAACTTGCGTTAATTTTAATTAAAATTAATGAATGAAAGTATTTATATATAAAAAAAAACTTGTAACAATTTAGCAGTAAATATAACAAGTCGAAATTACCCAATTGACTCTGATAGAAAACACGTCAGAAATGGGATACGAGAATCCCGGCCCCCACGTTCCCGCGTGAATACGCGTCTTGATTCCACCTCCGTTCAAATTGATCAGCTTAATTACGTAGCGTTTACGCACCGTTGCGTTATCGCCTCAGTAATTATTGCGTAGGTAATTCATAATTACTACGGTTTTGTCGTGGGGCTGCCGCTATAGGCGTTAAACACTTTTGAAGGATGTAAGCGTAAGTTAGAATTCCTAATGCAATTTATTCCTATTGCGTTTCTGGCGTCATAAAAATCAAAGTTTTTAAGTATTTGGATCGCTCTACGTACATTTGTAAGGTACATAGAGCGATCCAAATAAGCGACTTTCACTATTCTCGGTTTGAAAAAGAGTGCTAGGTAGTAATATTTTTGTAATGGAAAAGTACGCAGCAAGTTTGAGCGGCTGGTCGGCAGCGGTCAGGCGCATGCGCGCTCCCTCACCTGTTGCGTCCACGTGGCGTAAGTCTGTGGGGGGGGGGGGGGGAATACACCACATTCCAGGGGTGTGGGAAAATGCGCGCCGGTAACATCTGAACCGTAAACTCGACGTACGAATCTAACTGTTATTTGTTGTGATTGTTTGATAAAAAATATAATTTAAAATAAAGATCAAAATATTGTAGCTTGAATTTTAGCACGGTATTATTACTATTGTATTTCAACCTAGGTTAGATAGGCACGAATTGACAAGGTTGCATTCGTCACATTACAAAGTCAGCGCCCGCGCAACTGGGCTGCGACGACTGCAGTTCACTGACCTCTCCGTGCGTGTGCGTCAGCTAGCTCTTTATAAAGAGCAAAGCGAGAAAATAAACGTGATAACTGCATCTGCAGTACTCTGTAATGAGGGCGAACTTGCCATAGACAATTTATCAACTATTTTTAAATAGCACTTACCTATTAAGTGAAAAAAAGATAAAATGTGATTGGTGGAGGCGTAAAGACCCCAAAGGTCGCCAAAAAGTCACTGACTGATATTGTAAAACTCATCACTTTCTTGATAAACTACAATATGATTGCAGGGTATCGTAAAATTAACGTAAATATGTAGCTAGTTGCCTAGTTGTACCGTATTTATTACACAATATTTAAATATCTTAGGTGTCTGCTGTTGGTACATTGCAAATTTTTCATTTAAATTGTATTAAATGGAAGTAGTACCTAATACAAGTTTCTATGTCACTAGACGTAAGGCAATAAAATTGTCGTCTCATAACGTAGTGTGCGGCGTGGCGGCGTGCAAAGACTCGCCACACTACTAATGCCGCGCAATGTCAGTAAAATGTCACAGTTTACGATTGAATGCTCTTGCGCAGGGTTCACGGTCGCTCGTTATGTACGTTGGATGCTAAATGCTAATCTAGAAAAACGTTTTGGAATAGGTAGTTTATTTTTAACTTCTTGTCTTCGTTCTATCTTCATTGCGTGTTATACATGGATTCTTATAGAGATATCATAACATCCATTCCATGTCCATTATGTGAATCCATCATTTTATTTGTTTAATCATTTTGTCTTCCCTGCATTTTTGACCAGGTTTCTAGTAGCAATAGTTTGATAAGCAGGCAGGTTTACCGACATAGTGGAACTTTAGAGTGGCAATATCACGTGCAAATCCGCCATCATTCACCCTTTTACTTGTTTTTATCTTTTTTTACTCTTTTAGTAGACATTTTTAAACACTCATTTCGTTCTATACTTTATTTGTAATCATACACTTTTCTATATCAAGCTGCTTTTTGCTGACTTTTTTATAAATAAACACCCAAAGTATTCTCATACAATGTATTTATCAATATTTCCAATTGACTTGAAATATCCATAACAAAGAACAACGTAATTTTGCAACAGAATATTTTGACGTCAAAGTCATAGGCGAGAATTTGATAAAATCCAAGGATGTCATGTTCTTGGCATTGCAGCTTCAAGGGCAAACAAAAAAGTGGAAATAAAAAACTTTTTTATTAAAATGTGATGTTGTTAGTGTAACACAAAACTTGTTACTACGATAGGTACTGAGATATATGCGAGAGATATGAGTCGCTAAGATTATCACTACCACTACATAGTATAAGTTAGTGATATAATATAATACTGGACCACTTCCTTCTTCAGCCTGCGTAAATATTCTAAGTAGACCTTGCAAGAAAATAATTATAAAATCTGTCAGAAATAAAGGAATAGTGGAAAAGAAAGATTAGAACTGAAGAGGTTCTCAACCGAATTGAAGAAAAGAAAAAAAAAAACATTCTGAAACATATGGAAAAAAAAGAGGGAAAATATTAGAACACTCGATACGACACGAAGACTTCTTCAGATATATAAATTAGAAGGAAATGTGGAAGGAACAAGAGGCCAGAAGGATCAAGCAAATAAAAGATAAAGTGGGTGTAGTGTCGTATCAAGAAGTGAAGGAGTTGGCTTTGAGAGAGATCAATGGAAGGAACTCCACTATAACAAATACATGTATTTTAAGAGCGACGCTCTTGTCGGTGATGATGTCTAAAATATAAAAAATCTTCAAACTGATTTAAAAACCGTAATTTTTTGAAGAAAATAGGGGTGTGTTTTGTGGAAATACTATCCAAATCTCAAATTACTACTCAAGGGCATAGGACACGACACACACTCAAGTTTAAAACAAGATTCAAACTTTATGACATGTAAGTATTGAATAGAATAAAAAGCGAATGCTAAATTACATGTGAAAAACAAATGCCATGACGATTAAGTCAATTGTTTTTTATTTCCGAACATTCAGGGAAATTAATATACATAAGGACATAACAGTTATTGTGTGACTTTAAAAAGTTAATAACATTATAAAAATGATAACTTTCTGATGCAACAGTAAAAAATATTGCATAGTCCCGTTTCTCCTTGATCGAGTTTAATAATGTTGGTTATTTAGAGCAAAGTCGGAGAAAGTAAGTCGTATTAAATAAGTAAAATAAAACCAGCTAAATATGTGCTCCAAATTTATCAGAAATCAAAACGGTTATGATCATTAATTGCTATCATAAGAATTAAACCTATACTGTATGCAGCATTTTTAAGATTACAATTTTTATAGATCATTTTTAAGATTATAATTTTATAAAAATTAAAATAATTAAAATGAAAATAGGTACGAAAATGCATTTTCGTATTCATCTATCTGATATTGTGTTATCTTATCTAGGTAACTACCTGTTCTGTGTTGATCAAGTTCTTTTATAGGATTCGTTTTTATTATTATTTATCAATTTTATTTTTATAATAAAGCTAGCTTTTCCCGCAGCTTCACCCGGGTGAATTTCTAGCGCGAACAGTTATTTTTGGGTTGAGAGGCATGTGTCCTTCTTCGTACTCCAAACTACACGTATGCATAATTTCAAAAATATTTGTTAAAAGAGATAACAAACAAACTAACTTTTGCATTTATAATATTAATTAGAATTGGTTAGGATTATTGCAATGTAGTTACAGAGTATATTTTACCGAGAGCGACTATCTCTATTGAATTATCCAGAAGACGTAAAGCTGTAGAAATATTATGATAACGAAAAAGTGATTATAGAAAGATACTTAATTATAGTTTACTTGAAACGGGAGCACATTTTAAACTGCATAAGTAATACCTACGTGTTAATTAGTAAACATTTCGTGACCGCATTGGAACCTATCCTTGTCAATAAATAGGTTTAATTGGTCCATTTTTACTAATAACTATGTCAGCTGGCCCAAGAACATACAATTACCAATTCATGAAGGTTTGATCACGGTAAGGCCAACCAGACCAGATTTAAATTGTGTCGGTTACGGCACAGATCACATAAATTGATTTTTTTGGACCCGTAAATACATTTTTTGCCGTCGAATAAAGCCACTTAAATGAAAATTAAGATTTTTGGATGGATGGATCTATCCATACTAATATTATAAATGTGAAAGGCCGTCTGTCTTTCAAGTTTTCACAGCTAAACAGCTGAATCAATTTTGATGAAATTCGGTAATTAAAGGTAGGAGGTAGGTATTCGATAGTTAAAGGTAGGAGTTCAAACATAGGCCCCTTTTTATAAATATATATCCCCAAAAACTGGCACTGAAAGTTTGTATGACATACACACCCGATACTTTTTGCCATAAGCGGAGCTGTAGGACACAGGTAGTCATCAATAACGCAATTTTTCTATACAGGTTTTGATGCAATTGGCACACAAGTAGAATATTACTTGGAGTAGGACAGATGGTACGTTGCATTTAGAAATCCCATAAAGTATGTAAGTATACAAATAGAAACTTGAAGTACATGAATGAAATAAATTAATTTAATTGTTCTTAATGATATACTGAGGGCAGTAATTGATCTGAATGAATGCCTATTGGTGAACTAAACGGTTCATTAAGCGGCAGCAGGACACTTATTGTTTCCTAATAAATATTTGTCTTCACAAATTATACTAACAGAGTTGCCTGCTTGGAATAATGCTACTCAGTATAAATTTGGTATTATTATAAATTACTTAGTAGTATAAAAAAAAAAAAAAAAGTTTGGATATGAGGGTGTGAGGATGTTTGACTCAATCTCGCAAATTCTACTCATGAATTTCGATTAAATTTTTATACATTGGTAAAATATCAAATTCCAGAGTAACACTGGAAAATACATAAAATCCCTCGGGGGCGTAATGCAGTCCAGCGCAGCTCGTTTAGAATGAGGTACTTATAAAATTCTCAACTAATAGGGGGACATTTATGAGAAAATAGTTCTAAGAAGTAATAGCTAACAAAATGTTAAGAAGAAATCATCTAATTATGTAGTATTTTTCCACGCGCCTAATATGTAGAAGATAAAATTATGGAAGATTTTTAATTCCAAACCTTTTTATATCGCACTACACGTGGAACGTGGAACACATCCAGCTACTCGCTAATCCTATACTTCCTACTAATATTATAAATGCGAAAGTTTGTGAGGATGTATGTATGTTTTTTACTCTATCACGCAAATCTTCTGGACGAATTGTTATGAAATTTGGTACAGGGGATGAATATAACCTGGAATATTCATCCCCTCATTTTATGCCGAAGTTCACATGGGAGCGAAACCCCGGGGCGCAGCTAGTGCTATATAATGGTGCAATATTTTTTTATTACAAATTAGGATTTCACGGGTCGCTTCAGGATTACAATACAATGTATGTTTTAATGCGGTTTACCTTGTTAACAAATATTCATATATTTAGGTACTTATATATTAAGGTACCTATTTTATTTAAAAAATATATTGCCTAAAATAACAAAAAAATATGTGCAAAAGGCGGACTTAACGCCATATGGCATTCTCTACCAGTTAAACATTAGACCCAACAGAGATAACAATCACAAAAGAAAAAAAAATTATACTACCTTTGTGATTTCAATAAATTATAATAATGAAGTAAAAATATTGTGGCCCAATAATTGGCTCAATAAAAAAGCTCCTCAATTGTTCAACATTAGGTGTCCGCCTGTTATTATGAGCCATTTGTTTTATAATCTTCGCACTAGGCTGGTCATATTCTGGCAATATATGCATTACGCACATTACCAGACAATGTACGTAATGTATCCAGTAAATGTTTCCTTATACTATTTAAAATCTATTAGCGTCAATTTATATGACCATCATCTCGTTACTTTTCAATTATGAAAAGGCGAAGACGTCACATCATATACATAAATAATAACAAGACTAGATGTAGCTAGCATCTTTTTATTCTTATTTATATTCTAAAAATATGTATATTTCAAAAGTTTTCCACAAAGTAAACTTTTTTTATTAAAGATTTGACAAAAGTGGGTCTCATTCCTATTAAGCAAAAATAACTTAAATATAAATAACATTAAAAGTAAATTATTCAAAAAATCTTATGACTTTAAAAGTGTGAAAAGAAACGTCATCTGTCGTAATTGTAGCAAGTGCTACGCGAAGCTACGAAACGTAGGCGATTAGGAAAATGAAGCTAATACAAATTTTCTAATTATTCAGTAAGCCATTATAGCATGAATTTATGCCATATCAATACTATCAACACAAAAAATTCCTAATTCAACCAGAAATGTTTTTGTCATTCATAATCACTGAACAGAATGTATGTGTTGCATAAAATTTCAGATCTATTTAAAGCGGTGTGCGTTTTCGCACTGCGTTGAAGTCGACGCCAACCTGCGATTATAAATATACAGCTACCTATCTATATATATTTGTATATATAATAGCATACACAATGTCGCCACTAGTCGCCACTCAGTACACGACGCACCTTCAAGGCCGGCCGCCTTTCGACTCGGCAAATTAACATATCATAATATAATAATAACAAATTGTAGCTAACTGTTGGAATGCAAAGATTTTCCTCCTTTAAAACTATACCTATTGTCTTAATTATTCATTATGTCGTTTTAATTAGCACGAAAATAGAGATCACTTTGTTGCATCTTACTCACAGTCGATTTCGTGTCATGTGGATGACTTGGAATTCTATTTCCACATGCAGAATATAATTTAAATGAGGTTTGGAAGGCTCTTGACTATATAGAAATATACATCATATGCTTAATAACAGGCAATACCATATAGGAACTTAATTTTTAAAATTATTTAAACATACATCTCGTAGTAATAAAACTGTGATACTTATAAAAGATTCAAATTCAGAATTTCGCAATTCTAACCAAGATGAGTGATGAATACCAAAGAAAGCTATAAGGGCCGATTGGTAAACCACCAACCACGGGTCAGTGAACGTTGGTTGGTTCAAGCAATGGACTGACTGCATGAGACTGGTATAGGAAATAGCGCGAAAAGGGACAGGCTAATCTATTTAAAATGTTTTTAACGACTGAATTTATTTGTAGTCAAAATAATGAATGATAATGCATCAGAAGGGAAAATGCAAGGCAAATGATCGAACCGTAAGTCTAGTTTTAGTAAGTTTTTGGTTCTACCGAGAAACGAAACTGAATAAATCGGTCGTTTATTTGGTAAAGATAAAATCACAGGTCACCTTGTCGTGCGAGTCAATATAGGAATGACAGCTCGACTGTTATTAATGGCACGGACAAATGTTGTATTAAATTGATTTGTGTACTTCCTGTGCAGTAAGTACTTGGACCTATTAATGGTACTACTAAATATTTACTCACTGTCGATGCCTTAAAATTATTCTTAAAATAAATCATTCTTATCGAGTGTGTAATTGGCAGTGTGAGATAGTACTCAAGTCGCGTAAGGCATATTAATTTATAGGTGTTTTCGTTATATTCACGAAATACGAAATCGCAAATCACAACAACGTCCTCTTCGCACGGTCATTAATTTTAATTTTGATACTCTGAATATAAGATTAGATTTTTGTATCTCACAAGAGCTTACTGGCTTTTTTCGCAGTCCAGAATACCAGATACAAATTTGCAAGTACCTAAAATATAATCATTTTTAGTTATTTTTCTCACGATTTGAATTTGGAAACGTCTGTTTCCAGCCATCTATGTGCCACAGAGTATGATCGAAAACGCCCGGCCTTCACACGACATGCCACGTAGTTAACAACTGAGCTAAATGGCAGTCGGACGAAGTTCAATGCTTGTAACGGGGACACCTTAAAAGGCCTCAGAAGATTTTTTGGACGAAGAAGTTACTTTTTCAATGCAACATCAATTAGATCTAGAAATAAAAAATATGAAAATATTTCATTAGGTACTTATATTTCAATAAATTAATTTGCTTCAAAATTGCTAAACGTTATGAAACGTCTACACATCTTTCTACAACATGTAAATGATTATGATTATAATATTGTCAGTTGATTAATCCTCTTATCTTCAATAAAAACTCAGCTTTAATGCTATGCGAAATGATTGGACAGATAAGATGACGATACTTATTACGTAACACGATTCCATAGAAAATTCTCGAAGCAAAATTAATTGTAAAATTTCATCGTCAATAGAACGCAATTATTATTATAAAATTCAATCATGGGTTGAGGCGCAGTAGAACTGGATTGGCGACGGCGCAGGGCGCGGCGTGGCGGAGGCATGGCGTGACGCTGACGACGGCGTGACGTCGCGTGACGTGACTGCGCCGTGTCAGCGTAAACAATTTGTTGTTTGTAAACATTGGACGTAAACACTGCCATGCTGTCAATGTTTCTAAGAACATCTGGTACGGATTACGTGGATGCACATTCAGTAGAAAAGGAGTGTAGTGAAAGTCGCAAAATGTGACACTTAGGTACGCAAAATAATTTCCCCAAAACAACCTTTGTATTTTAGGCATCTATCTACTAATAAATTACTATTACATTTAATTAATTAATTTACATAACGTGAAGTAAAATATCTTAAGTTAGAAATACGTATCTTTTCTAAGACCATGACTTTTAATTCTTGTTGATCCAGTTCTGCTAAATCAATTCCTCTTAAATTCACACATATATTTAAAGTTATACAACATTAGAACAACTTTTTATTGAATACATTCAAGTGAATTAGTGTAGTGAGATCAGTAATTAGCGATTGCCTCACTGAACGCTTTCACAAATCAGCTGATGCAGTTAAAAATGTTGCTAGGTGAAGAATGTGAAGATATTTGATATATGAATCACATTACTAGATTCTACAACAAATTATAGGATATTTATTTGTGGATATTCCCGTTTACATTCATGACTTCCATTACTACTCAAGGAAAAATTTAAGGTAAAAACCTTGTCGTTTTACTTCCTGCGGCCGGTCAGACGTCAACCCTCTTTGAGAATGTTGTTGTTGCCTCTCATCTGTCAGGACTTTTTCATTACTTGTCTCACACGACTACCACCGGAGGTTACGGAGTAGCCCATTCTAGGATACTATATGACGACCATACGACGCATAAAACCGCAACAGATTATAAAACAAACTACGCAACAAAAAATGTAATAAATTGCGTTATAAAAATACTATGCCGTAGATAAAGACTGTTTTGCATTTTAGATTCATTTGGGTTAGTTCGTTCAGGCTTTATATAGCATCTTTTATGGAGTTCAGATAACATTATCTACTTATTAGATATCACAACATATTGAAATCAATAATCCTAGAAGTGTGTGAAGTGGGTTTCTTTTTCTTCTTTGTGGCTAGTGAAGTGCGTTTGCTGCATCTCTCCTTATTTAGTAAACAAGTAAGTACAACTAAAAAAAATATTTTTTAACAATTTTCATAAAAGTTCATGGAGACAATATTATGTATACTTTGTACAACGAACTACAACAAGTAGTTCGTAATATAAATAATATATGTAGGTACTAAATTGATCATGAAGTCATCATGATAATGCCAAAATGTTGTGCAAAGATAATGCAGATTAACTAGGTACAGTATATGAGTATTATAGATGTATAAGCTCATACAATAATATAATCTTCTGCATTTATGTAACAAACATTTATTTACAAATTAAATATCGAATCGATTTTACATTATCCATTAATATCCACGGAATATAAATACATTTCAAATGAATACATTACGTATAAAGACACGTAAATACACCATAAAATGTAAATTTTAACACGTCAACGAAGTTGTATTCACAATAATATTCTTATAGACCTCATACTCCATTAGTATGGAGGTATTACCAGTTGCTGCTATCACTCATTCAGACTAGGTATAACGTTTTTCATGTCACATTGTCTTGCCGGATACAAATACCATGGAAAAAACCATAGCGGACCGTTGGCTTTTCGTCCGCCATCAAATTTCTACATTCTTTTGCACCTCAATTCATGGACATATACCTACGGTATGTATCAGTCTGAGACGTCTTTAACACCATTGATTTAGAAGCTAATATCGAATGAACTGCAATATCTATTAGTGGAGTTGAGTGACCGTGAAGTGCTAATTTGACAGTGTGAGAAGACCTTTTGCCAAGAATTTCAGTGCTGAGATATCAAGAGAATTAGTGGTCAAATGGACATTTACGGATTTTTGTAAATACGTAGTAAAATATTAAGTTAATTTGATATAAATAGATATGAACTATTTTAAAATGCAGAAATTTATTAGTCAACTGTATTCCTTTTATTCATGCTCGTTGTCTTTGGCCTTAAGATGTCCTCTAGAGAATCCTCTATCGATACAAAATCTATTAAAAAACCGTGGTGAGCTAACTAGTGTGACTTATTGCCAATTTTGCAAATATAATTCTTTATTATAAAGTATGACGTTATCCCCAGTCACTCATCCAAGATTTGTGTGAAAGAATTTTCTCTTACATGCATGTAGGTTGTAAAGCCATTACCAAATATTTGGTTATATCAGTGAAATAAATCACTTTTGTCAAATAACTCCTACATACTCCTTAAAGTCGCAAATATAATTGTCTAATTCAAGATTACGGTTTTATGGACGAGTAAAAAGAATATTAATCATAATCTCTTCGGTAAGGGCTTGAATTATGCCTCTTTCTTATGACGTTTCCCTCCGTTTCCTCATAAACCGGTTGCAATGGGAACTTGCATTCATTTTGCGCGTACCCATTTTGGTCACTTTTCCTAAATTCCAAGGCCACCAACAAAACATAATAGATCCGTTACAACATCTAAATAATTGTTTTTTTATAACTATAATTATGGAATGTCCATTTCTCTCCGGCATGTTTAAATTATCGTGTTGGATCGATCAACTTTCACTGGAGAATACGAGATTGCTACCGGATTGATGCGACCCCGAAACTTTACGTCTCGAGCTCGAAATAGAAATTGGTTCGTAAATCTTTGACGCTGACTTCATTGAAAAGTTTCGTTGAGATCACCTGATGATTGAAATTTACAAATAAATTTGGTAAATTATAAATAGCATAATTTATGTCGGTTCAAATTTAAAATTACATTTCCTTTGAGAAAACATCATTGAAAGCTTTAGTTTCTGTCGTATTTAGACCTATGTTTTTTTTAATGTGCGATTTTGAAACAGGTCTTATAATCTCACAAGCAGTTTCTAGTGTGTCCGGTTGCATCCCGCAGCCTGCACACGGGTAGCATTGATGCATTTAAAACTGGAATTACTTGTATTTATTATTTAAATTTTAAGATTATACTTTATATTTGTATAAGTTTGCTATGAACTATGTACTTAAAAAGATTTATTTATATAATGATAATTGTGATTTTATTGCTTATTCATGATTGACTATTAAGGATAACATTATAACACGTTTTCTATTGTATAAAATATTATTGTGTAGACCTCAGAATTTTCATGTCAAAAAACAAGAATATATAAATATTCCAATGATATGTACTTAAATCTTAAAGGACTTTGAACACACGGCCTAAACCTAACGTGGAACGTGTGAACGTCACGTGAAAATATAAATAATTATTTTTAATTTTAAACTATCTGCTGATAAAAAATCTGCTAGGAAACTAAAGAATATTTTTCGAGTTGTGGATGACTACAAAAATAATCTAAACTTTAAGACCGTTTTTAAGAAACTCGTGGAAGGATTTTTCCAACACGGGACCATTAATGTTTAATCAAAATCATGTCTAACGCGAATGACTAATGCTGCTTGATTATACATAACAATTTTGTGTTATTTATAACAAATATATTTATAGAAACTTTTCCGCTTAAATAAACTAAATTGTATTGCAGTCCTTAGACCGGGTCTATAAATCAGGCACTTTATAATAAGTTCTTCATAGGCTAAAGACGTAATTGCTAATTATCATAATCATCAGCTCACGACCGGTTATGATAATGCCGCTTCGATCACATTGTGTAGCTGCTTCTAACGTCGCGTAGAAAAGTGAAATAATTCATTCGAACACAATTTTATCCGATTTCTAAAAAAGGAGGAGGTCCTCAATTTCGTCGCGATCTATTGTTTTTTTGATGTATATTACTTTATTACGCGACGACTGCTGGACTAATTAACAATAATTAAAAATTTTGTTTGGTTGTGAAATTAACACCAATACTGAAAGTCGTTTCCAACTATGAAATATTTATTAATTAGCCCTGTTATTCATAAAAAAGGTAAAAATACTTTAATCTAACGTATGTTGTGTCTAGTTCTATCAATGTCAATTTTTGCTTTATCTTTTTTATAAATAACATGGCTAATTATTAATATTTCATAGTTGCAGCCTTAGATTGTATCTGACATTTGATAATTTTCTGCCTGATTGTACTTGAAGCACTCAAAAGGTCATCCAGTGGGCAGCAAGATGTGTCGCGGTAGGAAATCGACAATCTTCATATTCTTAATTTGATGATTAACGCGATTAAAAAGACTCTTCTAATTAAGGTCGTGGCCCTACAGTGACATGGATAAATTAGCATAAATTACTTTATTATACATTTGATAAGGTTAAAATTAGATTGGTTGGTTAATGTAATGTAAATGTACCCATAATTTCGTTCGTATGAGGGCTAACGGTGATGTTTCATTTTATCATAATAGATAAGATTTAAATAATTGTTTTCATACTTTTTTAACCCAAAAAGATAAACTCAATGATTACTATTTAATACAATTTCTTATTATTTCAATATATTTAGATAACGTCAGTCATGAGACTGGTATGACAGCCGCATTAATTTCGAGCAAATCCACGGGGTTTATCTAGTTAAACGTAAAGTGAAAAAATATGTATTGATTTAATTAAGTATAAGTTTATTAAGGAAACAAACAGTTACAAGCAACTTCGTCAACAATTTGATTAATGTCATATTCCAAAATAATTGTAAAATATCGCGAAGAGCTCCTCCTTTTTTGAAGCTGGCAAAAAAAATGGTATGCGATATGAGAAATCAGTAAGTATATATGATGCTATAATATATCCTAGGGTACATTAATGAAGTTGTATTGAAACAAGTGCAATTCAGATCGATGGCGGTGGCGCTATAAAATGGAATATTTTATGCGATTTAAATTCAAACCGGTTTTGAATACGTTGGAGCCATGGCGAAGTGGAATTTTTTACCGTGATATCTGTACGATGTTGTACTATATATGACGACATATCTACAAAAAAGATCCATACATATTGTGATGATATAAAATTATCTAATTTTGTAAAATTCGTTTTTTTTTTGGTGTTACGTAAATTCTTCTCATATCTTATAACTCTTCGAAGGCGATTCGCGACTAAACGCGGCATCGAAAGAAATCAGTAAATTCCGTAATAACCGAATTTTATATATCCGCTATAAGCAGTTTGGGGCACAACACTGCCTTGGTCGATCGCGCGAGTCATTTCACTAAATCCAATACATTTTTTATTCATGAAACGATTGGCGTTTGTATGTTAATTCACAGCGAAGGTCCCGGCTTGAACGGATGAAATATTGAATTATTGCCGAAAGTCGGGGATATATCCGAGGTCTGGGCAATATTAATCCGTCGCCCTGGGGTTGGCAGGAATTCAAATAAATCGGGCCTGTGACAAACAAGACGTATAAATCAATCAAAGCAAGGTGGCACTGCAACCTATTGCAGCCGCCGCAGCCCTCCCCTCGCCAACCTCAACCTCTTTGTATATCCAAGAAAAATTGTATCGGAAAATTTATTGCCAAGGTTAACTAAACTCGTTAAGACTTTTCAGGTAAAATGTTATTTATAAGTTCTGATTTATGATTTCTTATCGGGGTCGTGCGAACCTGGCAAATTAAAAAGGTGATACTGTATCAACTTTAGCTAAGAAAGTACCATGGAAATACTATAGTTATTCTTACATAATATAATATTTAGATTAGTATTAATCATATGTTTTACATTAGACTTCTTTGTCATTTTGGGATTGAACATGTCAGTCATTTACACCATAAAATACAAATATCAGTAACTAATAAAATAATAAAACTCAATTTGCTTAAATTAAGTAATTTTATTCAAAATACTTGGACATTTAACAAAGTATATATCATGTAATGTTGCTCACTAACATTACTAATTAACTATCCGGGCAAATAAGTATATCTACCTAGTAATGAAAATTAAACACGATCAGCCTAATTTGTTAGAGCTATCTTAAATTAAATAAAGAGGCAAAAACTTTCCCGAGAGTCAATTTAGTTCGATAACATTAAATAAACGATATCAAGGCCAGTTGCTATCCAGAACTACTCCTCCTACTAAGTAATGTGCTTCGAACCATAACATCGCTTTTACGCTATACATTGCTCTTTAAGACCAGCTGCGAATACAATTAATATGTGTACGCAAAGCAATATAGATAGCGGCAAGAATAGTTACACTTTCAGAAACATTTGATAACGAAATCACTGGTGCACGTCACCCTGTGCGTTGCCATGTGACTGATAAGATAATGTAAAAGTACTTTATTCGACTCTAGTTGAATCTCGTAGAAATCTATCAAATGTTTCGTTTTATTTTACATAACTATTCACAATAATCATCAGTTCTTCCAGAGAAAAAAAAATATAAAATGTGTTATTAAATCGTGTCAATGAATAGTTTAGTCAAACCCATGCGAGTAACGCTAATGCTAATAATAATATAATATATAAACTATACATGAATATCAAAAGATAATATGTAAACATTCCAAATTTCACATATTTTTCATTAGGTACGTTAGTGAATTTCTCTAATATATTTAGTAAAATGCCAACGTCTTTGTTTCAGTACTCATCCTTAAGAGAAGTGAAGAGAAGTCACGTATGGTGGCTTTTTACTATAATAGTGGTTTCGCATACCATTGAGCTGTCCACCGAACATGTTTTATAGATCTGTTTATGAGGACGAGATGAGACGCAGTATTTTAATATTCTACGAATCATGTGAACTTGTGCTGAGGTACCTACTATGTTCAGATATATAAAAAACATTTATCGCATAAGTATTTAACAAAGTAGTATCATGATACATATGTATTATGTATACTGAAATTTCCATACTTATAAATAATTAGTACTTACGTAATTTTCCTAGTACTGCTTGTCAATACAATTTTGTTGCCTCTTCATCTTATGACGTATATACATTATTAATTGATTATTAAAATTTGTATATTAATCGCATCTTATAATAACCGTAACTTGTATAACAGAACATATGCGTCATCACCCAATAAACACAATACGCAAATGTTTTCGTTTTGTGTTGATCTTAGACACAATATTGTTTTCTAATACACTGCCTGGTGTTGACAGAAGGGACAAACCCAAAAAGCGCTGGCAAAATATCGACATGGCGCAGCAAATGCGTGCCAATGGTCTGACAACGAAACTGAAGGCGTACGTACTAATATGAAGAGGAGACAAAATAGTAAGCTTGCAAGCTTTCGCAGTGTCCGTTTCTTGTGGCTGAAGTATGAACCCAAGCACTTCGAGGTCTACACCTCGAATCTCTCTATAGAGATTAGAGGGAGAGAAAAATATTTTTCAAATACAATTTAATTGAATTAATTAAATACTTTCATGTAAACATTTTGACGAAGCTTGTGGCGGATACACTTCTGTAAAGATGTCGACGGAGCGTGTTGATAGTAAGATAAGTCTTTAAGATAAGACTTTTAATCAATATTTTTTTATTGAAATAATTATTTGTTTTATATGACATTTAAATTTAGTATGAATGAGCGTCATCTCGTTTGTTATCACTAAACCGTTGTATAATGTAAATACTGCTGTTATCTCCTAGTAAGATGGCGACCGTGTAAATCAATGTAACCTCAATTACTTATTAAGAAAGGCTGGAAATTTCCAATTATTAATTAACTGCGGTATCTATAATGCAGTTATTAATACGTTTTCAATTAGTTTCTACTTTGGTTCTAAAATTTAGATTATTGTTATAGAACATTTGTTTGTTATCTTCATATACATTGTACTATATTCTCCCTTCCATTATTTTAATACATTTTTCAAGTAATTAAAACTAATGTTTTTTCAGTCACATGCTGTTTTTTTATGTGGTGTTAGAGGTAAATACAGGACTGCATATCTTATTACTCGTATTTTTTCAATTTAAAACTCTGGAGAGCGCGTTTATAATTCATTGTTAACCTCTCATTGGTATAAAAGTTTATCAACACATTTTCTATCTAATGACTGCTATTTAGAAGATCGCCCTACACGATCACATCGTCAATGTAAGGTAAGGATCGCGAGATGGTGGAGGCGTATAACGGTGCGGAGTAACGGTAGAATTTCATTTGCTATTCAGAAACTACTCCAAACAGGCTACACGCGGATTTTTGTTCAACAAATTAGCTAGGCTTTTCATCTTCATCACTACATAGTATAAAATAAGGTCGCTTTCCGTTGTCTGTCAGTTCCTATATATGCTTAGAAACTTCGCAACATATTTTGATGCGGGTTTTTAATAGTACATTCCCTGACGAAGGTATAATTTATTATGGTTTTTACCCGAGCGAAGTCGGGACGGGCCGCATTAACCGTAGGTACTAATAAACTATAAGACGTAATAAACTAAAAGTTCTGTTCATAAAAATATCATTATGAGCTCCATTAAAAGTTACATTTTATGGTGAGTTTTCCATTGGACTGTATGCAATAGTTTTATTTTTACGAGTAGTATAGATATTGAGTTAATATATTCTAATACTTGGATTACACCTATACTTTACAGCAACATAGTACTTCTGAAAAAAGGTGACAAAGCCAAAAAAATGTGATATTTTAATGGGGCAGATGGTTCATGCATCGAATTGTCTTTTTGACATGGGGTGAATAGTTGAATTAGATCGGGTGCGTGTCTGCTGCATGCAACCAGAACAAAGGCTGGTTGGTGGAAAAAAAGACAGCCAGGACAAGTAATACCTACTACGGTATGGAATCTCATATGTAAGTATAAGAAAGTCTAATTATGGAACTAGGTATTTTATAGGAATTTTAGTTTAAATTTAGGATTCATACACGTAAGTATGAACTTGAAAATCCATCTCACTCATTTGTAATGAACTCGGGGCATGTATGAATGCGACGCACTGTTTCAACAGTTTGCTAATTAACTGAGCTCACAATTTGACTAAAGAAGCTGATCGACCCTAGGCTCTATTTCTTTAGACTTAAGACATTAAATTCGAATGAAACTAGCTTCATTATTGAATGGGTATTGTATGCGTAAACATTAATCAATGCCATAATTTGAAGGTCACCGCGATCGTGTTAATGCACAAATTTTCTTTAAGCTACTATTTAATATATACCCGCGATAACTAAAATAGCACCAATCTGACCAATTAAATCTGTTGAGCAATACAAAGCACAGCATCATCATTTCTTAAAACCATTCAGTACCAATTTAATTCTCCTGTAACTTCGGTGTGGATATATATTTTTTTTGCCACAACCCACAACGAACACAAATCAACGTCATCCAATGACCATGAAAATGATATCCATATCAAATAGTTGATACGTAGTTTCCATTTACTTGTTTCTTACATTTTTCAAAGAACCAAGCCTTCTGTAGCAGCAATGTATTATGTCCATATGAGTTTTATCGCACGAAGCTTCGACGATCGTGTATGTAATAGTGTTTTTATTTATCATTTTATATCGGTCGTGGTGTCTCGTGTCAGAGCTCGGATTGAGATAGCATATGCCACTGCGCAGTACATCGAACGACCGAAATGATACGTAGCGTTCCAAGGAAGATAATGGTGGTGGGCGTCAAAAATATCTTTAAAATGAATTCTTTAAGTCTGTTTAATGATGACCAAGGAAAATTCTTGGAACTAATTATATACTACTCATAGTTCATAATATTAAAGAAAAATATTTACTTTACGATCAAAGTTTACTAATGTATTAACTAACGTATTTAATGTTGATAAAATTGAGTAGTTGGGCATTAATTATCAATAATTATATTTTATTACATGTTAAGAAAAGTTTTAATAGAAGTTTACAGCTCAGACAAAATGTACTCTTGGCTAACAGTAGGCACTTTAGGTATATCATATTGCACAAATAATCATGAAACATTCCAGGAAACGCTTGAAATAATTGTAAGCGTCATCAACACAAGCCAGACTACGATTAGAGGAAAATATTGATGTAGGTACTTCCTATTTTACAAAATAACTATACTAGTGAATAATATGTACCATTACTCCAATAGTACGAAAGGATTAGTCTTATCAATAATGGTAACGTATTATACTTTGCCTTCACAGCGAGATCTAAGCAAGAACATAAAACAATTGCTTAAACGAGCAGAAATTACGTATATATATATATATATATATATATATATGTATAATATTTGCATATTTAGAAGCCCGCGAGCGTGCTCTGTGACTAGGAGCATATTTAAAGGTACGCTATGGTAAGGATATAATTTATCAGGCACGATCAAAAAATCATAATTTTATTCATAACTCAGCACCGCGCACTAGTTTGCTGCGTTCCATTCGGGAAGTCATAGTAATTTGAACTTTGTTGATGAGGTACCATTTTTATGATTTTCCAAGATCAATTCATAGAGTTCACTATTATTATTGTATTGATCTCCTATTTCTTGATAAGGATAAAGAAATACTAAGCATTAAAGAAAGTTTGACAAGCAAACCGTGCGTAGCAGAAGCAACTACAAAAGATAGAAAAAGTATAACTTTGCATCATATGTTTTAAATATATGTATAACGTTATTTTCTAAGTATTAAAATGTAATGGATAAGTTATTTCTATAAGTTTTAAAAACTACGGAAGACTCACAAGTAACATTATCTAATATTTTGTTAATAATTTTTACGGAGTACATTTTATTGCGCTGCTTTGAATTGAAGCAAAACAAGCGGATTTCCCCCAATCGGGAAAATTGATTTAAATAGGTAGCTCGTCTATTTGTAATAATAGATATTTCTACACATTAGCATATAACTTTATCATGGTTTGATAGAAAAACCTAAGATAAGCGTGTATTTGTTACTCCTTGAACAAAATCACTGAAGGTTAAATTTTTGAACACATGTAGGTAGTAATTAAAGTAGAAAATAATGTTTAGTACTTAATTGATCGATCGATTTTTGATCTATCTAAATTTTAGATTTTTTTAATTTTATTAAATATTTTTAAAATAAATTAACTATATAAAATTCTTACCTTCCATCCAGCTGAAGAATTGCTATCTCCCTTATCTTTAAAGTATGGCACATTCTGGACCATCCACTCGTAGATCTGCGACAAGGTGAGCCGGTTGTCCTGAGCTGAGGTGATGGCTTGGGTGATGAGATCTGCATATGAGAGGTTTCCCCAGGCATTGCGTCGGGAGGAGTTTTTCTTTGCGGTCACTGCCGAGCTTGGTAGGGGAGGGGCACCTAAAATAGGCGAAAGTTTTGTGTTTTTTCAATATTTTAATGCAAAATCATAAACGAGAAATACATTTTTTTAAATGATTATTTATAATGTCCAATGCACGATGATTAAGAATACGTGGTCACACTCATTGATGTAGCGGCGGTACTTGCCGTCACGTCGCATCTGTCAAAATAACAAATTTCTTTCCAAAGAAGTTGTGGTCCATTCTAATCTCATAAACATGGTGTCCTGACTGAGCCAGCACCCTCGCAAGCTCACGAGGCATTTGCCACACCCGAGACAACCATAGGCATAATAACCTCGAGCATATATAGCACACCATAAGGTCGAGCGTGCCTCAGCCCGAGCCTTGCGACTGCCTAGTCAGACCAGACTAGACCGTCAGAACCCATCTAAAATCTGTGATAGATGAGTCAATTTATTTTTACCATTACTCCTTGTATATACACAAAAAAAAACAATGACACAAACAAATACTACGTTGTGTATTATATAACTATTTCCGAAAACCTTAGGAGAAAGTTAAAATCGTATCTATTAGAATCCGTTGACTTCTTTTGGATCAGCTTTAGTATTTAAATTATTTAGAGGTGACGTAAAAGGTGATAGAGATGGTCCTTTCCCAAACTTTATATAGAAACTTGGGCTCAAAATGCCCTGAAACGTTGTTGGTGGTTTAATATAATTTGTAAAAAAAATTTTCTCTCATGGAATTGTTTAGCCCAATTAAAACCCGGATCTTGGTTAAAATATTAAACGAATGTCAAATAACACGCGTTATTTTGTATAATGTATATTATAACGAGTATTTATGAATGATTGCAAAGATCATCGAAACCGCCTATTTCCTATTATTTCCTAATTTAAATAAGTAGTAATTATTGTAGTCATAACAATTTGGGATTGATTCTTAATATTGAATGCTGTTGGTCTATACTTTTTGGACTATAAATTGGACTATAAATGTGGTAAGTAATATATCTAATACTTTATATATTTTAATACCCACCTAAGTAAATACAATACACTTTATGTGTATTTTAGAGCTGCATTGCTTATAAATATCTCCTACTATTTTTAATACTCCATCTAATTATCTTGAATAGTTCCTTACATACGCAAATTGTTTGCTATCAATGCAAGTTACGACTATAGAATTGTTGATGTTTACGTTGTAGATAATTTGGAAATATAAAATGTGTTATGTGTAGATATTTTTTTATGGTCGATGTCTTAGCAATTTATTTTTATTAGTCTAATGTTTTTCTTTTATAAAATTTCCGTTAAATTTTAGTAAATTAATGTTTTTGCTCTGATTTAATAAACTTTTGATTTAATAAGTTTCTTTCATACATTGTTTATAATTAATTAATCGCAAAGTCTGTGTATTCCGTCCTTAATTTTGGCTACTAACCTAACACTCACTAGTCCTTACTACACTAGTCCAGTATACCTATTCTATAAGGAAGTCCCCTTGTCGCGTCTGTCTGTCTGTATAAACACGAACTACCGGACGGATTTTATTTAATAGGATTAGAAATTAAGATAATTTATTTGGTTTTACCCGAGCGAATCCGGGACGGGCCTCTAATTAATTTTAAAATAACTGAACAATTATTAATTTCGAGGTTTTTACAAATAAAATGAACTAAATAGAAGCAAATACTTTTATCATTCCATGGATTTCTGCTTACGTCTATGACATACTAGGTATGTATTTTTAACGTTTTCCGATGTCTTTTGCTTAAATAAATCCAAAGTGCAAATCTCGTCACATATTTTTAACATAATTTGAATAATCTTCAAATGAAATGGCATTAGTGTAATAGGGTTTCTGTTGGATCTCCTTTTTTTAAATTTAAGTAATTATAACCGATCAATGTTCTGTGTTTATTTTTTAGAACCAGATAATGTCGATAACATTGTTTTTGTGTATCATTCATTATCTGCTCTCCGCAAACTAGTGGGAATGTAAACAAGCAAAATGACGTTCATAGGAATTTATTTGTTTTTTTAATTTTGACAATATTCACGACACCCACTGCTGTTTTTTTTGTCATCTAGATTTTATGCATATGGGCGACCTCAATATAGCACGCAACGATAATTCGTTGCAAACAAGCAATATTTACCCGCCAAATTCTGAGTAGAATTCTTCTTAGAGCCTGTGTCATCAGCGGGGTCGACATAATTATCTGGCCTCGGCAGTGGCCACGTGTTTGAGCGTGCCCTAGTTTGTGGTTCAAATCCAGCTTCTACGAGTTCCCCTAGAGGTTCTAATTCGCCCATTTGGCCCTCTAACTCCGCAAGACCCGTCTGTGAAGACCACGGGCTTTGGTAATTACCGCCTCCTTGTAATGACATCTCGCCGTCTCGATTTCGATCAGTGGAAATTTTTGGAAGGTGTGTCGGTGCGAGCGCTCACCGGCGCGTGCCGACACCGGCCATTAGCATCTCAGCGTGTTCTCTTTTCGGATTTTTAACTGATTTCTTTCTATTTCCAGAATATAGTCGGACCTGAGCCGTGATCCGGAGAGGTTATCTGTCTTCTCCTTATCGGCTATGTTATTCGAAGCCAATAACATGTGGCGTCTCACTGTTCATAACAGCAATGTGCGCAGAGAGCTTCAGCCGTCGGACCGCTCCCGAGAGGCGATTTTCGCTAAATATAAGCGCGGGCGAGGCGGGGGCGGGGCAAGACCACGTGAGCGCGACTACGCGCCGATTTTCCAATTCATCACTGGCGGACTAGAGGCGCGATAACCTTGTAACGTGGCTAGTATCGGCCCGAAACACCAAATTTTGTCTCGTAATATAGTTACCGTCCTCGATAGTCCTGTTTATATACCACTGCGCAAATCGGGCGTCCGTTTATGAGTTCAGCCACGACTTTAGAACTTTTCCACACTATCTAAAAAATTATCACTTGATATTTTCTCGAAGTGTCCGCAAGTCAATCGGATAGTTAGAACGCACTGAAGGTAGGACACTGGAAGTTCGCTCTCAAAAGTCCACGCGGTTGCGACTGTTGCTACTGCGTAATAAGCTGAGTGTGGTGCTAGGCACGGCGATTCGTCCTCGGCCGCGAGCGGTCGCACGTACACTGAACCGCGGTAGTCGCGAGGCGCGTCGCTCGTGCGAATTCCGCTCGACGGGCGCCGCGCTGGCCGCGGAGGCGGCCGGAGGGAGGCGGAGGGAGCTCGCTGATACAAGTGGCGTCGTGTGACCGAGCGGACGCCTCTGCTCGCCATTTCGACCGCACTCGCCGCGCCGGTGACGACCGCCAACACGAATACTACGCGTTCTCCTGTCGATCTTTCGCTTACTTTTAGTTCCAAATTCCTTTCATAGCTCATTAAAGCGTATAATTTGTTTGGAAGTTTAAGCCGTTAATAAGGTTTTAACTTTATAAGCTTTATGACATCATATGATTGCGTTCTTATCAAAAGAATCGCTGTATGTAGTTCTTAATTAGGTAGGTTTCGTTTGTTTGAAACTTCTGTGATTTTTCTGGATCTGCATCTAATTTATTTCAAAAGGATTTTAATGCGCTGAAGGGAATTGTCAATATTGTCATATTATATTTACCTATTTATATAATCTATATATTGAGTTTTCACCAAAACCTTTTACGAACTTAAACTACGTTTTACTGCTATTTTAAGAGTACCTATACTATTATTTATAAATTGTAATTGCATTTAGATGGTCTAGGTTATTATTAATTTCTTCATTTGCATAATACCTACCTAAATTTGTATGGATCTATGTTACATATACACCTATAATAGGGGAATGCATGTAATATTTGTAAAAATCAGACTGCAATATTTACTTACACTTAACCTTTTACTAATATATGTGTAAATATATTTATCTACACATTTATTTTTTAAATCATTACATTTATTCATAAACCAAGCTGAATATACAATAAACTACCTAATAACAATGTACTAAAATATGTCTTGTGTGTTTCATTGCACGTAATAACTACAACCCTCAGCCATGAGGAAAATGACTCTAAAGAAGAAGAAATATCTATTTGTAGCAGAAATATTTCTTTACTCAGTATACCTACTCCATTTTTTTTATCCTAATGGAAAACTAAAATAGATTTTCCATTCGAGCAACTGCGTCATAGTTTTAAAACATTATTCCCAAAATATTACTTAATACATTTTCAGAATATCTAATCTTTCAGATATAAAAAAAATGCTAAGTTTGAAGTTAGTTATAAGTTACTGTGAATAATATTTCATTCATAATTGAGCGAAGTCAAATCAATCGAAATTGTGTTATTCCATTGTAGATAATTATTTATTATCTACAAATATAAAATTGTTTTAGTTTCATTATTATACCAGGACTGGCATATCTTTTTCTCTATCAAAGCATTTTATTATTCATGAATTTTTAAGTTGAAAAGTAAAGAGTTCGTAGCGTTTTCGTAGAGGGTCTACGAATCTAAAACTAATATAGGTAATTGTGGTAATTAACGAATCTAAATTTGCGAAACATTTTTTAAATATATATGAATATTTATTGTTGGTTGTATGTCATGATTTACAAGTATCCTTTTGTTTCTCTTCAAATAAATTTCATTTATTTATTTTTTCCACAAGATTACGTAATTTATTTTATTTTCAAAACAAATTAAGCACTGAAAAAATATATCCTATCTAAAGATAAAAAATAATTAATTAATGTAGTTCCAGTAATTAATCTTTCTGAATGATGCTGATACCACTTTCTCACTAAACCAGTAGTGAGAATGTGGTATCTGTATATGGTGGCGTCGGTAATAGATTTGGAGGGTGTCCCAATACAATTAAAACATCTAAATGGACATTAGGTGAGATTTACCGGGATCACATGTTTGGTTCACTGAGGGTTGAGAAGGTATACTATGGCTGGCTATAGATATTGAAGATCAGATAGTACCTATTTCGATATGTAGGATTGAAATGTGAGTCATGAACTCTTTTATTTGTGTAACTATAAAAATTTTACAAATTTATATAAAGCCACATTGTATGTGAAAGTTTGATAGCTATCATGAGCAGAGGCTTATTTACACTCAGGCGTAAAGCCATCTTTGATCAAATTCCTTAGCGAAACTGCGTGTCATAATATGCATGTCTTACTTGTGGCTGACTACTAAAAGACACATAGTCTATGTAGCAGATAGGAAATAATAGCATTTTCAAGTAGGGTTGTCGTCAGGCAGGCGACCGGTTCGATCATAACCGAATTTTAATGCATTTTAGGGTTATTTTTTACGCAAACCGTCATGGCTCTAACCTGCTTCGCGACGTCTCTGCTTGGATTGCACCTGGAAACAGGGCAGATGACAAAGAGATTATTATTCTAAACTTATATGATCAGATGTACCATTAAAACGAAATAAAATGAATACTAGTTCTTGACCGCGGCTTCGCCCGCGAGATTTTCCTTCGGAACCAATTATTTTTCCAGGATGAAATGTATCCCATATCCTATGTCCTTTTCTTTCTTACTTACTAAAAGAATGTGATAATAATGTACTATATGATACAGTTTTGTTGGAAATTCAGTTGAAATTCTTATTTATGCTCTTTGATTTGTCATTTGTAAATTGTTTTAGATAATTACATTTATCAAAACACGAAGATATACCTAAGTTCAGAGTCCTAATCATTTACTTACATTTGCATGAATATTTGGTATAACCTAATATTATTTAACTTATCCTTTATTTAACCTATTATAACCTAATATTATATCATATATACATTTAAACTTCAATATTTTAAATATGAATATAAACTTCATTTTATGACTCAATCTAGCACTTTCGGTGCTGAGAAAATAAAACAGAAAATCAAATAGGTTACATATGAGTAACCTAAAATGAATTTTATAATGCGCGTTTTTAAATTTTCCAGTACGTAAATAAAATCACTAACGACCCCTTACGGCGACAGTTTTAAACAGTCAAGTTTAGAAGTAACATTTGCTATCGTACGAATTTTACTTTTCATTTTAGTACCGAAAATGCTAACAGATGACGCTACTAAAGCTGAAAGCAGTTACAATCAAAGTTCTATAGATGGCGTGGTTCCTAAATGGCTATCTAGGCGGATCCTTCGAATTTCTGCACAGCTTCAACCCTCCATGCGAAATGTGAAATCTGGAAAAACTACCCCGGAAGCGGTTCAGTCGGTACGGGACACCCTGCGTGTGAACTACCCTTACACGTTTATTAAATTTCAGTTTTATTGAAAAAGGGTTTAGACCCTGATTTTATTGAAAGATAACGCTAGAACTCGGTTCTTTCGAGAGAAACTTATTTTTGAGGGAAATTCGTTCAGCGTTTCTTACTAGTTTCTCAGTAAATCTTTGTGAAAAAAACTTTTAAACTTAATAAGCGGTGCGGATTTCCGAAGTCGCTTGTTGGATATAATGATCGGTAAGTTTAATATATTTATTTCATCGTGCCTTAATTTTTCGTTTTTACTTAAATATTTGTTTTTTAGGAAATTGCTTAATAATGTATTTTTACGATTGAATAATCGTAAAAATACATTACATTTATATGATTTTTATTATTTTTAACAAAAATTATAAATTCAAAAGTTGTGAGAAACAGCCTATTCCTGTTACAAATGAAAACTCGTTTTGATATTGTGTTTATAGGTTTCTATCGGCCATTTTAGTCATTCTACATTTTAATTTTTAGTGATCTAATATACATTTTCTTTTTACCCGACTATCAGATATACTTACTTACCTACCTTTAGTAAGACGGACAATGGCATTTAACCGCTCTTGTAGTAAGTCTTGCCTTTTTTACTACCACACACATGTACCTACTACCAGTATTAAAACGGGAATAAAATCTTTCCATCTTACTACCGCTCTCCAGTACCTAAGTAGTAAGACGGTAAGCTGTAATTCACATGGAATTAGTTTATTAATTTTAGACAATCTAGATTAAAATATTACTTCACAATAATTGAACATCTACGAAATATACCAATAATGTATTAGTTTTGTTACTGTTACTGGGTCCAAAGGAAATAAAAGATAAAATTAAGTAACAAAGCTATCTTATTAAACAATAAACGCAACTCGACCTTTATATAAGGGTCGCAAATACGGTCAACGCTCACACTAATGCCGGCTACAGATTATCGATGAACAGTTCGCCAAACTGTAGCGGATTCGGTATATATTGCTGGTTTTTGATTGCGGTAAATAAAAGCTCTCATACAAATTACGCAATGTTCATTCATTCACGTCAGCACCTGTCTGAGTTCGGCGTGTGTAGGGCCTAATGTCTTAAACTACTTAACGGCGTTCCCGAGCTTAGCTGCCGTGGGAATTTTGGGGTAAAAAGATCCCTCTGTGATAATTATTTTATTCTAACTGACTACCATATTTGTAGGTATGCCGTATTGAGTAAAAAATCTCTTTTCGAAATTTCGCAATTCAAAGACCAAATCTATTTTCCTAGGAATTACATATTTGTTTCTTAATTATCAAAGATGATAGAAAGTATATTTCAATAACACCCAACAAAAATAGGGATGTGGAATATTACTTTCATTGATTACAAAAGAATTTAAAATCTGTTGATTCTGATTAGTGACGGAGGAAAAAAATCCATATCGACCAGACAATGCAATGTAATAACTAGGCCTTCTTTCCTCTATTTTATTCCTTTATTACTATTGACAAAATATTTTATTTGAAGCTTCAGGCTACTAAGATTTGTGCACATTAGGTTTTTGTATGTTTATTACACGAAAATAAATAAGTACATTTAAATCGAAATTAATCCAAGAAATTTACAAGTACTTACAATGGCAGACTTATCCCATGTAGGAATCTCTTTCAGTCAACCGGCGGCGATAAGTTGGTGTTTGTCGATTATGACCACGCAACAAGTTGCTCTTAGCCTTTGTGTAAGATATGTAAAGAGTTTCTTTACTTTGTCTTTGCGTTCTGATTTTTTTTTGTCAGATTACAATATTCTATTCCAGGTTGCCATTTTATTTATGTTGTACTTATTGAAGACGATGATGCCCGTAACCGTTGAGGTGTTCTCTCTTCGGTAGCCGACCCTAGATGTGCCATCAGGTCATGTATATGATAATAAAGCATTATCATCCAAATTCAACATGACATATGTATTTCAATTCAATCGGTTGAAGATATTTGGTTTAAAATTGAGTTGCAAGATTTCACCCGAACAAACTAGATTTACGCTCATACATACATTAAAAGTTATATAAAAGCTTGTAGGTACCTACTTAATAAAATATATGACTTGCAAGATAATATTTATAAAATATTATCTTATAGTATCAATTTGGATATATTGCTGCAGAACAGAGACACTTTTTCAAATTACTTAAAGTCTAGCGCACACTTCTAAAGCGCAGATGAAGAAGAAGCGGCGCCACAAATTTCACCGCAGCCTTTTCTTCAAGGATTTTAATTAACCAATATGGGTTATAATTAACAATTCGATTGTAGTATATGTGGAAGAAACGGACAGACATTGCGACGAGGTTTTTGTTGACAGAAACCTCATACAAAACAGCATTTTCTTTCCACGTTTATAAACTATTCATATACATCAAAAAACACATACGGCTATACTAACTATGTGCGAATATGTACCGAGTGGGTAGGGGTCGGAGGGGGTCGGAAAGGGTTCCCAAGGGTTTAAGTCGGCGGCAGTACCGCCTGATTCTATTCCGATAAAAATAATTGCCAGACTTTTCTACTAATAAGAACATTGTAGTGCGCCATGTCTGATTTTGAGGTTTTGAGATAAGTACGAATGAGTCCTGGACATTTCCCGAAGGAATTTCTCTATTGCCAAATGTTAATTTTTTATCATAATTACATACTTATAATAGATATTGCGTGAATAGTTATACATCCACACAATCGTTGTATAAAACTTACACGTTTTCTTAATATTACTTTAACTTGATTTTATTTGTTTTCATAAAAATCATCATTATAAACGATTTCGGTATCTCTTCAAGTTTATATGTACTTAGTTCAAACTTTAGTCTCACCTGATTTAAAAATATTTTTTCCACGTGGCTAAAACTACTTATCTCTCTTCATCTGATCGTTTTCCTAGTTTCTTCCTTAGCTTTTGAGTCTCAGAGCCCAGGGTCCGCTCCGGCATCCTCACGATCTTTGCATCCGAAAGTGGTGTGGCGTTTTATATCCTTGTAAGACAATAAAATATATACATTAATATCTAGAAATCTAGCCCAGATTATTCCCCTTTGCACATTTATCTGAACTGCGTATTGTACTATTTCCAATCCTAAACCCAGGACAGTTTGTAACGAATCTAGCACAGCCTTGACAAAGACATTGATTCAGTTCTGAGCGGCTTTGTTGTATAGTGTTAACAATCTTGACTCCGATTGTAAGCCTTCGGTTTGATATACAAGAAAGGATATTAATATTTTTCTCATTTTAATGTATTTTGAAAATGATTTTCTGTTTTGTTAGTAGCGATGAAGAGTAATGTCTATGTCCCACGCAAATAACGTTTTTGTTGTTCATATGCGTTCTTGTCGGTTTGAACAACACAAATGTTCGAATTTGCCATATACCTAGATATCTCAAATGAAAATTATACAATTAAAACTCTATACATTGAAATTGAGAATAAAATTCTTATTGTGATAATGCAAGTGCAGGTTTCTATTTTTATTTTTTACAAGGCTTTATGTAAACACCGTGAGGCATTAACTTAACATTTTTCAATGTTAAGTTTCACTCCAACATTTCAATTCCGATTTATGGTAACCTCTAAAACGTTATAGGTAGAAGTAACTCCACGACGATGTTCCTTACACAAACAAAGTCGTAGCCATTAAATTTCCCGCCATTAGAATTAATTTCCCGCCTCAAATTGATTAGCCTGAAGTTGTACCACTAGCGAAAATTGCTGCGACACTTTCAAACTTCGAACATGATCTTTCATTACGCCTCTACCTCACTAGATTTTAGTCAATTTTAAACAAAGAATATTTTAATACGACTTTCAACGAACATTATTTACCTACTGGCGAACTAATTCCTATTATGATTCCATAATAAAGGACTTTTAAATTCGACTAGCATGTATAATAAACTCTGACTGAGTGACTTTTGCTTCATCATTCTTCTTATTTTAGCTCACCGGTCATTGGTGTTCCTAATATCTACCATTTGGCCACAAAACTTTCATAGAGGTAGACCTCATATAATAACCTCAACACCAAAGTTTTCCAATCCTATGGAAACTTCAATGTGGAAACTCATCGCAAACGTGTGAGCTGCTGGCAACACAGTGAAATTGCTTCAACAGTCTATAGTTTCACGTGAGATTGGATTTCGTAATTGTTAAATTTCAAAAACCCGCTTAAGTACTTTCGATCCGTTTAGTATTTTTTGAGTTTATATTTCTTATATTTATAAATTACATTTTTTGAGTCATAAATCTGCGCACGTTAAAGTTAACGTCAAACCTGACGGTGCAACCCACCCTTATTCAGATATTAAACCTTCACAGGCACTTTTTCACGTCAAATTTTATATACATACATATTATGCTAAGATTTCGAATTTCTTCACAAGGATGGAGTTTCATTAGAGAGGTGAATATTTTCCCTTTATTTGGCTCATAAACAATGAAGATATCTTAACGCAAAGGTTTGACGTAATTTCAAATTGCTAGCTGAAAAAGGCTATGAGTATATTGCATGTTACAATATCCTTCAATCCAGAAATTTTCCAATCCAGCTACGTTTTACATGCTGTCAGACCTAACAACGTAGGTACATTACTTAGTTTCAACTTGAGCTATGTTTTGACATAAGGCGAAACTTAGCAGTATACGACTATTCACCGTAACGTTTGGCAAGCAATTAAACTAGGCAATACGATAGGTGTTGACGTCACAGTAATTGCTTGTCGAGAAACTGCCGGGGCAGTCAGTCGCTTTGTCCGCAATGGCGTCCAATTAACACTTTGAATAAATTTCAAACTGGTACATAATTAAAGTGATGAATAATGTGATAATTTATCTGCAAAAAATAATAATACTTTAAATGTAATTTACTTATATTTTTGCTTCCCACAAATAAATATTTCCCCACAAATTGATTTATTTTTTAACAATTAGAATGATGGTAATTATATTACCAAACTTTTCACGACCGAACTGTTGAAAAACGACAGTATGAAATATAAAAAAAAATCTTCGGACAAATCACACAGATAGAGCTAGCTCCAAAGTAATTGCGAGACTTGTGTTATGGGATACTAACTGAACAATACTATATTTTATAACAAATACATATATAGATAAACATCCAAGACCCGGGCCATTCATAAAAACATCATTTTCCTTCATGACCTGACCGGGGATCGAACTCGAGACCTCTCGGTTCAATGGCAAGAACTTTACCACTGCGCCACCGAGGTTGTCAATAATACTTAAACTACTCAAACTAGAGGGTATTTTTTGTACGAGTTACGTGCTCTTATTATCAAAACAGAAGTAAAGTTTCGAAACAGAAATACTTGTATTTTCCGTGTCTCGTGGAGTAAATGCGAATCCTGTCATGTTAACGGAGACAAAGGCCGCTGTTGCCCGATGCGCTAACTTAAATTGCCAACTTTATTATACTTTAATGGCGAACCAACATCCGACTGTCGTGTCGCTTTACGTACACTTTACCATTTCACAACGATTACAGAGTTTGTCACAAGTTTTGTCCTGATAGTTGCAAAACTCGCTTTCGTATCAATTCCTTTTGTCAAATTTCCAAAATGTACCGGGCGTGTGTCGTCCACTTCTTTCGGCTTAAATTATTTATTTATTTTATTTACATACATATAGCAAACTTACATCTATTATGTATCCCTCCGTGCCCATTTTATACTTCTATTTTCTTATTTATCAGTTTGAAATAGCACACCTAGCACGAAGTTTCCCGGCAAGGGAATACACTACTTAGTACTAAACATTCCTGACGTCCCCCCCAGGGGGTTGAGTATTCCTATGTAAGTTTTTCCTAGCATTTCAATGACTTCAGATTTTTTTCATATTTCAAGTTTTACGTATTAGGAATCTCGTTTTTTTCACTCATGAACAAGGAATTTCTTCAACACAGTTTGAAAAACAAAAAAGATATATTCAAACTTCAACAAAACTATTCAACGCTCGGCAAACATCAACAAACACCTAGTAATTGTTAAACACTTTGTTAGCACCGAAACTTCAGTTAAATTCTGTGCTTTGTGCCAACAATTTCGGTCTTGTGTCTTGCCAAGTATCTTGTGGGGTAAATAATGCCATGAATGTCGCTCCGTCACTCACAAAGCATCAAAGCAAACCCACACTAAACATTTTTATGTGTAAGACCTCAAGTTATGACGTCCCACCCAGTACGAGTATGTAGACGACATTCTAGGCTGACCACAAAATATTTTTTAAAGTCTACTGTACTACACGTTTGAGCCCTTTGAAGTAGAAATCGCTAGTTATATCTTACTTACATCTCAAAGCTAATCTAATGGTGAATGTTTTTGAACAATGATTAAAGTGCCGTTCTGGTTCTATGTAATAGATTAACAAAGAAATATGTAATACTCTTAGTTCTTCTTATCTATTCAAAGCTTGTGCCATTTTTTTTTAAATCCACGATTTTCGTGAACCGGGTTTGGATGATGTTTAAAAATAGGTTTTCAAATTTCCCATATATGTTCAAATTTTTGTGATAATTCGAAACGTGAATTTCACAAAAATAAAGCTCCAAATAAAAGATTTATAGCACTCGCGGCGCAGCTTTCTGCTGTAAATTGAGACCGCGTTTTTTAGATGCAAAATAAAATATTTCCTGTTTGAAAGTTGGTTGCATCCAGGAACAATATTTTTCGTGGAATATACCTTCTCGTACTAACTTTTTAAATCTCTATCGATGTGGAAGTATTTATGGGGATTAAAATATTTAAATGTTTCAAATTATATTTTGTTTCTATAAACTTTTTTACAAACGCTGATACGTCAATCTGTGTGATGTGTCCATATACGAGTATGTTTATATTTCACACGTCCGTAAATAAAATACAACGTAAAAGAAGTAACGAGAAGTAAGAACCCGTCTGTAGTACTAGATTGCGAATCTGAGGCAGCCTTTATAAAATCGGCAGCGCTAATCAGCTTAGAAGCGCCTGCGACCGCCCGAGTTAAATTAGATTCCGAGGGCCAGGGGCGGCCCTACCAAGTGGGGCATGGGGTGCCTCTAGGGCCCAGGCTCTAGGGGGGCACCGCCATTGATTTTTTGTTAAGACACACTGTACCGTTAGGTAGTACTATATGATAGACTGTGATAACGTATAGTTGAGGCCGACTGGGCCGACAAAGGGCCCAGCCTATTTGATATAGTATCACCTTAAAAAGGCCATTTGACATTTATTCAATCATTTCTTTTTATTTTATTTCCTTATTATATTGATAGACGTGCCTTAACAGAATTATTAATATTAATAGATAAGAAATAAAATTTCCGAACGCATGCATGTCAAATTAAAAGATGACAAATTATATTAATTATCACACAAATAAATAAAATTGAAGTGTAAATCATCGCCATTCATAACCACCATTGTCTTTTTTTCATTTTTTCTTCGCGCCCGAAGGAAAGAACTACTGGAAGAAAATTATACAGATTTTCACATACCTTTGTAGTTAGTTCCCTATGTATAAGTTTGATATTAACACAGCTGTGTACATAAATTAATTGATTAATAAAATCCACTCCAACTGAAGCTTGCACCCCGGCGTCTAATGGAGCTAGAGCCGGCCCTACCAAGGGCCTAGTTGAGTTCGCCTCGTCGACACCTCAACGTGGAAATATTTATTAGCTGTTAAGAGGTATTGTGTGAAATTGGCCCCGTTATTAGAGAAAATTGAATTGCGCCTCTCATTGTAAGATAAATTGTATCTGATTAATAACTGGTGTGATATACTCGCAGAGATTATTGTTTACTTATATAAATAAAATATTTCAAGAATATATTTAAGATAAGAAGTAAAATTGGCTTGACACGTTAAGTTTCTTACATATTAAACAACAGATTATTAACGAGCATATACCTTTTTTAAGTCAAGTTTCACTGCATGGTAACAATACTATGAGATGACATGACGAGTTGCCGACTTTACTTTTTCTCCTATGCGTATGTATAGCTGTTGACCATAATTTTCATTAAGTGAATGACTTCAAATGTTTCGTTCAGAGATTGAAAACGGTAATAATTAGTAAGGCTTCTGAAGATATTTGTATAAGATATGTAAAATGTTAAGACAATTGAAACGAGACGATGCTTTTTTTAGATATATTATAAAAGGAAAGAAAGAAGAGGCCCTTGAATACAAAAGTGTCGTATCAAGTAGTGAAGGAATTAGCTGCAATGGAAGCAACTGCACCGACAAATCCTCGCTCTTAAATTGCATGATTATTATAATGTCTATGCATGCAATATTATGCAATTACATAAACGAAAATATTCACGAGAGCCAACAAGTACTTTAGCATTAATCCTAGTCAGCCAACAAAGACCATTTAGGAATTCCATTCTTTCTCAAAAGCGGGTTGAAATTCCATTTGAAATACATTCGACAGAACATGAACATATCAGAATTCATTGCAAATTAGCCTCTACTATAACGGCATAGAGTTCCATGCAGGATATCTTATCATAGTACGTAGACGGGGGTGTGAATAAATCCCACAAACTAATGGGCTTCCGGAGGATTTCACCGCACAATATTTATTATTCCTGTCCGCTCTCGGTCGCGGTCATTGCAATCACCATGTAATCATTCAAATAGACCACCGGGTATCGTATAATGTTAAAGTACCAAGTTTTTACCAGAGAGAACAGCCTTTAAGTTTATATTTCGTATACTTAGTACATATTTCTTAAAATATAACGACAAGTTTAAATAGGGTTTGTAAATAGAAGTACCTAAATTTGAATTCAGAGCCCAACTGAAATTAATATTCTTTATTTATATATTTTATTTTTACCGCTCTTACAGAGAAATATCGTACATATGTTTTTCTTTCTTTTTATATTAGAAATTTGAGTCCGTCTAACCTCTACCTAGCCTTATGGGAAGTAGATATTCGGTCTTAGAAAATACACGCAAGTTCAAATAACGCCTATTCACTCTTGCCTTGAAAACCCCTTAATTATAGGATGTATATATATTTAAACCGCTTTAGAACAAAGTATTATAAATTTAATGCAAAAATATCAAGTTTCAAGTATCATGGTCGTTGCATTATCCCATCAATGCAAATTCGGGTAGCACTTTGCATCGAATGGTACAGAGTCCAATTTTGAAGGCAACTAATGAAATTCCTAGCATAGTGCCTCATGGTCAAATAAGTCTGGCTCATTACCCACGTACTCAGCGCTAATGGGTTTCCCCATTCCAGTGTTAGATATAGCATGGTGTATGTTTTGATAAACATCTTTCTTATAATCGCGTTAGGTTGCATTCAGGTCTGTAACACCGCGAAGGTCATCGTAAAAATAAACTTTAAAATTTTGAATATTCGGCTGTGTTTTTACAAACGTCTGCCTGCCTTCGTAAACCTTCTTTGGGAATGCTGTTGTTACCTATCAGTTGCTAGGACTCTGTCTCTTAGACCTTTTAGTTCATAGAGCTCCTGCCTGGAATAGGGCCAATTGACTAGTCACATCATGTTTCTCTTCATCAATACTTAGCAGTTAGTTTTGTCTGTCAGAGTACAACCAGTACTTATTTTATAATTACCAATACCAGGCACTTATTTTATAATTACCTAAGATGTCCGTTTCTTCATCAGTGGTTTAACAGTCCTAAATATACGTAGAGTATTTTTTGAACACTGCATTATTTTTTTACAATATGGATTTTACAATCATCACAACAATTATAAAAAGAAATTAAAAGTAACAAAAGAAAATTCGCCTTTCCATATTATAAGATCAGCTAATTTGCCTGAAAAACAAAACTTTGACATAGTTTTTTTAGAAACCCTGTTTTCTCAAAATTTGTGCAGTACTTAATAAAAGAAAACATACTATATTACTCTGTATGTTTGTATAATATACGCCAGAGATGATGATGATGCGATAGTATTGAATTTGTATCGTTCGCTATAAAATTTTCTGTCAGCTTATGTGAAACTTTGTACGAAACTGCGCTTGGCGGAAACATAAAAAAGCTCTCATTTTGCAAAGCTGATAAGCGGACTGTACTTTTACCCGTCAATAGCTTACTCTATAGATATATATCTCAATTTGTGGGTAATGAAATGCATGCTTTTAATTACCTGTAGCGACGTATTTTTTCTCCCCTTGATAAAGAATATTCGTTAATTAATAGCCTAAAAATAGTTGTCTGACAACGCTAATGAAAACAAAAACAAAATATTCATTTTTAAATACAAATTTTGGCCTAACAATTAAAGACTGTTTTTTGTTACGAGTTCTAAAATGTAAACAATCTACGCGGTCCATATTATTGTTTTCTAATTTTTACAAAAGTTTCGTAAAATGTATTTAATATCATTCAGTCTATATATATGTATATCCTGTAAAATATGAAAAATATATGATAAGATTGTTTACAAAATAAGGTCATACTTACGCTGAGATCAAGATAAGAATTTCGGCATATCGTTAAAGTCATGTAAGATGCCTTTAGGCGACTTAATAAAATCTGACATCAGTGTTAGCAATAACACACTCGAAATGGAAAAAGAAAGTAAGCCTTTGTCAGAGTAATGTAGCAATTGTTATCTTAGGTCTTGGAGCCGAGCTTGAGGCTGCTATAAAATATACTGTAATCTTCCCGTCCCCCAAGACATGCGCATCCGACTGGCTCAATTTTTCAGAAAGTAATCTTGAAAAAATCAGATAGAACATAGCATTTTTTTATAAATATTTATTGACAATTGATTGTCATTTTAAATTGATATATTGTAGGTACATTATTTTGGTCTTCTACGAATAAAATGATTTCGAAAGGTAAATTAATTTACCTTTATGTGAATTAAAAAATCAAAGTGTAATTTCGTACTACGAGAACTACTAATTTTAAAAAAAAGATTTATTACAGGTTTTAGGAATTAGGTTAGGAATTTTTTTATTGCACAACATCAAACTTAGATATATAAAGATTTATAAAAATACACTTACTTAGATTTATTAATATCATCAATATCAATACATATAATAAAATTGAAGAAAGGCCAAATTTGTACATTAGATATTTCATGGAATCATCTATATCAGTAACTAAGTATTTAGTTACTGATATAGATGACGAAAATATAGTTTCGGAAATTTTTGTCTGTCTGTCTGTCTGTCTGTCTGTCTGTCTTAACGCGCATCACTCGAAATCTACTGAACCGATTTGATTGAAATTTGGTATGTAGGTACCTTATATACCGGGTTAACATCTTAGATACATTTCGTCCCGGTAAATGGTCAGGTTCCCGTAGGATAATTGAAAAACTAAGTATGAATAATAAATGCCTCAGAATCCTGGGTAAACATCTAACAGACATTTCATCCCGGAAAATGAGGAGGGTCCTCTAGAAAAATTAGATACATTTTATCCTTGTAAATGGTCAGGTTCCTATAGGATAATTGAAAAACTAATTATGAATTAAAAAATCCTCGGAATCCCGGGTTTACGTCTTATAGACATTTCATCCCGGAAAATGAGGGGGATCCTGTAGGAAAATTAAAATAACAATCCACGGAGCCGATTTACTATATTTTTTTGTAGAAAGGTGTAAACAGAATATAAACAAATTGTTTTTATCGATTAAAGTCTGATACAGATATAATGGGCGCAGTATGTATCAATATATCTGTATAAAACTCTTGACTGACTGACAGACAACGTACACACGAAACTGCTGGGCGGGAATTTGGCATGTAGGTGAGTGTAGGTGAGCACCAAGAGAGGATTTTTGGAAATTCTACTCCGAAGGGTGTGAAAGGGGTGAAAAACTGTATATGAAAGTTCTATACCGTTGAAGTTAGTGACTTGAAAAATTGGATTTTGGTTGTTTACAACAAATTAATGAATACGTGTTTCAGATTTTTCTTTATAAGGGGGGTGAAAGATTACGAGACTTAATACAACTTTCAAGATAAAAAGCTGAAAATTGGCACACTTATTTTTTGTAGTAAATAACAGTAATAGTAAATACAAAAATGTTCCGGTTTTTTATTAACTACAAACGTAAATTAAACAATTTACGTTTGTGGTTAATGAAAAACCGGGACGTAAAATGTCATGGAAAATGGGACGGCACGCGTTGCAGAAAGCGGGCGTGAGAGTAGGAGCGGGTAATGGGAAGGAGACACGTAGTGGGAAACAGGACGGGATACATTGCAAAAAACATGATGGCACTATATGTAGGAAATGATTCAGGATATCTACTTTACATTACATAGCAGGAAGCGGGATTGGACAAGTTTACGGGAGTCACGCAGCGGGAAACAGAAACTAAAGATGAGAATTTGAATCTTATGTGTTTACCAGTCTTACAGAGTACGCGATAAAAAATTACCGAAATTTTGCTATGAAATTCACGCGTGCAAAGCCGCGGGCAAAAGCTAGTTTAAAATATAATTTGAAAGTTCATAGTCATTATTATAGTGACTGTGCAAGTAGCGTTGTCACATGAAAGCCGCTCAAGAGGGTGCTATCGATCAATGTTTATCTTATCAAGAGCACCGACACTCTGTCCACAGTTTCAATATATATACTTTATACATTACCTTTGCATCGTGGTTTGCCTTGGCTACTAAACAATTCTGAGGTGAAATTAATTTTTATACCTAAATGGTAAAGTGAGCTCATCAAAGCTACCCAAATTCATTGCATAATAAATCCACGCTGGGTAATTTAACGTACGGTTGATGATACATAATACTTTCGTTGCGTCCAGGTTATCATTAGTAATGTCATAAAATCTTTTTTGTTCTTTAGCTTCAATACTACCTATAAGTAGCCCTCAGGCCACACGGACATTATTTTCTTGCCCCTTAAGATTTTTTATATAAAGTATACTCAGGTAAATAAGATCAAACATATAGCTTCCCGCAAAACCTCTTGGGTCCAATATCTGGCGGTAGTATCGCCATAAGTCTTCAGCGGGCGGTAACACTATCTGCGGTTCTGACATAATTTTTGGCACGATATGCGCAACCCTCGTTACCCTCGGTGATACTTTCTCATTTCCAAAATATGATACCCAATTCAGGCATGATATTGTAGCTCGTTTCAAATTACAATCACTTGCTATTAGGCAACCTGCTATCAATCTGAAAATATTCTTAGTATATTTCCCTGAATGGTTTAGGTATCAAGGATTTAGTTTTATTGATCAATTAATTTTATTTTTGCTAAAATGTGCAACACTTCGCTGTCTTTCCCTGTGACCTTCTCACAATGTTTCCTCTCGTCAATTACAACCAGGTTAATGTTCATTATTAGCATAAAATGATGCTACTTACGATTTGTCCATACTGTTCAAAATAATGTATTCGTTACGCTCCGTAAGCTTTGATTTACAAAAATCCAATGGAACCTTGAAAAGTTACCTACGAATGATTGTATATAAGCCGCTTTCTTGTACTAACATATCATCATTTATCAACACATCGGGAGAACACAAGTCATAGTAATAACATCAAAATGTTTGCTAAGGTAAATATCACAATCTCATTTAATACCTAAGTGAATATTATTAACATATTTACCATATGATTTTTACTGACTATTCTAAATTCCAGGCTACTGTAATTGCGTGCATCATTGGATTGGCGCGTTCTGGTGCTATCCATAACTCGGCAACTCATCTCGGCCAATACGGAAACCTTGGTGCCTATGGACAGCACCGACTGGCTGGAAACTTACGATATGCTGGCAACCCGGCCAATGCGGATGAAGCCGTCTCCTACGTAAACATCGTCAGAGAGATTTCAAACCGAGGAGGATATACCAATGGTGCTTATCCTAATAGTATTAGTGGAATTGCTAGCCGCGGTCTCTCTGGATACAGCAACGCTGCTGGATGGCCTAATCCTGGCTATGCTGGCCTTCCCTATCGTGGAGCAACAGGTCTGCCTTATCCTGGAAGTGTTGTCGCATTTGCTGGTGCTGGCTATCCTTACAACGGCAACCTGGGCTATTCTGGAGTTGGATTTCCCTATCCTCACGCCCCTATCTATTCTGCAGGTAGCAATCCTCAGGCAGGCGTTGCTGCGTATGGCGGAGTCACTGCGTCTTATTCTAACATATACAATAGTCCTCTTCGAAGCCCCCTTCTCGGCAATGGGGCTTATGGAATAGGTGCCGCAGCTGGATATGGTTATGGTAATGGCTATGGACACGGCCAAGCTTGGTAGATATAATATTAATGTATGCCTTAGAACGGTTAATTTAATTTGAACTGATGTGCAATACAATGATTTTAAAAGTATTTTTATTTTTTTCATTCAAAATTGTATGTTAGATCTTCTTATAATATCAGTACAATATATATTTCTTTGGTATTTAAACTCTTTATATTAGAGAGAAATAAAAATTCGAAATATAAAGTCCTCGGTCTAAAGCTAAGACGGAAACTCACGGCTTCTGTTTAAATAATAAGCTTCCTATTTCCGAGCATTGCAAAATCTATACGTCTCCAGTCACTGATATTGGAAATACTTTTCGTTTCAGCTTATTGCAGGGTTAGACCGAACATGTCTCCACGTATAGGGTATTTTAAAATGTAGAATATTGTTGCAGACTTCTCACACGAATGGAATACAAAATGCAGATACTCACTTACTCCACCAATAGCATATAGAAACCTTATGGAACCTTGAATACAAGTTACAAAACATACAGTAATGTGAAATTATCTTACATCCATTTACATATCTTATTATAATATCCGTAAAGATCTCCGTATTATTTAGGTAGTTTAAATTCTTGAAAAAACTCCACGATATTGAATTTACATTTCAAAAACAATAGGTATCATAAAAATAAAGAGCAGTAAAATTGAATAGAATTAACAATCTCTTCGTGTTTATAGACTACAATACAATCCAACACAGATAACATTAGTCCAGTAATTCCCATTTAATTTCATTCTATTATTACCACAACACGATAAGAACTCTATTATATGAAATTAAGAGTTCGCAAGTTTTTACAAAACTACGTATTTGCCCGCTTTTTCATGAGCGCATGAAAATACCTTTTTTGTGATTTCGGGATTACTCCCATACAAAAGTTGTTTAGTATCATGGACTGAGCATGTAGACAAAAAGTCGCCAGTGATTAAAATGCCACCCTATATAATTAGTCAATTGATTAATGTAGTTATTAACTGCAAGACGCAAGCATCCCGTGTAAACCTGGTTGATAGACGCTATGCTGTCTCTGTGATCGATCGTTGGACACACAGTAATTAACGCCATACACTGAGGAATGTTTGATCAGTCACAGGCTGTACTGTAATAAGGTATTAAACGTATTAAACTGAAATTTTTCCATTTAATTTGGCACATACCTGACAACTTTGATAGAGAAGTAAAACGTTCTGATTCAAATTACCCCTATGATGTATGCAGATATATGCTCTCAAAATATTATAGTTTTGTATTAATGTCATGGAGAAATTAAATTTATTATTATTTATTTCGATGAATAAACTTATTGTAAAACTTATTGGAAAATCGCGTCATCTTATATTAACATACTGATTTTACTCAATGAAAAGTCATTCATGAATAATATTAAAAGTAGTAAAGTAAGAACTTATCTACAGAATATTTATTTAACTGTATATATTATGTAACTGTTTTTTGTAGCTGATAATAGTCTTTGTAAAACACGCTTTAGAACATAGATGAAGGAATAAAGTTATGCTGTCGTCAGTTATGCTCTTAGCTGACCCGAATCCGATGAATTGGAAAAAAGTATAAAAGTTGATCCAAATTTTAAAAGGCACCCAAAGTGACGAGTTTGGCGTCGCTCCAAAACCATTTATACATGACATGGACTTTTTAATTGAAGACTTAATATTAGTTACAGCGGCCTCGGCTCGTCGACGAACCGTGAGGTTTACTGGGGCGAGAGAATTCATTAGCCTTCCGGAAAAATGATCAAAGCAATTTAGACTTTGCTGTTCGGATCAGTCTGGTGTCGGCAGGTTGGACTGGGACACTCATGTATGTATGAAGAGATGTACCCATCCAATACTACAATACTATATTAGACACAAATATTTACTACAATTTACTTTTTTTTACAATTTGTATTTCTTTGAGTTACACTGGTAATGCACCTAATAGGTTTCACAATGGGTTTACTTAACTTTGATTACTCATCTGAGACAATTACCGGCCGCTTTCTTTTAGTCCAGACTACATGAATTATAACCAAAATAAATAATAACTATTTGTACACTGTACGTAAAATCATGCCGAATCTTCAAAATTTTAATATTTTTTTTAGTTCGAAGCTTCACAACCCCGAACGCAATCGGGAACACGAAATGAGAGAAAGAACTACCAAAGGCATTTGTTCTCACCATTTGAAATGAGAGAAAGAACTACCAAAGGCATTTGTTCTCACCATTTGAAGAGGTTAAGCATTTTATTGAACGATTAATTTAACTACTCTGCTGGAAAATAAATATCACAAGATCTTCCGTGGACACTGTCAGCAACATTTGCATACTGATTTCAGCTTAAACATTAAAACCGTAAATTGCGCAGGCGCGCTGGCTCCTCGTAATTTAATTACGCTTACTCAGACCTATTCCAGTTTAACAAGGGTCTTGAAACTTGGAGACTGCCCGAACATTCCGTTACCGTTCTATTTAATTACTGAAAAACAAATCTTTGTAAATTACTATACACTTCAACATTGTCTTCTTACATTTAGATTGGTCTTTGTTATTATGTCTGTATGCGATAGCTATAATACATAGGCTATAGACATAATACTTAGGGTGGGTTACACTGTCAACTTTAACGTGCGCAGAAAAACGCAAAGTATGCATTCCATTTTGTCTATAAACGTCACCGGGGCGCGCTGTTTAAAATGAACGTCAAATTTGACGCTGCGACTCATCATTAGTAATAAAGTTTGAGTCCGATGTACGTCCAAACTTTATCATAAGCAGTAATTGATTTTATTGACCCAGTAAGGAAAATGTACACCAAAACTTACGTATATATAATATTAGTAGGAATTAGTATTTTCAACAAGGTCTAAAACATCATACTCACTCATTAGTAATATAAACTCAGTTCACTTACCTACTCTTGTACAAACTTGTGAGAATATATTGTACGATCATTAGAATCTGCAAATACTACTAATATCTATACACATTCTTATGACTAAATTTTTCCATAAAATTAATCATCAACCAAACCTGAAGAATTATCTATTAGTACTAATCTAACTGACGCTCAACTTGTGAGTTTCCGTCATGAATTTAGCTGGTAGTTTGCAAGTATTGACTGGGAAGGCAGTTGAACCGTCCTCATAGTTGTGCAAACTTAATCCCGACGCCCGATATCTGCCAAACTTGGGTATTTTCCAATAGTTAAATATTCCGCTAATCAGGTGGGAAATACTGAACATTCTATAGTTAAATCTGAATATGGTTTTGCTCTAGAAAGATATTTGACACATTGATCACTAAATGTATTGCATTGCACTTTTGCACTTGCATGCGATACCAAAGGTTTATAATTCTCTCTCACCTATGAGCGTTTTCTCAGTTACTTCTTCAACCACAAAGCATTTATACTTTTTCTTTAATTTGCATGGTCTTCAGTTTCCTTAGTAGTTTACCATTGGCATGGATAAGTATTAAAAACCATAAGTAAATGCGTAAAGCTCCTGGTGTGTACGCGGGACGTGGCGCACCGCAGCGTGAAACGCGAATACATCAGATGCATATCATCTGCCCAGCCTGTTGACCTCAAACCTCAAGTCCATTATCTCAATAATGAAATAAGTTTTATCTATATGCCAAAAACAGTATCACAACGACGAGAAACAACTTCTTCACTGTTACACCGCCTGAAATCCGGTATTCGTTATCACAGGAAACCACTTGCAAGGTGATGGAAGGTAAATTCGTGAGGAAACCTGCATACTGATTATCTATTTAGCTCACTAGTGTGTTTGCGACTAGGTGCCGGCAGGTAGTCATGAAAGTCATGTTAGAAGACTTGAATAAAATTGGATACCAGCATCAGCCAATAACTGGAAAAGAAAGAAAGAAAGACCTCATTAATTATTTGCTCCTTTCTTCCAGGTATTTGGCACAACCACGACAACACGGTGGCGTTGAGTGGTGGCGCGGTGCGGGGTCGATAGTACCAGGGCGCGCCGCGCCCGCGCCGTCCCGGCGCCTGCGCAGCCATGGTGCGCGACAAGAAGCCACACAAGACCGACTCGGTTAAATGTAAGTACTGCCTATGTATTATATTGATAGGACAATCTGATAGCTTTAGAACAAACTTTGAACGCAAAAATATGGCGGAGTTATTTCGATACAAATCTGTGTGGATGCAAAACAGGCTGATAGAAATTAGTAAAAAGGGCCACCTAACACAGCCGATAATATGTCTTTTTAGTGAAAAACACTCATTATCAGCTTCATAATTCCAAGCAAAAAAGTAAAGACAACGTAAAATAGGCAGCGAGGTAACATATATAGGAAAATTGACATGGGTCAGGCAGGATCTATGTATCAAAAGCATTAATAGAACATGTGTTAACAAAATCGAAATAATTTATGAATATTTAGAGTTTACTAGATATTAGGTAATTTGAATCAGTCTAAATCACAGCGATAGTGCCACAGATAAGCAAGGTAAAACGAAGCAAAAGTTGTCATAAAGTACAGACAGAGGCCTTTCAAAGCAACTTCTGTTGAAAATACCGCATGATTGTTGTATCACAATTGGGACGATTGGGATTTGAAACTTTATGACTAATTTGTGAATAAATGTATTATTCTTTATATTCATAATCCAACCTAACTGCATATATTTGATGAAAATTTAATAAAATCTTATAAATAACAATGTTCGTATCAGCTATTTGAATATAAAAATACCCTGTGCGCGCTTATCGCTCTCTAACACTTATGTATTGATACTTAGCAGCGCTTCCAACCATATCTTATCTGACTCAAGCCTGTGTGAGCTCCTGGCTTACTCGGAATTTTATCAAGATCGTAAGATTTTGTAGCATGCATTACTGTGCTGAAGAATTTTCAATAAAATTTCCATAGCGATATTGCGAAATCCAGTCCACGTTTTTGTGTAAGTCACAAAAATATAAAAACTAGATATTTTTGTTAAACACTATAGATGTAACGCTTTCAATATGATTTCAATATAGATCGGCAATGTTGGTTCTGTAGCATCTGTTGGGTAGAAAGACACTTAGATAAAATAGCTTGGAAAATGTTGATCGACATAGATCGTCTATCTAACACAACTACTTTGACGAGTTTGGGGTCGTGACCTGTTTAATGATAATACTGTTATTTAAATCAGGACTGTGTTTAAAATCAAATGGTGCAAAATCTCTGTTTGAAATAAAAGAAAAAGGTTTTCCCCAAATGTAATGGAAAATGGACTACGGAGTGAAACAATGATCCCTTCAACAGATTGATCTTGTAACTGAAATCTGTCCAATAAAATATTAGCAGCAACATATTTTCAGATTTTCCGTACACGAGCAGGGATTGGAGTTCAAATTTTTGACGCCCATCCATCTCCCGGGTACACGAAGCAGATACATCAACTGCGCTCGAAAGTGCTCCATCACGGCTTACAGATTTCACGCTTGGGATGGGTGAAGCTTGCCCGTGTATTATGTCTTGATGGCGGTATTGACTGTTGATTCGATTTTTCACTAGTTATGAAGAAACCTTGATAAACTTTTCTAAAAAACAAAACCGACTATTGTTTTAATCTCACATTTAAAAAAGCTGCAGCATAAAATTATTTCATAAAATATTTGACTCGTACCGCGCAGCTATTTGTAAATGGCAAATAAAAAAAAGTTACACCTAATTGTGATGTAAAATTCACACTAATTTGTCGCGACAAAATTTAAAAGCTAAATGTATTACTCAATCTGATTGTCCCCATAAACAAAGATAAATAACACATTATTGTTGCTATATAAATTTTAATTAGCATGTCCATTGTTTAAACAGAACTCGGTAACTTCTCATTTGGGCGGATTAGAATTGGCGTACCTCTGGCTTAGTGTGACTCGCTTGAACTTTCCCTAAATGTTTTGGAGGGCGAGGAGAATGATATTGTTATTTGGATGCTACTAGCGAACGAAGTTTCTAATTGTATCCATTAATGTTAGGCGAAATACTTATATAGGTACATATATATATATATATATATAAGCTCTCCTAGGTGTGCTACTAGAGCACATGTACTTGTTATCTTCCTTTCACGATGTATGTACCTACGACACTCTCCAGACGCTAAGGCCATAAATCGCTTCGGATTCCCGATGTTATCTTTAGGTACCAATGGATCATCATTTAAAATAATATAGTGTTCGTTCTTACTGTTCTCGACGTACTTATAAATATTATGTGCTAAGCTTATTTTGAATGTACTTGATCTTCAGCCTTTCTTATTAAATATGCTAACAATGCCTTGTACCAAATTTTGATCAAATTCAAATTTGTATTTTCAATATTCCTAACACACGTTTCGTACTGATTTTGGATGTTGCTGATTACGGCGGGCTTCGAGTGTTGTATTGAGAATATTCTTTATTAAAAATTCTGATGATTTTTTTCATCAATCTACAAATTTGTACAAATTTGACCTCATATTTTATATATTTTTTTAAAATTCTTCATGGAATATAATTAGTTACTGATAAAGATGACGAAAATATAGTTTTGCAAATTTTTGTCTGAACGCGCATCACCCGAAATCTACAGATTTGTATACAGGGCTAACATCTTAGATACATTTCATCCCGGTAAATGGTCAGGTTCCCGTAGGATAATTGAAAAACTAATAATGAATCAAAAATACATCGGAATCCCGGGTTAACATCTTATAGACATTTCATCCCGGAAAATGAGAAGGATCCTGTAGGAAAATTAAAATAACAATCCAGGGAGCCGATTTCCTTTAAAATTTTGTAGAAAGAAAATGTTGTGAAAAACTGTTAATATGAAAGTTCTACACCGTTGAAGTTATTGACTTAAAAATTTGGATTTTGGTTGTTTACAACAAATTAATGAAAACGTATTTCAGATTTTTCTGAAAATTAATCCTCTACCTTCAAAAAGGGGGTGAAAGATTGTATGGGACTTAATACAATTTTCAAGATAAAAAGCTGAAAATTGGCACACTTTTTGTAGTAAATTACAGTAAGTAAATACAAAAAATGTTTAATTTCCGTTTGTGGTTAATAAAAAACCGGGACGTAAAACGTCCTGGAAACGTCATGGAAAATGGGACGGCAAGCTTTGCAGAAAGCGGGAATGGGAGTCGGAGCGGGAAATGGGAAGGAGACACGTAGTGGGAAACGGGATGGGACACTTTGCGAAAAACATTATGGCACAATATGTAGGAAACGGTACGGGATATCTACATTACATAGCAGGAAGCGGGATTGGACAAGTTTCCGAGATGAGAAACTGGAAATTGAACTAAAGATGAGAAAAAAATGCGAATTTAAATCATATATGTTTACCAGATAACAATATTATTGAGATTTTGCTATGAAATTCACGCGGGCAAAGCCGCGGGAAAAAGCTAGTTCATAATATATTGAGTTTTTGTATGAGGTTATGGAGTGATTGCATATGCAACTCTTGTAATAGGTACTAATAGCCGCAGCGGGATAATCGCGCCTAAAATTAAACATAAATGTTAAATTTTAAAAATGAAATTAAATGAAATTTTTCTGAACACTATTATTTTTTGCAATAAGTACCTTAAGGTGCCTTATAGTCAGGTAGGAAGTTAGCTCTTGGAAATCTTTATAAAAACTTTTTCTGACTCATTATAATTGTTCTGGGTTTGCATTTCCCCTTCATACGTGAGCAGAAAAGAGTTGTCTCGACTTGAGTCAGCCAGAGTCAGCCTCATTAATGCGCCGACACCTCCCTCCGTAATGATATTCCTAATGTACCGTGAAATTTTAAACAACGCTCAAAAAACCACGCGATTTCTGAAACTTAACTTTAAATTTACATTTTACATTCATAATCCTAGATAATAACATTAAGTATAGCTATAAAAGTTCGGACGTATTTTGTAAAAGTGTGACTGTTTATATTTATTCATTGAAAATTCTGAATTCTGTTTAAAATTTACATACGCGAAATTCATCCCAGCCCTTTGCTTTGGTGTTCAAAATTCGATGACTCTAAAAGGGTTTTATTAAAGCAAAAAAAAAAAAAAAATGTGCCGTGTAAAACGGTCATCGTTTTCCTACATTTTTTTATTTTACATTGCTTTGAGTGACATAATCGCTAGGAGCGTTATCCGGACAGATCGCTATTAGTTGGTCGTGCAGCCAGTATCTATCCCTTCAATCTCAGAAACTCACTTTTGTACGTGATAAAAATCTATCTGGTCTCTTCTCTCCCTTGGAAACCTCGACAAAAATTTAAAGTTAGGATACGGCGTAGGAGTTGCGTGTCGGGCGCATCGTACATCGATCCTAATTAACTTCGGTATATCCCAAATTATAGCTTTTACAATAATTGTTTTCTCTGAAGTCAGAATAAATGATTACTTACCACAGAAGTCACTAGATACAACTAGCGCTAATACTATATAATACCTATTCACTCGATACTTATCGTATATTCTAATATACAAGTAAATAGGTATCAAGTCAACTCTGTTGCACTAACAAGTTTGTATGAATTACGTATTCAAATCACGTCAGTTTCGGGCGGGACCATTCAGCTTATAGCACGAAGCACACAAAGTGGTCACAACACAACGTAATCGGAACGGAACCTTTCTATTAGTCCCGGGACATATTCGTATGATAAAGTTTTTCATTTACGGTTAATGTATAATTATAGATATATCGGGATATATATAAAGACATTAAAATAAGGTACTTTAGACAACGTTGCGTAGATTGATCGATTGCTCAATAGAGAGCTATTCCTCATGGCTAAGGGTCGTGGTCATTACGTGGAATGAAACACACACAACGAATTTCTTGTCACTAATGGTGGAGTGGTTTGCCATTTCACACAAAAGTTAATAAACCATACATGTGTACAGTCGATTGGCATGATTGCCCTTTAAAATAAACGAAATTTCTATATTTTAAGTAGATTTTCACAAAATGATTTAAAAAAGTGAACAATTTCCCTGAAAATGGAATTGTTATCTGATGTCATGAAGGCACCCTAGAGGTTTCTGGAAATTGCATGCAATATCCATTCAAACATAAATGTGATCATAAAATTTTATATATATTTAACACGTTTATTTTTTCTTTCGGTAAGCAAAACTCGAAAGAAACATAGCAACAAAAAATAAATTGGTAAATTATTAAATTATTAAATATGATAATAATATCACTAGGTAAATAATAAAACAAAACCGCTCTCTGTCTATCGCTGGTAATAATGTAGTTTTCACTAGGAACCCGAAGGTTTAATGATACATAAATAAATACCCCCGTGTGAAGTCGTCAGTCTAATATAATTGTACAAACTTATTTGTCTGTCGATATGTGTATGCTTGATGTAACTGATAGACTTCATGTACCTATAAGGACTTTTACTAGTTTTGCCCTGATTTTTCTCCTACATAACATGTAACCCAATATTAATAAATTGCCCTGCCTCTTTCAAAAATACGTACAAGCCAACTTTTTTGCAAGCACTTTGCTCCAAATAAATATTGGTCCAAGTTTGATCGCACGTCGCGTCGGACGGGCCAAAGCCAATTAATGCGGGCTTCGTACACTTGTTATTGGTAGCCATCAATCAATCCGACTTGAATCCAACAAAGCTTTGACGCGGGAGGTCGTACCATTTTTATTTTTTATCAATGGCGTCAAAAACTGCATCCAGTTGGCAATAAACTGGTTGCGATGTGGGAAGAAATAAATAAATAAATATTTGAACTAGTATTTTAGCTGCACGCAAGCTTTTAGGAAATGAGGTTGGAGCTAGGAGTGTAAGCAATACTTTCTTCCATCGCCTAGTTTTAGTGTCAAGCAAGATAATTGAGTGCATGTGGAAATCATGCTTATATTTTCTAAAATAAATAAAAACTAAAATAAATAACTCATAACAGTTTTATATCTAAACAAATAATAAAAAATGTTTGTCGGATAACACAAATATTGCATCTATTATAACGTTCATTTTTTTTATTTGATGATATTTACAAAATAGCATGTAGGCTGCTGTGAGGCTGTACAATTTGCGAATGACATCCCGTCGTTTGAAACGTGACCAGTTTGCGTTCTGTCAAAATTTTTCCATAGTGCAATTTCGAAAGACTATTTCAGAATTCAAAGAGTTGGTGCTTTATTTTTATGTTCACGATATATTTGAAAAATGAGATTTCATTTTAAAAATGCTTAGAATATTTTATTTGATTTGCCTATCACATTATGCTGAGCGGATTTGGTTTTGGACTTTGAAAAATTGTAATTTGTAAAGCAAATTTTGTAATATATACCAGCCAAATAAACTCTCTTTTATTACTTCTTTCATTATCATATGGTTTACCCATGGATTTAGTAAGTACTTCGTTCGGAGTACCTACTAATTCCATGGGTTTACCAAGCTTCAATAAATTTGATATATCGATAACAAAGAAAACTTTGATGCTAATTTATGTCAATGACTTGTCCTTCTTTGGATCGCTTCATGTATAGCGGTGTGTTAATGACAAAATTTTATTGAGGCCCTCTACAAACATGTTTCTTCATTTTAGCACTCAATTGATGTAATGACTTCAGTTAAATGTTTTCCCATTTCGAGTAGTTACGCTTCACGAACGTTGCACTTTATTTCTTCGAATAAAATTTCTAAACAGCTAGTAAACAAAACATGTTTTATATCGTCATAAAGCGGCCCACCTGGGCTATTGTCTGAGTTTATGGTCGTCGGAGAGTTGAGTGCTACCGATAAGAGAAACTCTCTTTTTCACTGAAAAAAACTCATCATAGACATAAAAAATTCCTATGTTACAAAGCGATCTCATGGAATTCGAATGAATGTACTTACTATATGTATTATAATATTTTTAAAATAAAATCATTTTATCCAGATTAAAATAAATTGATTTACGTTAGTTTGCCACATTTTTGTATGTTTTGTTTTATGCATGAAACAAATATTCATCACAGTTTATTAATTCGTAGGTCACAGGTGTGACACCATACTCGTGTCGAAGCGCAAGGTACACAGTATATTTCGGTGACGTTTTGACTGTTATGATGTCTAAAGACATAATGAAAGCTATAATGGGCTTAAGTTAAAAAATTCATTGTAAAAAAAGAAAGTTTTATATTTCCTTTTACAAAATATAATATAATAATGTTCACTTGTTGCCTGTAGCCAGAGCTGGCACAAAGCCAAGCTTTGTTCGATTTAACGCCAACCAAACTGTGTTTTATCAATACCTTTGACACAATGCATTTCTATATAATAATATAACTTAAACACGGTCCACTGGTTTAAACATGGTTTTCATTTTTATACACATTTCTTTTTGTGGATATATATGTAGTTCTAATATATTATAACACAGCAGATTGTATCTATGTTAAACGTTACAATTAAAATAATACTTAGGAAAATAATTCGACGTTTTATTTAAAGCGTCCTTTGGGCTTCATTGATTATCTTTGTTACGAAGCGTCATTTTTGAGTATTTTTATCTCACAAAACTACTTAAAATAAATAATAGTTACTTTTCTTAACAATTCACTGGTTTAAAAAACTTTCAGCATTCAATATTTGTTAGATATTCTTTTGGCACCCTTTACACATACAGTACATAGTCTTAGTTAGTACCTATAAATGCGTTTTTTCTTAAGAATTACTAACAGAATTAGGATCGAATTGTTCATAGAATCCTCTAGCCGCATTGAGGGCGTCAATAATAAACTTTTCATCGCACGGGTTGACGTCAAAGAAGAACGCACCACACTGTAATGATTCCGAGCATGCGCCATTGATGACATTATCATTACAGCATCCAAGAATGGCTCTTGCGCATGGCGTCAATTGTATAGGTGGTTTCTCGTCTTTGATGGAACCATTTCGTACGTTAACTATGTAAATCAGTTCCTGATATGATAAATTGGCAGGGCTCTTAAATGTAGGGTTCTCTCCAGTTTTAGTGCTCTGTGGTGCGCAAATTACATGCGAAAACAGCGCCATTGCAACGATAATTGCGGCTCGCGCCATTTTGCTGGAAAATAAAGATAGTTTTAGCGTATAAGCTTAACGTGCAACGTTAATGTCCCGTGCTGCTGATAACGCGTAATGATTTCGCTGAACACACTGTAGGGTTTATTGGCGACTCATGCAGATTTTTGAATGATTATTGAATGGAAGCAAACATACTTAATAGTAAATAGCCTACTTAAAATTAAAGGATTCACCTATATTATACTAAAATCCCCAACAGAAAATATCGTGATAGAACAGGGCTATGAACTTTCAATATGGACATAAGTGCAAGCTTACGACGGCCTTATAGTTATAAGCCATCATAGTTGTTGTGACTACAACAAAATAAATATCCTTTAAAGTTGAGAGAACATAAAAATCTGCTAAATTGTAATATTTTTTCAATAATATTCAACAAACCACAGCTCTGAGCAAAAAAGTCGTCAATAAATTGCAGTGTTATTTTGTAAATAATGTCGCGTTGTTCCGGTTATGCCCACTCAAGGCCAACAGTGGGATTGAACCTGATGTATGGCCATGACTCGTAGTCATATAATCTGTGGTTCCGTACAATGCTCGTAGAGATTTGTTTCTAGTGACACTAGTGAATCTTCGCGAATGCTCCCTTAAGATAAATATCAACTTAAAGCAGTACCTGTTATAATTATAACTCAAAAAGTGCATCTTCATATAAAAAAATTACACGAAAAGGATTTATCTAATAATAATATATTCTGGAAAACTAGAATATTATAAATCATAGAAAACTTTTGCAAAAACTGAATTTAATTTTTATGAACTAACTTACGGCAAATCGACAACAGTAGGTATATCTGTTATCCGTGTAAATATCAGGTGATACTTACTAGACCCAAACACTAGTCCAGATTTTATAGATCTTACACAGGAAGTAGGTATATACTAAAATTGTTTATTAACACAAAGTGAAATTACACTTTTATTTGGAATAAAGTAAATATTTATATCACAATCACAAACACGTCTGCCGCTCGACTGCTCGGTTGGGTTAAAAATACTCGTTTTCCTTCTCACGCCGTCTGTGTAATGCTCCACAGTACAGCAGATAGTTTGCTAACATTTAGCGATTCGACGTACATTATTGATTTTTCCTTGTCGTAAAAAAAGCTTATATAATAAACTACGCAATGTACTTCGTGCGTCTTCATCTGACTTTGTTCGCCGATAGAGTAGAGGAGCTACATAAAACCGGTGGTGTATGATTTACCCGTTTACGTAGAATATTTCTCATTCCGATTGACGTTTGCATTCTCGTTGGGATTTCCCAGATAAGTTGAACAACATCTTCAACCCGTTATAAATCAATCGGTTTGATCTTTGATACAGTGTAGTTCCCACTTAACCTTCTCGATTCGACCCAAAGCAATGAGTTTTTGGAAATCGTCCGGCACCATTGATTTCACGAATACGAAATTATTATTAAACAATAAAAAGAGCTTAAATAATTTTCTTTGAGAGTTATACCAGAGACTGGTTGAGACCTGGTTACCAGATTTTTTAAAAAAGATCAAATAGGACCTTAGGGTAAGGTCGAATTATAAAGCTTGAGAGTTGAAAATGATATTGGCTCCGGGGTGGGAAAGTTAACTACATTGGTGCATATTTAAGAAACATACTAATGTAACTATGTTTATATAAATAGTAAATAAATATTGCTAAATAAGTCCTTCACTTGTATATTATGTCAGCAAAAGAATAATGCCATTGATCAACTCATACTGTGTTGATTAACCTATACACTGTATAGAGCTTTTATTCGAATATGAATGACAATATTGTTTACTGATGCCATTCAAATATTGCGCAGAGCATAGATAAAAAAATATATATTTATTTTATCTATGGCGCAGAGAGTATGAAAAATTAGGATATATTATTACAGATGCTTGTACCTACTTAAATACTGAATAAATAATTAACGTTTTCAATGGTACACTTAGAGGGTTTGTGAATTAATAATTTATTTTTTACATTAGCTACGTCTATTGATATGACCAGAATTCAAGTGCAAGTTTTGAGCTTAATACCTCAAACAAGTTTTACTCATCCTACATACAAAAAAAAGTCGGATCGAGCATGGTAGGATTTGATTTGTGATAGCCAGTCCAAAATACAACAATGTGGTGCCCTTAAAATTACATTTTAATAAATGCGAACCGCTGGTTAATTTCATTTACTTATTTATCTGAATATATATATATATATATATATTCAGATAAATAAGTATATATTAACAATAATAAATTCTTAATTTCGCTATCAATAATCATCAGGCGTAATCATCATCATCAGAAATTTAAAACAATGTGAATTTAATTATTGGTTAATTAGACTTTTGAAATCGTATAGAAATAAATGAAAAGACTGTTTCATACCTAATATTTTATTGATAAATACTGGTCATTTATTATCTTCGGAATAAATTTACAATTACTTTTTACGTGTTTGGTAAAAAAATAAATCCGTTGCAAATAGAATATGGAAATCGTCCATTATTGAGTATTATCGCATTGAATATATATTATTTTACAATTCTGCTGCATAATTATAATTAATTATATTGACTATTATTATTTACAGTACTCACAAGTTAACTTACATAAATATCTTAAATAATAAGAACATGTGATGTATGAGGAAAAATTAACAGAAATTATCAAATTAGTTTACTTATTAAGGAACTAAGTACATATTGATAATGATAGATAGGAACCAAGAGATCATGACTGTAAAGTTCTTGATTACGTTTACAACAACAATGAGATATATACTTAATCTGTGGTTATTTGTCTAATTTTAATGTATAATACTTATGGACATAAATATACATTTATCAATCATTGCGCAGGTTGTCTCTAAATAAATGTTAATAAATTATATATAGTTATTTCTACACCTGAAATGATTTTGCAAACATGATGTACATAATGCATTGAAACAGAACATTTAAATAAAGGCTGCTTAAAATTCGTCCAATAGGTACATATTGTTTTAGTTCTTAAATCAAACAAATACAAATATATAGGTGTACCATAGATGTTTGTATTTGTACAGACAGCGTATCCTTAAGTAGATACTGCATAGGTTTATTCGTTACTACAATGCAAGTAATTATAAATCATCCCATGAAAATGACGTAACCACATTATTAACATCATATGTATCACAACATGCATCATACGGGGGGTAATTACGAGTACAGTATACCTACGTAGTAGGTGGTAGTAGTAGGGAGGTGCAGTAGGACACATTTCCTACTGTTAAATTTTGCAGAACATTATTGGTTTATTAAAATTTGTTTATATATCCGGACCCTGGTGACCATTAAATTAGATTTCAATTTAACATATTATCCCGCAGGCGTACACCAAAACTTTTATCCAAAAATGCAATTAATACTAATTGCAAAGCCATGGATCTACAATTTTATAAATACAATCAAGGCTTTTATTTTTGGCTATTTTCAAATTTCTAGTAGGTAAATATAATATTATATTATGAAGAAAAAATGAACCATCTTGAATGCAAGACATATCACATTATCACAATTTTGCTTTTAATTAATCTGGCACTACATTATTCTACTATTCAACCTGTTCTTTGACCATAGAATCTTTGAAATCGATTAATGACTCTAAGTATGACACTAGGATCGCAAGGATTGCCATAAGAAGTCGGGTCAGGACATCCTTGTACCGCAAAGCAGTCATACGTTACTTCGAACTGATGACAACAGCTCAGAACGGCTCCATCGCATGCATTGGGTGCTTCTGGGAATGGGCTCGATGTTGAAGTCTGCAAGAATGGATTCGCTGTTATTGGATTTCCTGGCCTTCCCGTTGGTCGAAATGTGGTAGGAGGTGGACCAGGTTGGCCAGCACCATCATTAACTGATCCTTGACTACTTCCGTGTTCCACTGGAGGCGGCGGTCTAACCATAGGCTTGTCTGGTTGGATGGGGTCAAATGAAATAGGTCTACCCACATCATCGCCTTCATCGTCGGGATCAGTTTCATTAATAACAAGGCCAAAATTTTGTCTAGGATCATCTAATACAGGAAAACGATTCTCAACTCCGTCAGGCATGGTTATGTTTTTTTCATTGTCTACTGGTAGCGTATTATTTTCTTGGTCAGGGTTTGGAGTAACTTGAGAGTTGTCAATTTGTGGTGGACAACTACAGCCGATTTGAGGCACATAAAACACAGGTAAATAGAATGGAAATTGACTTGTTGATATTGGTGGAAACTGGGGTGGGGGCGGCGGCGGTGATTGTCGCACAACGTTGCTTATGTCCAACAATCTTCTGTGAATTTCTACGAAAGGATCATTATATTCATAACCTGTATTAAAATTTTGATCTCTTTTGCCGAAGCTTTCGAAGAATACAGGATTAGCGGGAGGATACCCCAATGGGTTGTACCATCTTTTTTGCCGTTGACTTTGTTCAGATTTGTCTGACTCTTCATCCACTAAGGGCAAAGTTTTTCCATCGAGTTTAGTTCCTAATTTATCTAGTAGTTTTGGTTCGATTTCTTCCAGTTTTGATTCTTCATCGACTTTGGTGAAATCTTCGATTTTTTCGACCTCACTTGGAGCAGCGCTGACACTCAATTGCATAATCAGCACGCCAAGGAGAAAACTGTAGAGTTTGGCCATCTGGAATAGAAAAATATGAAAATTATTGTTTCTGTTGTGTTTGTCAACTAAAGTTTCGCTCCCATTTTTTTGTGGACGCTTTGCTATCAAGTTACCTACTATTAATTATCCATATGTAGCACAAATACAAAATACATATGACATTTGATTGCTGTTTGATACTATATTGCACACAATTACCGTAAATATAGATGGAGGGTTTAATGTCTCTTTTGTAGTCCCAGAGAATGGGTGAAACTGACAAGTGACCAAGAGTTAGTGAACGAACGATATTTTCTTTGCTCCGAGATCTAAATTAACGAAACTATAAAAATAACGGTTTATCCTTTATCAAACATATACAGAGACTCTCCCATTTAAGATACGTACTAGGTTTTGTTCTGGACTGTGAAACCCCGTAACCCTATGTTCGAAAAGTTTAAAGTAATGCTCGTATATATGTTTTTATAAAAAATATTTTTTGGTTTAGAAATTTGGTTTTGAATAATATTGCCTATTTAAATATTTTTATTTATGTAGGCAATATCGACATAATTTTATGGCTCACAAACTACATACTTAGTTGGCATTAATCATTTATTTGCTCCCCTGCAGAAATATTATTTAAATTGAAAAATGTTGCATATCGCGATCTAGGTTCGCTTGGTACGCGAACCTACGCGATTTTTCTGCTGTTTCCTTTATTTCTATCTCTGCCCTAAGTAAACTCTTCCGGAAGATCGAGCAGAGTAGTGGATTGTAAACGCCGTGCTTCGAACTACAGTGCACCGTTTTCTACTCGATTACTTGCGATAACAAGATTCTTTAGTTTATAATGCAAAAAATAAGAACATAGTAGCACACATTTTATGTTTTCGCTCTTTGAAACGTATTCACTTCATGCCTTTGTTTTATAGTAACTGACTAAAAATATAATATGACGGTCGTACATTGCATTTTCTTTTAAAAAGTGATACAGAAAAACCTCACATCGTTTCAAATAAAAAAGCATTTATATTTTTGATGTAAGAGCGTGAATATTAGAATGCGTGCCTAATGGCCGGACTTGATCGGAATGGATCGAAACGGAATGATGATCTGTCTACAATGAGAAATACACCGCTGGATTTCCACAGCAATCTCATATTTTTGAACTCTCATTCATTTTACATTATAATAAAACATTCCAATCTGTTTTAGCGTACGAACTTCCTCGCAATGTCAAAGTTTTTTCCTAGGCGAGACTCGGTCAGCCCCGCAGCGTCGCTATTGTGAGGCAGACAATTGTGCATCTATGGCAACTCATTATTACCTACTGACGACATTTTCTGTTCGTCTTATTACTTCTTGTACGATTTCGTAATTTGTTTTGATATCTTTCATACTGATGATTTCTGTTTAGCTTTCGTAAACCAGTGAACCAAAATTAATTACGATTATATTGGTAGTTTTCTTACTAATATACGACAAAGCTAGATCCAACCCAACTTTTCTGTACTTTATGTAATGAAAGAAACATTTATAAATATTAAAAATAATTAAATTCCATGAAAAAACTCGAGTGGAAATCACACCCAATAAAAACACAGCAATTGTGTTTATTATATGTTAGTCGAAAACAGACATTCAATATAACTAATGAACGCAATCGCATAGCTGCAGGCAATTATTAGCACAGACGCATTTATTGCATTACATATTCAATTAGGCGCTCGTCGAATTAATTATTAATAAGCACAGCTCGATGAGTCATGTTATTATTTAATGATATCCAACAAACACATTTCTACAAGTGTTTACTTAGTTACCCCTGTTTTGTGCCCGTCTGTAATCAAATACTCGCAAAATTTCAGCTTGTCCATACTTTGTATTTACATTTCCCATCCACGCCGTCGCTTTAGTTTTCATGACAACGTAAATATATGCACGACGTCAAGGTTCGGCTCCCAAGAAGGGAACTCCTCAGCGGTCATGATTTTTGGATTGTATGTAACCCAATGCTATAAAAAGATTTTTTAAATCTTATTTAAACTAGTTAAGTAAATTAATTTATAATTTAAGATTTCCATAACAAGTATCGAACTTACATTGTGGCTGACTTAATCTGGGTTATGGGTCCCTAGATAGATTTTATTATAGACATATCGTAATAATCACGCTAAGACTTTTTATTAAGTGCTTTAGCAAGATCAAGGAGGCCGAGATATAAAATCTGCCTGACAATAAATGATCCTATAACAATCAATATAACTAACATAGGTACCTTATCCGTTTCCTAATTCCTAAATACACCAGTTGTTATCAATTCTTTCAGAACCATATATTATATATAATTTGAGCAATTACCACAGCAGTACCTTCGGTATTTGTAAAGCATTTGTCTTGATTTCGGTTATTTCCATCATGATATCACGATGATTTTCAACCCGTTTGTGTTTTAATTAGAACAATTAAATCGGAATCACATACTTCATTAGCTCCTCTTAATAAATGATCTCTGAAAAGGCAATACGCGAATAATAACCATTGTAATTAGGTACATACGTTCAAAACATGCCGTCTAGTACTTTTGGTAAATAGGCTAACAGTGCTCGCTAACGATTTCGATTAAGCGAAAATATTGTATCAATATAATAGTATCGCTACATCGAAATCGATAGCCCTAGCGATAGCGATAGACGGGAAACCACACCAGACCGCCAGGAAAACTACCGATGAGGTGATTTGACGATATCCGACACGTTGGAGTCAAATGGAGAAGGCCTACATCCTAAATGGATATAAATAAAGGTCCAAATGGTTATGATGATATTTGTATAATTTATGACAAAATCATAAAAAATAATGTATGCACAACATACACTCATTTGCAACTATTTATTTAACATTGCCTTGCAGTACATACAATGCGCACATTTTCAAAAGCAATAATTGCACCTCTATATAATTCCAATTTACATTGTATACTTACAGGTCTACTACTTTGGGGGAGTGCTAGCACCATTACACTATTTGCATTTTACAAAAAAGAGCAATCCGTGCTATATATGGTTTGAGGAGAAGGGATTACCTCAGAGATTTTTTTTAAAGATATTAATATTTTAACTTTACCCTCTCAAGACATATTTGACAATATTATGCATGTCCGGAAAAATTTAAACTTATTTTAAAAAGTTGGTGATTACACTGATAGAGCCTTACGTAATAAAGATAAATTGTTTGTCCCCGAGCATCGGTTGGCCAAAGTTAGAACGTCTTTTGTTGGGAACTGTATCCGTTTTTATAATAAATTGCCTAAATGGATACTTGATTTGCTGGACAAAAAATTTGAAATTATATAAAAAAAGTACTTTGTAAAAATGCATATTACAAGTCTGATGATTATGTGAACCACAATAATGTTTGGCCTAATGTTGGTCCATGCATACTTAAACACAGGACTCAAACATTAAAATATATTAAATAAGTTACTTATTAAAATAATTCTAACATGTTAATAACATTTACAAGTACATACAATTGATTCTGACCGAACTCAATATATATTTTTTATTATTTGTTATAAAATGCCTTTGTAGATGAGGATAAAGTATGTTGAAATATCGTTATCTGTTGATAAACTACGTACGTTAATATGACATTAGAGATTTACAGCGAATAACCTTCACATCAGTCGCCTCTATTGTGGACGAACAATTAATTCACAAATGACTTGCGAAACAAAATATTTTTGGATGCATGAAACGTTACCAAAACATGGTACCTAAGTACTACTAACAGCACACAACCTTATCAAAGTTCAGTGTAAATTCGCCAGTGTTACAGCCGTAAAGAGATCTGCCGTACAATTTGACATGCAGTCCACTGTACAGTTTTGTATTATTTCACAATAGCTTGTGAAACGGATTTTTTCTCTTTATTTTTTATTGACGTGTATGTACATCATTCACTATAATGCTTAAGATCATTAAATTGTAGTTATGTATTTTTTTATTACACATAAATAAATTTTATTTATTTTAAGTAATGATCAAGAGAAGTAGTATTTGAAACAAACGTGAGCGCACAAAACCATAAGCATATAAGTTAACTCTTTCAACATTTTGTATGAAATCGAAATTTAGATCAAATCTCAATAAACATAACTTGTTAATGTTTTCAATGAAAACTGTAAAATTATAGATTGTAAATTTTACAAAAAAAAACATGTATCTAATACTTATGTAATTATTTTGCTAGTTATAGTAAATAAGCACGATTGTGTTTTTTTCGTTTGGCTTTTCATGTAATCATTGACCACATAAATATGGAAATTGTCCGTCATTTGCTGAATCTCAGAGATTAGCGCCGCGTGATTACTGACTGGCTTACACGATCTTGCTTTAAACGCAAAAAATGTTGTACAATCGTGCTTTATACAATCCCAGTTAGTGTGAATGGGTCATGATTACAAACAGTAAAGTGCTGCAATATCTTTGTTTGAGCCTAACCTTCGAACTCAATGTTTTAACTATTTTTGACTTTGGATTTTGACAAAAATCTTTAAAATATTGTAATTCTCGTGCGATGTTCTTGATCAAATTTGTATTTAACACTTTGTTTGGTGAGATGACATATATAGGTAGAAATGGAAACTCAAACTTTAAATTATTTGTATTATAAATATATGTTCAAGTAACTGCAAAAATAGTCACCAATATTTCTTAAATAGATTTCTGGCGTCATCTTTTTTTTTCAAATTTAATCCGCTCCTAAATGAATTCAGCTCAGAGATGTATTATATGTATAAAGATGCGAAAATGTGTTGGCTTGTTGCAATTATGATAAAACGACATATTGATCAATGATATCCTGATGATAATTCCATCGATCTCAAAGCATTATTATAATCTGTAGCTACGATTACCATAGACTAGACAATGGTGAGCGCGGCGAGACGTTAATTGGAGTCATTATGTTGTCGCGTTTACACGATTCAATGGTCCGTTTCACCTTTTGTTCAACAGTAAAGGTACCTAGTAGTTTAAACATTAGATAATTACTCATTTTACCTTGATAAAATTAAAGAAAATGGAAACGAGTTAAGAAATTATGTGAATTATCATTTAAAAAATATTTTCGCGAGAACTCACTGAACACTGACATTTTTAATTTAGTTGTAAATAGCTACCTGAATTTTTAATAATTTAATTATATTTCGACAAAATCAATCGAACTGGGTCGAGAGAATGACTGACTATTAAAATGAACATTAATGTTTATAAAAACTTTCCAAGAAATATTATGTTCGGACAGTCCTACGATCTGTTAATGGCTCTACTATATTCATGAATATTTACTGCCTTTTAGAAAGTGCATTCCATTATGGAGAGCTATTTTTTCCTTTTAAGTATTTTAAATATTGTATTTGAAATCCAAATTTTCAGGTTAAGTAAATTTTATTTATGAAGTGCTTGTGAAGCCTAATTTCTGAATAAATGATTATTTTTGATTTGATCTTGCTGAAAAAAAAGTTTTAATGTTTAACTGTTTAACTATTTAGGGTAAATATAACCAATCATTTTATTCGTTTGGTAGGTGTAAATATATTTTTTCATCGGATTAAACTTTATTTCTTATATAATACTTTGATGTTCTTTCATGAAAAACGTGATCGAAGATTATCAATTTATATTATATAATGCCAAACCAGTTTAGAATTCATATTTTCTATAGTTAACACGAGTGAGTACATGTTTTAAAGCGGGTGATAATGGCATTGATCGATTACGAACACTTTGGGCCATTAAATTTTTGTAAACAAAACAAATAGCCAAATCATCTGACTTTATAAATTTAAAAAATGTATCCTTAAATCGGATAGATCAATATTTAACTTACTTTACACATTACAAAAATTATTCAGTAGTATGACCGTGCTAAGCGCACAATTAATTATTTATATTAAAATGTTGATCGTCTTCGTTTCAAGTGTCAAGTATCTAAATAGCGGCCCGGTCTAACTTCGCTCGGGTTAAAGTTATTATGAATTATACACCTAAACCACCCTCAGGAATCACAAAGATGAAAACCGCATGAAATTCTGTGCAGCAATTTTAGAGTTTATCTTGAACAGATAGACGCGGCAGTAGTTTTTAAAAAAATATATATATAAGAATAAGGAAAGGAAGGAAGGATAAAACCATCATGTGGTATAATATCAACAATCATGTACACAGTTCATAAATCTTTATGATGTTGACAACCCTGGTCTAGTAAATTCTGTGATCTATTTCCTGAAGAAGCGACCCGCAACGCGTGTTTTTTATTAATCTTTTGTTAATATTTATGTAAATGGCGATTGCCCAAAGGTTGATGGCCTCCATCGCTTATTGCGGCGCATTAACATCGTTATGCTAATAAACATTAAACATATCATTTTCATTTTTTTTCCTATGAATTGTAATACGTCTTACATGGTGACGCCAATTGTCTAGGAATAGGCACTAGGCATTAGGTGTGTTGCGTCAAAGTTACGATATACAAAAACATTTAGCATCTATGCTTACTAAAAAAATTACATAAATGCTCTTTTTGAAATTAAACAAAAATCATGAATTTCCTGTACTATAAAACAAACTTAAAACAATCTACATATAAAAAAAATAAACCATAAATAATTCCATAATATGTATTTTTATTATAGGTTCCGAGGGTTCCGAGGAGGTTACATCCAAATATTTATGTTAATACAGGCTTTTTAATAATTCCATTCAGTTTAAATGTAAATCTACAAATAATTTCAATAATTAAAACAAAACCAATTACCTTTAAGTGGCAACGATATAAAACAGTAGATCACTTTCACTAGTTACGATCACGTTAACAATCACAACGACGCATCTAACATGTTAAATATCATTGAGTCGACACTGGCTGCGTGGCGTATGGCGAGTGACTGCGCGGGCGCACCAAACAAAGTAGCTTATAACCACCGGTGGATCTCTAGGTGGATCTCACAATGTTTGAGCAACATTCACATGGTGCTTTAATAGCATGCCAGTTAAGTCCTTAACTAATCCTCAGTACTTATTCATTTAATCGGCACTTAAGCTAAGTGATTAATCAAAATGCGAAAAAATGGCATATATATCATACTATGACCTTTTGACAGACGATACGTGATTTACTGGTTTTTTTTTTTTACTAAAGGATAGATCGAACTCAAACGACGTACAATTAACTGCACTCGAATTTATTACAAATTCGTTGTTATTACCATCGAATTTAGTCCATGATTTAGGCATTGCATTCACTTGTTGGTCCAGATTAGCGACTTAAACTATCGGTCCTATTGCCTAAATGTCATGGACAATTTTTTAATTATAATCTTATTTATGCATTGATACAAATTAGGTACTTATATGTCTGTCTATTAAAAAGGTTAAAATCACGCTGTCAATGAATTTGATTAGTGGTTGACGGGTGGAGTACCCAGTGTTGAGGTCTTAATATCAAAATCCTCACAGAATTCGTTAGTGTGTATCATTCTCCACCTCCACCAGTCTTAGAAAACATTGAGACGAAATTTATTTGAGTTGAGAGGGCTAAACATAATTCTTATGACATAACTAGTTTCGTATGTCTGGAAATACAGATTTTTGTGTTGAATTTAAACTGATTGCTGCAGGAACATTCAACAAACCTACAAATATTTATTTTAAAACTCTATCTCTCTTTTATTTTCGTGTGTTCCCGGTTTCATTCTGAGCTGTGACGCCCCAAAACCCAGGTTTAGCCTAAAATAATTACCATTAAATTTGGAAGATTTGGCTATGTAATTACAACCGGCCACCTAGGCTTTATGTCCCTTAGTCGCCTCGTACAACATCGACAGGAAGATATAGAGTGGTCCAATTCTAGTGCGGTACCAATTTATGTAACATATCCCAGCGGGGCTGTTGAAAAATATAGTCGAAACATTTTTATACCACCACATGTGAATTTAAACAGTCAACCATGCATACCGTTACCTTAACCGCTATCACTATGGACTCTCACTTCAGTTTCGCCAAAGCTAACATTCGCCAGCCAATACGTGAATCGCCGTTGAAAACCCTTTGAAACCAACACAATAGGGTTTTTACAAAGTGTTTTCAAAGAATTGAAACAAAAGCCGTTTTGAAAATTTAGTGTCAACTTTCACCGGACGAAGTGTCGCTTGCATGCTTTCCGTTTTATTTTGATAAAGATCTAGAAACACAATAGTCAAACATAGTGTGTCAAATTAAGACTAATATGCTAAAAGTTTGCATTTTGATAACTATCTGACTGATTAATGACTATAATCAAGGGCATTAATGCACATTTTACTCACTATTGTTAAAAACAATTGCAATTTGAAAAAAAAAAAAAACAATCGTCATAGATTGTATGGTGATAAAACTGCAAAAAGTTTAATTGTTTTTGTTGAGTGCAGGAACTACATATATTTACCTTGAAGATAGTCCGGGTGTTAGTGCGAAATTGACTCTCTAAATTTGGTTTATTTATTTATTTATTTATTCAAACTTTGTTTACCAATATGGTACAAAGGGCGGACTTAATGCTGAAAGCATTCTCTACCAGTCAACCTTGCGGAAAAACTGAAAGATTAGTTCAGTAGAGAAGAAATATCGATCAAGTGGAAATCATACAGTAAAATGGCGTATAATCGACAATTTGTTTAAACTTTTTCATGACCATCAACTAATTAAGTGTCCTTGCTTATATTATGTGGATCAGGATTTTAAAAAATGCATATTTTCTATTCTAAAAACTATTATCTAATAACGACTTTTAGATTATTCTACCGCCAGTTTCCTCTAAATTAAATAAATAATAAATAAATATATTAGGACAAATCACACAGATTGAGCTAGCCCCAAAGTAAGTTCGAGACTTGTGTTATGGGATACTAACTCAACGATAATATATTTTATAACAAATACATATATAGATAAACATCCATACCCGGATCAATCAGAAAAAGATCATTTTCCACCTTCCACCCCACCGGGATCGAACCCAGGACCTGTCGGTTCAGTGGCAAGAACTTTACCACTGCTCCACCGAGGTCGTCAAATATGATACATAGCACTATTTACAATGGCCGGTGCCTAAATTAGAAAGATCGAAACAGGATCTTAAGGCTGAAAGTATCATGCATTGATATATCCATTGTTAAATTAGGCGAACGTAAAAAAAACAACGTTTCCCAAGAAATTGATTAGAAACTCATGATATGGTTAATAAGTATGCCAAAACCAATGTGTTGACGTAAAATAACAATAACAAACTTGACCATAAGCAATACATAGGCATATCATAGTTTCGCACGTCCCATTGCAATGCGATTGGAAAAACGAATAGCAGATATATTATCACCAAAACTATAGACAAGAAGTATTGTTTTTAGTTTGCCTAATATTACTTTAAAAATCTAAAATTGCTCTGTTGGTAAAATATTTAGATTTTACATCTCCCTCGTTAAATATTATAAAGCAATGAGTAACTAAACCCTCACGAAATAACTGGAATAAGTTATCGAAAAATTTAACAAAGTAACATCAAACGGCATTGCGGTAACAATGGGTGAGTCATAGATGTAGTCGTGTGGAAGCATTCACATGAAACGTTGACCTCAGGTAACGTCCAATTAAGTCCAAACTCGTGATTTTCGTTTGGCAGCTGACATTTAAGTTCCTCTCATTGCATCGATAGGGTCGATTAGGTAATTTCTAGATCATCGTACTTCTATTCAGCATTATTCGTGCGATTTCTTTATTCTAGCGTACTTGACAATGAAGATCGTTGTTTCAGCCAAAATAAAATCAATTTTAGTTCTTTTTTTTTTGACAGAGATATACCAAACAATTTTCAATTTTTAGATGAAAAATATGTTTTCAAAGCGAAGATAAAGAAAAACTTCAAATTTGTGTTTTGGTATGGTAAATATATTGTTTTAATAATTAATGTCATTGTCCCACATGACTGGAGACATTAACTTGCGAACGGTTTCCGCTATAATCGCAAAATTTCAACTTTCTCGTGCTTTCTCAGAATACCTGTTACGCTTTTATAGAGATCAAAAACAACAACGACTTAAACTTATTAATGAGAAAAACTGGGATTTCCTTTCGACTTCGTATGAGAACTCAGAGGCAAATCTTAAATCTTACCTTCCCAACCATATTGTATTCACAATGTTTAATAATATACATAATAGGTTTGTGAACTGAAATTTATTACACTTAAAATAGTATTTAACAACTGGATGAAGGTCTAATTTTCAGTTCCCAAACCATGACCACTTTTGTTTGAAATGTTTTGTATAATCTTTTACTTTTAATTACAGGTAAATAAATCACTTGACCACATCACCATTATAAACTTAAGTAAATAGAATAAATTCTACGCAATGATCCACAATTATTATTATTTTATTCCAAACAAAACGATTTTAATGTTAGAAAAAACTAGCGTTCTATTAAATATTAAACAAAAAACAAAGTATAATCAGGTTATTAAGCTTAAGGTGTTTTTATAAGGTTAACGTTTGTTATTCTGGCATTTGACCCCATTTGTTGGATAAATCATGAAAACGTGAGCCCCGAGGCCTTAACAAAAACATTGCAAAATAATCCATACGATTAAATAAATAAAAACTAACCTACAGCAGATAAAGCAGCATCCGTTACAAAAAGGATGCAAAATATGCATCCGCGTTGGAAACAAATGTGAAACATTAACAGCCATGTAGCTGGTAATAACGTCGTTTATTTGGATATAAAGTTTACATTGCTAGTACGCGATAGATGTCGATGCACACGTAATGCTTTGTCACGTTTTATATAAAACTGCACAGTAAAGAATAACAATAAAATAATTTGAACACTTATGGAAATATGTTCAGGTTCATAAATCGAATGCAATATCTTTGTGTACTGTCCAAGTGTGGTGCGGTGCAAAGCCGAAATAAGTTTTTATAATAACTCACGAACTGTAAACAAATGATAATAAGAAGTAAAGATTTTTTAAAAATCAGTGACATTTTACTAACATGAACTTGGAGAAAACATGATACTGAGTGTGTGACTCAGTAAAATTTACAAACTCAGAACACAAATTTACAAATTTAGAACACAAATTTACAAACTCAGAACACTTACTTTGACTGGTTTCTGTATTATTTCACGAAATTTATTTTTCATGCACCCAGTTACATTTTTAAAAACAAGGTAGGTATTACAACTTATAATTGTGCAAGGTACTATAATAATCTACTATGGAAGTTTTCTATTTAGGTATTAGATGCATTTTATCGCACCACAATGTTATCTCTATGGTCAACGGTAGAGAAGTCCACCATTTGTACATAAATTTTTATTTACCGTTACCGTGCTATAAAGTGCCGTGCTTTGAAATAAATGACTAAAAGCAATATATATATATGTATGTATATTTATTTATTTATTTATAATAAAATGCACTATAACTAGTCATTTGGAAATAAAGCCTGTATCAAAACTATCCAAATAGATGTAATGTGTACACCGTCCGTCACACTGATATTATGAATGTGAAAGCTTGATGAGAGTGAGGATGTTTGTTACTCAATTACTCTTCATCTACTGGGTTTCAATAAAATTTGGTACGCGGGAAGAATATGTTCTGTAATTGCACATAGGTGAATTTTTATCTCAGAATTCCTCGGGCACAGATAGTGTCTCAAACAAATTCACCAACAGTTAAGGTGAACCACATACTTTGACAGAATTTTAATATTTTTATTTTTTAAAACAACCCATTTGGTAGATCGAGAAAGCAGCGCATCGAAACACTTTCATGCACCGCGTGCCTGCACGTCTCGGTGGCCAGTCTTTGTTCACACCTCGAGCTATCAATTATATTCTGAATGATATTCACAGTTAAATAATTATAGTCTTTATGTGTTTTCTATTTTGTCACGTTACAAATATCAACTCAACCTTATATGGGTTCCAGTACCGTATTCCTATTAACCTATCTAACACAAATATACATTGTGTACTTCTCTGATGCTAGAACAAATTGATCCATATACAATATATCCTACTAGTGGAAGCTTTAAAAACATTTTACAAGTTTTTGGCCATTTCCGTAAAAAATACATAACACAAAGTCTTATCTTATAATATACATAAGATAAACGCAAAAGCTGTGTTTACAGGAAATACACACCCACAGACATCATACTGCGTCACAGAGGTGGGTGTGTTTTCCGCTGAGGCTACGACGAACTGACTATACTTCTTGTCATAGCGTCACTCGTAACTATAGTAACATACGAGTAAACATGCCAAAGGAAACCATTTGACCTGTAATCTAAATTATTTCATGTGACCTATTTAGAAATTGCTTTAAGGGATTACACCTTTTTTGTAATTGCCTTTAACTCCTACGACAATGAAAGATGTTATTTTAATTAAAGGAGTTCAAAACTGGTTATTAAATTACAATTATTTTTCCGTCTTGGGATTTTTTCCTAAGCGATCACGACAAAGGAAATTTGTGTAAATATTAACTACAAAAAAGGCTTTTATTTAGTATTTTAAAAAATCCTTTGGTAATTTTTCAAACTATCATATCACGAAAATTTTAGATTACAGGTCAAAGGAAGCATAACATCGTGTCTAAGATCTTAATAACGCGATGACGAGAAATCATATTATGAACATGTTCATTTACAACATTCGCTGATAAATAATCAATATTTCTTTCCACTTCCACATGGTTTCCTCGCTCTGTTTTCCTTCACCAGAAGCAAGTGGTAGTTTAATGCAAACTGCCATACATGAAACATTTTAGGCATATTGCGAGTAAAAAAACAGCAGGATAAAAAAATCTAAATATTCGTCAAGGTTCAAAAGAATGGAATTGGCGATTAAATACAAAAATAATTGTATGTAATAATTACTATGTATTAAATACCTAGGAATGAATTTAGTCATTAAAATATTTTTAACTTTAGCTTATCCATTGATAGTGACCAATTTTTTCAATGAAATCATTGATTCACTTCTGGATTGATAAGATACGAAGGTATGAATGAATGAATGAATGACAAAAAACCCAGCGTGTCTCAAGGCTCTTATTCTAGGAAAAGGCAGGAAAAAAAAAATTTTTTATTCATCACTATTTGAACTGATAGTAAGGCTTGCGTGCATTATACTGAGTGTTGTCCAATTATTTTATTTTATTTATTTCGCACTTGGCGCATTTAGATGGCGCATTGATTTTTAACCCATTTTTTATGAATAGTAATTTCTTATGAGTCATATAATAAGTTTCTTTCTTGTTATGTTTTCTTATGAATAATAAAAATTCATGACATTATAGTCTTAAAAAATATATCCAAATAAAAATAATTAAAAAGCCGCTGTGGCAGTGTAACAGAATGAGTAATGTTTGAATGAATTTCCGGATTAGTTTTTAATTTGAACTTCCGAAAATTTTATTAAGCATTAATTTTGTTTCCGTGTTACATGTCTGTAGCCGATCCTGGAAACTGGGTTTCCATCATGCTAATACACAATAATGCAACATGGAATCTGACGCCTCGTGGAGAATTGCAACTCTGTAAAACAAGCAGAACTAAGTAAAACTTATCTTTTTCGGGATTTAATACAGACAGGACAGGTGAACAGTTGTAAAAGTAGTGTAAAACTCAAAAACAACGTACCTATAGTAGTGTTCTGTGTAATGAGATCAAGAAAATAATTTTGTTCTTCTAGAGATAGAAATAGATTCTATACGTCTGGTGCGTTAAAATAAACATGTTTCTAAGATACACAGACCGATTACATATACAAGGCTAACTATTCAACCTTGAAACTGGTCTGTAAAAAATTTGCACGTCCATTGAACGCGTTATGTTATTGTTTGTGGGAGTATATGGTTCATTGTTTACGATAGACCATTTTAAAATACTCATTTATCACATATACATATAATTAAATCACCTTTGTCTAGCTAACCGATTATTTTTTAATTTATAGGAACACATATAATTGCCACAAAAAGTCACATTTGTTGTATAAGTTATTTAATTCTTTTCTTGTGTCAAAATAAATATATAATCTGTGAAAATTTCTACTATCTAACTACTCGTTGTTTACGAGATACAGTTTTGTGACAGAACATATTACTAAGACTGTCTGTCTTAGTAATATGTTCCCGTTTTACTCATTGGACACAGATATCTAAAGATGAAAATATAAAACACAAAGCCAATTAAAAAAGTAAGAGAAAAAAGTAAGAAATTGAGAAATCTAATCAAGTACCTAGACAGTGTGATAAAGGAAATATAATATGATGGATGATGAAGGCATTCACTTTTATGATTATAATTTTGTTTTTGGTAATGAATTTCAATAAACGTATGAATTTCAATGAAAGTAACTCCAAATATTTAAATTGCTCAGGTAAAATTATTTTTGTTGTCACCGACAAAAATAAACGTCTCAATTAATTTTGACACCACATGTTAAATACGTTTTATATTTTTGTCATAAAATAATAATAATAAAACTACAATATATCTAAACAAGATATGTATAATTTAGCGCCTTATATAAATCACAATTACACAACTGCATTTCCTGCTATCATCATCTAACATTTACGAAATATGAAATCGTTTTGTATGTAAATTAGATGGTATTCTTACATACAGATCATAATAGTAGTATTGTACTAGTTTCAACACAGCAAGTTTAGACCACTTTTACTCCTAGATAGACATTGTCGATTTAGTAAAAATTAAATTTTGCGTTTGGTCTACGCCTTTGCGCGTTTTTATTTCTCATCTCCGCCTGTGCCCGGAAAGATTCAGCTGTGATTTTACCGGCCGCCTATCTGACATCAACCCTCTTTGGGAATGCAATTGTTGCCTATCAGCTGCATGGATATCCCTTAATCGCCTCTTACAACGTCCACGTGAGGAATGGAGTGGTCCCATTCCAATACCAACTCCACACTGTCGCTGAACTCGGACACATGTCGACGTGATAGTTGTGTAGTTAGTATGAGTGCTTTTATTTAGCGCAATCGAAAACCAGCAATGTATACCGAACCGCCAAAGCATTCGGCGGCAGTGTGGAGCCGGCATAAAGCGAAACCACACGCCACCTGACGTAACGTATTTACGACGTCGATGTAAAAATGTAAACTATTCTTACCTCGGAAAGTTCACGGTGGTTGACTTAACAGAAATGGGTTTACTCCAGGGCATAAATTGGACATAAATCATGTCTGATTATAATATAAATGATGTCATCTGAAACATGCTAGTTTATAAGTGTGATGGATATACTTTGAGCTGTTTATGTCATTTAGCTTCATCATTTCGCACTTTAAACTGTGACTCCTGATCATTATATTTTGGATTTTCCTGTGATAAATTGATATTTTTATTATCCACGTTCTTACTTGAAATTCTTGTGGCCAACATTACATTAGAAATAATATATAATGCTACGGTATATTTAGCTAGAATCCCAAAGAAAAATCTCCTAAAATATATCTTGTAAATATGTACTTACTCAAGGATCTAATACCCTACTTACGTAATACATGTAGAATAAAAAAATGAATAGTATAAACATGCCAATAGAATATGCCAATTTACAAATTTGTTTTATATGATTTGACATTTACACTATTTAGGTTCGGTTGCACCGTCAACTTTGATGTTAACTTTAACGTGCACAGAAAAATGCAAAGTATGCCTTTTTGTCGGAACGTCAGCGGCGCGACGCCATTTAAAATCAACGTCAAATTTGACGGTGCAACTCACCCTTAGTATCATGTTGGGTCTAATGTGCTGAAGAATCAAAGTGCAAAGAACTTATCCCAAGGTTGTATTAGTCAGACGAACTACGATTATATTATCATCACAGTAATGAAGTACTTCTAAATCCTCTTATTTCTGTAATATAGTTTTATGTCAAATAGGTATCATAAAATCTGTATTGGTGTTAATTATACGCATTAAAATCACAGAACACAACAGAGACAAAGTGAGATATTTCCACATAGTGCAATTAGGTGAATTTGATACTTGTGTAAATAAATACACAGATATTAAGTACACCACGGATACACTCATAAATATAAACATCTGCCAATATTAATTACTACGAAACCTCAAACTATTCAAATATTAAATGTATCTACATTAGTACTAATGTATAATGTACAAAAATAGATTCAAGGAAATACATTTTTTTCAATAAGTCGGCCGTTCAAGAGTAACGAATATAACTCTTCATTAAAGTAAATGTTTCGCTACGACCTTGTGTGTTATTTATTGTAAAGTAATATTTAAAAATCATTGATCGCCAGTAACAATATATATGATTGAGTTTTCAAACTATGATTGATAAAAGATAGAGGTACTAAAAGATATGTTTACCTTGAACCCTACGTTAAAAGGTTTTAGTTAAAGTATTTGATGAAAGATTTTACTCAGTTCCGCAAATGAACGTAGTTTGCGAAAATACTATGTAACAAAACATATTGGTTAAAATTATGATTGGTTAAAATTAATGATATAATACTTGAAATAATAATACATAAAGTTTACAAATGTGGTCTATATTTCAGTAAGCTTAATTTAGGTAAAGACAGTATTAATATCATTCGTCATAAATAAAAAAGTTAAAGCACACTTTAACTTCAATTACAATCGCGACATTTCACACAACTAAACCGTTTTATTTTATTTTTAACTATCCAACTATGGTTTATGTTTGTGTTTCTTCGAAACGTTCCGAAGATTAAACACAATCTCGGATGCTATTTACTTGTCACATATAAATATCAATTCTATTACGCTGTCTAGACTAGATAGTTATTTGATGCTTAGCAAGTCATGCGAGATCGAAAAATGTGTGGGGAAATATTCCGCATGCCCTATATCTAACAGAATTTCCATGCTCTAAATTTTATTCAACATATGTAATATAATTAATGTATGCTCGAATTTAGAATGATGTACTTTTAAGACTCATTTGCTATTAAATTTAAAATTACCTTTGATTTGACATAGGTAATTAAATTTTGCATAATATTTTAAGCATATATATATTTAGTGTGATGATTATTTGGTATAATTTCACTTATATCTCCCATCAACGGTAGAGTATTTTTGTCGCTAGCATCAGCTACAGATTCATACCATCTATATTCATACGCGTAATGTTCATGATATTACGAGTATGAACATAGATGATTTATTTTTCTTTTCGAGTCGAAATAGCAGACAAATTTAATTTAGTCCAGTACGAAGCGGTACGTCTAGTAGTTTAGCAAAGTTTAAAAAAAATGAACGTAAACCCATCTCTTGCATGGAAATAAGCCCCACTGTTATGTTGTTACCTCTTTACAAGTATAATGTGCGTACATTTGCGTCTGGCGCACTTAGTCACGGCCGTTATCTTTGTAGGGCAAACACACTGGTTTCCATCGTGTTGAAGTAGCGCATATTACCTAACAGATAATAATAATTTTGGTTCAAATTTTTGCCATGTCGACTTTTGCTATATGTTAGAGAAAAAAAAAGCATTTCAATGTGTATACGTATGAATACAAATGTTTATATCTACTAGTGAATAAAGCGTAGGAAGACTTATTCTTTTCAATATATTTCTGCCTACTAATAACAGTAATTATTTTGTTGGACACAAATAGCCCTATTACCACTGAAGTATGCATAATTACAAGCCAAGTGATTGTGCCCATTATATGACACGGAACGACAGGGTGCACAATTTCCGCTATAAATGTATCAAAACTACTTGAGCGCGACACGAAAATAAGTCCTATGGCAATATGGGAAACTATCAGTAACAGATAGACCAAGTTGTTGTTTTCATTGATACTAGCGCCACTTCTGCGGGACTTCTATCGAATGAATGGAATGACCGCGGAAATGGAAATGTCACCCATGGGTTTATACGTTTAAGGTCAAAGTACTTTACCATTAGTACAGCAAATAGTAGGCTTTACATAATACTTTTTATAATATCTGTCCAATAGTCGTGTGCAAACAAACAAAAAAATATATATAATATTTATGAGACTAAAAAGTTGTAACTAGAAAATTAGATATTAATTGAAAGAACTTACCGCAGGTAATTTGGGTGAGGAAGAACTAATACCGATGTACCGCTGCTATTAATTTGGCCTTCCAAGAAACTTCAAATACTCTGAATCTAAATTAATTTTCATGTTTACATGTGAAGTGAAGTTGGGTTTTTAGATAGTCGGTGGATCGTTCTACTAAATATGTAGTAAGTCAGGAGATTTAAAATGTGTAATAATGTTTATATCACCAGGGATATGATATAGGTATATGATATCCCTGGTGAATTCTTGTAAACTAAAACATTTTATGTAAAAAAATACTTCAGTAAAATACTCGATTTATGCAATAAAAACAATAAATATTGTTAGTAAACGAGTAGTCATCGCAGAACATTGTCAAATAGTACTCACTAAATAAGGACGAAGAGTAAAAGAATTGGTTAAAAATAAAAATGTCTAATGTCGTGTTACGTTTAATTAATTAGTCATTAATCTACGTACAGATAGGGACTAGGAACACTTATATTTAATAGGAATAACTGCCAATCGAACACAAACACAATATGATTACAAGATGTACAGTCACGTGCATTATTATGTATACATATCGAACCTTAATTCAACGTGACAAAGTCTAAAGTTGAATGCAGTTGTATACTTATATTTATGCACGTGACTGCACTCATGCTTACAACTAAGGTTGCAGTTTCTTTCAAATTATTCTTACAGCTATTGCAAAAGTTGGGACTAAACTAACAACATTTAGATTTATATCTATGTACGTTGTTTGATAAAGTTCCAGAAATGTTTATTAAACAAGATTGCAGAGAACGACTATATTAACGCGAAAATATAACAAAAATATGGTAATGATATTACCAAAATTAAGCTTCAACCAATTGTAATTATAACTAAAAAGATTGTGTTAAAATGGCTTTCGAATATCACCTTTTAATATAACTATGTACCACCATACTATCTACACGTACCAGGTACAGAAGTAAAATTATTACATTTTAGAAAATAAGCCAAATAATATGAGTAAGCCAGTAACAACTGTCCATATGACGTAAACTCGTTGTTCTGGCTAGGCAAAATATTTAGAAGTATATGACTTATCAAGAATAAAGGCACAAGCAATACAATTATGGCATCAATATTTGTATTAGAATAACACATTACAAAATCAACTTTATATATAAAATGCGCACATAAAGTACTGTCAACAAAAATATCAATTCTCCTTTAGTTTTATATAGACACAGTTAGTTTAACAATATTATTAAACAGTGTAAAATTATAAATAATTTGACCATGTCCGCAATGGATTTAATACAACTAAGGTTACCTCAGGTAGTTGACCCCAAGATAATAAAGTACAGCACGGCATAAATGAGGCAACCTTCACGATGACACATTCATCATAGACTACAGTGACGTAACATTTGCCATCAAAAGAATTTCTCCAATGGAGGAAGCTGACTTCAAAGTGAAATCCACAGCATTAACAAGATTTTCCGTGGGAAAGTTCAGAAATCTAGGTCCCTTAAACAACTCTGACAATGAAGCGCCCATCTTTCACTTCGTATCGATATTATCAATTAATAAAATAGAAATGTACTTTAAGAATCACATATCGATTTACACGAATCTAAATTCATACCAAGGGTATTTAACCGTCGATATGAATTTCTTGCAATTTCATTACAATCTAGGCAACAAATAATCGAGACGAAAAACAAAGTACAGCCGCTAGAATACTGATAATGACTACATGGGAGTGTAGTGCCACCCCATTATTAGTTCAAAATGTGGGAGCATACGCCGATTTAAAGGAATCAATAGCTGCATTGATAGAATCAGATGTACAGGCGTTTCCTTTTGCGTACGTCATTCCACACCCAAACTTGGTGAAACACGCTTTTTGTTGTTGACCGCTGCAGCAAGAGAGGATAGCGACATTGCACATATTAGCTGCTTTTATAGATGGTAGCGCAGGCACAGAAGAAGCTTGAGTACTTAAGTCTCGCTGGAAGAAACAAAACAAAATATAAGTAAATTATAACAAATTATCAATTAGTTATCAAGAGACTGATCTAGAGAAATGAGGATTTCCAATTTTATTTTATTGAATAATAAATTGCCAGGCAGCTTTTTGCAGCTGATGCGTTTATATCAGGCAATGCTGAAAGTTCTATTTTCAATTTATTTCGTAAAGACACTTCACTGATTTTATTCAATTAAATAAATACAATAACTATAATAATTGTACTTACAGCTCCTTGTGTAGATCCGTGATCGACTTTAGGTGGAGGTCTCTGCATTGGGTATTTTGGTTTTATAGGATCGAAAGAAATCGGCCTTGATCCATCTCCACTGTCTTCGTAATCATCATCATCATTCGATTCCACTAGTCCCCAATTCTGATTACTGTCTTCTAACGTTGGTCGAAGTCTTTTGTCTACATTAGGGTTCTTTGACGCATTTGTGGGAGCTGCGCACGTGCATACTTGAGGAACTGGGTACGGGACTGGATATGGTACATAAATTGGCTGAGGAGGTGGGGGAGGAGGTCGCTTAATGTAACTTGAAATTTCATCTAACAATCTGAGGATTTGTGGCAGTAGATCTTGATTATTACGATCGTATTCACGTCTGTCGGGGTAATAAGGTAAGGGAAAAGGTGGAGGTGGTGAATAGTCATATCCGTAGTTAGATTGCCAACGTTTCCTGCGATGATGCCTCATTTGGTTAGCAGCAAATTCACGCGCTTTTTTAATGTGTTCCGTTTCATCTGATGAGTCTTCTGTGCTTTCTTTCGCATTGTAGTGTCTACTACTAACTACGGTGAGGCACAACAGCAATCCGATAAATGCAATAAAACACTTCATCTGAAAAAAAGAAATATTTGTAATGAATACTTATTACAAATAAGTTTGCAAAAAAATTACCAGGACTTCATCTTAAAACAAGAGAATAAATCAAAATAAGGATGATCTATTTTTTTAGGAATATTCTCGTCACGATTGACGCGAATCAATAAACCTAATAAACATGGCCTGCTAAGTGATATTAAAATAAATTATAAGAATTCTACAAGTTTTTCCTTCGTATTTGTCATTGACTAGCTTGGTGTTGTGTAGAATATAAATTAATGTGTTTATTCATTTTCATAAGGCATATTCAATATAGACATTGAGCATCCTAAATGCATTAATGCCGGTAAATCAAGTGAACTGGTCTTGTCCAGCCATATATTCGTTTATGTTGCAGTCACAAAAAACAATATTAATAATCTGATAACTAGTTTCTTCGTGATTGGTTCTTTAATTAAGTAGAAGCTGTATAGCAAACTTCCTGTTTGAAAACAACAACAAAAACAAGAAAACGCTTTATCTCGTACGAATTTCTCCTCGATTTCACTTATCGCGTTCATCTTTATATATAAAAACACATTTTTTGCTACACTCCCTGTCGATCCGGCACAAAACACAATAAAAATACCATAACACACCTTGAACTATTTCGATGATATCAGACAAATAAAAACTTTCTGTTTCGTCACAGTTCGTTCACTAATTAAATAAACAGGTTTGATAATGTTATCATAGTCGATAATCGTATGTGAATCGCGCGTGGTCTACTCGACGACGTAAAGTCGACTGGCTGGAAGTCTTCCAATACGAGTTATTGGGCACGCGGCCGTGGCAATGAATGCGCGGGAGTCGCTGGCGCGTATAATATATACCGACAAGCTGCATTTACGCAGGTGACACTATATCGTCAGCTTTGGTGTGGCTTTGGTATTTTACTATTTTCAATTTTAATGATTTGTTTACCTTAAATTATGGTGTTTCCACGATGACAATTAGTAATGATTGAATTTTTTTTTGTGACGATTGCATATACGTACTTAATTTAATAATAAAAGTTACAATGCCGTATGTAGGCCAGAATACAGTTAAACTAATAACAAAGTTATGATATAAATAGTAGGTACTCAAACTTTTGATAAAAAAATTCAAAAAGCAAATTCGGCAAATTCTGGCCTTTTAATGTTACTAGTGGCCAGAATTTGCTCATTACTTCCGGATTTAAATTAGGAATATTCAGTTTCATGTTCAGACAGTCATTTTTGATCTAATCTGTCTCGACCCACATGACTGGGGCTCTCGTTCATGTAATAATCTTGATATGACTCATTTCAATAAACGATGTGTGTGTGTGACGTAGCAAATACGCAGAATGACATCATAAGCCTAAGCCGGTGATTGTAAATGGACGGAGTTAAAAAAAAAATAAAAAAAGAAACACCTACTTGCAATGAGTCGTTCTTTAGTGTTTGAAGTTCAAATACTGGTTTACAAAAAAGTCATCGTCATCGGGAAATTGATTTTAAAAAAACAATATTATACTCATCGACAACTGAATTTAAACTTTATTAAATTCAAACAAATCAACATCTTTTGAAATATTTTGTAAGCTTAGTTATCCACGCTCAATACCTATGTAACAGATACACACTATACACAGCCACTAAACAAAACCTACCTATCGTACTTTCGGGTACTGAACCAATAGAGAGGCGATTCTCAGTTCCGCATGTTGAAGCAGACCTTGTAGAGTTTACTGCCACAACATAGTAACTAATATTTGTTTTAAGCAGCTATGTTTAAATAATCGTTCAAATATAGCACAACACTACAATCCATATTACCAGAAATTATATTATTATGCCGCCAATATTTATTGTGCGTAGTTAGATTTTTAGTTTAGATTTTATACCAATACTAGGTGATGTACCTACTACCTACTCTTTCTACCACATTGTGTTCTACTATACGTACGTAGTATGTACATAGTGATAGTATGATTAACGTTTATTATTTCGTATGAAATGAAAATGTTCATGACTGCTTTAAAGGATTTTTTTGTATATAATTACTTTTGAAAGCTAAATTAGGTATCTAAATATATTTTGCTAATGACTTGTTAGATAATAATTATGGACAGCTTACAGTAATTGTATTAATTACTAAATTTAACCAAGCGACTAATCATGTCAACCCAATTCACAGATTTACATCAGAATTGAATTATGCGCAAATCAATGTAACATGAACTATTCATATAATAGATATTTCATACATAATCTTAAATCATAAAAAAGAAATACTTATTTTTTATATTTCTATAACAAAACGGTGATGACGTATCTACCCCATACTATCTTCACCTACACTTTAGCAACAAAACTTATAAAAGCTTATATTATAATAATTTTATCCAAAAATATTTAAATCTATGCAGATGCAGATTACATACATAATATACATGATGCTGAATCCAGGTTAGTTATTATCGGTCCGCTGGGTCCAATGGCAATTTGATGACGCATTCAGACTTCAGATTTCCATATGCTGTCATCGATTGGCCTACTATGCATATGCAACAACCATTAATATATGTACCTATAGCTGCATTGTCATTTCCTAGATATGGAAATCTGTTTTCCTATAAGCGTAATACTCAGCTTTAAAGCATGCCATACTTTAGCTAATCTTATATTTAGTTCACAGAATAGTGTAGTTGACAAATTTTTGTTTTGATGACTATTCGAAAAAACTTATATTAATAGAAACACCAGTTTAAAAAATTACTGTGATAATAACAATGCTATCAAAGATATACATTTTCGAACTCGTCCAAACGCTCCATATTAAATGACACGAACAAATGACGTCACAACTTGCTAAAATTTTCGCAAAGAAAGATATGTTTGTTCGACAGCTACATTAAATATTATATTACATAAATTTTACATTACAACAAAATCACAATCGAGTAAATTCTATGAAACGCATCGATCGAAAATTTTTGACTGTATATACGTACCTACCTACCTATTTAGATTTTCATGTTTGTTAAAAAAGAATAATAAACACATATTTTATTATGAACATTTGATAAAGTATCAAATGAAATTAAGACATTTAAAGTAACCTATTGGACAAAATGTAAAAATACTAGTATTACCTTAGTAGTCTCACTTGACATTTATCATGTGAATATTAAATCGCTATCCTCTTAGCCTCTGTGTATCTCAGACGGCATAACTCAAAATGTTAGCTGGTACCTACTACATACTGACATTATTGTATTTATATCTATGAGCAGATACAATATTTAAAAAAATATATTGTTGTCAGAGGCACAGATTAGACAATACTCCTGTCAGAGACATCTTATCACATTCAATATGTGACAAGAAAATCATGTCCGTGAAGTAGTTCCCTCTTCGGAAGGCGTTCTTGGGTGCACCCCATATCTGTCAAATGAATAATAATATAGGTATTTATTAATAATAATAATAATCCCCGTAAATACTTGCATGATATGCACATATAATGCAAATATTCAGTTAATTTATATGAGACCTCCTAATCTATACTATTATTATAAGAGATAAGCGTTTGTGAGTTCGTATGTTTGAGGCGGATAATCTCCAAAACTACAGAACGGTTTTCAAAAGTTCTTTTACCGTTAGAAAAGTACATTATCCAAGATTGCTAAAGGCTATATTTCATTTCAAAATTCCCCTGGGGGCGAAGCCCCGGATAACATCTAGTAGATAAGTAATAATCACAATAATCTACTAGTAATATTATGGCCTCATTATAATGTATGCATAAAACTTGAAAGCTTCAGTCACAGGGTACAAGGTGTAGGCTATTGAATAGTAAAATGTAATCAATTTGTCACATCCAGCAGCGTAATGTTCTTCCTGGGAACAAAGGCAAGTGTAAATTGATTTAATTTAAATACAGTAAGCAAGAACTTAATGTTAAATTACGTTCCTTGGCACCATTGACACATTCTTGTGTGTGGGAGCGGCAAGCAACGGAGGGCTCGTGCTGTGCATAATTGCAATGATATCAGACTTACAAGTCACATACCTATGGTAAAGAACACTTATTAATTTTTACAGTTGTTTAAAGTTAGAATCACTTATAATTTACCGTACGTATGATTATTTACGCGTCAACAAAAGGGTTTTTTAACATATTTATATTATTTATTTGACATTTTACCCTGTTTGAAAACTTTTCTTTCTCCTGATGGACTAATATCGTTTTAAAAATAATCGTTGTAAATTATAACTTAAGTACATTAGTTTTGGCGGAACCTAAAAAAAATATAGCAGTAACCCTACTAACACTACTGGACCGATTGTTATGAAACTAGGGTAGAACATAACCTGGATTAACACTTAGGGTACTTTTTATCCCGAAATTCCCACGGGAGCGAAACCCTGGGGCGCACCTAGTTATTTTGTAATTACGAGAAATACATATACAAATCAATGTTTAAATTCATTTGTAAAATATTACTATTTCTCTCTTATTTTAACTGTCTATGGTTTTGCAGCGATATCTGTAGCTGGAGCTTCCAGTTTGAGAAGCCGTTAGTCTTGTGGTGAACCGCAGTGGCTCCCTCTAAAAGTATTCCCTTGTAACCTCATACTCTGCACTACTTTGTCTCTCATTTACTTTGTAAAGCGCTTTTTAGTTGATACGAAAAGTTTGTCGCTTTAAGTACTTAATGGTTAGAATTTTGCATATTATTTTCGATTTATAGAAAGAGTTATGTTTTAATTATGGAATCTCTTATTACTGGGATTTTTTATTTAAATCTAATATGTAATACTACTATGTAAAAAAAATCACCCTGGTTGTCAGATTCGTTCACTAGTGTACTAGTGTGTATGTGACTACTTGACACGATTACGGCTGGTAGTCATAAAAGTCATATCAAACGCCTTTAGGTGACTTAATAATATTGACATCAGTATTAGCATGAAAGAACTAGAAGCTTACAATGACATAAATTTGAATAAAAAAAATAAGTTATTGATACCTCTTGCTAAAGCATTTCATTTAAAAATAGAGATTATTCGCGAGTTGGTCCGCGAATTCGATAGGAAATCGTTGCCAAGACAGAAATAACGTCTAGAATTCTGTATAGTTACGAGATGACTTGCAGTTACTCATTAATCAAATTGTGTTAAGTATAAAATAAATTTAGAATTTATATGAACTACTAAGTGCGCCCCGGAGCTTCGCTCCCGTGGGTATTTAACCATATAAAAATGTTATATGTGTTATCACAAACTTTCGCATTTATAACATTAATAGGACAATAACTCTTACTCTTTCCCCCCACCTTACAATGAAGTTTACCGAACATTAAAAATAAGCTAAAAAAAAAAAAAACAAATTGCTCTAAAACATTGCAAAAAACAAATCAAGGCCGTTGCCCCGCAGCAGCATGCCCAAAATCTCTTGTATCTAAAAATCTTTTATGAAAAGGATTATACATAACTAATTAGGTAATTAGTTCCAATAATCCTTGGTTATTGAAAATCTACGCATCAATCAGTATTCAATAATTGCTCATGTATAAACAAATCCGAGTAGCTTGATGAACAGATAAACAGTTTGCCAGCTCTCAAAAGCCTGTCAGACATACTTCATGAGAATTGTTTAAACAACTGGGTTTGAGGTATATACTGTACTAGCTTTTGCCCACAACTTCGTATGTGAGCAAAAATCCGTTTCCCGTGGGAATTTCAGAAAATCCCTCCTTCGTCCTTACACTGTCCTAGGAACCTACACACCAAATTTCAGTTTTCTACGCCCAGTAGTTTCGAATGTGCGTTGTCTGTCAGTCAGTCACTCGGTAACGTAAGAGTTTTTTATATATAGATTGTACCTAGTACTAGTGATCTAAAATAGTATCAAATTTAATTTTCCGACTTCTACGGACATTTTCATATATTTGTCACTTTGTTACTGAACAATAAAATACATAAGTAATGTATTACATATATCAACTTATGTCACATAAAACTAAATTGGGTTAGCCTACCTACATATATATATTAGGTGCACCTATTTTTCTAGGTTACTGTATCCCACCCTACGCCATAACCACAATGAATATAATTCTAGTGCAATTTTAATTTAAAATTAACTTGTACTCTTGTACAGTCGACAGCGCTTCGACCTACCCAAATTCATTGAAAATTGGCCGTTATTACAAGCGTCATAGAGGTCAATGAAGAGTAACTTGACATGCGGTTGACTGCACATTAAAAATCTTCCTTGTGCATTGTCATCTAAATATGTTTGTTGCCGCTGCAATTAAGACGTCGCATTGTCAGTATAAGAAGATATAAATAAGTGATGCTTCGAATTCTAAAGAATCGCCCGCTTATTTTCTGCCAAGCATTGTTCACTTGTTACACAGAATAAGGAAAAATAGGTCCTAATGCAATTCAGCGCACGGAAATGGTTTGGATATCATTTTTAAATCCATCAAAGTCGAATAAATTTTTTTTCAAATAAAAGAAAAAACTATGGTTAGAAAAGAAAAAATATCTCTCGATTCTCTCGGAGTCTGTAAAATACCTATGTTTGAAGTTAACACAATAATTTATATTTTAATTTTAGTCACAAGGAGATACTGATTTCAGTGTAATTTTAGTCACAGGGAGTTTTAAAATGTCGAATTTTGTTTATTTTAATGACCCGATTAGAGCAGATCAGATTTTTCTACGTAAAATTTCAATTATAATATTCCCGAATGAATTGCCTTAACATCAAAGGAACTGGGAAGCTAAATGCCTAAAATCCATAATCCTTAAAAGCTTCATAATTTAAATGATTTTTTTCTAAAATTTTGAGAAAATAATGAGATGTGAAATATCTTGGCACAAACGAGAATCGAACCGACGCCCCTGCCTAACCGCGACTGTCCTCTTGACCGCTGAGCTATAACCACCGATACCAGTGTTCGGCCGAATTAATATTCTAAAACTACATTATAAGTTTCGTCTAACACGTGTTCCAAGCTGACCCAATAAACAAAATACATCGAACGGATTTCAACTAACAAGAATGTATGGGTCGCTACATGGTCGCTACTATATTCTAATTTATGCCGGGTCATGTGGCAGTTCTTTTGGGTATCGATCTTTTAGGGCGCGTCCGTCAAAACTATATTTGCGAATAAATAGTGCTTTTAAAGGTCGGCCCATATCGGGGAGTAGGAGGCGTTTCCTTTGCTGAACTGTGTTTGCGAAAGGTTTTGTTTACAGAGCCGATAAAAATGTACAGATAGATAAATAATAAATACCTTATATGACTAAAAATGATAAAAAAAGAAATCCGGAGATTCCTAAAAATTTCAGTCAAGATTCAGATCAATTATTATTCAAATACTATTGATTCAAATATTTTTTTAATTGTTTAACACTAAGTTAAACAATTAAAAAATATTTGAATCAATTATTTTTTTCTTGCTCCAAAAAATAAGAATAGAAATGGTGCAAAAGTGCCTGTTCATGTCCTTGTTTTTGAATTTGATCTTATAATTCCTACCTATATTTTAAAGTTTTCGCTATAATAAGATTACAGTTTTATCTAAGTACATAATTACAATTAAAGTAAAATAATGCAAATGGTAGACCGCCGGAATATCGGCAATGTTTTGTACGTTTTCTACTAGACAGATGGAATTGCTAGAGTAAAACCTGGACACAAAAAATATATGTTAAGAGTTCCCCGGAACAAAGCGCTGTGGCGCACTTAACTTATAAACACAAATAGCATCAGCATTAATAAAAAAATCTGTCGAGAATTGATAACGATCCTCAGTCACGCATTCGTGATATGATAATCCTAATTCATATTTATTTATTGCAAACTTCACTGATCGATTTTGCTCAGTGGGCCGGGGCGCGCGGCGGTGCTCATGACAAGTCACGGAGATTTATTTATTTAAAGTTCATTGCATTATAAAATATTATTGATGAGACAATATTAACTGAATTCTAAACAATTGTTTGCAAGTTTACCTTTGATATACGGTTTTAGATTATTAGGTTTAGATACAAGATAGAAGATAGATGCATGCTTTGTTAAAATGTACATGCTATGCTGCGCAGGTTTGTGCGTCTAATAAGTAGTCTACTGTAGTAGTTCTACAAAACATTAAACAATCTATATAATAGGAATAAAACATTGAACAACCTAAAAGTACATACGTGTTCCCGAAATGATGCAAAAATCATAACAGTGCTTCATCAGAGTTTTCGTTTTTAATGTACATTAATTGCACGCGCTAAAATTAATCCCATTCAATCGTCAATATTCCTTCTACATATTAATATTCTCATAAATTATTGGTAATCTATACTATTATTATAAAGAGGTAAACTTTTGTGAGTTTGTATGTTTGAGACAGGTGATCTCCGAAACTACCAAGTCGATTTCAAAAATTCTGTCGCCATTATAAAGACACATTATCCAAGAGAGCTAAAGGCTATATTTATCTTAAAATTCCCACGGAAGCGAAGCCCCGCGCAACATCTAGTTATATATAAAGTTATTTTCAAATATAGTTAAAATATTTTCACATTGTCCCATGACATTTGAATCCAAATAATTATAATTCTTGACTTGGCGCTTCAAATATAATGCTTTATTAGATTTATACATGATATCATAATGAGTGAGCTCACAATTCGTATTAATCTAAGCAGACTTTGTATTCGTGAGCTAAGGGTCGCCTGATGAGATAGGGTCAAATTATGACTAATTCATTATGATCATTGTATAAAATAACGATTATATGTATATATACAAGCCCACCGCACAACTAAACGAAGCCTACCAGTTTCGCATCTCTTGGCTCTGTCTACCCCGTCAGGGAGATACGTGATACTGTATCTGTATACTCATTTTAAGCCAACCGAGATATGTTACAGAAGAAGACATAGAAATATAAAATAATTTGTATAAAAAATGGACATATTATTATAATAGCAAAATAATAAATTTACCTTAACCTAAATAACTTGATGAAGAGCAGGCGCACGCTCTGAATGGAAAACAGATGCCTGCTTGTACTGAAGCAATAAATTAAAAACAAAGTGTTAGATTGTTTGAATTAGTCCGCCATATTTCATGGCGCGCCGTAGATTTTTGTTATAAAATATAGAAAAATAGTAAATAGCTCCGAATCAGCTATGGTTTATTGATTTTTCTTCATAGTCTTATTCCTTATGGCTGAGGATCATGGTTATTACGTGGAATGAAACACACACAGCAACTTTCTTAAAAAAAAAAAACAAACAATTCCCCTGAATGTATTTCATTTGTAATTTATACATGTACTACGGTGAAAGACAAGCCATGGCGCGTTTGAATTTCTAATATCGCCATCTATGATTTGGACAAAAAAAAACAATAAGATTTATTGTTATTTATAGTTTATAAAATAGTTTTACAAAATAACAATAAATATTTTTAACACCGTGATTATATCAAACAACTTTACACAATAAAAGAAAATTCCCTTGTCGCGTTTATCTATATGTATGGACGTAATAAACTCAAAAACTACCAGACAGATTTTTGTACGGATTCCATCAATAGATTGTGTAATTCGAGTGGAAGGTTTAGGTGCATAATTTATCATGGTTTTACGCGAGAGAAGCCGGGACGGGCCGCTAGTAATATTATACGCATTCGAAAATTCCTAAGTAAATTCGTTATCTCTTCAGGCCCAATCTAACATACAATGTTTGCAAAACTTGCATACAAATAGATTAAGTACGTAAAAGGACATATTATATTTTAAGTGTGAAAATTACGTGGACGAAGCCGCGGATAGGAGCGAGTAGGCACAGAATTACTGAGCGAGTATGTAATAAAATGCTAATAAGTCGCTTGGGCAACGTTCGATGCCACATGATGGCATATCCTACATCGAATACAACCGAATGTAAATCGTCAATGAAAATAAATAACGACCTTAAATAGCTACTAAGATCATAATAAAATATACCAAAATCAAAATATATTTTCACGGGCTAGGATTGGTCGAATTATTTAATTGGCTGAAATATCAGATTGATTTTAGGTGCTATGGTTGGTCGTAATAATATATTGGCTGAAATAGCGTATTGATTTGGCGCGTTATGATTGGCCGAGGTATTTTATTTTATTAGCTGAAATAGCGGACGGATTTAGCGCGCTATGATTCGCCGAAATATTTTATTTACTAAAACAGTAAATGGATTTAGCTCGCTGTAATTGTACTCAATATCTTATTGGATGAAATACTTAGCGGCCTTATATAGCTACTTATTATTGGCCGAGATATTTTATTTACGAAAATAACGGTTGTATTTATCGCTCTATAGTTTGGCCGCAATATTTTAGTAGCTAAAAAGAGATACCCAATGATTGGCCGAGACTTTCATAGGTTGAAATGGCGGACTGGTATGGCGCGTTATGATTGGCCGGAATATTTTAAAGCCTATCATTTCTGCAGATTTGTTACTAGCTTTTGCCCGCACCTTCGCCCGCGTTTATTTCGTTAGTCCGTTCATATATTTTTATTGTCAATATCTCGGGTTCTAAGCAACGTATCGTATCGAAACCTATAATATTTACCAGATTTTAAGTAGACCATCCGTTGTACAACTGTAAAAACTGCTACCATTTCCATCCAGTAGTTTTTGCGTGATGCGTGAACAAAAATACAGACAAAATTTAAAAAAAATATTTGGTCCCATTAACTAGTCGATAGATAAAAGAAAAATTAGTCCCATAAAGTCCTACCAAAATTATTTTTCTTTAATATCTCCTGTGTACAGACATATGCTGTCTCTTACTTACAGTTTTATTATATTTATAGATAGATAAGAGCTGTGGTAAACATTTTATACCGTACTTGTTGACTTTCAAAAATTTTCAAATCGATATCCTGAAATCAACAACAAATGAATATTCATTTGCCTATATAATATAATTTATTTCATAGCACAGTTTCGATAAAATCCCACCGAGCGAGATACCACACAAATCAGGACATATCTCGTTGCGTGCGCCGCAGCGCCTCGGAAATGCAATGTTGCATTTTACCGAGTTCAACATGACATGACAAATGCATATAAAGCTTTTAACGTTTTAGTGGTTTATCGTATGAAACTGTACTGTTAGTATTTATGACCCATCCTGTCACCATAACGTTGTCAGGATATAGGTGCCTATTTTAATAATATAAAATATATACTAATAATCTTATGACACCCATTCTATACAGACAGAGGAATCCTAATCCTGATTAATATTATAAATGCGAAAGTAAGTTTGTTTGTTACCTCTCAATTTTGTTTACATGTAATTTGAAGTATGAAGGACATAGGGTACCCTTCATTTCGGAAAAATAAATGTTTCGGTGTGAAATTAAAGCGGGCGAAGCCGCGAGTAAAAGCCAGTAGCACTATATACCTAACGGATAATCTAGAGATTCATCTCATAGGCTCAACCTTGACATACCTACAACTAAGTGCGGCCTTCGAGTTTCGCAACTTTAGGCTCTGTCTACCCTAAACTACTAAGAAATAAAATTAAATAATAAAATTGTAAAACAATAAAAGGAGACTAAAACCATTTACCATCTTAAATAATATTATGTCCTCATCCTAACTAATATATTATAAATGCGAAAGTTTGTTTGTTACCTCTTCACGCTATATTTACTAAGCCAATGTTCTTGAAATTTTGCACATATGTAGTTTGAAGTACGGGCAAGGACATGGAGTACTTTTCATCCCGGAAAAATATATGGGAAATTCACGCGGATGAAGCCGCGGGCAAAATTTTTTAATACATAAATCACGCACTATCGATGAAAGTTAGTTTGGATATTGTTAACATTTTGCACAGCGTTTAGCAACATACAAAGTTTCGATCGGAACAATATCAGCGGGCTGAAAACTTGATAAGTTTGTAGTTTACAAATTGTTGGCAACACACGAACTTGGCCGGAGGAGCGATCAAACATCAAACTATAAATATTAAGGAAGCATTCTATTCGCCCTTACGTAAAGCCGATAAGTTACACACAATCGGTAAACAATTTACCAAACTAGCTAAAGTAACCTACATTGCTTGTTCTTCTTTACGGTAAATAAAATGCCATCAAAAACATGCTGTACAAAACCCAAGTCCCGCAGCTCAGTTGTTCTACCGTAAAACGTTGTGAGATCCATGTAATACCGAGTCGGTTAATTTATTTAGTCCCTACTGAAGGGACCTTCTGTCTTAAGTTATCACGTAAGTTATTATCATATCAATATTAAAAATCTTTTAGGTTTTAAATAAATAGATCGACTTGGCCATCGCGTGATTAGATTGTTTAGCATGTATCTCACCATACAACACTACGGGCCATCAACCTGGTTCCTCGCCAAAGTCCTTCCGATGTGGGATGATTTAGGTGAGTATCTATAAGAAATTAATGGTCCTGAAATTAAAATGGCGAACAAGAACATTAGTGATTGGTTGCAGTAGATCCCGTCTCCACTTCTCGGTTTATTGACAAGTTTAAATGCCCCCAGAGCCATGTTGAAATTCATTATGTCATCCGATGAGGGGCTCGGAAAAATCACACATTCGATGGCCAAGTCTATTTATTTAGAACGTAAAAGATTATTTGACGTCGACATCTGTCTGAGTTCGTCGATTGTGTGTAGCCGACATAAGAAGCTTCGGTATATAGTTCTACTAGTTGCGCCCCGGGGCTTCGCCCCCGTGGGTTTTCGGGACAAAAAATACCCCATGTAATATTCCAAGGTTATATTCTACTCGTGTACCAAATTTCATAATAATCGAACCAGTAGATTTTGCGTGAAAGAGTAAGATACATATAGAATATTCAGAATTATTTGTAATATGCTATTATCTTGAATATCTGGTCCTATTCCTACTATTTATTTTTCATACTCAATTTAAATATCCTTGAGTTTCGAACAAAAGATGATGTTGATCTATGTAGGGTTGCCAGATGGCCAGAAAATTCTTGATTGAGATTGTTCCGGAATTTCATATGTTGTCCAATATTTTTTCTCATATTTGTAGACGTGTTTCCTGATAGCTAAGGGTCGTGGTCATTACGTGGAATGAAACACACAACAACTTTCTTAGCACTATTAATGGAGTGGTTTATGATAGCCTTGTCCATTACACACAACTGTACTGCTCACTGCTCGGCTGCATCTAGGTCTAGCCGAAACGACAAATGCTAAACCTAGGCCTAGCCGTAGGGTTTAGGCGTAGCATATATATATGAAACTAGCTGTGCCCCGGGGCTTCACACCCGTGGGAATTTCAGTATAAAATGTATTCTACCCGTGAACCAAATATCATAATAATCGATCCAGTAGATTTTGCATGAAAGAATAAGAAACATACACAAGCTTTCTCATTTATGATATTAATAGGTTATACAAAAATAACATCAAATGACCACACATAAATCTGACAACCCTAGATCTAAGTGTGGTTATGTGAGCACTTCGCTGCTGTACTGTGGCATTGAACTTGGAATTCCACTCAACCAACACGATGAACTAATACCACGTTTATGGTAACCCATTGTACTCGTATGTGCGGAATTGAGCACTTCACCTACAAAAAAATCTAGTAAAAAGTCGGTCAATAAGATTTGGACCCGAGCATTACGCATACGCAGGGATTCGCAAAACTGGCTTTTTTGTTTCATATTTACATACTTACTATTTTTATCAGTATTGACAACCCCTAAATAGGTATTCTGTGCCAAATGTGATTGTAGCTTAACTGAAGTATGGTGAAGGTTTTGGTTCTCTTGTTAAATATGCGACATAAATGGTCATATGTTTTGATCGCGTGGTCTTACAAATAGTGTTTTTACAGCTGAAGAAACGGCGGACCCACGTATCCTTATCCTTACATATTATGAAACGAAGTCCTCTTTCGCGTTGTTATTCCTGAGGAATTCATCCAACCAAAGCCGGGACGAGCCGCTAGTTAAGTCAAATTGGGATCATAATTTTTTTGTTACACATCGTAAACATACGGGTGTGTCAGCACGGTCATGATAAGCCATGATGTGTGGAACTAATGTGCGTTGGGTTTTCCCGGCCCGACCTCAGACGTGTGTAGGCGCGATAGCTGGGTTACTCATCTTACTATGAATACTCTGGACACATGGTGACGACTGGTGATTGGGTAACAGAATATAGAGGGTCTAAAAAAATAGAGGGATACTGGTATCAAACGGAGATCCTCCTAAATACTACTTGGGTACATCTAAACAAGCAACTGTTATTCTACGACTTTTCGAGATTCGTAGTTTTTTTTTCATATAAAAAAAAATCAATCTTATTTGCGATTCTACACTTCTTAACTCTATGTAGCCAAGCAACACTAGTAGCGTTATGTAAAAAAAATTTGTATTTTTTACGTAATAAACGTAATAAATAAAAAAAATTACATCTTGTGTATATACAATTTATAAAAGATGTTATTCTCTATGTACCTTTTGCGTCTTTGGAAGGTTATGCGTTAGAAGAAAGTAAAATACGGAAGAGAAGTAAAATACGCTTTCTTGCATCTTTTATCGAAGAATCGAAGTGTCAAAAAAAAAGTAGTATTCGGTCGCGTCCCCCCTATGGCGAATGCGGGAACCTTATGAGCACCCTTTTTGAACTTCGCATAAAGAATCTCCCCAAGGAAACGTATCTCACTACATACCACTTTGAATGTATGTAGATATTTTGTTTCACCCTGTATTATATAGGTACCTGGAGTACGTGATGAGCAACACAATAGTATTCGCAGTAAGTACATTCTTTTTTTTTTTTATTTGAAACGAGCCATTTTTCAAAATGATTCATGGACTCGTCTTATTTCTCATTTGTCTCAACCTCGTCTGTTTCCGGTTTCATCCGGAGCTGAGACGTCGCCGCCGTGAAGACTGGGGTCAGCGTACTTACTAGCTTTGAAAAGTCACAGAAAATTTCACATTATACCTACAATAATATGCTAGAATCTTTATTATCTCATTATATTTCTATTTCTTGTAATAAAGATTATTATCATTACTAGTAACTGTAGAGCTTTATTACGGGCCGACAACGCGCGTGTGGTACCCCTGGTGTCCAAAGGCTGCGGTGACCACTCCCATCAGGTGGGCCGCATGCCTGTTTGCTTGCTCAGTAGTATAAAAAATATTATTATATTAGATTGCCTGGGGCTTCGTTCCCGTGGGAATTTTGAGATAAAATATAGCCTATAGCAATCTTCGATAATGTACCTTTCAAATGGTGAAAGAATTTTTAAAATCGGTTCGGTAGTTTCGGTGATTACCCGCTTCAAACATACAAACTCACAAACGCTTACCTCTTTATAATAATAGTATAGATACTCGTAACTGCGACACATTTCACACTACACCTTAATTAATTGGCAGTCTGTTAATTTGTCTGAGATTACCAGTTCAGTGCACAGCAGCTATAGCAATTACTGGTTAGTAATTGGTCAATTTGTGTTAGATATATGTGTGATGAGTCTGTTATTGATCGACGTCAGCTCAGCAGAAAAGATTAAGTGAAAGTGAACAAAGTATTTAAATAACAAAATACAATATTTTATGTCACTTTAATTTATCTATGAATTACGCATGATTAACAATTGACAGTGGGTTGCACCAGTCATCATTGACGTTAACTTTAACCTGCGCGCAACTGACGTTTAAACTGGCGTACTTTTTTCTGCGCATATTAAAATACATTAAAAGTGCAGACTAGTGCAACCCATCAACAATCTGTATTCGTTTCATTTCAACTTATTTTTAAATCTGGCTGAAAAAGTTCGTGTCAAGGACACCATTTACATCTAGCTAATCTACTGCAGAACCAAAGACACCAATATCAGAAAGGATCTACTTACTCTTATTATAATGTGTTCACCTTTTTAATTATAGTTTGACACCACGACATTTAAAGGTTATAAACCTCAATATTTTATTCTTACACCCCGAGAGGCTCTATGGGACATAAACATTGAATGGGATCATAAACATAACAAAGATAAAGGTTTGATAGCCGAGGCTGCGATAGTGCTGACACGCCAATATCATTTTTATCTCTAGTGTGACCTCACCTTTAATCCGTGTTCGCTTTTCTCTACAATCCTGTATTTTTAGGGTTTACCTACACAAGACAAACTTCAAATATTTGAATACCTAGAACTAAAATGAGATGTTTAAGTAAGAAAATGGATAGCCTATGTCACTCCTGGATGTTTCGTCTGTCTCTGTGCCAAATTTCATCAAAATCGGTGGCGTAGTTTTCGAGTTTACCTGTTAGAAACAAAAAACAAAAATACCAATATTTTCTCTTTATAATGTTATGGATAAAACACAAAAACACAGAAATAGAAAAAGCACTAGCAACGGCTCTATTCCAGTCAACCGGCAGCATTTAATATAGTATGGCTCATGTTAGTAAATGGTTTATAATTATTTAAAAAAGAAATAAGTCTCTACATATAACAATAATTAAGTGAATGGTGCCAAATATCACCAATATCAGGCGCCACTCGCTCGTTAGGTTCGGTTAGGTGTCACTTTATCGCCTATTTAGCTTTACAGCCTAAGGTAAGGAAGGAGACTCGTTAACTGTGAAACACACCTGAAATTTCTGACGTCGTCTCGCTTGCTAACCGTAAATAATGTTCGTAATAAAAGTCCATTATTTGAGGCTAATAGTAACATACAGTTGAAGTACTTATTTATTGATAAATATATTAGGACAAATCACACAGATTGAGCTCCAAAGTAAGTTCGAGACTTGTGTTATGGGATACTAACTCAACGGTACTATATTTTATAACATATACATATATAGATAAACATCCAAGACCCGGGCCAATCAGAAAAAGATCATTTTCCATCATGACCCGACCGGGGATCGAACCCGGGACCTCTCGGTTCAGAGGCAAGCACTTTACCACTGCGCCACCGAGGTCGTCAAAACATAAATAATAGTATTTCATGTTATAGTAAGTAGTTTAGAAACAATATCTCTTATTCTTTTTCTGTGATGCATAACATTAATACCCGTTCATAATTTTTCAATCAAATGATAGAAAAAAAATGAACGGATTTTACGTATCTTATAAAACCTGCACAGTGGCGTAACTACCAATAGACTAGAAGATATCGGGCATAGGGGGCACCGACATCAGGGGCCCCTACAGCACCTTTATTTACCTGTGTACCTCAAAAGTTAGAAATTTTAAAATAAAATATATATTTGTATAAATAATATATATGTATATGTATCCCCAAAACGATACCAATAAAACTCAAGCTAGCGTCTTTAAATGCCTTCAGAAGCACGGAGAAGTTTCAGCTTTAACACAATTTTTGGTCACCCATTATAACCACCACAATGGCAGTCCAGTGTTTAATTATTTATTTATGCTAAATCGAAAGAGGTTTTCTTTGGCGTCGGCTCATATTTTTTGTTGGCATCAGTATCATTAATCTCTCCCTAATTTGGGACAGCATCCCCAGGAGATCCTGTTGAGGCTCAGCTCATCATGTCTCTTTGAGATTAAAACTTGACCCCACGTAGGTTGACTTGGAACCTCCCCTAATTATTAATTAATCCCCTAATATAAATTAAAAGCGCTATCTAACGCGCGACAAAACATACGTTGATTATTCATACTTTGTACGATTAAAAGAAAACAGTACGTGTATTGTAATACATTGTGAATTGAAGGATTATTTCACAATTATAACATTACTAGCAGCGCCCCGGGGCTTCGCTCACGTGGGAATTTCGCGATAAAAAGTACTATATGTATTATTCCAGATTATATTCTACCCATGGCCCAATTTCATAACAATCGATCCAGTAGATTTTGCGTGAATAACAAACATATATACACACATACGTACACTTTACAAACTTTACTACTAAAAGAGTGCATAAAACTTTCTAGACTCTTTAAGGGACACAAACAATTATATAAGTACTCATCTACATATTACTTTTCCCAAAAGATTTAATGCCTTATATTTGTATTATATTATTTGCCATTAAAATTACGAATTTGACAGTTCAGTTGATTTAGATTACTACTGCTTTAAATCGTAATTTAAAATAATTCTCTCATTCTTATCGCGACCTAATTAATTTCAGATTACGTTACGTAAAAAAGACGAATATTATAACTGGTTTAATTGACTTGAGGAGAAGCCCCGGCCCGGACCAATCAGGATCAATCAAAAGCAAAATCGAATTGGGCATGTTACAAACTTCCAAAAATTGTCCAACGATTTGAAAGCTAAAAATAACGAAGTTGTATGATAAATTAAATTACCTACGTCGATATGAACAATGGAATAAAAGTTATAAAAATAATGGAATAGATTCTTGCATTAAATGCGAATGTCATAACGTTTTAAATAAACGCGTTATGTTTTATGAGATTCTAAATGTACCAGTTTTATCACGCAGTGACTATGTTGCCATAACCATACTATGTATAGACAGACATGTATATGCGAGGTAAATAGTACCTATACCGTAATATACCACGTAGTAGCATACCTTTTGAACCAAACGTCTTTATATTTCGCGCATCACGCCGCTATGTCTCAATGAAGACATCGAGCCTGACCGAAATTGTAATAAAATACGTACAGGGAAACTAGATAGTGTTACAAATGCAAGTGCTATTAATGACTATTCGTTCCAACAACACGTTGACAAGCGTGAGACATGTGGCTAAAAGCTTCTCAAGGCGAACGCACAATGAGCTAATTGTACCGCCACTAAACATACTGGACGGTCAGCAAAACTATTGATAACACTAATTGCATTATGTGACTATGCTCCTATGGGAATTTCCATCCAAAATCGCAGTATACAATATATACAAATTGTCAAATAATCTAAGTCTGGTCGCTGGTCGGTTTGTTATGATTGTGATTTATTATGTACTAGGTGCGCCCCGGGGCTTCGCTCCCGTGGGAATTTCGGAATAATAAGTACCCTATGTGTTATTCCAGGTTTTATTCTGTGTACCAAAATTCATAATAATCGACCCAGTAGATTTTCGTAAAGGTTTCACATACATCCTCACAAACTTTCGCATTTATGATATTAGTAGGAACTAACAGTTCAATTTTTTATGTCCCTTTCCATTATAATTATTACCCTCTGATTATCTTCTTATTAATTTAGTTCCCGCCCTAGAATAGGATGGCAAATGCTAAACGACAGTCAAATCTTCAACATTTTAAGGTTTATTTTTCAAGTAGGTCTAGGTAGGCTTTGATCATAGCCAAAATGTGACCGGGATGAAAAATTTATATAATGCAGTTGTTTCCCATGGGGTTAAGCAAGAATTCTAAATCTAACAAATCTCACTCGCTTCTTTTATATTTATCACTTCATACATGCCCTTCGGTTATGGGTGTTCATAAAATCTCCCTTACAAAGGAAATTTCTTTTATCGCAACTATAAATTCCCAATAATAGTTGAGGCGATAGATATTCAAATTGTATTTCTGTCGTCAGTACCCCATGTAAAATGACGGACGATTCATGGTTGTAAAGACTTGTTGCTAGCCTTGTTTCTAGCCGTTTGCTGATTTTAAATGTAATAAAAGTCTGATGTCATCCTGTAACAACAATAGCCGTCGCAACAAATTATCATAAAATGCTCAGTTTAACAAGCTACAGATTTATTTCATAGTAGCTTCTGTCATTACAAAATATGAAAGAAACTAATATAACACTATGCATTATTTATTTCTAATATTAACAGTTTATGTACACAGTGATACAAGAGACAGAAAGAAAATCGGAATGTAAATACAAATTATTTCAAACGAAATTTCTTTCAGCAGACCAATGAAAGGCGAGTTGTAAATAGTTCATTTTTTGAAATAAGTACATCTACGTTCATTACGTGTTTTAACAAAAAAATCGACGAATAATTGTAACAAAACTGTTTGCATCGTATATTAGTTTCACAGTCTTTTGTTTGAGTTGCCTATATATCATATATTTCATAGCCATATTGTAAAATCGGTTGTAATTGAAAAACTTCGTCGTTTTGTAAAACGGTTACTTCACGTGCAAGTACTGTAATATAATATTATGTACATACATAGCTTATATCGCCCGGGGCGACGTGTGGAATCTAATGACATCACACATATCGTTATCTGATAAGGCGATTTAAGAATTATGTTGGAGCAAAGAAAATCACATACAAGACATGAACCCTCGTGTGAAAATAGCGATTAGATCTGGCCAAAAGTTTATGTTCTTAATATCTAGGTAATTTATCGAACGAGGTACGTACTTACCGCGCATATTTAGCTGGTGTCAAAAAAATCATTTTTAAATAAGTACATAATTCTAAGACATAACAGCATATACATATAATATTAACGTTTTCGATAAATATTAACCTAATAAAGTATTCAGTAAAAGTTTGGAGAAATCAACGAGAAAAATTCTCCGGAGAAATTCCGATCGCAAAGTTCACGGACGAAATATTTTTGCGAAAATGTATTAAATGGTATTTTCTACAAAATTAATAAATATCGTGTATGCACTATTTATTTGAATCGGACTATATATGTAATCTAAATTCAATTGATTCAGGGCTTTGCAGAAACAAGATTTTAGATAAGTTTCAAACGTAATTATTCAACAACTACTTAGTGTACTAAACTTGGCTAAAGGCAATGAATTTGATATACAATGGTAGTGAAATTCACTGATGCTTTTGCTTTGAAATATTTTGGTCTAACATAAATAGCTTTACTTTAATCTTGTCTTCCGTGCACCTACGTAAACTATAAATGTACCAACCAAAAATACAAACATAGTAGCGGTCCGTCCCGGCTTTGCTTCCGGTAAGAATATAATGAATCATAGGTATAAGTACCTAAACCTTCCTCAGAAATTACACTTAGTGAAAATCGCACGAAAATCCGTGCCGTAGTTTTTGAATTTATCGCAAACAAACAGACAGACGCTGCAGAGGATAAATAAGGATGGAAAAACAAATGAAGTTCGTCTCGCTTGGTTCACCTACATTTTAAAATCATTCAACATTAAAAACATAGAAATATTGCGAGAAATATTGCGTCTTCATCATGAAGTCTTGTTTGCGTCTTTAAGACAAAATACATAGCATCGGTTTTCCCCGGCGGATGAGGTTCATGAATCTTTCATTTCACTCCAGCATTTCCATATTGTGGCGACGAACAATACTCGACTCTGAAAAAAGATAAAGCGATTGACGAAATTGTACAAAAGCCCTTTTTATTTCTCCCGTTTTTGATGTTTTTACCACTTCTCCACGTGGCGATTGAAAAATCTAATCGAGGCCGGCTTTCTGTAAATTTTACTTTCGAATTGATAAATTGACGACAATGTTATGTAGGTATCTTCCATATGTAAAAAAAAAGTTGATTTATCAATTTATTATGATGATATGATGATAAGAAGCAGTGGTGTGTCGCCTTTGGATCAAAAGATCCCAGGTTCGAATCCTACTCGTATGAGTCCTCCACATGAGTTTTTATTGGTATAAATCTAACTCATGTATAGTAGTTTTCATCGACCACTACTTGCTTTCAGTGAAGGAAAACGTCGTGAGGAAACACTGGTTGATTATTAACTTGTGTGTGAAATGGAGAAGGCAATGGCAAACCACTCCATTACTAATGCCAAGAAAGTTATTGTGTGTGTTTAATTCCACGTAATGACCACAACCCTCAGGCATGAGGAATACTATGAAAAATTATGATAAATCGTTATATTCGAATTATAAAATACACAAAAAATTACATATTGCTGTTTGTTTGTGGGTGCGAAATTGGACTATAACAGGAGTATACCGATACGAGCACTGCTTCATCCAACTGGAGAGTCCTTGTCGACGTCAAACATCGACATTCTCAACGGGCCCTGTGTGTGTAATGTAGCACGCTGCATGCCGGTCCCGAAATAATGAACACGTTATCGAAAACCTATTGTGATATTAAAAAGCTATTGTGGTAGTCAGTGACATTAAGTATTAAAATAACTCCTTCTAGTAAAACAAAGACTAATAGGAAAATTTGTTCACCGCGTTCAGGTCAAGATGAGAAATGATATTTTTAGGTTAACCTTGACCTTCTCTTAGATGTTTATCCATAAAATATAATTTCGATGAGTTTATATCCCATAATACAAATCTCGAACTTTGCAGCTAACTCAATCTGTGTGAGATTGAGGTAACCTTAACGTAAGTTAACTTCGAAAATTAAGAGAATTAAAAATATAATATTGTGATATGGTTTGTCTACATACATATGTATGTAAATAAATATTTATTTATTACCCAGGTGACTACCAGAAACTGAAAAAATCCCACTTAGTTCCGACTGAAGCCCCCCAAGTCGATTATGTAGATCAATAAATAAAATGTTTCCCACAATCCAGAGATTGGATCACTTGACACATAAGGAAAACCCTTGAGACGCCGCAAAAGAATCCAATATTGTCCAATAAAATATCTTCGATATGTCGCGCCCTGAGTGAATTCCAGAAATGGCAGAATTTTGACAAGATATAATACTTTGGTAGTATTAAAGTGGTGCGAGCAAAAGGCCTCTTTAAAATTTGCTAAATTGCAAGCGTGTCTCCTTTCCCGTTGCTTTGGAACAGGGAATCATTTTTGACAGCTAATTATTTCATCTGTCAAGAATGTGCCTGTTCTCCGCTTTCGAAAAGCAGTAATATGTGAAGTCGAAATTACTTATCCTATTTACATGATATATTTCTGTAAACTCAAGCTGAACATACTGGATATACTTACTAATATACATATAAATATGAAAGCATGCCGATTTGTTTGTCCTTGTTTCACCTCAAAATAGAGTTACAAATTTATGTCATTTTTGGTGTGAATATGGTTGGAGGGGTTGAGTCAACACAAGCTTTGTTTTACCAGCTATTTAATTTTATTATTATTTTGAACCGATTTTTTTAAAAAAGAGTTGGAACCTTCTCTTTTTTTTTAAAGTCGGTTCAACATTACCGTTATTACCATTACCATTAGTGAATATTTCATATAGAACCTATAAATTAACGTTCCGCACTGTACACATAAGCGTAATCTGTCGACGTGCACAGATTATTTATAAAATCGAAAATCATTTTAGTTACGATTCAATAAATGACAACTTGGCGACATGGGAAATGCAGGTCAATTTGACCTGCTGACCTACTTTAAGATAAAGTTAATTGGACTTCGCAGACATGTAAAGCAAAACGTAATCTTAAAATCACATTTAGTGTTGGTGAATGGGGACTCAAAAAACAATGAAAATCAACCTTGACCTTCACGCGACTGATTAACGCAATAGAACTATCTATGCTAGAACATCCTCTTAATTAAATTTAAAAAAATCAATCTTGAAACATATAAGCATCAAGTGACAGCCATTCAAAGATGTTTGACAAAAGTTCGTATTGTTGTCTAAGTCTTAAAGCATTTTGACTTATTTAATCTGCTGTGCATTATTTATGATATTAAATAATAAACATACGGGTACATAAGTATGTCTCTTCACTTCATAGTCGTATTCCTTTTGACTAAGTGGTCGTTACGTGAAACAAAACACACACAATGACTTTCATGACACTATTATCTCCATTTTCCACACAAATTGATAACTAGTGTGCAGGTTACACACTAGTCCTCACAATGTTTTCCAAGCAAGTGGTGGTCGATGAAAACTACTGTACATTAGTAACGAACGAGGTACGAACCTATTCGGTTCACAGGCCGACACCACCACCGCTTTCATATAAGTATGTATGTCCCACTAATTTCATAAATTCTAAACCTGTTGTAATGTTTTGGTAAGTTCGCAGGTGATATGTAAATGGAAGAAATCGTGGGAATTTCCTACTGCCTAGCAGACGCGTTACATATACTTTATGAGAATCATGTTACTACCAACAAATAAATAGCTTAACTAACTTTACATCGTAAAAATAAAACCTGGCTGTATGCGATACCTCGGAGGCTTTTTTATGACCTATGTTTTGCTTACGTTCTCACACGTTCAGTTATAAAAGCCAATATGTATTTGCCACACCTTAGTCGTAAAACTTTGCATAAAATGAACGAATTGCATTTTTTTGCTAAAAAGTATATATAAGTTTATATTTCCTGTTCATAGTAATATAAAGATATTTTTTAAATATCTGAAATACATAATTGATTACGAGTTTAATAATTTTAGTTTCTAAACTAAAATGTAATAACGAATATTATCAAATATTAATACTAACATTAATTAAAATGAGACTTTCCGTTTAGTGTTTACATAAAATGTTATTATATTTCGGTACAAAGCGATTTCGCTTTGTGTGATTATTGTGTATCAAATGTATTTACATTTCGTACTAAATAGTAACAATGCCAAAGCCATCTGTAAACATTTCAAGATTGTACTAAAATTCTAGACGCTTATTTTTATGAATAACTTATAACGTGCTACAAGAAGGTACCTAAATACTTATAAAGTAATAGTTCAGAAAATACAATACTCTATTGAAATGATTATCATCTTTATCGAACACGAAAATATTCAAGGATCTCATTGTAACAATAACAACAGACTTCACAATCAGTGCAGTGACAGGGACGAACTCTAGGCATAAGATTTTTTTGATTCTGAATTCGTAAAAATGAGATTAAAATTATAATTTTACACAATAAGCTCATTTCTTGACGATTTTCACAATACATAACAAAGGGTATTTTTTTAATGGGGCAAAAAGGCAATAATTTATTTTATTTATTCTTGTAATTTATTAGCTTGCATTGCATGAGTGCAATAATTGATGGATTGTTTCCAAACGTGTTTTAATATCCATATGTATCCACAATAATTAAGTAGTGCATATAGTTATTTATATAATTTCGAAAAAAAATATATTTTTAATTAGAGTATTTAATTTAGAGTGACTTGCACCAGTCAACTTTGACGTTAATGTTAACCTGCACAGAAAAACACTAAGTACGCAATTTTTCGTCAATGTTGACTTATGCAACTCACCCTAGATGTTACATTAAAGTTTCTATAGTTAAGATATTGGATGCATTTCAAATATCTTAATCCAACTCTGTCTGAACATCACATAGTTTCGAATAGTTGTACCATCATACAACTGACGTTAAAGTTCGATCGAATTGCATCCACAACTATAATGATCATCACGTACCATAGTTCCTCTAAGTTGGATTCGATAAGGAAACAATAAAATAAGTAGAATAAATTCTATTTCTATCAGCTTTCATTGTAGAAAGGAAAAGGAAAATTGTAGCTTATTTTTAAATAAATAAATAAATATATTACAAATCACACAGATTGAGCTAGCCCCAAAGTAAGTTCGAGACTCGAGTTATGGGATACTAACTGAACGATACTATATTTTATAATAAATACATATATAGATAAACATCCAAGACCCGGGCCAATTAGAAAAAGATCAGTTTCCATCATGACCCGACCGGGGATCGAACCCGGGACCTCTCGGTTCAGTGGCAAGAATCTTACCACTGCGCCACCGAGGTCGTCAAACTTGACTTTTACTATATTTGATGCAAAGTACGAGATACTGACGGTTAGAAAATATCCAATTACCTTTTAAAACATTACCTAAAGCATTTATGAATAAATTTCAAGATATAAGACGCGATGTCATCTACAGGTTAAATAAAAAAGATTTATGTAATTTTAGTAGCAGTAATCGTCCAATAATGATCCAATAACTTGGCTTATTAAATGTATTTTTTTGTAAAATTGTATGACATTTTAGCTTTCGTGTGGAAATTCACTCTTCCACTGGAAAATGAAAAAAAAATCAATAAGAAGTTGTGTAATGCAGGAAGCAGGGAAGCGGCATCCCGACCCCGATTTCCTTCTTTTAATCCAGTGGGAACTTGAAGGCTTTGTAGAAAATAATATGTTCATTAGGTACAATTTACTCTTCACAACTTTTATTTTTGAATTATATTATATATGTTGCCCGGGGCTTCGCTCTCGTGGGAATTTTGAGATAAAATAGATAGTGTACGTATATAGATAGTGTACCTTTCGAATGGGGAAATAATTTTTGAAATCAGTTCGGTAGTTTCGGTAGCCTCAAACATACAAACTCACAATATCACAAACGCTTACCTCTTTATAATAATAGTATAGATAAAATAGTTCGGTCAAAATTGGCGCAAAGATTTGAATAGTAAAAGACGGGTATTTTTTTCTTTTTTATTGATCTATGCAGTTATTGATGTTGTATGGATCACTATGAGAGCTTGTCCACGGAAAAACATGTCTACACATGACAAAACGCTGACACGACATACGGTAACTACGTGGTCCGTAGATAAGTTGAACAATGAACGTGCACTAGGTCTACTTGCATTTGTTGGGCAGAACAACACCACGCAAGAAATCTAAAGCAACAATGGCCGTCAGAGAGAGAAATACGTCTTGTTTGAACTGCGGCGTGTAATTGGTTTCTGGAACGGAACGCGGCTTATTGACAGCTCTGTCCCGCGCACCGGCTCGCTGCTTGATTTATTGATGTTTATTTTGCTTTATTCGAGGCTATCTCGTGATTCCATCCAATTCAAATTATTTTTTGTGACGTGGTTCGTAAGGCCGCTCAATCCGCACATGTGAATGCAATGCATCATAACATGAACGCTGGGATTTTGTAGTCGCCAAGAGACAGAGAGGGCTACTGAAAGAAAAGAAGACTACGAAAGAGATGGAGCAACGACTGAAGGGCATTCAAAAAGATCTTTCAATCTAGAGAGAGAGGATGGAAAACCGATGGCGGACTCGTTTCCTTCTGTAAAAATATGTGTTTGTCTGTGTACCTACATAATATTATAATCTTGAGAGTCATCAAAGCGATAGCATCTAAAAGATTTCTGAATCTTCCAATAAAATAAACCCCGTGTTCTGACACGGGGATTATTTTTATCTTATTAAGTAATGTCTCAACAAATGACGTAACAAGAAACGTAGTAAATAGAACCACTAAAGAGAAATAAATATGACAAAGAGAACAAACACCCTGTGTGTGCATGAAAGCAACAAGTGAACTTATGTATTCTACTTATAAGAAACCAGGAAAAGCAAAATCACAGACAGAATGTGTGCTTTGATATGATGTGTACCATAAAAACGTAATATATCATGGAAACAAACCAGTAACTAGCAGTATCTCGAAAGAAGAAAATAAGATTTGACGAAATAATAAAAAAATATAGCTGTTTGATTCATTTGTCTGTATTAAAATAACACTAGATTTCTTTCAATATTTCGTGGGGATATTTACCTCGTTTTTAAACCCCCAATCGAAACTAAATGATATCCTAAAAAGAGAAAAGCGAAGGTATTATCTAAAGGAACAAATAATGTAAAATGCAGATTGCCTATTACGGCTTCATTGGTCCTTTCCCAAAAACATTGAAGATTTGCCGTTGGTAACATCTGCTCGATGTAATTTTTATGCTTCGAAAAGTTCTGTCCGCATGCATAAAATACCTCTCTATTATCCAATAAAATATAAGAGAGGGAACCTAAAACGGATCGTGAGACGACTGTATTTGGATGTATTTTATATTCATAGACAAATTGTTTCTAAACAAATGATACCCATTTGAGCCATATAAGCTACCAATACTTTGTAACAACCACTTCTGAGAGTAGAACTCAATAAACAGGACCGAATTGTCATCAAACTGCACGAATCTTGCATAAAGATTGTATGACGTTCTTAACTCTTAACTGAATAACATGTCAACATTTTACAGCGCAAAACCGAAATATAAATTCGTTTAGATTCTTTGTACCTACCTATCCTTCTAGATCATTTCCATTCTAGATGCCTGGACAAAGCGAGAGAATTATAGCAGAGAATTTTCGAAATGTGCGGAAATAAGCGAAGATTAACGCAGGAGGTCTAAACAATAGGTAAAATCGTGGCGCAAAAGGTATAATTTCGAATGAAGCGACTGGCAATTACAGTTCGTTCCCAGAGAGTAATTACGTATCTTTACAGCAATACAATCACGATCGGACGGACGTAATCGATGTCCCAATATAGGGAATGCAACTCGAATCGAATATTGATATAACGAAATCATTTCGTAATTTTTTCAAAGTATTGAAATACGAAACTTGTGTCTGCACTAAATTGTGAAATAAAATACGCGGAGTTTTCTAATTGATTCGACATTAGAAGCTTCATATAAATAATCATCTACGAGTCTACTGGAAGAGATTTCATTTGAAATAAGTAGCACCCTTGTACTCATATTTACATAATGCAATATCGACTGGGTAACAATAGCATTCCCATAGTTATTCAGGCGGCCGGTTGTAAGATCATAGCCAAATATTCAAAATTTAAAAGTAAATTTTTAAAGCGCTTTCTTCGCCGCGTTACAGCTCCAAATGTAACCGGGAATACGCACGGATGACGGAGAGAGATACATTTTTTATTTATCAACTTTTATTATTTTCCTCACGTAAACTTTACACCAAACTGTTTTGTTGACTTTGATAGAAAAATACCACAAAACATTAAACTGCTAAAGATGCATTTTAAGTATTTCGTGCACATAAATTGATAAATAAATAATCATAAGTTTTCTTAAAATTCGATAATGCATCACCATCAGTGACACACATTGGATTGCAAAAGACCATGGACTGCGGTATGTGCTTACCATCAAGCTTGTTTGCTTGCTATGCTATAAACACAACAATATATCATAAAGTTACTCATTAAATTAATAGGAAAGCTGCTGTCGTTCTCTCTTTCAAAATGCAGAATTTCAACTTAAAAGTAATTAAACAACTCTAGCCGCTTCCTGCATCGCAGGAAATAATCTAAAGTTTACGAGTAAGTAACTGTTACCAACTTAGCGACAGAAACTTTATCTAAATGCGTCCCTTTACTTATGGCAACATTTAATTTGTACTTAGCATAATATTATATTCTAACTAATCATAATATACTCGTAAATGATACCGTAAGTTATTCGTTTGATTCATCAAGTCTTCACGCTTTATCTTTTTGAAATCTGGCATAAATAGAACTGTGGGTGAGAAATATACATGGGTAAGCTTTTGTTCTCCATTCTATATCATCCGCGAATCAACAAAAAATAAAAAAAAATGCAAAGCCTCTCTAATTATCATGTTAATAAGCCCATTAGCCATCTAATAATTCTATTATGGAATCGTACAGGAATGGTCAGCTTTAAATGAAGTTACCCCTTAGAAATCTCTGCGGTGGTAATAGCGGCTATTTTGCAATGAATTTCAGTGGGTTGATGTGTAGTTGGCTGTACACTGTGCAAGTATACACGACGCAATTACGGACGGGTAACAGATGGCCGGGTAACTAACCGTGAACGCGTCACGATGTATTCCATTACAAGACTTTCCTTCTAATAGTAGACTCGCAGGAATTGCGACCGTATAAGTAAAGAATTTCAATTTCATTTATTTCAGGGTTATAATTATTACCCTTCCTAAATTCTCATCTCAATTCTAAAATAAAGTAGATAGTTTGTTAAATTTTCAACTGGTTTTATAACCAAATGGTGAATATCTCAAAAGTTAGGAATCGTCAAGAGCTGTTTTAGGGAATATGACAATCTGTCGATAAATTTATCAAGCCACTATACTCTTAGTGTCACAGTATATTAAAGATAATTGTCTTTAATATATTGTGACACTAAGACTATAGTGGCTCCCATAGATAAAAGAAAGTGGCTCCCAAAAACTTAATTGCTGTTTATATATCAGTTCACACATGTAAATACTAGTTTCTTTAAAATAATCGATACTTATATTGTAAGTGCGAAAGATGCTCGATCTGTCATGCTTTCACAACTAAACCCCTGGGCCGATTTTGATGATTTTTAAGAAAAGGATGTACCTAGTTCATGATACAGATATAATTCAAGACCCGAAGTCCAACATGGCTACCGCTAGTGGAGCTAGTTATCTATCTTTTTGTTTAGACAAAGATGCGTAAATGTTCATGAAATAGATATTAATGACCATCTAATATATTAATACTAGCGGCCCGTCCCGGCTTCGCTCGGGTGAAAACATAATAAATTATACACCTAAACCTTCCTCAGGAACCACACTAGCTATTGGTGAAACCGCATGAAAATCCGTGCAGTAGTTTTTGAGTTTATCGCGAACAAACAGACAGACAAACGCCGCAGAGGACTTTGTATTATAATATGTAAGGATGTAGTACTCCCCAAGTACTAAAGGCACATTAGCACGTTAGGTCCTTACTCGTATCTGTATAATTTCAATTAGAGGCCCGATCCCAAGGCAAGGGTTCATTACTCGGAGTCAAGTTATACTAGAATATCCTCATGCTGTTTGTAGACTAATGTTATCAGATTCATTACGAGCTATGAACCAAAACTGACTTACCTACCTATACAGATGCTTATATTCATTGGCAGAAATTGAAAGCAGTGCTGGTCTAGTGGTTAAGTTGTAATCGACAGGTCTCAAAGTCAAATCTTACTGCTTGCCACATGAGTTTGTACAGTCAACAGCACATCAATCTACCTAAATTGCTAATGCAATCACGACGCTATTACCGCGCCATAAAAGTTCATGAAGGGTAACTTGATGTGCTGTTGATTCTACATCTGGCTCATGTATTGTAGTTTTTTCAACTAATTTATAAACCATTACTACATAACTGGGCTAAAATGTTATAATTTTTTCGTACATACTTTATATATATTCATATTAAGTATGCTGTAGAAAAGTAAAATACAATAGCATTATTATTCGAATTGATAGAAAAATCTAATTTGTTTGATGATACATACCCCAGAGAAATTAAATCTGCAATATCTATTCAATATTCTGTAAACAGTTTGATATCATCTAAACATAAAAATAACAGGTAGGTATTTTGAAGAATCCTATTCTCAAACAAATAAAGCTTTGCATTACATTCTTTCATTTGTGATTAACCAAATTACCTGTGATTTTATTGTTATATGTATTGTGAAATATAACTGTGGCTCAGTAAACCAATTTATTCTATAAAATAGGTTTGCCATCTCACGGGAACGTGTTCGACTAATGATTTTGAATTGAACGTTGTGCCGTCTTTGTTATGTCACTGTAAATAATCCCATTAAGAAACTCAAAAATCATCGAGGGAATGCAAACATAAAAGTATAGTTTGTTTAAAAATCGTAATAAATTACATATTTAGGAAACAAATTTATTTATTTATTTTATTTCACAGAAAATTATAGCATTTCTACAGTGGTCCAAATCGATGGCCTTAGGAAGTTTTTTAACCTTAGCGATGCATACATTTTCAGGACATGCCTATTTTGTAGGAAGACAATAAATTCTATGAATAAAAACAATAAACCCACACCCCAAAGTGATTTTAATATTTATGTAACCTACAATTTGCAAACCATTTGTTGCAGCATGGTATGCATATACGGGCATTTATAGAAAGCCTTTATAAATGTGCGCTCTGGTGGCGGGCATGTGAGAGGTGCGGTGAGAGGGTGACGTCATTTTATTTCCTCTGCATTTACATCCTGCATCCTGCAAAGAATGGATATTTAATATATAGGTAACACTATCTAGTAATACCGACCAAACCTAATAATATTACAAATTTGAAAGTTGATGAGTGAATATGTTTTTTACACAATCATGCAAAATCACAAGACTAAATTCTACAGGTACCTACCTACCTAGGATAGCACATCATTTTATATCTAGTTTCCAGATATGCAGCTAGAATAAATTAACTTGCTCGTTGAATTGTTTGTCCAAGATGGCTTTTTCTGACATTTTCGCGCTTATGTGAGGTAATCTCATATATTTCTTTTATCTATGGGTAATCTAGACATAATATGACAGTTCTTTACATTTAATTACAACACGGATTGTGTCTACTGAAGGTTTTAAGCACAGAACTAGAGGTATATTTTTCCCACAATCCCATCTAATATCCCAACTAATATCCCAACTAATATCCCAACTAATATCCCAACGAATATCCCAACTAATATCCCAACGAATATCCCAACTAATATCCCAACTAATATCCCAACTAATATCCCAACTAATATCCCAACTAATATCCCAACTAATATCCCAACTAATATCCCAACTAATATCCCAACTAATATCCCAACTAATATCCCAACTAATATCCCAACTAATATCCCAACTAATATCCCAACTAATATCCCAACTAATATCCCAACTAATATCCCAACTAATATCCCAACTAATATCCCAACTAATATCCCAACTAATATCCCAACTAATATCCCAACTAATATCCCAACTAATATCCCAACTAATATCCCAACTAATATCCCAACTAATATCCCAACTAATATTATAATGCGAAAGTAAGTTTGTTTGTTTTTTACCTCTTCACGTATTAACTACTGGACCGATTGTTATGAACACGTTTTTTTTGTTTGGTACACGGGTAGAAAACAACCTGGGGAAAATAACCCTAAATAATACATAGGGTACTTTTTATCCAGAAAGTGAAGCCCGGGGCGCAGCTAGTGTAAATATAAATATTAACTTCGTTATGACTTATTCGACAAGTCCATATGCAAAATCCGGTGAATCAGTCCACCAATGGGGATGGACCGACATCATCCATTCTTCACAAAATACTAAGCACACATGGAAAACCACGTTAAAAGTCCGTGATGTTTGTATGTTCACGCAAAATCTTGGGGTGCATTGCACCAGTCGACTTTGACGTGAACTTTAATCTGAGCGAAGGTTGAAGTTAACTGTTGACTGGCAAAAGTATGGAAATATCAAAAGTAAGTACGAAACGTACGTACGAACGTACGTAAGTAGCAAAAGTAAGTCCTGTGGAAATACATAACCTGGAATAAAAAGGTACTTATCTCGTGTCCACGTGAGCGAAGGGGCGAAGTAATAGGAATATGCTAAATAAATTATTTACAACGTCCGGTATAACTCGTGCTTCATTTATATACAACTGATTTGTATATTTTCATATAATACCTTTTTCTTCCGGTGAAGGAAAATTTTATAGCAATTCATAACCAAAAATGTCGTGGCGTGTTCACGTATCATCGAGAGATTCTTAATCACAAGAGAAAATTATTATTTTCTCGAATAAATAAGTTTAATCTGTACTCTTCTTATTTGTCCCGTCATGAATATTCAATATATAATGCGAATTTCCAGTCATCTATTGTCCTACATCACGATCCGATACATAAGATTAATTTAAATCCTCGTAAACTCTTAGTCATCAAAAAATATAGATATAGGAACTAAAGCGGTCTCCACGCAAATAAATATATGTTAAGTATTAGGCATGCTGAACTACACAACAAAACAATGAACATTTTATTGCAAAACGAATCCATATTAAGAATAAACCTGGCTATTAAAAAACACATCTAATTACATAAAAGCCGAACCCGACTTTCAGGGCAACGAATTTGATTGGAATAAAACCACATCATCAGGAAATGAGAACATACGTTTACAATAATAGCGACGGTTCCATTACAGCGAAAGGCGTATAAATCTTTATCTGTTTTCTTTGGGAAGCAGCCACAGACACGATACATCAGGGTAAGCCGATAGCCCCCATTAGCGCTGGCGTTATAAAAGTGGACCTAATATTTTCACAGCTAACGATGCCATTTTCTAATACGATGCGGAAGCGGTGGTGGTAGTTGAGACTGTGAATCGAAAGGTCCCAAATATATATATTCTCGCGCGTTGTAAGTTTGGTAACCAATCTATAAATCTATATCATGTAGTGCTTTTATTGATCACCACTTAATATTGCCAAGAAAGTAATTTTGTTAAGTTTTGTATGTATACAGTGACTCATTTTTACCCCAAGTATTTATGTCATAAAGACGAAAAATTACAACTTTTTAGGGTCTTAGTTGGTGGTGAGTAAATGAGTGAATCAGAAGTTTAATTTTATCACTTGTTTGTTTAAAATCTTCACATAGGCAGGGCTTAGTGGAATTCAAAATCTAATTTGAGTGTAGCTTAATTCGGGATTAGTGAGCCGGGTGGCGACGTCGTGTCTATGACATAAACTTCAGTCGTAAAACGTCCGTCGTCTTAGCGCGTAATGAAAAGTATAAAATAGGGATCACCGCTGCGATTATGAAACCCATGATGGGATTACTCCTATAATAATATTTTTATCCAATTTCCATTCGTATCCGGCCGTCAAAAGTGAAGTTTAATTTCGTCAGCGGCCGCAAATAATTTTATCAGGAAGTTAATGGAGAGAAAATTCATTTAATATTCTACCAAGATAGCTTTATTTTTAAGCGCAAAATAGCTTTACTTATAAATAAAATTTTATTTTATATTTCAAGTATATAGATAATTGTAAAAATAATTGCATTCGATTACATTTTGTACTTATTTAGTACATGTTATACTTATTTAGTTTAAAATTCGCATTACAAAGTTCGGATTCACGAGAGTGCAGTCCCAAGAGCCCCAAGATCTCGTGATCACTTTTAAATTTATCCAGCCCAACGAAATCATATTTCACTAGTGCTGCAGTAGTTAAGCACCGTGGGCTAAGTAATAAACAATGACACAATAAAATAAAGCTGTCAGCAGCAACGCACAGTGTAATGAACATTAATGTAAATTTACGATACTGAGGAAACTGTACTCTGAAGAGGAAACTTTACTAATTTTCGCGAACAACAAAGAAAAAGTTACAATAAAATTCCCAAAATTCGGTTTGTTTAAAAAAGGTTTATTTATTAAAACTCTATAGCAACTTAAAAAGTTGCCAGTATGCAATAAATCTGTTTGGTCCCAAGACTAAAAAGCAAAAAAAAAATCAGTAGTCATTTAAATCTTTCGAAATAGAAATGCGGATTCTAATTGCCACCTATCGACCTAGGGGCCCGATTCTCTATTCAATCGAAATTCATTACATAAATTTTCTTACATTTTTTTTACAAATTTTAAGTAAATTATAATTGGTCGATTAATGCACTGTATTGTACTCGTATTGCTCTTTAGATTGTGATATTTTTGTTAATCCAGAAACTAAGGGTTCTAATAAATAATGAAACGCAGGAACATCAAGGATTCTTGAGAGAAGGCAATTAATTTTCATTAAGACTAACAGGTTAAAAGAACGTGGCATCCCAAATTCCTGAAAAATCTTGTTTTTCTAATGAACAATTTGTCAACATTTTTATGACATTTTCCGAACAAATTGTGCTGTACCCTTTTTCCATATTTAGCACTTTCAATATTTGGATTAAGTACATAAGTATATATTCCCAACATAATTTTAAACTAATTATTTCATTGCAATTTTTAAAAAACCAATACGTCGAAGATATTTAATGATGTTTTGTCTGGATAACAGTTTTTTTAAATAAATCTATTAAGTTACATAACACATATCGTAATCTAAGTGAAACATTAAACGATATTGTATTAATACAATTCACTATTTGATATACATATACTCGTACATTATGTACCTTCATCACATTTTTATCGTTCTGTAACAAGGCCCAACTGCCGGTTCGTCTAAATCTATTCTTCGATCCACTCAATACTAACACTAGTTCCTCTAACTTTTACATTAAACTTCGCTGGTAGAAAGCTCTGGCTGCGACAACTGTATTAGTAAGTTTTATTAATGGTCGCTCATACAAGGCCCATGTAGAAGAAGAAAAAAGTTACCAGAGTACCTAATAGAGAAAATTATAAAAGGTTTTAGAGGTATACTTACCATAAAAAATTAAAGTAATCAAATACGAACATGTTTATCTCTTAAATTTAATATTTGGTTTAACCAAGGGAACAGTAAACTTGTGCACAATTAATATTAGTCTCACTATCTATCTAAACTTGTCATAAAGTCAACCTGTAGCTGGAGGTCATTACGTATTCATGAATTCATTGGTTAGACTAACTAGACGCCGAAAGTTACTGTCGACAGTTTTCTTGGAGTTTATATTTATTTATAACCAGCATTATCAAGAAACTATTTATTGTACTGTTTTTTGATTTTAGATTCTTTAAATATATTTTTTTTAATATAAGACGTTCCATGAAAAAAAAAGATAAGAAAACGATACTATTTTGAGCCGTGTATTTTGGGTCATCTTTTTATATATTTTTTTCCTGCGACCAAACACAAGAAAACAAATTATGGTGATACACTATTTGTTTTATATACTCTGTCTTTTTATGGGCCAACGGCGAGGCTCGGTAAATACCAACGCGTTTATAATAAAGCCTTATTAATGAGGGTAGAATTCCCAACAAAGCTTAATAAGCAAAGGGGTAGGTACTACATTTGTAATTTTTAATTCTGCGCGTGTCTTTTTTGCATTCAGGTCACGTACATTACTCCAGGATTTTAAATTCTTAATTATTCGTATTGTATATAGTTGAAGTAGTATTGAGATACGATGAAGTGGCATGTGTTTCCGCCTTAGAATAGGACCACTCCTCTCCATATCCCAACGTGGATGTCGTACGAGGCGACTAAAGAACACACAGCTTAGACAGATGATAGGCAATAACAGCATACCCAAGGAGGCTTGACGACAGGCAGGAGGCCGGTTATAAAAACACAACCTAATCTTCCCCGGGCTTCGAGGCTTCACAACCCCGAATGACACCAGCACATGCAGAGATGATAGGTAAACTAGCTGATAGTGGTTGTGACTGATCACTAGATATTTACGAAAAACGATAACTCCATAAATAAATTACATGAATTTGAGAATATACAAACACAGTATCTAGCAGCGATTCATAAGACTAGTCAAAATTTACTTAAGATAAAAACTATGTTGTATGTTTATCTAAAACAGCTTGTCTGTAAACTCACATATCTCAAGTTTAAAGTGGGTGGAATAGAAAGTGCATTAAAAGTATGCATTAAAACAAGAGAACTCTTACGAGTACAATGGAAATGAAATGTTTTTATTTATCTTCCTGTTTTAGAAATCCTATTTTAAGAAAGTTATTTACGTCTATAATATAAGTAGGTAATTGTGATTCAGTAAAATGTACAGTTTGCTAGCTATTGCTTTTTAATGCAATAATTTCCTTCCTATTGCATTAAAATGCTATTTTTTCTTATACCTATTACAGACATACTTACAGAGAAACCGCATATCATTTATGTATGTAAATATATGATATGTTGTAACTCTGTTAGTGTTTGATCTGTTCGGTCTAACAGTTGACTGGTAAAGAATGCCACCTTTTGTTCATTTTTTTAAATTTTGTGCAGTAGTAAAGATTTAAATTAATTTAAAAAATATATATTTTTATGAGAAACGATTTGATTGTCTTTCATACCATTTCGAAATATTTAATAAACATGTGTTATAGCTAATATGAATAAAATAACATGGTTTTTCTCTCTACAAAGAGATTGAATCTTATATACTAATTGAATCTTTATATACCACATATATAACGTCAATAGAGCCTACAATGATCTACATAAACATGTAGTTCGTATGCCCACGGCCCCACGGCGCGTGAAGAATAAAAGTCATACATTTACCCAAACCCAGAAATGTTATACAGTGGGATGTTGTACATTTTCCATGTCTGTGTATTTGTAAGTCTGTCTATGTTTTCGTCATTCTCCAACAGCGTTTTTGAACAATTCAGTTTTGTTAAAAGGTCACATCATATCAGTTGAGTTCAAATCAAGAAGGTCAAATCAAATAATTTTGACATGATGATTTAATGTCAATGTCAATTCAATATGAAAAAATCGGTTAATTTGATATAGATATTTATACGGTTATATTTTTATATATTTACTATCATATAGCAATAGTAAACATATTAAAAAAATCGGCTATGTCTGTACTGTCTTAACATAAACCAGCAGAATCTTCTGTTAGTCTGTATTTTTGTTCGCGCTTCACGCAATAACTGTTAAATGGATAATGGATGCAGTTTTCACAGCTGCATATCGAATAGTCTAACTTAAAATCTGGTTCATATTTCATTGCAATAAGTTGTTTAGAACCCGAGATATTGAAAATAATAATAAAATTACTGAGATTTCATTTGTTTCATTGTTGAGAAGGGAAATGCACGCGGGCGAAGCCGCTGGCAAAAGCAAGTTTTAAATAATTCTTTAAGGAGCAATAACTTTAACTCTATTAAGTATGCTAAACGGTAACTAAATCCGTTTGCGGCTTACTGTTATCGCAAACCCGCAGTCACATTGCATATGTAGAACTTCTTCCTACATGTGTACAATCAAGTCTCACTCTCCACATTTCTTAGAGTTAAGCTTTGGTCGGATTAAAAAAAGGCATAGTTGCAAAAGGTATAGCACCAAACCACTGTTATATATGTTTCAGAAATTGTCTTTCAGCAATTGTCTATAATATAAAAAGTTGAGGTGAAACAGTGCCTGTGAAGGTCTTATTTGAATTTAAATTAGAAAAATGTGGGAATTCCAAAGAAGTGGGACATTCACGTCAATATCTAGGTAACCGTATGACCTTTGAATTTCGCAAATCTAGGTTCCATCCACTCTATAAGCCACTATATAAGGGATAAAGATCTTATAATATTACATGAATTCTATCAGCTGAATAAAGGAATTGAAGCAAGTTTTAGCCTATACGAGGGTAAATCAAAAAGTTCTTAGAATCACTATAAAAAAACCAGGAGATGTGTACAAAAATATTTTATTTTTCAACGTAATCTCCTTCTAATTCAATACATTTAGTATACCGCTTCTCTAACTTTCTAATTCCTTCCAAAAAAAAATCATTTTCTTGACTCTCAAAAAAGTCGTCTCCTCGTATAACCAAGCAATAAGTCAGCACGTGTATAAATTCAGCCTTCTTAATAGCCCCACTAAAACTGAGCCCCATTAATTATATCCATGAATCACTCCCGTCTTCGGCGAGCAATATCAGCCCAAATCACATCAACTGTCAAACTTTTTCAATTCCAAGTCGTTCTAGTAAGAAATAGACGTTAAACGGACAGACAGTAAGATTTAAGTCAAATTATGTAACATATTATTATTAATTAATAGTCCCATAAAGCCCCCATCATTATATTTTTTAATATCTTTTATGTACAGACATAGCCACGTACACTTTTATTATATGTATATGTAAGTAGTTTATGAAATTTTATGTCGACTTGGCTCTCTGGCATGAGAGACAGAAAAAATAAATTGTAGTTGCATTATATAGGTGCATTGTACAATCAGTTGGTTCGTGTAGCAAGTTCATGTACAAAAGTGTCGGGAAACTTGCAGCTACACAAGTTAGTTTACACCAGAGAGCGCAGCATAGACCGCGGCTCTCAATATCAGGTGGCGCGGAAAAACATTTTTTACGTTCATTAAACCCCTGGGATTTTTGCACTTTCTACCCTTTTATGCGTTTGTGTATTCCTTTAGCTCTTTATCGACATATTTGTTTCAAACGTACTTTCAAATCAATCTTGATACTAACATCGTTGTACCTATAATTATATGATTTACTTTTTTAAAACACTCCACCCATGCTTACATGAATCTAAATTTGGTCGTTCCGGCTTTTACATAATAGTTTACTTCACCCAGCAAGAGAATGCAGGCAGACAATACCTACAAGATCATTATGACCATTTACTTATCTAAAAATATTTTCTCTTTGTTCCAGCGAGCACGAATTTAGTGGGGAAGTTCACCCAGAGCGTCCGTCGAATCGTTCAAGATGTCAAAGATGAAGGCACTTCTAGTAAGTACATTTTATGTATATTTATTATTTACTAGGTGCGCCGCAGGGCTCTACTTGGTAGTATAGGTTATATTTCACTCGTTCATCAAAATAAGGATTTTACATCAAAGAGTAATAAACATTTATAATCCATACATTCATCTATCATAATTACGAGGGTTAATCATAAAGAAGTAATAAACGTACGCAGTCCGTCAGGAGATGTATCTAGAATTAGATCATTGATTTTACAGCCTTCTTTGTACAATCTAGGTATAAGTTTTAAAATTAGGGGAACATTGTCACAAGCTACTTTGTTCGTGTCTGAGACATCACTCCCTTGTTTCTAAGTTTATCGTAACTAAACACATTGTTAGTATTGTTAGCATTCTATATAAAATTATGTAAATTATGGTGGGAGCCTCTCACAATCCACTGATATATTGATATTAGTTTAAAAATTATTTGATGAAAACGTCATGGACTAAGAAAAAATGTAGCAGTCTTGATTTTGGTTTATGCGAATTGTATACCTAGTTAAAAAAATATTCACCTATTATTCATATATTATCACTATAAACAACGCTCAAAGGAAATTAAAAAGGTCCTCTCAGATCTAAAATGAACTTAAATTTTTGACCGCAAGATGACAGCATAAAAATATATTCTTGTAATGAACTAGAATAAATATTATACTTAACATTATTACAAGGGTCTTCATCAAAGTAAGCGGGAACTAGGCGGCATACTAATACGGACACCGCATTTATTTGTACAGGGCTCGCGAGGTCACAACATTTAATTATTTCGAAAAGTTATAAAGATATACAACGGTTGTATTTAGAACTAGCTCTTTTTTTGTTGATCTATGAGGACTAGAGACCAAAAATTCAAAGATAGATGATATTAAATTGGTATATTTCCTAAATGTTTTGTGTTTGTTTGTATGTAGGAAGAGGTTTTAAACACAAACCTCATCCTTGCGTATTTTGTTCGCAAATATATCTTTAATCATTGAAGATTTGTCTGTGACTTTACGACCAGCCGTCTGCCTGAAATTTTTGGGAATGCTGTTGGCTGTTGGCTATCAGTTATCAAACCTTTAAATCATCTAGTTGTCTTGTACGATATGTACGATAGGATATGGAGTGGTCCTATTCTAGGGTACGACCACGTGGTTCTTTATTTGTTGGAGTATATAGAGGGTTAATTTCTACTCGATTGAACAATTGGGTTGATCCTTCGGGGGTTAGATCCATTCAATATTAGAACCAAATTCTTGCTTGATTAATTGATACTTCACCGTTCATGGGCTTGAAGATCCTTATTCAGAGACAAAAGATAAATAATGTTTAATTGTATTACAAGTGATTTTTAATTTTATTTTACCTAGCTTAATTTAGTAACATCTCAATTGATCAATTTAAGACATAATATATTTATTATTAGTATTATGTAATTAATGGAGATGAAATTTACTATACGTGATGTGTAAAAATGCTATGCGTGTGTGGTCTGAGGGCCCACTTCTTGAAATTCTATGAAATCATGCTTGGGATTTAGTGAACATTTCAAAAGAATTGTGAAAGTTGGAATTAGATTTTGTGAAAGCCAAATAAGCGAGTTACTGCTGCCTCAAAAATCACATACGAAACAAAATTTGGAGAACGTTCTCGAAGCAAATTGGTGGAGTCCACGGGGAATGCTAAAAGCGCCAATCATTGATTTGTGTAGACAGGCAGAGAGCAGACGTGATCGCCGCCACCCCGAATACAGCCTCTGCGCTCCCGGTCAAGGTTGTTGGGACTCGGGAAGAGAACACAGTGGAATAAATAGGATTATTCAGAAGATTTTTTTTTGTTTATGAATAAATTGTTTTCTATTCCTGCGTGACCGGACACTTATTTAAAAAAGTTGTCTCTCCATTTATATGCCGCATGGTGGGTCATGGCCCAAACTCCTTGCCCATCCATAAAAAAGGTGCCCTAGCACTGGGCATTATATTCGGTTTGTTTTTATTTATTCACCTTTCAAAGTAATTTTGAACGCGTTTTATTTTGACGTATCATCAACAAACCACTAGCTTGTTGATGTTGTCTCCCAGTTTTTCTTCCACTAATCTCTTTCCATTGATGTTACTAAAATTCTCGGCCCATACTATTTCGAAAATAATTTTCTATATACTTAAACAATATTTATCTGTTTATTAAAAAATACCCAATAAATCATTCGTCGGCAGTATGGTCTCGGCTGTTTAGTTAATAAACACTTGTTTGGAGAACATCTCAAGCGAAATTATTTCCTTTTGTTCACGTTCATTTCTAAGGAAAACATTCCAAAATAAGTACATACCTACAATCTACGTTCATATAGTTTTTGCCACTTGTCGTTGTGTCGGTCTGGTATTGTATAAGTATACTTAGTTTTAATTTAACTAAGATCAACTATGATCATTACTGAGATATTTGCAGAATAAATTATTTAATTTTGTGTTTATGATATTTATTGATTTCTTTCTAGTGGCAACACTAGTTCACGTACTAAAATACCTACTTACATTAAAATTGGAAATCACTTAGCGAGTTAACTGGTAAAGTATAGAATACGAATACAATACCCAGATTATTTAAATTTGTAGTAGAAATCAGAATGTATTATATTTATAATAGACCATTTTCCATCTTCACTGGGCGAGTCCAAGATCTTTGTATAAAATAAATAAAATAAATGTTTGTTTTGGGTTCCCTACGTGTTTACATTTACACTTGTAACACGTGTAACACTTTATAAAATTAGAAAATTTTGTTCATCGAGCACCTTGCTTCGAGATCATATTTCTCCAAGTACATTTCTGTACGACGAATTACAATTTAAATGAAAGAGTTAAGGAAAAACAAAGATTAACATTAGTACCACGTTAAAATGTTATGCTACCCTCCATATGGAGGTAACATATCGCTAACACAAATCACAATTGCTTAGAAATTGCAAGAAATAACATTTAATTTGTTATGAAATATCTTAATATTTCATAACAAATTAAATGTTATTTCTTCCAAAATATTTTTCTTTTATCTATACTTCTAACCGACCGATATCGGAAAAGAGGAAAGCCCAGGATCGTATGATAAGAAAACAATAACAGGATGCTTGGAAGAAATTTGGGGAGGCTTTTGCCCGGCAATGGGACTTAAACTAGCAATAATCCTATCAATTTGTAGGCCAACTGAACTGAAACACGTTTATTGTACTATAATAAAAATATTTTCAATAGTCAATCCAATGTAAGTTCGATCAAATGTGAAATCCATCTCGCAAAATGTTCAATATGCAGCATTTCACATTGTTTGCTCTGGAGAGATAATAATTTATAATTAAATTTGATCACTCATTGTAAATAATTTATTTTCCAATGAAAATATTCAATTTGAAATTTATGTGGCTGACGAAATACTCTCACATTTATTTAATTAAAAAGATACAGTCACTGATTAACATGTATGTAACAAGTTCTTAATTTCACATGTATCAATGCAATTTAAAAAGCAGTGGCGGATTTACACTGCCTCCAGTAGGCAATTCAAATTTTGTTGAAACAATAAAACAATGCCACCAGTTTAGCTGTTTACTAGTGAAAGCGTAACAGATAAAACAGATTTTGGCTTTTAAAATATTAGTATGTGTTGAAAATTAACATAAAAATAATAATTACCTAAAACAAATTATAAAGAAATCCTAAGTACCTACATCAATATTATGTATCCAATTTTTGTTATATTGAGCACTGGCTTGCAATTTGTTTGAGATGCATTTAATCACATTTGTCGAGGTTTTAATTATTCAGCAATTCGTATAAGTATGTTAATTCTGTTTTGGGGTTTCGATAAATAAAACAGCCTTTTCATATAAGTTAACGATACAATTAAGTAATTGGAATAATTGTTTAGTTAAGTTATATGAAAAGGCCATTTCATTATCAACTATCTGATGCCCGCAACTTCGTTCGCGAAACTCGAGTTATCACATAATTGTTCTTGCGTGTGTAATTTGAAATTTTTATTATAATTAATCGAAATATATTTGTCACCAGGCGGTCAGACGAAGGAAGAGGTGATCGAGACGAACGAGCGGCTGCGAGGGGTGCGCGTGCGCCTGGACGAGAACTACGACACAGCAAAGAAGGCGCTGGTCACGCTGATGGCGCGTTACAGCGAGTCCAAGGCCCAGAGGAACGTGTTCACCAGGTACCCGATCCTGAAAGCCATGATCAAGGTGAGATTTTAATTTTTATTGTCTACTAGCTTTTGCCCGAAAAAGAGGAGGCTTTTGCCCAGCTAAGGACACAAATAAGCATTTAAAAAACTACATTTTTTCGTGGTTCCGCCCACGTGAATATAGCAGGGAGCTGTTATTTTTCCGGGATGATTTCGACAGGTTCTATGTAACTTTATGATCAACTTTAACTAATTACATCTTTCATTTTTGTACACTAAACACTATTTACACTACGCGTATTCCTACTTTGATATCAGGGTACCATGTAAATATATCTAAAGTAATTCCCGTCCAATTTCTGCCATGAGGCGACTACTTGATTAGGACAAGAGAATTCTGAAACTAGCGCGCTAGCGAGTTTAAATTGGTCCTGTAGCGAAACTGCATAATTTCATAGAGAATTTGAGCAAAGTAACACTGTAACAACACCTAGGCTAAGATATAACAAAGTGTTAGTTTAATCTACGGTGTTTTATTCAAAATGTACTCCTTACTCATGGTTATAATCATACCCTGTGCCTTTGACTGCATCATTCGAATCCGAGTAGTCACGACTTAATCCACAGCCTTTAATAAAGCAACGTATTTTGCACGATTGCGTGACTAACAAACTGCAGTGTACCTAGGTACACTGCAGTATATCTAGGTATATCTAGATATATATGCATTTCTGGTTGCCACCACCTGAATCGCCGTCACTGGTACCTTCACTGAGACAGACAAATAGGCACGAGCTGCATGCCACCCGTTTATTTTATACTATTCAGCAAGCAAAGAGGTATGTCTGATGGGAAGTGGTCACCGCAGCATACTGATGACATACCAACAACAACATGATCGTCACACGCTATTCACCATAGCCGCCATTCGGTGATTCATAATTTCCTCTATACCTGGTTGCCATTACGTCGATCGCCATTTTGTGGAGTCTGCCTATTGACACTCAGAACAGATTTGACAAATAATAATTTTAAGAATATTTATTAATTTTCAGTCAGACAAGAAATCGAACATTTATATATTAATACTTATTTAAAAAGTCACGTACCAACCTCCAAGTTCATCTGAATTTACCCCATTAAAATATCTGCTATGAATACAAAGAAGAGCGAACAAAATATGAAAAAGGATTCTCTTCCTTATTTCATTTAATTCAATAACCATAAACAGGTAGCTATTGTGGTAAAGTAAAATATTTATTTCCATATAGAGGTACCTGTATGTTGTGTAAGTACTTATTCTTGTACTAGCTTTTACCCGCGGCTTGGTCCGCGTTTATTACGTGCGTATTTCGATATTTTTTAATTAACCTTCTTCGGTACCCCTCTGAGCGTCGTTATATGATCCAACTTCCTCATAACCTCTTTGTAATTTCGATCTTGTTCGATCCTGTTTTAGGGCTTCGGAACCCTTGATGTTAAGATCTTTCATTTGTTCGGACAATCGTACTGAGTTACGTCCTTTAGATCTTCTTCCATCCAGTTTTCCGGCATAGAAACTCCAGAGCGAATGACCTAACCTTTAAATAACTACGGCAATAAATTTTATATACTTTTATTTTCTTCAAAAATATCAAAGTGTATCGAAAGAAGACGAATTCCAGAAATGTTTGTATCTATGTAGTAATTCGTTCACGCATTTTTTTTCTTTTAGTTATTCTTCTGTTCTCTCACTATTTAGTGAACAAACGTAGTCCACGTAAAGAATACGTGACCAGGATCTGGGGTGGTAAATAATATTCGTCTTGAGATCCGAAATTATTAACGTCAGTAAAATGTTTTGTAACGTCCAAGGTTTTATCGACGTCGGTAAAAATGTGGCAATTTATTTCTCTTCTTGCCTATATACGAAGAATCTTAGTATGAAGTTTTAGTAGCATTTCGAATAATTCATTCATTTTGGAGCGAACGCTGCTGCTCAATAAATATGTAATACGAATATATTTCAATTAACACATCAAGTAACTGTCGAATTAGGCAGTCATTGGTTTAGAAAGAAAGAAAAGATATTGAATATAACATTTTAACATAGCGCAGTACATACATTAAGTTAGTACATGAATAATGATTTACCAAAATTGTGTCCGTTCAGCAAAAGAGAAATAGGAGAAACTTGCAAGATTTGATTACAGACAACGGAACAGGTGAACTAAATAAAAGTTTGTAAAATAGAACAGGTCAAATTGTTTGCCGTAAGGTTAATTGTGCGCAGTTCACGGGTCATTAACCAATATCTAGACGGATACAAATTTAGCCCATTTACATTCTGGTCAGTACCTAAAACTATATCTATGTACCATGTACATCTTCACTCTAAATTATAGACAATACAGAAGCGAGTAATTATAATTTGCAAAAGTTTAATAATCTTTAAAATTATACCACATACTGCTAATCAAGTAATTATTGGAGGTATTACCTGTGCTCTAAGAAGCGGTGGTGCTATAATGGTTAAGACGCCCGCCTGTGGGTCGAAAGGTCCCAGGTTCGAATCCTACTCGTACCACATGAGTTTGTATACTAATCTGACTCATGTATAGCATTTTCTTTATTTTCATCGACCACCACTTGCTTTCGGTGAAGGAAAACATCGTGAGAAAATTGCTTGATTATTAACTTGTGTGTGAAATGGAGAAGGCAATGGCAATCTACTCCATTACTAATGCCAAGAAAATTGTTATGTGTGTTTAATTCCACGTAATGACCACGACCCTCAGCCATGAAGAATACAACTATGAAGAAGTAGTAGTTGAAATATTTTTTTAAACTATCAAACAGGGCATGTGGCCAATATCATTTCAGTCGATATTTCTAAACACTGATTTATAGTTACATTATACTACGAATAACGACCTAATTCTCAAAATACCGTGGCACTTGTGCCCTTGATGCATTTTGCTTTTGAAATGATTGTAAATCGATAGATGCAATCTCCAATGTCGCGTCGTGATTCCATCAATCAATATGGCCGACTCATCGTGCTGCGTTTGCCACACAATAAACATTATATCGCTACAATAGTACTTTTGGCCACTCAATCTGGTTAATGGTACCACTGCTAGATTTTAATCATCATAAACGTACACTATATAAATCTTCTATTAATAATTTTATTAATAACAATGACTCACAATATTCAAAAAATAAATTATTGCTTACCTTATAGTATATAAGTAATAATCGAATCCACGCAATTATCGTTTTAACATTAACTGAATCATTTGAGAGGTCTTCGTTAGATTTTTCTTAATCGAAAATTTCTGCCTAGCTCGCTTGAAAGTCGTATTCATAGATAGTCTTTAAGACAATAGAGCCAAATATTAGTTCGCTTTTCTATTATTGGAAACCGATTTTGGCACTCGCCACCAACGTGTCTACGAGATGAAATTGTAAATGTCTTCTTTTGTAGATTTAAATTTAAGTGGTTAATCAAAAGTATAATAATAATCTATATCATTGATTATGGCTGTTATCTTATTATTTATTTATCAAAATATTTATTTCAAATCTAGATTCATGAGTCCACTATGGAAGATGGAAAATGGTGATCTTAGAAAGAGGGCATCAAGTAATATGTAAAAACAATAATGTAAAAACCTACCAGCACGAATACTTCGCTAAAGTCATTATGTAAATTTGTGTACGTAAAGCATGGCTGTGCGCCAACTAGCAGATGTTCCCGGGTTTGTTTGAGATACAATCATTTAAACTAACTCTTGTGTTCCGCCGGGAGCCTCAAGACATGTCCTAGCCTTTGTTTTGTTTCCTATTACAAGTTTCTTGGTTCTGAACATGTTTGTCAGGGAGCGACTTTTGAATACCTATTTATTAAATTATTAAAAATAAATAAGAATTTATTGATATGTGAAAGTAGAAATACATAAAGCCGCAGAAACATAAATATGACTGTTATGTCATGTTATGAGGGGTGTTAACCCCTCTGTCTGCGTCGGAGATTGAAAAAAGAACTGGTTTTATTCAGAAAGTAGATTATAGTAACTCTGCCACCGAAATCTGAATAAATCTCTACTGTGCGTGAGCCGCAGTATAATGGATAAAAAAGGTAAATCGAATAGTTACAGGTTGATATTTTGATATCAAAAAAAAGCTACGCGTATTCTTAAACGACTAAATAGGTAAGGTAGCAATAAATAACTAATGTAATTTTAATAACTTAATCAGAAAAAACATAAACTTGGCGATTCGATTCAATAACATTTCTCAACATTTTCTTATTAAACGACCACAATTAAGAATTTATATTTTGTTACAATCAATGTTTTTTAAAATAATTAAACCGGGAAATGTTCTGCATTTCCCAAGCCTCATTTTGCTTTCTCAACCCCTTGGGACCATTTCTGTCCGACAATATTGTCGCTGAATCTCGAGACATAAAAAAAGATAGGGAATGTTAATATTTTTTTTTTATTATTCATTTCAAAAGTAAAAGCTGTTCATTTTTCAACGATACACTATTATAGAAAAATAAAATAAAATATTAAAGAATACTTTCAGTAACACTACTATGCTATATTTTATATTAATAATGCCAGAGTTTTGAAAGTGCGTGAGTAAGTGTGTGAGGATGTCTGTTCTCCATCATGGATGGATTTCGACGAAATTTGGTACATGAAAGGAAGGCTCAGCTAATTGTTGTTCATTATGTTACAACCAAAGGCATTTGGTTTTCAATATAATAACCTTACCTAATTTTAAATAAATAATGGCATAAGCATATTTTAATTATCATAAAACCACTAAAATAGAAGAATAACTCCAGGATCACAACTGCACTGAGGAAGTTTCGAAGATAATTTTAATGGTTATTTGTTGAAAGCTACAGTATTTATTTGAAGTTGCTTTCGTTGTAAACCACAAAAATTATGAGTCAAATTCTGAAAAAAAAATGTTTGAAGAGTGGGCAGGAGAATGACTGAAATGCGACCAGATTTTTTTTTCTTTTAATCCAATATTTCTTAGGATAAATAGTTCTGGACGCGGAGTATGGCATAAACGAAAATCCTAAAATTATACATATTCGAAACAAAAATACCGAAGCAATAAAACTATAAAAGCAAGTTATCAATGCATCGAGTAAGAGAAAGCGAGTGCAGCTGACGGGAAATTAAAGTTCTTCAACCGTCGGTCTGAACTAAAATTACTTATGTCGAATTTTGAATCATCTACAGTACGGAAAGGGAAATTGAAATATTGCTCAAGCATATACGTAAGTATCGTATATTACATTGCTGTGTCTGTCTGTATAATTAACTTATACCATACCGTACAAAATAAATACAGATTTCATAAGATCAGGATATGTAAGTGCGTAGCCAGTTGTCATCACTATATTAATATAATATAAACGTTTCGTGATAAACAGAATCAAGGTGCTAAGCTATTACCTACAAGAATCTTCAGTTTATAGCCCTTTCCCTTGATTGGCTCTTATAGTATCTACGTAGAGAAGTGCTATGTATTTTTTTCGCTTCCAGACCGGCATGGAAGACGTGTTAAGGGACGTTAGACACAGTTTACAAATTTAATAAAAATTATATGCAATATGTATAAGTTACTCTATTAAGTGAACATGAAAAGCTTCCATTTCAATGGCACTAACGTATTCCATTTAGAGCACCATCAAATAAATACTGTTAAAATTTCACATCATTTTAATGCTAACGGTGCGCCAATTGGACCCAGTCTGAAACGAAACGTGGAGATCTTTTATTAAGACACGAAGTAACACGAGAAGACGATCTTTATCTGCGGAACTGGCGGCGCTCCAGACTGAAACTTACCCTCTAAGTACATTAAGCCGGGGACATGATTGCACGGGCTCGATAGCGGACATTTGCAGACTAGATTTTGTTATACAGTGATCTCTAAAAGAGGAGATCTGCACAAGTATTTAACATACTAAAAAATACAAAAAAAAAGTATTTTTAGATTATTATTACCGGATGTCTATATGGAGTTAAATAAATATTTTTAATCTCTAACTTTAATGCACAGTAAATACAAATAAGAAATAAACCTTAATCATACTAATAAATATAATCTTTGTTTCTTTCTTTCACGTCAAGATAGTTGGAAAGCTGGAAAGTGACATAGGCAAATTTTTGCCCCGGGCGGAGCCGCAGGCAACTCCTAGTTTTAATTTTAATAAAATAACTAATAAACCATTTTATAAATATCATTTAGGTACCAATATTGAGTGCTTACAGGTAAACACTGTTTAAATGAGTTTTATTGACGTGAAAAGGTTAAAATTAAATTTCTGAGTAAATGCTTTGATTTTGATTTAATCCTGTTACTTCAATACTTAATATTTTCAAAGGCAATTTATAAAACGGCGTCGAGTTTTTCAATAAAACTTAACGGAGAACAAACTGAGACCAACTGACGGTGTTTCCAACAAAAGGTAACTCCGCTTTAGTTCGATCATAATAATAACGAGCCAGTTTTTGCATGTCTGTTTGTCGCCAACTTTGCCTGTTACGGCAACTGCTATCTGTTTCCTAACTTTTTACAGCAAAAAGATGCTAAAAACATTGAAATGTTCGCGGCTTGTACTCATAAATTCATATCATAATAACGTCTAGCAGTTCTCTGCAATAAATTATACTGTAAATTAAGAATGTGGAAAGTTTACCGCAGAAACAAGTTAGTTCAATGTATAAAAGATTTCAAAAGAAATGAGCCAAGATCTCTCAGAATCAAACGTGCACTACGCGCTGAGTTCTATCAAGTAAAAAAATACTCAGTTACCGTTACCGTATCTTTCTAGTTTTATATTCCTTCAGCAAGTTTTTCATATAATTAAGATACAGATACATCTTACACTTTACGGGGTAGGCAGAGTCAAGAATCACGATGTTAAAGGCCACGTTAAGCTATGTAAATTACGACTTTATTGCTGGAATAATGAGTATAGTGACAGTTGGCTAACCTGTGTCCTTTGACTCTCTTATACAATTTTCACGGAAGAAGAAGCACCTATCATATTTTACACTTTTCCTTTAATCCTAAATCTATTTCAACAACGGCTACAACTTTAATAATTAAAATCATATTTACAGGATGTCATCCGTCTGGAAACCCAATATTGGTCGCTGGTGGAGATCCCTCGCCAGGAGAAGGCGGAGACCGTGCCAGCATTCGTGCTCCGAGCATGCGCCATCATGGAGAAGACGCAGAAGTCAGGAGAAGGCGTCAAGACCTCATCCAAGTTGGCTGAGGAAGCCGCTGACCGGAGGGAGCGAATAGAAAGACTGAACGGTATAATTTCCTTCTTTCCCTAGCCTGTTAGTGTAGTGTTTACATCAATTATGAATGTCTCTAGTTGCCGAATGGTTATCTAAGTGGTTAAAGGATATCTGTGATCGATCAAAGTCCTAGGTTCGAAATATACTCGTGTTGTGATGCTTGCAAACCAATCTCACTCACTCTCAACAAAAAAAAAGTATGTATATACTACGCATGATTCGAAAAGTTAACTCTGTTATTTGAACGGCCATAATGTTTTCAGACAATCATAGTGATATCAATGTCAGCTAATACATTAATTAAATAACTAAAACGATATAAAATGTAATTAGGATAATGTTAGATTAAACTAATATTAGATTTTTTACAAAAGCAAATATATGCAACTTTTGTAATGTTAAAAGTAAGACTAAACAGAGTCAAGGTAAAACTGGCGCCTAGCCAAATCTAAATCACAAGCTTACTCAGCCAAGACTTGGAAATTCCAAAGACAATATTCTTTCTGGGCCGACTTTTATTAGCTTGGGCCATTTAATTACTCGTACCAGCCAACAGCAGCGCTGCAAATTAAAATCCAGTTTCGGAAGGCTGGCTGACTAACAAACTTGGAAAGAAAGTAGAACGTTGGTTAAAAAAAACGACGATGTCTTTCATTATTTGCGTATTATAAATGGATGGAGAAGGGTCAAGACTTTGCCCAGAAGTGGGATCTTCATGGCTTAAAAATATGTATTATTGTAAATGAAAATAAATTGAATCAGTACCTAATTTTCGTCCAGCGATCAAATGGATGAATAATAATAATAATTGAGGAAAATGCAGGTCAAAAGTATTTTGTATATACTTATGGGTGCTACCTATATATACTACCTATATATAGAACAATATCTTCTTCATATGCTCTTCAACTCAATCATTCATTTTCATCGACTGATTTACTGAAGAACCATAATTTAACGTCATGAATATTGTAATCATGTAGGCACTTCTTTTTTATATCTTTCGTTCCATAAATTTCAATAAGCATCAAGAAAAACGAATTCTTCTTGGAATATATGGAGGGCAATTTTCCAAGTCAACCACTTCAGATTTATTATTAAAATTGAAACTCGGTGGAAAAGAGTGTCGGTTTAGCTTAGTAAACACCCTGGGCGAAAGTTCCACGGCGCCCCCTATATACAAATCTAGGATGACTGTGCCTAAATTAAATCTCATTCGCAAAAACTAATATCAGCAGCTGCGCCCGTTTGTATAAAACTTATCTGAACTAGGTATTTTTATCGTTTGAGAAAATTATATCTTAGGTGACTAAGTGTACTTATTATACCACTAGCGACCCGCTAGTACTTTTCATTCACCTCGCTCACTTTGTTCATATCTCGTTCACTACCTCATACATATTTAAAAGGAAAAAATATTTTAATTTTCCATACATTCTATAGTTTAATTCACAAACATAACCATGAATTGTCCAAGAAATATTATAATAGGTATGTATCTAACTCAAACTCAAATATCTTTATTGCAGTAACTGTGTAGTACAAGGTACAGATGGTACATACAATACAATAGTTTCAACAGTTTACCCTTACAGGCATGCAATATTAGCTAGCCTGCGTTAATCATAATTTACATTTTGGGTATCGTTTTATTAAAGATGAAGAGAAAGTGGCTAAACGATGCAAGCTAAATATCAATTTTCTTGGTCGATTCCTAATAAAAGAGCAATTAATATCTGTCATTTGAATATTCTGAAACGACTGAAAGCCTTCGGGTGAAATAAAACGAAGTAGTCACACGCGAGCCGAGGCAAATTTAGCGGAAGCAAACAATGGATTAATAGAGATTTGAGGCTAGTCGAGTATTTAGGAAATGGTGGATGGAATCAACTCTTAATGGCCGTCGAATAAGAAATACAAATTAACTAACTAGTGCTTTTGCTTTTTACAAAATATTCTCCTCATGCTCCTTTCCTTGTTGCAAGGACATGGAAGAAACCGAATATGACAATTTTCATAATTATATTTATAGTTTGTACTTATTTAGAAGTAGAGTTACCTACTAATCGAATTATGTTCTTGTTTCTTGTTGTTTATAAAGAAATTAACAAAGAATCTATTATTCAAATATAAGTAGGTAAGTACATTTACTTATTTTAGAAAATCTGAAAAGCCTGGTATTCACTTTTACGAATAAATGGCGAAATGTTGGCTCATTTTCTGTAAGTGCTGAGATAAATTTTGGTTGGGATTTGTCGCACTTCCTATTATTACAATAAAAGCTTTTGTTGGGAGTAAAGTAAATATGAAAAAGTTCTCAACGGGTTTGTTTACATAAATGGAAGTTTCAATAGCGACATAAAGTTATTGCAATAAGTAATTAACTACTTTTACATGTGTATAATTTATTATGGTTTTACCCAAGCGAAGCCTGGCCCGTAACGTATACAAATAAACAAAATAACATTACCTACTTAACAGCAAACGATAAATCCATTATCGGTTGCTGTTAAGTACACTAACGAATATCGTCGTCTACAGTAGATATAGTATTTCAAAGATATCGCAGGTAACCCAAATCCGAGTGTAACTTTCATCTCACGTTTTCTGTATTTCCAGACATGACAACGTCCCAGATAGAAGCTGAGAATACGCAGATGACAAATGACTTGTACCGACTGCTGAAGAAATACACTGGCCTGAGGAACCTCATCAGGGAATTAAAGGTTTTAGTTTTTATCTGTCTATCGTAGATTATGTTACAAAATAATATTTTAGGGTAACGTACCTGTAAAGGGAAAAACAACATAGACTAATCTTGTCATTCGTAAAAAAGTTAATAGAAGCCGAATAATGTTTTGTCTCTTTAAATATTATAAAGTGGGATAATGACAAAACACATTTTAGTTTCATGTATACTTTAATTATTTTTATGTATAACGGGGTTCAACTAAATCCGTTCAATAGTTATGTAGATGTATGAAAGTCGAACAAGACTTCTATTAATCAGAGTATAGTAACCTCTCCACGCGAGTTGAACTCCCACTTGACCAATTTATTTTCTTATATAGTCTCACATAATCACATTATATGTATCTTGATTTCCCGTTCTGTTTTTTATAGAAAATGAATTAATATTATTCTTAGGGTGGGTTAAACCGTCAAATTTGACGTGGTGTTCATTGCGTTTTTCTGCGCACGTTAAAATTAATATCAAAGTTGATGGTGCAACCCACCCTTAAATTTCAAACAGTCGGTTAAAATATAATTTGTCAAATTGCTGCAGAACTTATTTTTCCTTGGATTATAAGTAATTTGGCTTCATTAGAAGTATAGACTTATAATGAAGGCAATTTATCAGTGTCTACTTGAATATTGGTGCCTGCATTTCAAACAAAGCAACTTACAATCGAAGAGAACATAAGTTGCACAAACGTACTCAAAGAATAAATTTATGAATTCAATACAGCAACTACAAGTTAATCTTGAAACAGACGATGCTATTATGGTTGCGTATAACAAGTATTTTAAAACCTTATATTTGTTAAGTACAAAAATATAGTTTTGCATGTTAATACGAACCATCACATTGCTACCGGGCCGCTATGCTGTCATGCAAGTCTGCAAGCTACTGGCATTTGTTTTTACGACGACGATAACCGACGAGAATGTTCCAAAATCAAAATATTATATATTCGTAGGAACAATACTACGTCGTCTGGAAGTAAATATATGTAAATACATGTACAAATAAATCATACATTGCGTACGGAACCGTAATATTGCACGTGGCCCGACACGCACTTGACCAGTTCACGATTACATAAAGTAAAATCAATACAATTGTTTTATCTAAAAGGATAAACATTTATCTAAAAATAAATTGCGTACATGGACGTGTATACATTATTCTTTCAATTTTTATGCACAACCCTTTTCTGTTTTTCGCCGCCCATTCGCAACACGTTTAAGATTCTGGATTCGCAACTATTTCACCCCGCCAATTAATTTGTACGGGGACGTGTCCAGAATTTCCCAAATTGCTGCAATTTTCTTACAGCTTTGCGACCGACTTTCATAATCAAATTACGCTACTTTGAATAGGTATCTACCTACTCCATTTACTATATTACTGTTCTTTAAAATAAAAAGTCATTTCGTTTTTTTTACATTTTATATATTCGTGTTTTTTACAATGACTATGACTATTGACTTGCAGCGAATTACTACTAGGGCCCACTTCTTGAAATTCTATGAAATTATACCTAGGATTTAGTGAACATTTCAAAAGAATTGTGAAAGTTGGAATTAGTCTGTGAAAACTAAAACCGGTTTAAAGCATAGACTAAAAAACTGTTTAAATTTCGTTTTTCAGTCCGAGTACGTGAGCTCCAAAGTGTACCCCATGTTCCCGCGGTACACCATGTTGAAAGACATGATAAAGGACATCATGCACGATCCCGACTACATGGAGGTCTGCCACGAGGTGGACCCATAGCGTGGGGTGCGCAAATAGATGAGGAGCTCCTTTACCGACCGCCAGAGGTCGTGTCGTCGCTAATGTGCCGATTGTAATCGGCGAGAGGCAGCGTTTCCTTCCACCACTGTGATGGCAACACCGGGGATGTGTCAGTGCGGCAGTTTTGTGTTAACGTTATCTTGTATGTGCATTGCAGTAGTCGCTCTCAGTGGATGCTTGCTTATTATGTAGCACTGTTCTTAGTAAACTCGGGCTACCTGATGGTTTATTTCAGTATCTATGAAAGTGTTGAATGGTTTATGTCGTATACAGATAAAAATGAATACATCGTCATATCTTTCGATTTGGTTATAAAAGAAAGAGAAAGAAGAAACGGGAATCGTGTGCCCGGTTCTACGAGGCCTTGCCACTTTGTATGAGACAGGCTGGCAAATTGTATGGAAATCTCATCGCACGCCAGCTCGTTGTCTTTATTTTTCTTTGTCTTTGATTTAGGTGAAAGTAGTGGAGGCAAATTCTATCAAGTGCCTAGGTTTAGTGCTAAATATAGCCCGTGTTTACTTATCTTTAGTGGTCAAGGGAGCGGTAGGAATAGGAAGCTAGCGGCGGTAGTGGCGAGTACTCGTTTATTTTGCGCTAATTTGCTAATTGGACTTTATTAGTTGTAAGTTTTACTAGATAAGTACTCGTCTTTGAGGATTCTGTGTTACCTTATTTCAATAGATCTAAACGTGGCTTTCGAATTTCGCAAATCATGGCTCTGTCTAAATGCTTCATACGAGTATATATTTATATATTATGGTATAAATGTGCGTAGATACTATACAAACACTTCTACCAAAGACTTATCACATTGTATGTGTATCCCATGGAATTAGTAGGCACTCAGAAGTAGTTACTAAATCCATGGTGTATCCTAAAGCCGAGTTGCACCGTCAAAGTTGACGGTGACAACCCATCCTTAGCATAAATAATATTCATAGTTAAAATTACATCTAATCCAAACTTCTATCTGTATACCAATCATATCATAATGACATAATCTCCTATTTATACAATCTTTACTCTAATACATAATCTTTCCAATTTAATATTATATTTATATTTATAGAATATCACAAATTTTATTGTAAAAATTGAGTGTGTGATGCTCTTGCGATGAAATAATACCATTATATGTGTTCAAAGTTAAAATAGAACCTATATATATATTATATATATCAATCCAGTAATCATATATCATCTAAGTACTTATCAATAAATTTACCTATCGGATCATATATGTGTTATCATCCCGTTTCAAGTTTTAAGACCATATTATTAATTAGTTTAAAAGTAGTAGTATCAAGTTAAATAGGCTTCCAAAAGGAATTTGGTATTTTTTTAAAACACCAAATTTTTGACATACTTATAGATATTAGGCACTCAATACAGGAAACATTTCCGTGCAGTAAACTGTTGAGGAGTTCCCGCTCCTGGGTGCACCATCAGAACATAAACACTATTGTAATAAATACACATTGTCGTCCAAAATACCCTGGGCTCCAACCCTCAACGGCTAAAAAAGTAAACAGATACCTTGTAGAGGTAAAGCTTGTAAAAAGCTATTTATGTGAATCCGAAAATATATAATTTGGTTTTACCAAATATTTTAACTGGTAGTTCCGAAATTTAAACCATTTTTTCTAGATGCATCTCATGGAAAAAAATAAAAAAATCTGTTATAAATTAATAAAATTGTATGTTTGTAATGATATGTTAAGCATAAAGTGTAATTATATTATGTTTTGCTATAAGATATAGGATTTGAAAAAATGCAGTGCGATTTAAGGATTTGGAATGTAGATTTTATCTTTGTAACGATAATATATCCTCATGTATAGAATGTATGTACAAACAATTTTGTTTAAATTAATTGTTATGTTAGTTAATAGTATGATTTAAGATTATATTTTTAAATAAGTTTATAATTTTAGGTAAAATTTAGAGAATATACCACGATCTCTATTACTTACACAAAAATTTAATACATGATATACCAAATTGGTTATTAATATTGTTAATACATAAATATTGTTTTATTACAATAGCTAGTTTACAGAAGTATGTAAAACAAGTGTTAAAAAAATAATGTAATAATAGGTACCTAATAATATATGAAAGCAAATAGTGAGGTCATTGTTAGATTAGATAATAAAAATGTATTTGAAACTGGCAACACAGTACAATATATATTCTAAAATTAAATTTGTTTTCTCGTAGTTTCTATGTTTAGATTAGAAAAAACGTGTAGTAAAAATATGGATATATTCTACGTATTTTTTTTAAATTCTTATTTATAATATTTTGTTATAATTTATTTAAAATGTTATTTTAATAACTATTTTCTCGTACTTTCTTAAATAAGTTAACTAGAAATCTTTTTTTACCAAAGAAAATATTTTTATTTATACATATACTTACTGACCTGAAAATTACACCAAGATATAGGTAACTGTGGTGTAATTTTCAGTTCATGAAGTAAATCATTTTACTTCTTCCTTCATTGAGCGTAAATTTTGATTTACCTACGTAGGTTTAATGCAAACAGATTATTTCTGTTTCACCAGTATACTCATGTCGTACTACATATTATAAATACTTATTACTGCCATTGATGTAAGAACATTCTAGTTAATGTGTTAGGTAAATATAATAATTCGCAATTGTTATCAAAATATATTACATAATATTCAGCACATTTAAGTTACGTTTATAAAATTAGAATCCTTTCCTACAGTTTGACCTATGACCGATGATTCTTCGGATTGACCCATTTTTAAAAGCTTTTATTTAACTTGCAATGTATGTAACGACAAGCGATAAGCTTTTATGATCATATACATTGTGTATAATGATACATACACAATTTATATGATCGGTGATTATACGATTATAAGTTGATAGTTACAATTTTAAAAAGAAAAAAAATTAAATAAAAGCTTTTTTTAAGTTTTTTTCTTTTAATTTATTTAAATGTGTTCTCAATCCAGTGAGTCTGATTGTCATTCACATTCGAAATTTGGTATGGAATGGATGGATAGAATTTCATTGTCAGAATTATTAACTCGTCCATGGTCACCGAGGAAGCGTTACAGGTAATATTTTTCAATTGTGGTTCAATTGTATATATATACCTTTACAGCATATTTATTTTAATATACAAAATACTCAATGCGAATAATATTAATTTCTTTTCCTTTATGAAGAATAAATTTTACTTTTGGCTTTCCTCTTCTGAATACGAATCTCAGCCAGAGAAAAAGAGATCATCAGTAAATTAAAAAAGAAGTTGTGTTAATAAATAAAATACAAATACTTATATGTGTTAATCACTCACATACTTAACTGCTGGATTAACTTTAATCTTTGTCTCTCTATACTCACTATCCATTAGTAATCTCGCAATAAATATATCTTATACTCACATTACCCACATAAGTGCTATTTTTTAAATGAGCTCATAAAATATCGATGAGACGGCTTAAAAATCATTCTTACTTATTTAGGTGAGTCATGTTAAAAATATAGGTGGGTTATTTTTAAAAAATAGCGCTGTGATGCATAGTTCTGTAAATTATCATAACAATAATGTATAAATATATGAAGGAGTAAAAATAAGCTTTTAATGGAAAAAACAACGGTGCGTATGTATAGTTATCTATTCGCGTCTCAAATTTCAAATAATTTGTTAAGAAATTTGACCTTCACTAGTAATTTCTCATAATGCTATAAACTATGCATTTTCGCATCGTCGTATATAGGTTTATATAAAAAAAAATAGCTCAAGGTACATCTATATAATAAAGGTACATCTATATAAGATACATCTATATAATTCTTGATGGTTTAATACGGCTGTATATGAAATAAATTGTGATTCGTCGGAATCGGGAATTTTTCCTTTTTTAGATTTATTTTTCTTGTAATAGTTGATCATCAAGCATACTTATGTGCACTACCGTCAAAAAATAAAAGATGAATTATAGTGAAAAGTGAAGAAGCGGGAAGAACCTAATCATGGATATTTGTAATTGTAATTCAGTATACATACGTACCTATACTGTTGTAATAACTATTTAGGTACCCTAGAGGTTACATTGTAAGAATGCAAGGCATTGTACCTATTTACTAGTTGTGGTGTGTATAATGTTTTCATGTGATTGGATATGATGTCTAAAGCGCTTTGTTACATAAAATGTAATACATTATTTTTTGGGCAATATGACTTTTTTCTATTACCTCTATACTATCTATTACCCTTTTTAATTTACATTTTTTTAGTTTAATTGATCCACATTTATCATTTTGGCTATGTCCGGATCATGGTAGAATGTTTTAACAACTACTTATCTGATTTATTTATGACAACATAAAACAACATGTTTAAAAAAAATCTTTTTGGCACAAGTTTTTATATTCGCCACAAAGAATGAAAAAAATCATGTCACTGCAGTTAACTGTTGGGGAGTTTCCTCCTCTATAGGACTGGTTGGGAGCCGATCTTGTATGTACGCAAAGAATATCCTAGGAGTACAGCATAGCAATAGGGATGCATGTCATGCTGGCCATACAATATCTCGGCATACCTTGCTGGATTTTCATTGCGGTAAATAAAAGCATTCATACAAACTACGCTATGTCCGTGCATTTGCGTCGGCATCAGTCTGAGTTCGGTGATAGTATGTAGCCGTAGCCGGCATAATGATAACTGCAACTCATGCCAGGCACCTATAATTAAATAGGGACAACACGGAAATAAAACGGAAATGCAATTTTACAAAATCCAAAAACTATTTTTAACGCCATCTGTTAATTTTATACAGAAACAGTAACAAAATATGTAATGTGCTATATTCACTATTATTTGATATTAATATAAACTCAAAGATGGCGCTACTTTTGCTTTTTGAAACTGCTTCTAAATGTTGCCAGATATTCAATTCACAGAAATACAAAAACTCGAGGTAAGTATACATTTAAAATTGCTGTAATTGAATGTAATAATTTCTGGGTTCATGTTTGTATAATATATTATTGTTTATTTTACCATAAGTCTTTACATCTTATCAGATATCGATGTGACACAGAACACAGCCTATGGTATCTCATTGTAAAATTCAAATCTGAACTATTATTATAAATACGTTTATTATGTTTATTTGTTTGTTCTTCACACTTTATGTACTCAACCAATCTTCTTGAAATTTAGAATGCATAAAAGTAAGGTAGGACTATGTTAAAGGACATAAGCTACCTATAATAACATAGTGGGCATTGCTCTAAGGTGAAAAATGATATTTTGACCAACAATAATCGAGTGGGTGTATTAAAATCACAAGAATATATACAACAGTGTGTTAAACCGTAAGTACATTTCTATGAACTTTCACAAAATGGAACTAAACAAATGGAAAACAGGCAGTCATATTTTACTGTCATATTATTTGAATCAGTTGTGATATGTTTGGTTTATATTGGGTCCAACAAACGAAATGTCAAACTTGTCAATTACATTTGCCTGCGATTTTTGAAAAGTCAAGATTAAAATGAAAATAAGTTTGATTATAGTTATGAACCTTTCGAAGGGGAAATAAATGCTATACATGGCAACCCAAGCGATCATAAAATAGTTCAACCATTTCATTCATTCGGCCGGGAACTTTGGTGTGCGAGTATTGTGTGCCACGCTACGCTTGTTATGGCGGGATTTCGTCACTATGAAAAGTTTCAATGAAACTTTTAGAACTGTAGTGTTATAACTGAAAAATAATTATTACAAGCGGATTTTGGCCAAAAACTGCATGGCGTTCGAAATATACCGCTAATAGTGAAAGTTCACCGGTCAACATGTCGGTTAATTCAAAGTGGCGGTTACCTGACGTTTTTTGTGTTGTGTTGAATGAATGTCGGAATTACGCTTAATAATTCGCGTCGCGGGAATGGGTGAATAGTGGTACGAAGTGATTCGGGACATAGCGAAATGCCGTTCGTGCAGCGTGTGGTGGAGCCGAAGTTTTTATCTAGAACGAGCCTTCGCGATGACGATGGGAAACCGAGGGTGACAGATGAGGAGTTGCAGGCAGTGACGAACTGCACCCTGAGCAATGCCTTACGTCAACTCGCCTCTCTCGTGCTACTTGCCGAGGATATCTTCATCGAGTTGACTACGCAGCTTCAGGGCATCACAGAAAGGTCGAAATTGGCGCAAACGAAAATTGAGAAGATCAGTGAAATTGTCGAGCAATATGATCCGAAGAAGGTGCCAGTCCGTAAGTACCTACCTACTAAGTAACTTTAAAAACCAGTTTTGTCTTCAGTTTTGATATCTTCAATTTACCGAATAGGTTAGAGCCAACAGCCAAACATAAATTTAAGCGGCGAATCACCAGTGCCAGAAACCAAACCACAACTTTCATAAGATTATGATCCTTTTCATCTCTGGATCGCGTAGACCATTGCCCCGTTTAGTTCCATTTCCTTACTCCTGGATTCATTAGTCAGATCTGATGTAGGTGCCTTGACTATCCTTTTTCTATATTTTTACTTAGAGATTAGGTACCTAACATTATTAAACTACGTTTAGTTACACTCATTATCTGTGCTATTAGTTAGATAGGTATGTATATTATTATACAACAAAATAATGTATGTATAGGTACCTACTTTAGAATAGGTACGTAGGTAAGAAACTTAACCTTTCTTACCTAACCTTGAAGTTAACCTTTCCTGCTCACCTCGTCAATTTTCAATAGAATAGAATCTTTTGTCCTCCCAAGTTACTTAAATCCTTTCTCAATACTATTTAGTGTCAACACTTTACAAGCACTCATCTAGTATGAACCTCATAGAAATACAATAATATCTATGTTAGGTAGATACCTACCTACTTATCTACTAGTTCGGTACGTAGGTACATGTTTCAAAAACTCACAAATACCTATGTAAACATGAATTTTGAAAACACAACACTCCTATTTTTTGGGGGTCGTGTAAAAAACATAACCACCTAGTATTGTTATTTCGATGATTCTAACACTTCTTGTGCCACGTAGTGGGACCTACCTAACATTGCGTAATTTGTATAAAAGTTTTTATCGCAATAAAAAAAGCAGCAATGTATGCCGAATCCGTTAAAGTTTGACGAACTGGTCCGCAATAGTTTGGATAACAGAAGGCTAGGTTGGTAGGTTAGGTAACAGCATTACAAACTACCACAACAGCTACAGAGGATAATTGCCATATCCACAGCATCTGAGGACTAAAATGTAAACAACCAGCTACATCTAAGCAATCTTGGTTCAAGTAAATTAAGTTCATTGAATAAAACGGTCGTTCCGAAACCTCATTACTCCAGCATCCTTGTGTGTGTGTATGCCGCCTTACAAAAACGTTCCTGGTTGATGCATTACTGAGCGCTATCTAAAAACCTGTTTGGGCGTCCGAACGGGCCGCGATGGGAAAAAATCCCAGATTCCAATGCGTAGCATAAAAACGTCTCGAGATAATTTCCAGCCCATCCGATGCTGTTTGCTTGCCGCCGATCCTGCCCGCTCAACCATTTAACACTCAAAGAATTTTGTGTGTTTAAGATAAACGTCATACATTCACTTCAGTTCTCTTGTCTGGTGAATTGAAGCCGCTGATAAGGAAACTCATTGCGTACTTCACTTACTTGATTCAGCTAAGTTTTTTTATATTGTTTAATAAGAAAATTATAGTAAAATACTTGACTAAATTAAAAAAAATGTAAATAAATCTGGACAGTATTCGACGCGCTGAAAAAACTTTCAGTAATTTAAGGAAAAAACAAACAAAGGTAGTGTTTACGGAAGAGAGTATCTGTGGAATATTTAAACAATGATATCACACAGTAAAGTAACATTGTCGGCCTCACTCGGAACACGTCTTCCCGTAAATGTATATACACTGCGAGTCATTTCACAACCTTTCACCTGGACGATAACGTAAAGTGTTATTCCAACGCTTGACAGCCTTTTATTGTGAATAAAGGAGAAGGGAGGGAAGCATAAAATAAAAACAAATGTAGAATAGAAAACTATTAGGTACAGGAAAACAAATTCACAATAAACCTATGTTGTAACCTAAACCTATGTTGAACAAAACGTCACGTTCGCACAAAAAGTTCATTGAACGATAAGTTCTTATCAATTTCTTTGTAAGTAGGGAACGAGTTCGTGTCGTAAGAATTAATTAGACTCTTGCGAAATCGATCCAGAAAATTGTAGATAGTAAGCAATTTTTTTTTATCTAAATGTCTAATCTATAAATTAATTAGGAAATATTCGGTAGCAACCTACCTATAAATAACTGAATTCGTAATACCAAGTTACGTAATCATTTATAATTAATACATATTAAAACGATTTACCTAATCACATAATATTTTTTATGGTAGCTGGTGCTCGAAAATGAAAAGGATTTAATCTACTTTCGAAGGTTACTTGTACGACAGTTTCTAAATCCAGTTACATCTCCGGCTGTAACTATAAATTTAATATGACACGGCTTCACAAATGTAAAGCCGACTTCTTGAATCGGTAAGTCGACAGCCCATAAACTGCCCTAGATTGCTTTTAAAGCTGTCATTTTATTATAATAGACATCTCCACAAGAGTCGTAAAAATTTATAATCATCCTAAGAAACTATAATGTTAACATGAACTTGGTACAACTAAAACATCTTAGACTGATGGTACTAATGTTATTGTCGATATAAATCAAATCAGAGTTAAATCGTTAGTAAGGGTAAAAATTATTGTTTCCGTGACCCGCATGGTGTTCTCTGGAGATTAATCTAATAAGGTTTACATTAACTCTATTCAAGTGACCACATAAAGTCAACGAGCCTTCATTCTATACGTAGCACGTTGTACGTTGCAAAATGATTCCTTATTCAATAAATACAGATTATATATGAACCCTACGAAATTGTTTAAGATGTTTTCATTAGTTCAATAAATTATTTTAAAACCATATTTGGTAAGTATTTATCTTGCTTTCTTTACCATTACTAATACAGAGTAATTAAATCGCATTATTTTCTATTCATATTTGTTTCCTTATTTGTATTTATATAAATACAATTTAATTACTTATCTCCACATCGCTCAATGTATGTTTGCCACATTTTGGCGCCCTTTTTTTCCGAATCACGAACAGATATAAAGTATAATACAACTGAGCTATCAAAGAAGCCATTTAACGTGAAGATGTAATAATTTCATCGCATGTCTGGTCCACGTCTGAGCTGTCTATCATAATAATAGTCTTGTTAGCTTATAGGGGCACCGCGTGTTCAACAAGGCATTATAACCGGACATGCCAAATAGGGAGGCCGAAATGGCAACGTGATAACATAATGCTTCGGAACTTCGCACAAAATATGAAATATCTCTATAGCTAGTGCCTGAAGTGTCCGCTGTAGATTATAGTTTTGAACAATGTTTCGAGCGGTATGCCCCCTATACTTGTAGTAATGCCACAGGCATTGGTGTCACCTTACGGCCCCGATAGTGCCTTTCCTTGCACTGGTGTTATTTTGCAGGCTATTGAATGACTGCAGTCGGGCCGTATTAAGCAAGACTTCGTCGAGTAATCTGAGCTTCGGCTTAAATCTAACGGCTTTGTACCTAATACATATTCACGCTTGAATTAATCAAGAAATATAAGAAAGGGTTACTGTAGAACGAAACAGCTGCTAAAGTGCAGTAGCATTATGTCGAGGTCGGACTAAAATACTCCATGAAGCCGTAAAATAATAATCTGCGCAATTGAAACCCAAGTGTTTCCCAAAATAAGTAGAAGGGACCTTGGTTACCATTTGACTTTTTTCAGGTTGCGTTAGGATTTTATTATCGCACTCCACAAATAGAAGAGACAAAAACAACACTTGAGTTGTTCACCCCTCTCGGCTCTCATTGTGGGAATTTTAAAACCAACAGGGAAGCACCGTTTTTTGTCAACGTTTCTGTGAAAGACTTCTTCCAGGTAGCCGATACTAATGTGATCTTTTGTATGCATGAATTTGAGATTATTGTTTCCAAATAATAAATGTTGCAATTTTAATGCTTCTTCGTGATACAACGTGAGCTTAAATAATATTTAAATTAACACAGAGTAGATAGCAACTTAGTAGTCATCTATAATGCAGTTAGGCAACCTTAATAGTCATTGGTATTAGAACTCTCTAGATGTTTATAGTTCAGGCCTGAAGAACAATAGGTCTATTTTAATACCAGATTCCTGTTGGCGATGCTGTGGAGCTGTGACAATGACCTTTAAGAGCCCACGCTAATTATATACATCTCCTGTAACTACCACAATCCATGTAGGAATTGTGCATTAAGTTCACATCATGACTCAGAAACTCGTTGCATCGTAATCTGATGTCAAATATTGTTTAGTGTCCATTTTGTGATGAAAATATAGAACTTAGAAGGTAAAAATGTTTGAAACATGATGTTTAATAATGTCATCATATTCGCGTCATTTAGACATAAACTAACATGTGGGTGACATATAGTATGCTGAATAATATTTTGCTTGGTGTACATAACTGATTGTCAAATTCTTATCTTAACAAAATGTCTAAAAAACCAAAAATAACTTGTGAAAATTACCAATTTTCCACATTTCTGAGCGACCAAATTACCGTCCTTCGTTCCGGAATGTCTGATTTGATTAAAAATTTTAGGAAGAAGATGTTTGGGCCCAACATGTTGTTTACGCCGCGGCTGTACCGTAGCTGATGTTGTGGAGATAATGGATCATATTATTGTGCAATGGCTCTTAAAATGCAATAATTCAACAGATTCTTGGCAATAAATTTTTCGCTCCCCCTCGTTCCCGGCATATGGTGCATAGACTAATCTACTTATCGATAATATCCTCGATTGTTATGATGCAAACCCAGTTAGCTGCAACTTCGATAAAGGTAGCCGATATGAAACATTTCCTGTTTGAACTAGCTTCTTTCAACAACCTATGCATTGAGGTTACGTGAGATCATAAATACCGTTGCTGCAAACTTTCCAATAACGATTTTCATGATGTGTAGTGCAGTGAATTAAAAATATACGCTCAAAGATTTATTATATGTAAACGCTATTGTTAAAGATGTACATATACTGGATCCTCCATATTATTTCCTATGAATTGTTAATCTTGAAAGTAACGAAGGACCGCACACATGGGATCTCGTACTAAGCGATTCAAGTGAATTAAAAATATTATACAAGATTTAATCAAAGCTTAATCGTATCGGCTAACCTCACGCAATCGAATATAGTTAGTAAACAAATAGTAAGCACTTAGTACAAATAAAGCTTGTTGTGTGTAATTATGTTCCGGTAACCACAGCAACAATTTTGTGTGAATCCCTCGCTTCACCCCATGACGTAAACTATTGACGAGGGTGAACAAATTTCACAAGATTTAGTTTATTCAAAGTTAATGCGATATCAATTTGCAGAATAATTTAAGCTTAACTTGTTTTTGGAAAAAAAAACAATAAATAGAACAAATTCTTCTGTTTTTATTGAACAAGTTATCAAATAATAGATTTCTAACTTCATCGTAGTTATGAAAAAGTAGTTCTCGATGTGTTCATTTGGTAGGTCTGTAGTTAATATTAGAAGAAGCCCCGTAAAACGTGGGGCGCCGCGGCAGCTGATCGGAAGTCCTGCCCTTTGTTCCATTCTAAACCGCACACGGGAAGGAAGGAAGAGGGGGGCTCTGACAAAATGACAACCTGTGTAATATTTTATCAATATTAGTCACTAAGTACACAAAATTTTATAAGTAAACAAGCCCAAATTGTTTCTCTTGTCGTAGGACTCCTCAGCCAGTCACGAATTTAGCGTTACGCTCCCATTGTCCCTTACGAAATATTCGTATTTTTTATCCTGACAAAGCAGGGAAAGTTCCATTATTCAGTTGAGAATATTTCTGGTACAATAATGCGCGCAGCGACCGGCGCGCGCACAGCGTGTGATCCGATGCAGGCGATCGATTGTTCGCGATACATTGAGGTAGTTATTCAAAAATTTCGGCTTTTGTTTGATACAATGCGAATATAAAGCATCAACACACCTAGGCGTCTATCTACCTTTGAATGCTTATTAGCAACTTCCTGTCCCACCTAATAGTATTTCCGTCTGTTAGAGATCGCTTTTTTATTTCTGTTTAGTCTAGGTAGATGATTTTTTTTTAATCACATTAAAGGCTACTGAAAAATGAGCATGACTTTGTCTTACCCACAGGTCTTACCCCATTTATTGACAGCAATTAAGTCAATTCTAATAAAATTGGTGAAAGTCTAAGAGCAAGTTTATGCATCAATATGTAAGTGGAAGTTATGTGTAAGTACGTACAGTTTATTAATTATCGCTGCCGCTTTGGTTGCTGCTTGTGGCGCGGTGCCGCAAAGAGCTTGCCCGGGGCCGGAGTTACCGGCACTTCAGTTTTGTGGCTTCTACAAATAGAGTTTATAGCTTACTAACGTATACGGAAGGATAGTTTGAAATAGAAATGTAGTTATAGGTTCTTCTGGCATTGACAATGTTAACTTCTTGTAGTTGATCACTTGCAGCTATCCATGTGTATCAAAATCTATCAAACAGTCATTCGTTTATTTTAATTACTTGTCGATGTCGTTATTTCAATTCAAATTATTCATTTTAAAACTTTAATTGCGTAAACGGGAGGGGTTATAATTATAACTCCAATGATAATATTTATGGAGTGGTTTAAAACGGGACATGTGTTAAATCTGAAGATTCAATTTAACCGACTATTTCTCCAGTAGTGGTCCATTACATTCCGAACATATGACGTTGTAATTCGTGGGAAAATTATACAATCGAAGGAGGAAATAGCAACAGACCATTTTATCAAAGATCTTCAGCCTTAGGGCGCGCATCTGTTTATTCTCCCGACAATAAAGGGTTATTAAGATGATTTTGATAATATGTTATGTAATATAATCATTTGCGAACATTCATAAGAATTTATATCCTCTCAAGTAACATTTACCACCAGCATCATCGTTATTATAAATTCATTTATTTGCCTATAAAGTGGTTTCCTGGTACAGTATTATTTATGAATAATATATTAAGTACATGACATAGAGTTTACGCGTAGTCGTAAATTTCAGCAGATACATGTCTCTCATTACTTTAGAAGATGTGTATTTAACGCCTTTAGCGTTAGAAATTATTAGCGGCAACTATTTACTAGCATGGCTTTCATAAGATTGTTGGAGATTCAATTCACCTAACGGTTTATCTGGTTATATATAGTTTACTTTGCATAGTGAATATGGTAAAGGTAATACCGTAGGACTTAAAATGATAGATTAGGTTAGTCAAGTATCCAATTTCAAGATGTACATGCAACGTTGTTTCTTTTAACAATTTTACAATGTACATAAATATACGTTACTGGACAGTAATGTATATATACATTGGTAGCAAGTATTATGCATATATACATACATATTATGAATATATGTCTATATAAATATTATGCATACATTACATATATGCACATTATGTATCTGGGGACACGGGAGTGCCCCCCAAAGTCGAGCAAAATAAGCGGCGCGGCCGTACCATCCTTTTCTCGAAGCTATAGACATATACATAATATATATGTATGTATGAATAATAACAGTGCTTGTATTTCTGTATTGTGTAATATAACATAATGAACGAGAGCAACATTTCGTCAACGTATACCGGTATTCCGATCCCTGCATCGCGGATCCGGCGAAATTGCGATACATATCGTTCTGCCATAAAGCCAGGAATCCGTATCAATAAACATTTCCCAATATGCGGCTCATATAAAATGAAGTAAAAAATCCAATGATATAATCCTAATATGTGTTTCTTTATAAAACGAGGTATACTTATGTTTGAACTGTGAAAGTCGCTGACTGAAGCCAATGAAATTATCTTGCGATGCAGCTAAACTGCCAGGGTTGATTGACTACTTGAATTTTTCTAGCTGACGAAACACACCAACGCTCTCCTCCATCGAATAACCCGTCCTCCTAAATTCCAATATTGGCTACAGGCTGCATAGTCGGTTGATTGTGGTCGACCGGTTGCGGCTAGTCGACCGTCCTCTCCCATCCCAGAGCGTGTCACTCCTTATAAAACTGTGCCCCCTGGTGTGGGGTCGTGGGTCTGGGCTTGTGCGACGCCACCGCTTCCACCCAGCAAGGTAGCGGTCGCTGGGAGGCCAGCTAGGGAACGTCCTCTGATACCTCGTATTGACAGCAAAAATAAGCGAGCTCGACGCTGTTTTGTTGGCAAGGTGAAGCATGTAGACGAAGGACGTATATTCCAGCGAACGTGACTTTGATGGATGGAAGCAGCGTCGCATAGGTACGGCCAACGGCCTGTATTCGGTTCGTCCGTTTCAGCTTCGAGCTGGCTGGGTGTGGTGCATATGTTCATGTTCATGAGTACTGAAACCAAAACATGTCAAATGTGTACTAACTGGAAGTAATTTAACATAAATTTTTTGAATTTCCAATATTGTTTTTCATGGAAAATAGAACACACATCACATCCTAGTCTCCTAGTCCACTCTCATTTTACAATATGGCCAGTAGAAAGGCTCGATCAATCAAAGTGAACCTATCGGCAGTGTCGCAACCTCATTAGCAGTGCCGGCGTGTGTCCACACCTCACGAACACCACATACATCGAAGCACAACATACCCAAAATACAGAAGGATATCTTGATCGGGTCATTCAATGTTATCATTAATTAGTATGGCTATATCTACCTGCAGTCTAAAAAGTGCTTTAGAATAAACTCTGCAAAATATGTTTCGTACTCGATTTTGAGTTTCCAGATACCTTTGCTTATTTGACATATTTGATAGCTTATCGATACTGTGCGTATTTTAGGAAAGTGTCGCATCTGTGACTCCTTTTAATTTGCAGAGCCGGTAAGGCTACTATGGGCAAAACAAGACCGTTCTCATCCATATTGTAGGCTTCTGGCTCCTGGTCGATCGGTTCATTTATATTGTTGGCGGATGCGAGTCAGGTGGCATCATTTGCTATTCATAAAGAATAGTCTGGTATGACAATTTTATGGATATGTCGAGAACCAAGACTGTTTATAAAAATAAAATGTTTTTAAGCATTTATTCGTTCAATTTTCCGGCAATTTTATCATAAAATTTTGATGATGCTATAGCCGAATATCAAAGACTATAACATCATCAACAAGTAAAAAAATTCTCTAGTGAGAGTTCTCTCTAGTGATTCTCACTTGAAACGAAATCACTTTATAAACTGTTGGTCAATGTGCTTCAATCAAATACATCTCTCTAGCATAATAAAATACGAGGGCTGCTATTTATGTATCCGGAACTGGCCAATAATTCTAGAATATTTAAAAAGTAATTACAACATTTGAAAATAGAACTCTTCGGCTAGAGAATAAATATTTTTCATGTCCCTGTCATTTGTTTTTTTCAATTGGCGCCAATTTTGAAAATAGCTTGTCTTCATTGCCATGGATTTAACTCGTGAACATTTTCGCGCGATGATTTATTATGATTTTCGGCGTGGATTAACTCAAAAACAGTGCATCGAACAACTGATTTTAACTTTTGGAGATGAAGCACCATCGAAAACCACTGTGTATTATTGGTTTAAGGAATTTCAACGTGGACGGTCTATGCTCACGGATGAAATTAAGGAGGGTCGTCCTAAATCGGTAGTGGTACAACAAAATATTGATGCTGTGCGACAATTAGTAATGCAAGATCGTCATGTTACATACCGCGAGATAGAGGCGTCTCTGGGCATTAGTATGACGAGTATAGACGCGATATTACACGAACATTTAATTGTTAAAAAAATTTGTTCGCGTTGGATTCCGCACAACTTGAGCGTAGATCAAAAACAGGCTCGTGTCGACTGGTGTAAGAAAATGATAAAAAAATACAACCGTGGCACGTCAAAAGCTGTTTATAATATCTACACAGGTGACGAAACCTGGATCTATGCTTATGACCCTGAAACTAAACAGCAGTCAACGGTGTGGGTCTTTCAAGACGAACCGAATCCAACAAAAGTTGTTCGTGCGAGAAGCACTTTAAAGCAAATGGTCGCTTGTTTTTTTGGTATCAACGGACATGTAGCTACAGTGCCACTAGAGAATAGTAGGACGGTTAATTCTGAATGGTACACCACCATTTGTTTGCCAGAAGTCTTTGAAAAAATACGAAAGAACAACCCACAACGCAGAATCATACTTCATCACGACAATGCTAGCTGCCACAAGTCGGCTGAAACAAATAATTTTTTGGAGGGTCAAAAGATTGAATTGACGGGTCATCCGCCGTACAGCCCCGACCTGGCACCCAATGATTTTTATTTATTTCCAAACATTAAAAATAAATTACGTGGTCAACGTTTTTCGAGCCGCGAAGAGGCCGTTGATGCGTTCAAAACACACGTTTTGGACATACCTCAATCAGAATGGAAAAAGTGCTTTGAAAATTGGTTTCATCGTATGCAGAAGTGCATAGATCATCGCGGAGAATACTTCGAGAAACAATAAAACCATATGTAATAATATATGTTTGTTTAATTTTGTTATTCCGGATACATAAATAGCAGCCCTCGTACATCGAACTATAACGAGATCAGACAAACGAATTGACGACCACTACGAATGTTGGTTTTATTATCCACCGTGACTCGGCTATTTCACGTCGTGATCTAGAACTGGCGATTCCAAAGTTCAATAGTTAATTCGTTACGTTCGTTCAATTTATGTTTAATCCAAACGTCTAAACTTCAATGATATAACATTAAAAAGAAAACTTACAAATGACGAGTATTTATGTCTTAAAAATATGAAAAAAATATCCAGCGAAACATTGAAAATTGCTTTTATTATATCTGTAAACAAAATCATATCTCTTGCGTGCAAACTAGCCGCTATGAATTTTTAAAAGTATTGCACAGAAATGCACTCAAATACATGACGTGACTCATCGTTGATATGAACGATGTTTCGGTCAGCGGGTACGGAAAAAGTTGTAGGTATGTTATCCAATGTATCCAATGTTATTTGATTGCGAAAATCACGGTGTGGTAATGTACATTACCACACCGTCATTTTCGTTCATTACGTCAGGTGTTCCCATGCTGTATGAGCATGACAACCAACCGCGAAGCTTGTTTCAATATAATGGGAATTAACTTTTTGCTGTCCTGACTTGAAATAAAAACAAAGAAATTTCGCATGTAGATCGTTATTTATTTTATTATTATTTTTACATATTCACCTGACACTGCTTCAAATATTTCCTCATTCATCTTCGTTATCATATTCCTGAAGACTGTGCAATATCAAGAAAATTAATGATCTTATTGGTGCGCGGATTATGTATCAGGATTTTTCCGTAACATGAGTGTTTACATGAAATCTGGAGGTAATTGATATTTACTTGGGCACAACATATTAATTTGTTATGTCACCAATAGCGGAGGTCGTGTAAGAGATGATTTTTTTCATGGCGTGCAGCCGGCGCGGACTTCTGCGGTGAACGAACCTTGTCACAGCGACGACTGGTTTTGACTTCGGCAGACGATTTTGTACCAGAGCGTCGCGAATATTGCCCGTTTATGGACGTGGAACTCCAACGGGTTCATTCACTAAAAACAGACCACCTCAGCTCCATGCGGCTGACGCAAGTTGAAAGTTCACTTTTGGCGCGAAATTACTTTCTTTTGTATTAACTTATTTTTTGCTAAGTTTACGTTAAAATTTCACGTGATTGCAAATCAGGATGATTCAAGTCTCCCACCCATTAAAGCAACGTGCAATCCAATTATGGACTTAATTAAAATTTTATAGAAACTTATATCTAGCGCTAATGGTCTTGTAAAGTTACAGACACGATAAATTCAAGACATTTAGATAGGGATATCTTGCTACGCTCACCTCAGTAAATATTTTAAAAAGATTTATACCGGTAATCCGTAACTGCTAGCAGCTGCCGTTCAACAATCAGTGCAGCTTACCCACCAAATTATTAAAAGCCATAAAACGAGTCTCATAGAAGGGTGAGCCCCCATTGTTGACGTCGTGTCTAAAACTTGCACGCGCGTTTTATTACTTTGGACAGGCGATGTACTCTGATCGATTTTTGACCGCATGTTGCAAATGCATAATAATATGCAGGTGAGAGCAACACATGTTATACATATAGCTAACCGTTGGTATGTATGTATCTACCAATTCTTTAAAAAAACTACGATGAAAGCTTCAGAAAGTGTTACTTTTGTTAGTGATTAATGTGTAACTTTGAATCTTTCATTTAAAACTATTATGATGTCGATTGCTTAGCTTAAATGAAGTGGATGATTTGATCAATTCGAATCTATCTTCTATTACTAAGCATCGAACTTCTTATGGTATTTTAAAGGCCCTTTCCATTTTCTTAATTGTCAATAGAGATAATTCACAAGATAGAAGAGGTAAGGCAAGCAGTATATCTATTAATGATCTACCACGACTCCCAGAAGTTACGTTAGAAATTTTATTCGTGATGTTAATGCCTTTAACCCTTGGTTGTCGCACCTGGCTGCAAATGCCGTGGTGTCGCAAAGACGGCTGTTTCGTCGCGTTGGGATCCGATCGTCCCAGAGGCTCGACGAGTACATTGTCCGACCGACGACCGTTACTTGCCACCTGCGTGATCACTGAACCGAGAGAGACGTGTGCCACTCACGTGTGTCAAGGGTTAAATTGTATATTTGTTTATGGAAATTTAAATACGAATTCGATAACGGTGTAAAAATACACATGCTAGTTTTAGTAGATCATATACATTTTTTAATCATGTTTCTACTACCAAAATTTGTAAAAGTAAAGGCGATGGCAAATATAATGTTTTTGTCAAGATTTGGTAAATACCGTCATAACACATCTACTGATATAATTAAACATTTACAGAGCGCGCCAATTCATCGATGCGTCGATTTATCGCAAGTCAAATAACTAGATAGATAAGCCATATCGATTGGTTACGAATGATCGCATTACGACATCGATACCCTGATACTCTGACACCTAGCCACCGGCAATGTCTGTTTATTCGTATTTATTCAATAATATTTGTTCTCGGTTTGTATTCTGACCTACTTCTGAGAACGTGTTCATTCAATATCATATTATTTGTATGCGATTCGATTTCTAAGAGTAAGTATTGAATTTTAACGCAGGTTAGGTTAAAAACTAATTATATTTTCTTACGCCATTTGACCTGTATTATAATAGGTCTTCATGACTGAGCGTCGTGCATGACCACCAGTAGCTTTGTCCATAACCTCAAGTTTATTTCAATTCTAGCCCGCTTTCATAAAATAAAAATATAATATCTCTTAATATTTCATATCGATCAGAAAGTTAAAACGTTTATCTACGTTTTGATCAATGATAGAGCATTTTGTTTTAAGTATCAAGTCTTCTTTCCACTCGGAACTTTTGTAATAATAACAAACCAGTCAGGCCCGCCTCCACATATAATTTATTCCCGAAATGGTGGGTGTTGAACCTAGAGTCGCTCTTCGTTCTCTGGCATTGTGCCGCAGTACCGGTGAGATAGTTAAATATTTGTCTATTGTTTCTAGCTAGAAAATACATTATAGTTAGTTTGCTTTCTTACTTAAGACATCTTCCTTTTCCGTTATCACTTCGTATTGTAACTGTGTAATATATTTTCTTTCTGTAACTATACGTAATCTTTTACTGTGTTACTGACTACTACGGGTCTAAATTAGATTCTAGTTCCAAACTGAATACTTTATAACGACTTCATAAAAGCAACCTTAAATGAATGGAATTCGTTATAGACAGCCACGAGTTCCGCCTTCATTAAGTAGAAAGATACTAAACAAGTCATTAAATATTAAAACATCTAAATGTTAATTAACTTAGCATTACCGTTTCTTGATAATAACTATGATGATGATGTTCATCATTATGAGTATGCATGTGAAATTTATGATACAGATATCGGCATTGCCAAGCCAATTGCGAAGACAAATTGTTAAAAGCATAGCCAAAATAGTAAAGTCGATTCAGGCTTAGCAACTAAAAATATTACGAGGATATTATCGGGGATGATATGACGCTAAGCCAAAGCTGAATTATTGTGATGTAAATAAGGTTTGATCACGTACAATGGGACGTTGGGATTCGGGGAATGAGCTGCCGGCCCTCGAATATAAACAAAATACCACCCCGTATCTTGTTTAGCCAAGCCAATTCGAATATTCTGGAAAAAGTCTTATCATTGCAGAAAACGGTCAAAATGTCATCATACACAAATCGTTCATATTTTATAATTACGTAGTTTATTAAGCTATTTTATTATGTGAAGTCATATCGATATAGTGCATATATTTTAATTTTAATACATCGTATGGCGTGCAAAGTGATGGTTGTTCGTGCCATGTCATCGTGTTTGTTGTATGTGGCACGAAGTGCGTGAGTTTTTTTTACTTATGTTAGGGACTCGTCATATTTCTAAGTTTTCCTTCGTTTTCCTCTCTAGTTTTGGTAGTATTATCTCCCAACCACGTGATGAAGACAAACGCAATATCCTACAAAATTTATAACGAAATCAAAATCTTTAGGTCATTCAAAATAAGTAACATTATCTATCACCTTTTTCACGTGTCCCAAACGTAATCTGGCACACAGTGATTAGTATCAAATCTATTTTTGGTTGAAATAAATTTTAAATAAATTAAATGATGATGATGAATTGAATAAATCCTACAAAAACCAAACTTTCTGTTGATAGGCTCTTTCCAATTTCTGTCTCACAATCAACCACACACAAACATTATTTTACCGAGTTTTTTATTTCTAAAGACAGCATTACCAGTATCGACTCATCCCAACGTGGGTGTAAGGTTTCGAGCATTCACGTCACATTCACAGCGCAGAGAAAGCAAACATTCAGCGTTCCACATAATGCATCTGTAGGGACACTTGACACCTTGGCCTTCGTTACTGCAGCCGTTCGTGAATTTATATAGTTGCTAACTGTATTGCGGTTTGTCATTGTGTTATTTGTATGATGTGTCACATTTTATTTAGAATCTTTTTACAATGTCCCTATTTGCTTGCAACAATTTTTGTCTTCTACCGACCCTTAAAGTTCCATCAAAATAATATTCTGAATCTCAACATGAAAATCACTTATATTTAAAAACAATTTCTTGCTTTCCTTCGATTCCCACGCGGAATCATATTAAAAGTGAATCACTGCAAAAACTAATTCAGCACATTATTCGATTACAATAGCGTGGATATCAAATTGTAATGGCTCAATAAACATTAAAATTGTATTACATTATTGTAATCGAATCAAGCCTGTCCGTATGTAAGGTAATTTACATTTGGATCTTACGATGCAATGTATAAATCACTGGAAATTGACTTGACAATGCATAACTCCCAAGTTCAACAACCGTAGACCGCCGTGATTGATAAATTGACCCGACTGTACTCACGTACATTTATTTAGGTACACACAATTTTTAACATAACAATACCTACTAGTGCGTTTTACTGTTTATACTATGTCGTCGTCTTACAAAAGTAGGTGGTGATAAAGTATTTTTTGCTTATCGTTTATCATTTCAGTTTTGAGGAACTACATTATTCGATAAGATAATTTTGTTGTATCGATGAAATGTAACTTTAATGTATTTACCTACTAGTGATTAAACACGAGAAGAAAAAAAAAGGCTATTCTGCATTGGACTGCAGGTGTTCTACTTTTGAATATGGAATTCTTCGTGTGTATGAATCACTACGAGGTTTTACTTAAATATCTTTATTTTTTCAATGCTAACACTAGATTCATTTACCAGATTTATCTTGTATTTCGAGTGCAATAACTAGTTATATTCTTATGAAACCTGTTTTTCAAACACCTCTTTACCACAGCATCACGTTTCTGACATCAACGTCGCATTCCAACAAATTACTCAAGGGACTGCCTAAAAGTACACGTTTACGATGCAGCCTCATTCAAGCCGGAGATTAACTGGCGGAGGATCTTAAAAATGCTTTTACGTCATTACATCGTATTACCAGCGTAATCACCACGTCATCTCGTCGTCTCTTTGCGTCGAGCAAGTTTTGAGGTTTACGAGTATATCCCTCATTACTTTACCCCTGTAATGAAACAACAGTAACTTTATTAATTACAGTCACCTGGAAACGGCGTGTTGACATTTTGAAGCAAATCTAATTAATTACTATTATTTTATATATTGCGTTTTACAGTCTGATACAAATAGTTTCAAGCCTGTCGTTTATATAATAACGTCACTTATTTTTCTAATTAGTAGGTTTATTAGACTATTTATAGTAAATAAAGGAGCAAATTATCTTTTGGTGCCACGTAATCTCTTCCGATTTACATTAAAACCTTAATTAACATAACGTCGTATTCTGTTTACTGTTATATGCGTAGGCCGTCTTGCCCTGGGTCAGTTGGATGCATCGAAGACGGTCTAACATCCTACACAGTAATATTGTTGTTTTACATATCTTACTTAACTTGCGTAATAGATATGAATATCTATTGCGCAAGTATTTTCTATCTACTAAAACTTTTCGAGGAACCTTGAATGGTAGACTAGACAAAAAAATGTTCTTAATCCATTGTTCGCTAACTAAATTTTTGACACAACACATGGCTACATTGTGCGTCTGTAGTGTAATGAGTACTGAGTACTTACGCTTTTGTCAAAATAAATTTTCAACCTTCGAATTTTGCAAATATGGCAAAACATTAGCGTATCCGTCCAATATTATGTGGCGTAACGTAACCAATGTCATTTTATACTTGTGTTACTATGTAACATTAGTGGCTAATGAATATTTCAATTTAGTTTTATGACGTACTAAAGTCAGGTTGTCACGAATAGGATACATAATAGCAGACTTCTCTGGTTTGCTTTTGCACGAGTTTATCGTAATAATTCTGATCAAGAAGACTGTGGTGATGAAATCAGTACTTCGTCGAAACTAAACAAACCCTAAAACTATTGTATCTACAAAACAATTTGTAGCACGCGTGGGGCACCCTAATCTGAACAGAAATAGCCTGCATGTTCCTTGAGCAATCAAACTTCATGACATTACACGTGCAAGGTGTGAGTTGAGGTAAAGCACGCTTTCCAGCCCTTCGTTATTTTATTTTTAGTAAAACTATTACAATAAATACGTCTTTACTTTCTAATGACGTGTACAACGCAGAAACGGGGCAGGACAATCTAAAATGTTCTATTTCAGACGGATAAGGTGAAGGTTTTATAAATAAGATGAGGTAAACATTAGTAGCAGATTAAATAAATATTTGTATGCTGTCGATGTTCGTTTCCGACTTCTGCTAGAGATTTCTTGGAGAGACAATATTTTTTTAGATATAATTTAATCGATTAACCTTTATATCAAAGACAAAAAGTTACAATTTACTAGAAGTCTACGCTATCTTCAGAATACGTGTATGTACTGTATTTATTTTTATCCAGTCAGTATGTAATCATGTTTAACCTTGAGGAGGCCTAATTTATCTTATTTCCAGATCAAAACAAATCATAAAACGTTGTTGATCTTTATATATGATAACTTTCTGAACACAAAACGTTCCATCAATGGAATTAAATGAGTTCTACCGACATTTTGATTCATCAGAGCTCAAACTAAAGTACGCCTACTCAATAGGAAGTACTAGTATAACCGGTATGTGAAGTTCCAAGATGTTTCGAGCGTCGTTCTGTCGAATTTTTAAACCCACCTCTTGAACGTTTCGGATATAGAAACCAGATACCAAGCTCTATTGAAGATCTGACCATTGAGTTAAAGTAACTAAATAGAAAAGAACTGACTTGCATTTTGTGGTCGTGCGCTATTTAGTGCTCAAGAATGATACAGAGTGATGCTGCTACAACCAAACAAACTTGTCGCGCATTGCTTGTTTTGTTATTATTATTAACACCACACCGAGAGAAGACATACAGACGACAAATCATTAACCACGGTCGTACTAATTGTAGGCAATTGAAAATCATTGAAATTTTGTAGCTAGTGACTTCGACCAGGCGACAGGTGTTTTACCTAAATTACAATATGTTTAGCATCGTGCTGGTAATTTTAGTAACTGTTTGTTCATGAGTCGGGGCCCGAGGGTATAAACTCAGAATAGGCCAGGCATAGTGCCACGTAATGCCGCCGGCGACCGCGGGCCCGTCACGTTACAAAACAAACAGCGCCAGCGCTATCGTCAAACGAACTTGAACCAGCCACTTTACCGTGTAAGGCTAACCATTATTAATATTAGATAATTCCTTGTCCTGACACGTATTACGTGTACTCACGCAATACTTTCATTTTAGTACTTCCTAATTGTGATTTAGCATTCCCAATCAAACCACCATGTAATTCAGCAGCTTACATCATATTGTTTGCATGTTTAAAATCTATAGACGTAACTAACAAATTAAACAGCTTATTAGTAATACAGTAAGTATTTTGGTTTTAATAAATACGCAAGCAAGATACGTGATACGCCTTCAAAGATATCAGATTGTCGTGTCAGTTGTGTTCAAGATTGTCAAAAGAAGCCGCATCCACTTTTATGACTGTTATTCATTCAAAACTGAAGCTACCGTTTTACGCGGGGGATATAACTATTTACTATGAGGTGTGAAAACAAGGATCTCAATGTCTTAGTAAAACAAAAATAGCTGCTAACACTATACAAAAGAGAGACTATATCGAGCATAGGTACTTACTAAATAAAACTTGCACGTTAATTTACCTAGAATTTCTGTAGTTTTGACATCCTAAGTAAGTACTATACACATAAAAGAACTTCAAAAATCCTAGGTTTGTTTGTTCGTTTCACTTTTTAATACAAGCACAGATGCAGCGCACACTTTTTCTTTGATAACTCTACTAGTGTAGCCCTGTACTCCCTGGGCCCTTTTTCTTTTACTGCCCCTTCAATGTTATTTCTGCCTTCCATTTTTGTGAGGATCCATGCTCTATATTTACACCTTAACAAAACGCTTTAAAATATGAGTATAATTTTTGTGTTAATTTTACGCTTGATGCGAATCACGCCCCGCATTCCATCAAATGGCAGGGTGTGTTTGTTTACCGCGTAATCCCTGCGGTAAGTACAGTCAACTCTCGTCAATGTACCCAAACTCATAGCAAATCCGCCTCTATTGCCACCGCAGGAGATACGTGCTGAATAACTTGAGAGTACACTGTATGTTGCGGACTCTGACCCGAAGGACATTAGTCTATGTTACTAAGACAAAACCAGACTTGCTACACATATTGTGTGCGACAACAAAGCAAACGGATGATATTAAGCTACGAATATTGTGTTGCCCCACATTTGCTATTCCTTCAGTTCGGTAGTCCGCGACTAAGTGTGAACAATGGTAGAGCTGGCTTACACTAAATACTCGTACGACTAATCCGTCTTAGTAAAAGTAGATCTAAGATTTTAAAAACTTTTTTATGAAGTCAGTCGTCATCTGCGTTTCTTACATCATAATTGTACCTGAGTTTATTTATGACATAAACACATAAGTTTGTAAGCAATATATGGAGCAAGTAGACAAGTAGTAGAGAAAATTATTTTTCATTATTTTTCATTATTTTTCAATGTGAAAAAACATCAAAATTAAAAACCAGTAAGATTCCTGAAAGAGTGCGTCAGTACTTACTTAGTAAATCCAGTCATGTGACAGTTTCGCTGGATATTTTATTTAGACAGTGGATGTTTTCATCACTACAACTACGATACATATGATACGAGCGCTCTCCTCGCAGTATATGTTATAATAAATTACACTTAAGTTAAAAGTTAATGTTGCAAACAATACACTCATCTGCGTCCATAACTTTTCCTCACCTCCTTTTGTATGGAAGTGCCCCCATAATAATGAATTATTAGAAGCGAGAAGTTGAGATAAATCGTCCTCATAGTGGTTGTTTAAGTTAATTTATTTGTTTTCGCCAGCTCAATGATGCGTTCATGTCGCCGTTCCTGTTTATTTTATAGCTTCTATAGTTCAATTCAAAAAAGATATTTCCAACATTCATTATATTATGTATTCGTTATAAGTACTAGTTCGATTTATCGCATGATTGTAATAACTAAAGTAGTAAGAATTAAGTATACACGTAATTTATGTAAGTTAGATAAGGACTGTTTGTGTAAATCTTATCAGATAGTCAGATATCTTGTAGAAATAAAAATAAACCCAAAATTTGGCTCGCAGAAAACACTCTATTTGTTTGTGTTGCCCAAGATATCATACAGGATTCCTAAAAGATAGCTATAAGTAGAAAAGTAACCGTCCGGAAAATAAACATGGCACCCTAAAGGGATCGGGAAATGTTCAGGACGCCAGGATTCGATGCCGGAGGCTGTATTGTACGAAATCTGCTATATTGAATCCAAGTTATGATTGCGAAAGTTTATGGCCCGTTTATCTGGAAATATTGGACTAACAAGGTGTAGTTTATCATTAATCGAGTTTATCGATCAATGTTATAAACCTAAATAAATTCGTTAAAAATAAACACTTTTAATAAACCAATTATTGAGCATACCATATCGCATGTTTTCCGTAACTTGGAATCTAATTAAAATGGATACTACTAATAACCAATATAATCTAGATACCATTATTTTTAAAAATAGTCTTCAGTACTTTTCCGAATATCTAAAAAGTCCATTGTGTATTGAGTACGCCGCGCCGCTCTGGCACATATGATATGTAATTCGTTCTATATTATCTCGCCCTATTAGATAAGACCCTATTTTATGGTTGCCATAAAAACGCAACTGTTACAAGAACAACAATGCGTATCTGGTTAAAATTTGAAAATTTCAGTGTCTATCAAATTTGAAGTTACTTTATTGATAATATAACAATCACGGTTATAAAAATAGTTTTTGTGAAGTTGCGATTTATTTCCAGAGAAATAATAAATTTTAACTTAAAAATGGCTGAATAATTTGACCATGATGATACGAACGAGATGGCCGTGGGTGAATTGTATGTTATTGTTCTCTTTATTGAAGAGTGGCAGATGATGGAACCAGTTCGAGCGCAATTGAATGGCATACAATGCATTGCAGCAAATGTTATAGAATATTCAAAACATTACGTTTTTTACACAAGCAGCTGTGAGCATGCGCCATTAATAGGATAACGAACCAAAATTCAAATTAATTTGTGATGGGCACGTAATTAATTACGTCAGAACATTTAAACAGCTCGTTTCTAATATTAGAGGTAACGTAATTACAAAAACACTTAATGCTCGGCTGGCTAATGATATTAGCATCGTTTAAATTAAGGGAGAAATGGTAAGGTCTTTTTAAATAAAGTGTAATGTGTTGGTAATGGCCCATTCCTCGGTTTCGGTCAGTCGGCATTTGGGACACAAATTATCATGCGATGACTTCACTTAGTGTCCGTGCTTACCTCAGGTTTCCGTTATGACGACGGACTCGCCGGTAACGAGACCGTCGTGAGTGAATGGCTTTTATTTTTTCTCGTTATTGTCCATAAAAGTACTTATCCGAAAGTTATCGCTACATTTTCCCTCAGGCAAAATGAAACTTGTTGTATGGCCAAATGTTTGCGGTATATTATGTGGTCGTAATTTATTTCACTTCACGACATTTTGCTTTGAAGTCTGAACACGTGCCGCATGCGGTTTTGTCAATAATAGAATAATTATTTCAGATGAATATGCACTGAGAGCAACCCCCAAGTTTAAACCGTAACAGCGCGATCACATCAGAGTAATCACACTATAATCGTTCTATAAAGAGTTAAATGTAATTTAATACGCGGGGCGTGCATTAGTCGCCATGCGTGTTATCGCACTTATCAATTTTAAAATAACTTTTATAATGTGGAGTGATACTCTGCAGATGTTGCAGTGTTGCTCTATTCAATCGTCTGATTTTACACGTATTATTATTTGTTAGATTAATGATATAGGTACTGAGTTTTATACCTTTACTATCACCTTAACTGATAGCGACCATTTACGAGTATATGTATGTAGAAATTTACTTTAATACAGAAGTAATTTCAACGACTCTAGCATTTTCAAATATTCTCAATAAACAATTAAAACTTAAAGCTGACGCGATAGATGTGATTCGCATTAAATTAAATAATCTAGCATGCATCTAAAAAATAGGAAATGTGTGACGTTATCTTTTCAAAGGCAGAAAAGGACAAGTGCATCAGAGCTCCATCTCAATCAGTGTATGTGCCAGTTCGCTACAGATTCGCGAACATCTGTCCCCAACGTGTGACGGAACATCTGTTGCGTTCGCCCTCAGCTTCGTGACTGGGCCATTATTATCTATCAGCGGCCCTCAAGTTTAATTAGGGCCTATTCACTTATCGTTGCATTCCAATTTCTATCGGTTTACGTTTTCACGCCCGAATGCGCAGGCGTCGACGCCACAATAACCCAATTAATGAATCGTTCATTGGTCATTTGTTTATTCATTTATATCGCGTTTATTGATGATGTTATGGACATATTTGATATCAAAACATGACATAAACATAACATCAACAGTATTAAATTTTCTTATTTTGTCTTATACACAAAACAAGAAGCCAAATTACAAAGCAATTTTGTACAAAGAATTCGTGCGTGCTCATTTTTCAAAAATAAAAAAGCATTTAATTTCCTTTGTGTAAAATTTAAAGTGACTTGGTATTTTAACCCGGGTCAATCGTAAATCATTGAAATATCCTTGCATGGCTACACAATCGAATTTGTAAGCATTTTTCAATTATCCGTTATTGACCACAAAGGGCGATCTTATTGGCCTTTTCGACGTCGTAAACAATTTGTACAGGATTCTAATAAATATTGCTTTTCAAAAATGTGTTCAATGTTCAGGCAATATGACACATTATTTGGTCAAAACTATTTCCGAAGCCGTACGTCCGCCGTTACGTAAGTAGGGTCGACATACTTAAATATTTCGATTGTTACCGCCTGCATAGAGTACTGCTTTTGTTTGTGCAACCGCTAAAACAATAAAAATGCTATAAATTGCTATCGACAATTTGTTCCTTCAAGGTTTTTGTCAAATTTATTGTACTATCAATCAAAAACTGCAATTAAACTGTAGTTTTAAAAAGTTTTAAATAATATAAAATTGTTGTGGTAAAAAATATTTTTAATTGTAGCGAATTTATTTTAGGTGTAAACTTCACTATAGTCCTTATAGTACCTTAAAATTAAGTATCCCATAAAAACAAATAAAAATCTGACACTTCAATTTTTAAAATAAAAATAACTATAATTATAAAATATAAAAATTGTAAGACAGTAAAGTTTTTAAATTGCGATTAATATATATATATATATATATATATATATTTAATAATACTATTGCATACTTCATACAGTGTTTGTTTCTTTTTTCAGGTAAGTATTATCACCAAGTAGCTGCTTAATAAATTCAGCGCGTCAGGTGAGTATCTAGAGGTTTTGATATCACAATACTTTTCCATCGGCGAAGTTAAACGGATATCCTCCGCATTGAGAATCCATTTTATGGGAAGAAATTCTTAATACTTTCTACCCAATCCAAGAAGCAATGTCGACAAGATTACGTATTTGTTGGGTTTAATTAAAGTCCATCCACTGACCCTTCATTTGAGCAGATGGGCCTCGACGACCGAATTGCGAAAACAAATTGCTCTCAGGAGCGGCTTTTACGAAGGCTTAGTTACATTGCTCTTTCGTATCCGAACGTATTGTTTATCTGTAATAGGGTCCGGAATTATTGTAAACGTTATTTGATTTTATTTTTGTGCAGTATAACTTGAATTCGAGAAACACTCAAAATCGCCAATCTTAAGAAACAAATCTGGCAGTGACAGTATTTTGTGTTATCGCAAGCATACTTCCAATAAACATCCTCTTATCTAAAAGAAAACCTGGACGGTTCGTTCTGGTTTATCGTAAACTTGACTGGTCCCAGAACGATTCTCCATGTAAACATCGGTGTCCTTATCTCCGAACACATCGAGCTGGTCACGAATGGCGGGCCGTGACTGAAAGCCCTTGGAAGAAGTGTGTGTTTATCTGTTGTGGAGTTAAAACTTCCTAGAGAAGCGCCGTTCTCTCAAACTGTCACTTTCGAAACGCGGTTTTAGAGATAAAAATATGGAATGTTTGACATTGTCACGAAAGATAAAAAAGTTTATTCGTAATCACAAAATATGACATTGAAAGCTCCATCGAAACATAACTTTTTTAAAATATCCCGAACATCAATTTTAATTTGGAACCTTTTTTGCGCCATTGTTCATTACGGTCGAGCTTGCTTTGTGATCTCCTTTTTTTCGAGGCTACTGACATTTTAACCTTGTTTATTAAAAAATTTAGAATATTGATAGTAAATTACAAAAAATAGTAAATGACACCATGTGTTTATATTGACACTGTTTCCTTCTGATCATTAATCTGATATCCTGAAAATCAATGTACGACTATGACGCCACGATAGTTATATGTATATAGTACATCCGGGTAATTCGGTTCGTTTTGTCTGCACGCAGCCCTTCCGGGTCACAAAGTGCCCTCTGCCCGGGATATTGCCAGCCCGGATAAAGTAGAAACGCTCCGACTCCACTTACAACTTCCTCTTTTAAAAGTGCCATCTCAAAGCGTTACCTCGGTAACCTAATTGAAGTCTTATAATTTAAACTATATTGTAAATTGCTTAGAAAAATCAATGAATAGTGCTCCATTTAAATTTATTTTCATCGAATTTCAAATAATAAACTGAAAATGAAATCAGATTAAGATTCACATTAGCATTTTTAGGTACTTATGTCCTTAAAAGGGTTTATCTATTTAGACCTCCCATTGAATTAATTAACGGTCAAAGTACCCTACCTATCAATTCTTATTCTTATATTCACTCGTCATTTTAATCTTTGCAGAACCATAAACCCTTTTCGTAAATATTTCGGCCTTATCAGTTACTTTGAAACTTCGTTTAGAATCTTTTCTTTTGTACTTTTTTTTTTCAAAATCATTTTAATATTTTTAACCTAATTTAATATATGATTTTACGTAGTTTCAGCAAATAATTTAAAGCGTAAACGTTACCTAGAATTTATAGAACCTTTAGAGTGTGATATAAATAGGTATATCTATCTGTATGTATTGTAGCTAAGCGAGCCAGTAAAGCATGAATCCATAAATCTTGGCATTGTTTCGTCGCATCGGCGCGACAAAGGGAGGCGAGTGCCACGTTCCTCTTGCCTTGTCGACATCCTGCGATATACGATGTTTATGGCTAAAGTATTCCGGCTGAAATTCATACCGAGCCAGTATTCACTGCTCATCTATGAAATGGAAATTAAACGCAAGTCATTAGGGGCAGCGACAGTGATTTGCGACAAACTGTAGCGGGTTGGGAATGAGGCGGTGCCTTCGTGCCTTCAAGCCGCGCCACTGTCGTGGCATTTTGAACAATAGGACCATAAGTTAGAATTGAAAAGCTAGCGTTGACACGGTTACATCCTGGGACTATTATACACCTCTCTCTTATAGTTGTGTTGTGTTCCACATGGCTGAGGGCCAAAATCTAAGTATTCCAATGCTAAAATTACAATTTCATTAACCAAGTTTACATTAGGCTAAAACACATACGTGACGGGCTTCCATGCAAACACCAACCTTGTTTATTTTGTTAACATAAATACGTTATTGAATTTCATGTGCCGTTTTAGACAATATTTTAAAGGTTATTCTAATTTCACACAACATGGTACCGACACGGACCTAGATTTTTTGTTTATCAATACTGTAAATGAAATTTAAAATTTTATAAGGAAATATACATATTTCCGAACAAAGATTTTGAAATCATCGTATATTTCTCGAACCTCGAAATTTAAATTCACAGTAAATTCTAGTTCACTCTTTATTATACTGAGGCAAATGTAAGTACTAAACTTGCAAATTGTAGAGTTGCTTTTCTCCAATCGTGAGCATCAGTTGATTACTTAAATCAAATTACAGTGTTTGCATCTTGAGAATTTGTACAAATTATTACCTTACAGTATTCTTAAAATCTAGCTTTCCTAGACATTATTATTGAAAAATACATTCATACTTATTGTGTTGCCGATTTTAATCATATAGGTTTTATTAAACAAACGCGCTTACTAAGCCGTCAATTTGTAGTTTCAGTATGAATATTTCTTTTACAAAAAAATATTTTTGACACAGTTTTTATCGTTGTCAGAGACATTTTATTACATTCAATTTGTAACCAAAAAAATCTTCTCCGTGCAGTAAACGTTTGAGGAGTTCCAATGTCTAAAGCAGTTCCTGGGTGCACCATCAGGTCATGCTTATGATAATAAATAAATAGATTAGGATAAATCACACAGATTGAGCTAGCCCCAAAGTAAGTTCGAGACTTGTGTTATGGGATAATAACTCAACGATACTATATTTTATAACAAATACATATATAGATAAATATCCAAAACCCGGGCCAATCAGAAAAAGATCATTTTCCATCATGACCCGACCGGAGATCGAAACCGGGACCTCTCGATTCAGAAGCAAGCACTTTACCACTGCGCCACCGAGGTCGTCGATGATAAATATGCATTATCATCCTCACTAACCATATGTACTAAATTTCAACTCAATTGGTTGAAGATATCTACTTCAAAATTAAGTTACAAGATTCCACCCGGGACATTGCGACATACCTACATTGCAAGCTAAATAAAAGCTTGTAATAAAACTTATAGCATAGTATATATACCATGGAACGTGCGGCTTGCGTAAGTACTCACAACCACTTAATATTTCATGAGAAGGGCCCATAGTGCTTTGTCGTAGTCTGACAGACCGTACAAGATGACCTCACCACTATGTGGCAATGCTGGGAACTAGCTAAACTTTAATAAGGATAAAGTATGTCTAATCTATCGACATCAGAATAGTAATGAGGTAGTTATTATACCGGTATCATGGGACCAGGTACGACCTTGGCAGTGCGAATGTACGTAACCTTGCCTCCAACGAAACCACTATGGTTTTTAGTCACGCTTTTTACATCATGATATTTGTCTTCTGTCTTAATATCTATAATATGTATTGTTATTCGAAGTCTTTGAACTTATGTTGATAGACTTTGAGACCAAGAAGTTTCTTTTTTTTGCTTAAGCTAAATTATATATATATCAATAGAAGAATTAAGAGTATAGTCAAAAATACATTATTACGATATTAATTTTAAATAGTATCAGGCTTGCTTCGAAATCATAACATTGATTCTTGATATAATGATTTATGACAATGTTTTATGACTGGGTTTTATGTATTATTGGTGATGAATCTTCACACACCTAGGGTATATTATAGGTATTCATAGGGTATTCATGGGTATAGACGAGAATTCGCATATAAGGCCTGAGCGAGGGATACATGTATTGATTCTGTCAATATATGTAGTAGTAAAGTGCGTCATAGTAGTAAAATGTTGAAATGTGTATTGTAATCCGTATTAAGCAAGCTGAGCCGAAAGCTGTCTCTTTAAGGAATGTTGTCGCGCCAAAAATTGTTTAAAATAAGCGAAATTGAAGCAATTAACTTGTTCTTGTGCAAAACATTCATAAAACTTGATTCTTGGGTTGAGAAACATCTTAAAATATCATCAATAAATGCTAGTTATCGTACAGAATTCAATTTAAAAAAGAAACAAATATCTTAAAACAACCATTAAAAAGCACAGTTGATAAATTTCAAAAAGTGCGCTGGTATGTCCCGGATGCTGCAGCTCCCCATTCCAGGTAGGTCGCGCCAGGGGAGTGCCATAAGCTGTATGATTTCATTACTTTGTGCGAGTAAGCTAAGCGTATCCAATTTCCTTACAAGTAATCTCCTCGCAGCTCATAAAAGTAAATTAGCCGAAGCTCTAACCGGGTCTAAAATTGTTCGAGGTGAGAGCATCATGCCAGGAAAAGCGATGTAATTTACAAATAAAGTAAACTTACAAAATATACTTTGTAAAACGAGAGAAAACACACCTTTAACAGGTGCATTGGATTTGGTATCTTATCCGCACCTGCTAGTTATCAGCTGTAATGGAAAATATGATAAGAGGAATGTAAGGTCATTTTTACAACCTTTGCGACTTCGTATAACTGCATTTTTGCCAAATGTTACTACACGTCAAACTCATATTTTTCCATGTATTTGATAAATAAATGAATATAAGACCACAGTCAAAATTCACTCAATCATTGTATGAAATACCTTGATACACTTGATATGCTACGGGTAAGACTCAATCACTTGAAGGAATACGCGATCGAATTATCTGTTGTTGCGATTAACCCAGTTGAAGTGTCCTTGTCTCAGTACAATTATTTGCCATCACAAATCTACACTTAGTTTACTCAATAAGTCAATGTGTACAAAACCTTGAGATATGATTATGTTCGACTTGCGTTCTGCACAGTTATTTACCTCGTTTCGTCCCACGCGCGTGACTCACGCTTTTCACAGACAGCTAGCAGACACACAAACAGAATATGGATAATTATGTAACAATCAATATAACATAAACATCATAGTGAATACAAATAATAGTAGTAAAATGTTTAGTAGATTTAATTGTTAGCAGTAATACAATCACGAGCGCGACAATAGCAGACATTGAAGAGAATTCAGCGAAATGATTTACACAAAATAAATAAACTTTTCGCACTTACTACAAATTATAAAGGCGGTATCAAGATGCTCTGTCCGCGTAGGGTAACCCAATGGTGCCCTTGCTCACGATGTGAATCCCTTTAAAACCGTGACTATGAACATTACATTCGAAGAGCGAAGATGCCAGAGATCCTCATCAATTGCAGTCGACCGGAGGATTGCCCCACTTACTAAATGCTCATAATTTCCTGTACTAACAATTATCTCCTTGACTTTTGACCGCTTTCTCCATTTAACAATGCATTACACAATTTCCTGTCCTAGTTGCATCTGAAATAGGTTGCTTATTTACTACAATTTCAGTTTGTCATAAAAGAAAGAAAAAAAGTAAGTTCCCAAAGATGTAATATTTTGTGAACATGAGTGCACTGCAGATAAAACATTGTTACAATCAAACTTTGCGTAATCTCATAAAGAAACCAACAACTACGCATATATATTTCAATTAGTAAATGCCAGCCGTGATAAGTCAACATGTCAGATGAAAGGCATGCAGTAAACAGAATCGGATAAGCCTACGCCATTCGAAATGTAATCTACGAAGCTTGCATTTGAGTAATGCAAAGCCCCACAATGGAATTATTTTTACATCTGCATTCCTTACCAACCCGGCTTACACACCTGAGCTGACAGGCATTTTATCCTGGAGCCGTCACCGTCGTTAGCCAGTTCTACACACACTGGCCTGAAACTGGCCATTTTATATTTGCAGTTCGGGAAATTTTAATTTATTACTTACCTCGCCGTAACAACATATATTTTAAAGCAAATAAATGGATATAAGATTGCTTTCCGTGAAAGCGAGCAGTTTGACATATGCGTAATATTCTCAAATAGACAGATGCAATGTAGCCGACAGCCGCTGGGCAGAGCCCTGCTGAGAAATAAATCGTGCAGCATTATACGTGTAAGTTAAATCACTCAAGTAGATGGATAAAAAAACCGGCTAAGCATAATCCGACTCGAGTGGAGAAGGTTTGATTGAAGAATTTTGTCTTTGAGTTTCCACGCAAAATATATGATGGATAGGAACTGATGCCTAACAATCGAAACCAATTCATTTATTAACCCTTAATAGAAGCACTCTCCATAATTTCAATACATAATAGAATAAAACCATTAAACGTCCCTGTCTATCCATGACAGTGCTCAAAATTAAGTTAAAAGCGTGTGTGACATGTAAAACAAATCTATTTAAAAACCATTACGACTTTATAGATTTGGAGATTTTGTCACAAGTTTTTGAGTAGCCTGAAGTAAACAGTAAGGCCATTTTTCCGTTTTGGAACCCTGTCTGTAACCTACGCGTTCTCATTTCAGTTCAATTTGGACGGTTGAGTTTCAATTTTTAATTCGTTTACGCGAATCCTGTTTTGCTTTCATTGCTGCCAATTCGAAGAGACTGTTTCGCAAAAATAAAAAGCTGTTTTGATATTTTAACCTTACTTTGTTTCTTTACCTAATTCAAGAAACAAATCGGTGGGTCATTTATTTTTTCCTCATATTTTATTTACTTCATATTACCGTTATGAAATACCAAAAACATATTAAACTAGCCTAAAATTACTTCGATTGCCTTCTAAAATAATTCCTGTCTTTGATGTTTCCATCCCCAATTTTACGTTTGATAAAATCAGACAAATTTATTTTTCATGCGCCAATCCTCAAATTTAGAGATGGCTAATGTATATAACATTTATTTATTCTTATTATGTGTTTTATGATGTCGTTATAAGAGAAATGCAGAAACATGTACCATCTTTACTATCTGTGTGTTTCTTAGTTCAAAATATTTAAAGTTCCCACTTTGCTTTACAATGCTGACATGAAAAAACCCTTGCTCTAACTCCAGTCTATGTAAACGTCGATTCAGGAACAAAGAGGCTTTCCAGTCGACAGCTTTTGACACGGAAAAGCTTCTTTGCTCGCGATAAGGAACAGTTATCGACACGGCCATAGATTGACTGCGGGCCGTTTTTCTCGTAAAAGCTCTGCCACCTTTTTTCTGTGTCAAAATTGGAATGTAGGTACTTTTGAATACTGAAAAACTTGAACAAGATACTTTATTTATATGATAACGATGATTTTCATGCTATTGTGATTATACAATTTAATGACGATACTAAGAATAAAATATAGAGAAGAGAAACATTTAATGTAATAATGTAGTTTTACTATCAATATAAATTTCATAAATAAATTGAAATATTACGGAGTAAATTGAAGCGCAAGTTAGATATTTTAATCATTTGCGGTGAAGTGAACCCGTGGGCATAATTGGAAGGTTCATAAAATTGAAATAATATCGATATCGAAAGTCGGCAACAGTTATCCGTAGCGAAAGCTTTGGTTACCGTGACACATCGGAGTTCATGAAAATTGATTTTGCTATGATAGTTTGCAGCGAGCGACGGAGAAAATGAGCTGTTGCTGTTCAACGGCCTCCTAATGTAAATGTGAAAACACAGCAACAGATTTGAATGTCAACTTTATATCTTACTTTACTTTAAGTATCATATTCTGTTGGTATAAATCTGATTTCAGAATATCAAAACATATTTATTTTTTACATTTCTGTTATTTTGATTGCTAGAAGCGATCAAAATAACAGAACTACTAATAAGATTGCTTCAGTTATTAGGATTTAATTTATATATATATATATATATATATATATATATATATATATATATATATATATGGTTTTGATTGGAATTCTAGTGAACATGCCGATTTTAAGACCCTTCTCCGTCTTTAACTATGCTAAAACTGACTCGGCTGACTGCATTTACAATCGAAGAATATCAGCGTTGGTATCGGTATCTACAGGTATAATTAAGCCGGTTCGCACAAATACGGCGGCGGGACCACACAAGCAACGCCCGGCGCCCGAAGCTAGTCGTGAACCATAAGTCGACCCGACCGCCCGCACAATAAAGACTTTCCACTTCCAATCTCGCTATGAAGCTATAAAATGATTTTATTTGTTCCTAGACTCGCATATACCACTCAATTCCCGGGAAATGGTTTGTTGTTCTTTAGATTTCTAAATTGCATTCAAGCGGTTATAAAATAAAGCATGGGCATTCATTGAACCGACTTGATGTTCGTGTCAGTTATTTCTTTTATCTATAAAACATCCATCTAGTGGATTTATTTTATTTTCAACTTCATACGGCGTGGTTCTATGTAGTGTGATTTAATCTGTGTTCTTGTAACTAAGTATAAAATAATGTTTCTTTATTTATTATCGTTAATATTACATTTATATGACATGGTTTTTTTTTCTTTACATATCAAGAATAGTTATAACTTCAGTTGTATGTCTGTTCTTTAAAATAAAAAATATCCAGTATCCGTACAACGGGCATCTGTAGGTGCTAACGTGCCAAGTTAAGACAGTCAAGTATTGTCGGAAGACTGCCACTTCAAGTTTTCTACTCTGTCGACCCGAGATTGACTATCAATCCGTACACAATCTATGGCAACTTATTATCAGACAGTTGAAGCTAACGATATTTAAGGTTTCTACATTACATTACGTTCTAAGTAAATATAAGCTTTAAAGGAAAGCTTAATTAAAGTTGATTCTATCCAAATAAAACAAAAAATATATATTTTTTATTGTGTTCCATTCTACCTACCAAATGTTTTTGGGGAACCAATTTAGAAAAGTTATGTACGGATGGATACAGGATCCATGGTTTCAACTTTTAGGTACGGAGAGTTTTTTGGTTGTTGCAATCGAAAGAGCTCAACTCTGTGATATTGATGTTTTCATTATATTAATAACTAGCAACCCGTCACAGGTTCGCTAGGGTAAAATAACAATAAATTATCTTGCTCCTTGCTCAGGAATCACATCATCTATTGATAAAAACCGCAAAATAAACTTCCGGTAGTTTTTTTTAGTTTATATCAGAAGAGGAGTTATAAGATTAATGTGTCTGTGTATTCGTATCCGTGGCATCATAGAAGCCAAACAGCTACACGGATTTTGATGTAGTTTCTTATTTTATTAGAAAGATAATTTGATCGATACTGTTCTTAGCTATATTTGGAAAACGTTTGGAAACCGTCAGATCTATTATAGCAGACAAGGATGCGAACAACTTTGGAGTCTGAGGTTTCTAATAAGTTTAATTTAGTTTTTATTGTAATATGTAAGGATGTTTTGATTAATGATAACATAAATTATCCGCGGTTCAGATCTTACAGCCTTTTCAATAACATCAAGTTGGAGAGTTTGGTTATAATATCGAAAAACGGTTCGTAAAGAAGTCTATAGTAAATCAGGCTGTATTGTCAGTAATTTCTCTTGACAGGATGCCATCGACGTGAAATTCGTGTTGAATAACTTTATCGAGTTATTTGCATAATTTGCTGTGACGTAAATTGAGCCATGTTCGTGTGTTGTGTATTACTTGGGATTGCGTGCATCAACCGTAATATTGTCATGCATGTTATATTTAAATATCCAAACTTCATCATGGAGCTAGCTAGATGCTAGCTCCATGATGAATGAGCTAGCTCCATGAGCGCATGCTAGTGGCAACGAAGAAAATTAAAAGACAACGAGAAGAGGATTGCAGATTTTAGGTTTTCAATATTCACTCAATTTCGTTCAAGTAAATGGTTATAGACAATATCAACTACCTAACTAAAAATAATTTGCCACTATTCGATGTGATATTCATACATTGTAACAATTTCACACGTTTTTGTAAATTCATAAGGCAATAAATAGTAGTTGTAGGAATCCAGAAAAAAAAATATATAGTTCATGATCGCTCTTGGTCTGAACCAAGTCACCAAAAGCTATTTCAGAAAAAACCGTTCCAAATTAGGAATTGTTTAAATCACAAATTAAGTATGTCTACCATAAACAGCTAGCTAGCTTTTAAACCACAGAAACCTTCCAAACCAGTATATGTTATCACAACTAAACATAATAGTAAAATTTTAATGAGGTGGACGCAGACCTGGAAAATGTTCGCCCGATATCGCTGCCTTCACAACCGATAACTGTTACGCAGATATTAAATTCTAATACGTTCTTTATCCAATACCTTAGCAGAAATACTTAACATCTGTGAGATCAAAGATCACTTATAATTTACGTCTGTGGCATTTATACAAGTAATTAAATTAATCTTCCGCAGACTACTTTTATTTCTATCTTCCTTTTTCCTGCGCATTTCCCATTTACGCTGAATCGGCACAGTATATAATTAACTTTTTCCATTTTGTTTACTTACTACTTTATTAAATGTACTGCTTAATTGAAATGATGATTCAAAATTATAATGTTTTTATTTAAGTTTAGAATATAACACTAAGAAATGGTCAACATATTGTTGGTATGCCTGAATCCAGGTATTGCATGCTTCCGCATAAATCTCAGGCTAATTTTTACCCCGAAGTAGAGATAGTTTAACCGTTGTGTTTATTAAAGTCGGGCATAAAATATAATTATTAGTTAGCACTGACTATAACGTGCGCTCTTAACATTTCTCCATAACTACACACTCAGTAATGTGGTTTCGGAGGTACCACTTCAGAAACAACCAATAAACTATTTATGACGTTTTTAACGTTCTATATTTAGTGTCTACTTGGCAATAGTTGCAGTCCATGAGTCAACATTAATCGACTTCAGAACGATTTATTGGTTTGAAATTAACTCTATGTTTCTTACTTACATTTTACGATGCCTCTATAAACTCATACGTGATTGTTCTACACTTTGATTCTAACTACTTTTTGAATTATAATTAAATTGTAATTGTGTGCAAATAAATAAATATGTTTTATTGACGAGGTAGATTTTGAAATACTAAACTAAAAGTAACTAAGCTTATTCTTTTTAGCACTTCGAATACGCTAAAGTGAGGACCAATACGGCGCCATGATACAACACTATCTGTGGCTTCATGTTTTTCAATGTAGAGGTAGTACTGGGCAGAACAATTTTAAGGTTAAACAAGTTCCGTAACTCTTTTTTTTTAATCCAGCAAAATTATTTTTCACATCCAGCTTTCTATTATAACATGTTTTCTTGTAAACCGTTATAACAGTTATACATTTTACATTCCCAGCATCCAGTTTCATCCCACTTATCACTTACACGGGAAGAAGAAACCCACCGTTTTCCTAAGAAACACATGTCGTCTATACGTTCCCGATTTGGCGAAACGGCTTCTGTTGGCCAGCCGTTACTTGCTGATTTATTAAAACACTGTACTGGTTCTACTCAACCAAGCTCCGTTTTAACTCCATGAAGTTTTCTGATGAAATCGAAGCTTATTTTATACATTTTTATGTATAGAATATGCTTCAAAACTAGACCTAGCAGATGGTTTCATGCACAGCAGTTTCACCTCAACTGTTTTCAAAATGCAATGAGGAAATATCTGCGTAATAGAATACTGACATCTGATGGGTACATCATCACGACCGCTTTCACCAGACATGTTCGTTCATCAAAATTATCTTTAATTAGTTAAGTCAGTAAGTACAACCTATAGAACATCAATTAAAATTCGCCGCTATAGGCGCTGCATAGAGTTCCATGCAGAGTAACTTGAGATGCAGTTGACTGTACCTGTCAATAAAAGGGACAGCGTGTTGACAAACCGCGAAGATATCTCTCCTCACTTTGAAATAAAAATAAGGCACGTGGCATGTTGTCTCATCGGGTCACATTTATGTCCTGTTACGTATATTCGTAGAAGTAAATATAAAGTTATAAACAAAAGGAGTAAAGTTTTGTTTGGAGTGAGACCGTGCCTATATTGTTCTAAAATGAATTCTATTCGTAACGATCAAATAAAACGATCGAATGCGAATAGGAAGCTCTACAGTTGGTATCAGACCGTAACGGAAATAGGTTAACAACCTTGATTTGTGTATTACCAACTGACAGACTTCAATTTTGCAACAACTGTTTCTGCCAGCATTTAAAGAATTGTATTTTAAGCCATTTATTTCATATTTCAAGAGATTATTACATATTTCAAAAAAATTAAAAAGATCATGAAGCTATTCCTATTATTTTGTGACAGACATCCTTCACCTAATATCATAAAATTTACAAATTAGTTTAAAAAGTAAACATACCAAGTAAGACAGTTACTTTCTACCTGAAAATGTTTACGGTTACACCCTGAAATTGTTTACGCTTACACGATATCTGTTTTACAAATTGTTTTCGAATCCAAACACGCAACAGGAACCGCTGAAGACGTTAAAAAGCCGCGGTGTTGAGCGTATGAAGGCATTGTTTGAGCCTACGCCAAACATAAGCCAACCTCGGGGCTTCAATCAAAGCGTCTAGTGTAAACTCTGTTTGAACAACTGATTCCGCTAATGCACTGTTGGATGTTCTCTGTTACATTGTGATTCATTGCCACTATATGACCTAAGGAAATCAACCAATCTTATCACATTTTCTTTTATTTTAAATTTGAAACTTCTAAATTTGAAATGTATTTTTATTTTCCATCATTTATTTGTAGGAATTATCAAAATCTTATATTCCAAATGAAGTAATACCAATAGGTTATGTATGTCAGAGTACATGTATATCGTCATTGGTAAGACTAAGTTTGGACATAGATTTACTTTTATATCCAAGATCCTTGTCGTCTCTTTCGATACACAAACAGAAAAATAACAAATAATCGTAAAAACGGGACAAACATCTTATCGGGTGGTTTATATGACGGCTATCTTTGCTAATTCATTTGACTCCTGACTTCGTGAGTACATCTCTAACAGAAACAAGTTATTTCAGCAGGTATATATATGGTGGACAGTAAAAAAACACCATTTTCATTTCCACCTTTTTTAAGTGAGCAACTTCAGTGCGAAATTGTGGTTACTTTTAATAAGTAGGCTTAATAAAAGTAACCGGTAGATATCATTGATATTATATTAAATATGTACAGTTTTAATAACTAATAGTCATTATTTTAATTCGGGTATATATATCGACCATATAATCTTTAAATTAAAGACTTTCTTATAGAATTTTTGTCCTTTCCTTGACAATAATTCTATTTACTTTTATTACCATCCGTTTTACATAATTTTGTCACCAGTCTGTATTTTATTGCTGTATTTTTAGAAAATACGAGGCAAAGTCTTCTATTACTTATTCTATAGCACAGACGGCTATAAAAGGGCTCTAAGTGACAAAATCTTCTTCACTCAGCGACCATAAAACACAGCACAATATGAGCCTGGAATGTCGGGTTAACTCTAGCCAGCATATATTGTTTTTAATAGCGAAAACCACTTAAGTATTCAAAATTATTCAATCTTATCCTGTAAAGTATCTCCGCCCACCTTCCCATGCTAAATATAGATTAAACATATAGCAACCAATTATTATGTATTATTTTATTTGTCAACTTTATTTCATTGTAACTATGCCCTTTGAATCTGGTGGTCGTTAAGGCATCGACATCGATCGATGCAAAGTTTGATATGGTGATGTGACGACTGCTGTGCTGAGCGACGAGTTAGTATGCGCCTCCCATCCTAATCTCTTCACGATCTCTCTCCATTTGTGGCAATCTTTGGCCTATTCTAAAGGTGTTCAGGAGATCTTTCACTTGGTCGGACCAAGCAACGTACCGAGCTACGTCCTCTCGATCTACTTCCGTCCATCTTTCCGTTGACCACAAGTCTCTAAATTATCAGATAATTAATTTCATTGCTATTCAAATCGAGTATAGATAAAGATCTGACCAAATTTATTATTTTACTTAGTTTAATTTCAATCTTATTCAACAATTCAGCTTTGCGAAATTAAGATGTGGATACGACAACATAAATATTTTCTACAACCTCTTTTAACGCCGACATTCAACAATTTCATATTAATGCGAAAATAAGAACAAAAGCCTATATTGTGACCATTAAGTTACTAATAGCGTTCCGTGTGCCAAGATGGAGGCAGCTATCAATTTGACGTAGGTATCTAGACTTCCTAGAGACGGGGTTATTGACATGCCGCACCTCGTGGGATGCTGAGGCTAGGCGCGCCCAGCCATAGTGCCCGGATGTGCACTGGGATACTAATTAAACAACTTGTAGTTGGTTACCTACGAAGTTATGTTACTAAAAAATACACTGAGAACAATCAATACATTTTTCACTACACGTAGTTTAAGTCAATTCCCAAAGTCAAAACCGTGCCTTATTAAAATAATTTTTACACAAAAAGATGATTTCGTCCGAGAAATTAAACAATTACCAAACAAAAAGTCATCCGATAAATTTATTAGAAATTACTAATTATTATATCAAATCTCATTTGTATAAATTAATTGATAACTAAGACAGTTCAGCTATACAAACAAACAACAACTATATTATTCAACGCATAACTTCTATTGCATAGTGAGACTCCATAATATGATCGACGTGCTTTCAAGTCAGCACAAAAGCTCCACACAAATAGTAATGTCATTCCTTTTGTGATCTTTTGTGGAACTTGAACATCAACGAGACCATTCATCTCCAACGTTCGTAACTTCTCGCCCGGCATTCTGTTCTCGTTGTGTTGTTTTCACTAGAATTAGGTCATTTTACTGTTTCTCTATCAAATTAATTTTACGTTCTGTCCACCCTAACGAATAGAATCACGAACAAAGCCTTACTTATTCCAATTTCATACACTACCTAGTTACCATAGATAAAAGAAATATATGCTAGTTACAATGTTCATTAATTTTTGATATATGTTTTGTTTAACGCAGCAATTTTAATGGTTACGCATAAAAAATAACAACCGATGAAGATACTTTGATTAGCCGCGCCAATTCTGTCTATAATTCGTGCCGTACTAAGCTTTCTCTAATCTAACAATATAATATAGACATCGCTGCAAAAATCTATAATATAGATTTATAATTTCAAATTACTTATTATGTCTATTTGATTAGTGTATTTTACGTTTTAGATATGGCTAGTGTTCAGTTTCAGTAAAGTAGCCGTAAGTATCAATTCATTAGCAACTAATCTGAGATGAATTCCGCTTATTGCAAGCTAAGACGAGAGCTTTACGAGCCATAACCACACCTACCATTGTAGCGCAGTGCCGCCGTTCTCTTAAAATTTATAACTTAGGAGTTAACGAGGTACAGATATTATCGGCACTAGCTCCAGCGAGACGCCAACAATAATCCTATAAAAGGTACCAACTACCGATCTGCTTCTGTTTCGCAGTCATTAGCCCTCCAGTTCATTCAATTGCAATTTCGCGATATTACGCCTAATCGACGCACCCGAGGCAATCTATTTAAAAAGAAAATAAGAAAGAATAAATTGTCCCCCCATTTCACAAACTCGACGATCCCTTATAATACCTGTTTGCGCATTACTTCCTAATTTGTGTTTGGCTAATGTTGTTCAGCATAGTCATAACGAGCCGTCCCTTACCGAGCATATTTAATTATAATTCATGGCATCATTTAGGTACTTTACTGTCGGAATTTATATCAGTGTAAATAATAATTATTGATTTTTAGAACCTACAGGTTAACCGATGAATTATTTGGTGAAAAAAGCTCAAGAAAATTCATGGCTCGTAAGTAACAAATTGTGGCAGTGCATAAGTCATTTCACGGACACTGAACACCGGCAATGTTCGTAAAAATCCTTCGTCCATGAAAAGCAGGGAACAAGAGAACCCTGTAAACTGCGCAATGTCATTCAAGACCGCCTGTGACTTGCGTTGTGCTGTATGTATATAGCAAACCTGTAGGCATATAAATCAATTTTATCCGTTCTTGCGGATACCGCAACGAATCGCATTACATGCGGTCACTGACATCTTCCTGTATTGCATAAATTTCATCAATAATACACGATACGTTTTGGCTCGATCCGCTATTCCAATTTACACGGCCTGTTTGTGCGATATAAAGCAGTAAAATATGCAAACCATGAAGTTGATTGAGGACATTACCTTTTATAAATATTCTATTCTCTTGTCATAAGTTTATTCAAATGTATGGTATGCTTTTGTCGACACATTCTGTTTCTAATCTCAAAAAAATGTATTTCGCATTGGGTAGGGCAAAAAGTATGAGTAATATCTGTAATCCTGGTCGGGACCAGGATGAGGTCGCGTTGATGAGACGATTTGTCGCGCTCCGCGCCGTATAAAAACCGCAAACTTTGTGAATAAATTGGCCAAGGATCCGCTCTTTTGTTTTGCTCAATTTATAGCTATGGCTGTCAACTCTAAAAGGGATCCGGGCCGCACATAAACTAATGGAGTCACATGATGGAATCATAATCTCCTTTGATCATCCAAAAAAGTAGTCCTTCATCATATCGAACTTATAGTTCAGTATTTTAATTGTAACATCATGAAGTTCGATCAATTATAAAGACAACAAACTAACAGAAATTCTATAGAGTACCTAGCTATATTCTTCTTAGGAGTCCTTATATAAGGACTAGTCCGTTAGTCGAAGCTATTACTTTTTTCCTTGTGCCCTTATGAGAACATGGATCGGTATTTGATCCCTTGGCTTCCTACAATAAATCCATGGCCTATCCTTCATATAATGCATGTAATTTCCTCTATAACTTTTTATCGCGCATAATTTGTATAAAATATTGTATCGATGGCATTTCTATTACCGATTCAGGAAGATTATATATTATTTATTGTTCTATTCACTACTATTTGTTTTGACATGTTCCTTGCAAATTCTTTTTCATCTAAGAAAAAAAAAACGATCAAAGCTGACTCATTTTGGAACTGGTCATTATTTACATTATCTACTTTTTGCATATTATCATTACATTAACAAGTTCAGCTGCCCTCATTCATTCAGAATTCAGGAGTGAAGCGTCAGTTGGCCCTTGATTTATTCTCGTAGCGTACTCGAAACTCACTCCCCGTGGATGCCCAGAAAAAATTACAGCCGTTTTACAGTGATTGCGCCGTGATTGAAAATTTCAGAGCTCTTTTTACTAACGAAATTCGGAGTTTGAATGATTTAGGATTTGGCGTGGACTTTGATTTTCGTATTTTTATAAAATGCAATTTAAAATTAAGCCACATTTAATGCAATTGGTGTTTTGTGCTTGATAGCATAATCTTTTCTTTCAATATGGTTTTCTTAAGCATACACTTTATAATTAAACTGAATTATAACATTTAATGAAATGAAAAAGGGCGACGAGTTTAAACCATTTATTAGGATTTTTTAAAATTCACTTTTATTTTACTATTGTCTAAGCAACAATAATGCTTCTGATTGCTTCTTTCACGCTTAACCAACCGTTTCATTTACTGCTTGGTAATAAATCTATCATCGACATTTCAGCCTATCTCTTTATTGGTCTCAGTCACGCAAGTCTCTTCATTGTCTTATTTTGTCATTATAATATTAATTTATATTCTACATTTGTGATAATGCCTCCAAAAGGCCTTATTGTGATTAACACAGCAATATCAATAATTAAGTCTAATTGCAGGAAAACTTATAAATTTCCTAAGACATGTCTTCACAACTATTATTACAGATCCATGGAAATGTGTAGCATTTAATTGGTAGGAATAAATCGCAATCGGCGGGGTAATGCGCCTAGCGAAGGCCGGACTGGCACTACTGCACAATAAATCCTTTAAGCCGGCATCGCATGCATTATATTTATAGCTCTCACACTTCGTGTCTAATAATTAAAACATTTATCAAACATCGACCGCCTCAGGCCTAGAAACGTTCTGAATACACATATCTTTACATAGTGTACATACTGTTTACATAGTTTACATACTGTTTATATCGGAGGAATTAACCAATACCACGTATACTCCAAGGGCGTAGTAAAACGTGATGTTCCACTGAAGATCTTACATTATTATGTTGCTATAATAGTATCACTGAACGAACTCTTCCAAAGTATTTTAACCTTATATGTATAAAAGTAGGCTGCTTGATTATGCATTTGTAGTTTCATCTTTTTCTTATTGCCTTGGTCCTTTGAAGAAAACTCGCCTATTACTTAACTGTCAGCTTTTATGGCAAGCGCTTTGGGCCGACCACGATCCCACTTCGGGGCCATTTCATTCTGTTTCCGACTAATCTTGCGGCTTCCGACAAACGTTGCCATATCATCTCACATAAAAGGCACAATTACACCCAAAGCTATTTCGTTAAGTTCAATTCAATATAGACACCCTATATGAAAGTCATATTTATTTCATTATTTATTTATTTATTGGGTCTACATGCTACAGATATAGATTACTTACATCTTGTTCATATAGTTTAGTCGTTGACAGTATGGGAAATTGTTTTCCATCCGGATAAAATTTTCTATATATAAGATATACAATAACCGTGTGTTAAATTACTATTTTCTTCATTCAGTCATTATAAAATGAAACATTGCACTAGTCCTTAGTTGCCGACATCCGATTACACACACATTTTTTGTTTTGTTATCACATTCCAAATTCCGAATGGATCTTATAAAACCATCATACCAGTTTTTAATAGTTAGTTTTAGAAATTGTTGTAAAAGGCATTTGTTTATTCATTGTGTTATGTTCGTTTTCATGTTTGTGTCCAGTCCATGCTTAGTATAAGCCTTTGAGTATTGTTCATTTATTTTATTAATCTATGTTTCTAGTTAAGATGCTTCGCTTTACTTTACATTAAATCTATTTTTATTACTTAATTTCTTTATTTTTTTTTCCGTTGGCGTCGAAGCGTATACATACCATTGGAAACTCGAAATTTTCGAACCATTACCTTCGGTAGTCTTATTCGTGAGACGAAAAATGTTCTCGAGACGTGCCCCATCCGGCATTCTACCACTCGTAGTAAGTAGGTATGCACTGGGGTAGCCTGACTTGCGGACTACGTGCCCTGGCTTATAAACACTCCAACTTATAATAATATTTGTTTTTAAGAAAAATACGTAGACTATGTTAATACTGTTAGGTATACTACATTTAACTACAGTTTTGATTACAATATTGTTGCACTTTAGAGTATAAGCTTCAAATCTATTGATTTGAAGCTCATATGTACTATACCTGTACAACTACGCTACCTATACCTGTACAACGATAATGCAGTTCGTGCTACTTCTTAGATCCACCATATATTGTATCTTATTAAAACACCTGTAGCAGTAATAAACAGAAAGGGGGCTCCTTTATCCGAAAAAATTGAGGCTTTATCGGCGATGGGCGCCTAGCCACCGGCTTTATAAATTTCACCCGAGCATCCCATTTCGTTTTAGTACCGTATAGGGGAAAAGAAATAGTTATGCCCGATGTTTTCGACAGTATCAATATTGTCCTCTACTAATTCGTCTCGATGTTAAATGTATCGATTTCAAAGCCAGCCCAGGTAATTTGTTCAAATGGGATCAGTCACAAATTAAACTAACAGAGAAAGAAAATAAATTAGCAGCATTCCAACAGTTGCTATTTTGTCGGGAAACTAACGAGTACACGTGACTCACGTTTCCATTTTGCTTGATATTATTATAAGTCCAATGCTTTTTTATTTAATTAAATCAACTAATAACGATCTTATTTAGTGAGAAAAGTACGCATAGAATTCACAAAAGTGTATAGTGTTGTATTTTAAGCTAGAAGTTGCAGTGCTTATTTTTGGATGGTTTGGTTGAAAGTTTTTTGTATAAAAAAATTTCGTTATTGGAGTACAACATCCTTTGTCCGTACAGATTATAGTCGTCATAAAGATAGGACATAAGGTATGCAGAATTTGTATAGATTTTATTTTACTTTCATTTCCCGAATAACTGCTAGATCCCCTTTTAGGCAAAATGGAAGTTTCAATCCTAAATTAAAAGGTCTGCCATTGTAAGCCAGGAACACATTTGAGGCTGTAATAACTCGCATATGTGATCATCCATATCCCAATGAAACCCACCGACCCTTCCTCATAATACTTACGTCTAATATGCTGCCAACTTTTAGGTTCATGAACATGGTAATACATTATTACCATAATTTTATATCATTCTTATACTGCTCGCAAAAGATAAATAAAAGTCCAGGAAAACAAGTTTCTCTTTTGCGTGTGTAAGTGTAGCTTTTTCGGGATCAAATTACTTACTAGGGCACGTAAGAAAACTTTCGAAATAAATCAACATTTTGCCGGCTGTAGGTGTTTAATCTAATCAAACTTTCTCGCGTGACTAACTTGTTCTTATTTGATCATGAAAATCAACATATCCAAATTTTAATTTGCCTCGCAGCAGGTAATCCACAAAGCCGATTATACGATGAGGTGGCATAAATTGCCGTCAAGAGTTCTAAACGGGATATGTAAGTGACACGCCAGTTCTGGTCAATTAAGAAAAGAGAGCATCTTCATTATGTACAGAGGCCGTTTTACCCAAAGTCCCAAACCGCGCAGGACTTGTAAGAGGCTATCCCATTTTCTTTAGTATGGTTTGTGTCGTCGAAAATACGTTCATTAATCCACTGCACCCTAACCCTCCCGCCCCTGTCTCTGTTATATACGGGGCTAAAAACATTTCATAAAGCAGTCCAGAATTTGACCTAAAATCCTTATTTCGCAACTTGGATATCAGCAATTCATAAAGTCGCCTCCCCTGTTTATTTCATCGCCAGCGAAAACTACTTAACGAACGTTTTCCTGGAATTTGTATACATATATATTTGTATACATGTCTTTGTTCTAAATGGCCGATCGACCACGACCGATAAATTTTGATCCAAGTCCATCAAATAGTAATACTCTCCTCAACGATTTAATCGTTTAATTGAATTTGTGTAATGCACAAACACAACACAAACTTTTGTATGTATTACTGGTTATTGCTACTGACTGCAAAGGCAGATTTACGACGAGACAAATATTTGACCGTCTGCATTTGCAGTGTTTCCCAGACGTTCCCGAAATAAATCTCAAGAATGACTCAGAGATTATGTACTTGTACGTGTAATAGCTTACCGATTTAGATCTGCTAAGTTACTACATGCAGAATTCATGTCTGAAACTCGTTCGAATACCTTTTTCGATCTTAAGTTGTATCTTCTTATGTTCTGATAGAAATTGTATAAGTGTGAATTTGTAAGGCTAAAGTTACAGTAAATTGGTTTCGAAGTAATTGAAAAAAATGGCGATCCCCTATTCCATTAAAATTTAAAGCCTCTCAAGAAGCCTTGCCAGATTATAGTGGTTATCTGACGCGCTACTCGCGGCCTGCGGTTTAATATTTAAACTCTACACGACTTCAACGGTTTCAGACTTTTATTTTTCTTGGAAATCTCGTTTCACTTTTTTAAGTTAAAATTTAGTTATTTTAATTGTTTGGAAATTATTTACAATCTTTTATAGATTGATATATAGTTCTTCATCGCCTCAATCATAAAGTAATACTACTCTTAAAATTACTTCTTTGACATTTTTTAATTTTTGCTCAATAAATTAAGATAACACCAATTCTCATATTTCCAATAATATAAGTACTTCTATATCTATTCCGTCATACTAGAGATGTACGCTTTATCGTTATTCAATTATCACCATTGACCATTCTTGAACTTTGCGTGTGCATAAAAACTAACTTTGTTCAAACATCAGTGGCGCGCCGGTTAAAAATATCGTCAATTTTGATGGTGCAACTCACCCTGAGTCTAGTGATAGATTTAGGGTGAGTTGCACCGTCTAAATGGATTTTACCAATAATAGTAAAATTAACCGGTTCTGCTGTTATCCACTATTCTGTTACACATACACATACACATACCGCTTCGTAGCGTACCTGCGCCCTTGCAAGACCTTCTCAAAGTCGTGACCCTACTCACAAGTCCTTGCCGCGAGCATGCCCAGTCATGATACTCGTAGTATGTACCTATGTTAGCCGTGTGTGAACTCGAACATGGAACGCTAGTACACAAACCTTTTTTTTCTGTTCCATTTTCAAATTCGAATACTATTTAATATATACTATACGCTTTTCTTCAAATGCAATCACTTAACAATAAAGATTTCTGGCCGGTTGCACAATTTGATTCTTATGCGAAAATTCTGAAAATATCCCGTTATCTTGTCATAATCTTTATTAGCTACATCAATTTGCAACACAACAAGCTTATAGCCGTCGTGTGTGGTTTACTCGACAACTTATTTTATTGTCTTTTATTTAGTGCCCCCGTATAAAGCTGCCAGACTGATTGAAACTTTTACTTTATTATGTGTGGTTACAACAACAGCTATAGGTGTTATTCAGAGAAGTCGTTAATTTCTACATTCTACCTTTCATATGAGAAGTGAAAAGTGTTACATTTACATGTTTTCGTCATAAAGGACTTTCCATTATATATACGACCTATAAAATCACTGAACCCAATGTCCTTATTTATTGCTTGCGGAGCGCCATTGAAAATCTAATATAATGCTCGTTCCATTCATTAAATCTTACTGCATTCTAGTTGATTTAGTTCTGGTCTATCGTCCTGTTTTCGTGTGGTTGCTATGACCCCCTTTGAAGAAGTCTTCTCTCTACAGCCTTACGTTACGTTACTTACTCATCTACTTCACAAACCTCTTCTTTTAAACACTGAATATCAATGAGAAACAGTTAGATCTCAATCTTTATGTGGAATTTAGATTTCATTGGAATTGGGTCGTAAATAGATACCAGAGCCGGCTCAGGTACCCGCGCCTGCCACCCATGGTGCTCCCTGCGCGCGTCGTCCGCGGGGAGCCAAGGCCGGCGCGGGCCCACAACACAATGGGCCCCACTTGTGCACTTCTTATTGCGATCCAGTACTATTCAATCTCACTATCTATTTTGTATGGAACTAGTTTCCTGAGGCCACTCGCCTCTGAGGAATTGAAGTTGCAACATCCATAATGACATCTAAATCTATATTTACTCTTTCACCTTGATTATGCAATGTCATTTTAGTCTTACCTACATAGGTAAGACTAAAATGACATTATTTACGATAATGATATTACTGATACATATCAGAATGCGCTAAATTTATGATGTCTCTCTCTCGCCTCTGCTTTAGGTTCATTTAAAATTCAAATTCAAATCATTTCAGAAATTAGACCTTCACAGGCACTTTTTCTCGTCAATCTTTATTAAATTTTAAAAATAATTATTTTTAAAAATAAATCTATGTTGAATATTCGTCCCTGATTTTATGACCAGTCACGTAGCTGACGTCAATCCTTTTTGGGAATGCTGTTGTTACTCATTAACTGGGCATTGTAACCCTTGTAGGACATCCCCAGCAATTCTAGGGTGAGATCTACATGATGCATAATATACAAGGTGGACACAAATTAAGTACAAATCTTTTCAGGGCTAATTACTGATATTATTTGATCTCTGTCTCTCACGCACTTTTAGTAAGTAAAGAGGAAAACAGCCAATCAATTTAATTCATTATTATTTGGTTAGTGGAGCTTAAAGTAGAATGAAGTATCCAAGATGTTTCTACAGTATGATACTAAATGTCATCATTTGTCATAACATACTAAATGTCATCATATATTTTTTGTTAGAAAAAAAGTATCTATTTTTTAAATTTCATCTCCAATACGTTTATTTAGCCCCCTGGAGCCGACCCTGAAAACATTTGCACTTAATTTGTATCCACCTTATATATGTAACATAATATATTAATTTTTAGCCGCGGTTATGCATGGTTAGAATGAGAATGTGTCCTCTAAGCGTTTAGTAATGCTAGAGCTGATAATGAATGCTTCCACTTGTAAATGTATTCCATGCACGCAAGAATATGAAGTAGTAAGGGCATAATAGCATTTATAACGATTTCATGTAGAAAATTAATATTTGTAGTGATGCAATCGCTGTCTTCTATTAAATTTTGAGATATACTGATACTATCCATAGATTAATCTTGAAATGTTATCGCAGGAAGTATTTATTGCTCGCTAGTGTCATAGTTCACATTTACATGTAATATTCATCACAGTACCTATGTCTATGCATGCAGTGTCTCTATATGTATTGTGGTCTCACTCTATCAGACGTTCCACTCTTCCACACTCCGACTCCGATGCTAAAGTCTGCATTTTTGCCGTGCAATAACTCAGACTGTGGTTATTTTACAACTAGACAGATGCACTTACAAAGACATATAAGAAACAGCACGGTTGTAGTAGTATTTTACAAACCGCGTGAAAAGTCACGTTTTTTTCTTTTATAAGTATTGCACGTTTTTGACATTATTTTATGTTCGGTATTTTTTTTATTTCATTTATAGAAGTACAAGAGAAAAGCATTATAAAGTTAGGTCATTCTAAAAATACGATTGGCTAATGAAACTACATTCCTTTCTTGGTTCATCCACTATCCCAGGAATCCCATAGTTGTCTTATTTTTATTTCATTCGAATATGTATAGACATCTGATTGCATTCTCTGCGTTGAGTTGAATACATTTAAAGAATAGACAGAGCTTTGTTCCCGAACAATCCATCTTAATGGTCGTAAATAGCGGCTATTATTTCCGTATCCGATAATTAGAATCCGAAATAGGTTCAGTCACGATAAGTTGCGATCGACTCGCTGGCCATGATTTTATACAATATGAGAAATCATTGTGAACTTCTTTATAGTTATCATTATTCTTATAGAGATTCTTGCTTTACCTTTGACTAACTTTAACTCTTTATTTATACATTTTGCTCACTTTATACCTAAATCGCTGATACCTTTTACAGAATCTTTGAAATAAGTACCCTGTAGAAATTCTTATGTAACAAAGATACTCGTATTCTCGTATCGCATTTAAATATCTAAATACGCATTTAGATATCTAGATACGAGAATATTCTCGTATAGTTACTTTTATCTTAGAAATTGTGGAATCTCAAATTGAAATCAAAACAAAAGGCCTCAACAAATTGTGTTAAAATAAACATGACAATCAATGGCGATAAGTCATAATCAATGACATTATGGTCCCAAGACACTCTGACGGATACTAATAGTAGTATAATGAAGAAGGCTGCAAAGGCAATTGAGTTCGGGCTCTATAAATCCTGATAACCTGAGGGGCGGGCAGAGGAATTATGGCGGGGTATTTGTTCACTTCACGGTGAGCCGGGCCGCGCAAAGTGCAACTAATTGCCGATTGACTAGGATTAACGTTCTGTCAATATTTGCAAAACTTCCTGCCCAAAATGTTCGTAGCAACTATAGCAGTATTCCATTTTATTCGAAACTAGCATCGGGCTTCGCTCGGGTAAAATATAATAAATTATACACCTAAACCTTCCTCGGAAATAACACTATGTATTGGTGAAAACCGCACGGAAGTCCGTGCAGTAAAATTTTAAGTTTAAGACATACAGACAGACACGACAGAGGTCTTTGTTTTATAATATGTACGTAATAAAATATGTAGGATTAAATTTCAATTACTTTCCACATCCAGTTCTCACGTTTTTTTTGTTTCGTGAAAATGTTTAATGTTTTAGTTCATATCGTGAATTTGCAACATTGACAACATTCCTACAGTCTTGTAACAGAATAGTCGGTGTAAGCCAAACCAAATATTTGCCCATTCGCACTTATTTTCGACTTCGTTTATTTGCAACGTAGGCTCTTGCTTGTCTTTTGTATGTTTCAGTTTTTTTACTTTAAATATAAACCTAATTTATTAATAAAATCATTATATTTTCTTTTGCAGCGGAGGGAAGCCTGTCCGACTTTGCCGTCCGCAAAGTCCACTACACGGCGACCAATCCTCTCAAGAAGGGCCTCTTCACACCTGACACCAGGTAAGCTCTAATCAAATTAGCAACGAAAGTTTTGTTCCAAGTTAAAATCAAAAGAATGATGTGTTTGCCTATAAGTAAATTATGTATTTGAAACTACATACCGAAATACTACACCTACCTACATACTTAAAAATAACTTGTTATTCCAATTGTTGGATTATTTTATAGTTCGTTCTTTACGTTCTTACATTAGTCCTCAAAGTTCACAAATTAAATAGGCGCGATGAAACGCGCGTGGCGGTCCTTTGGGCAGTATAATCCGGTTTGTTTACGTGGTCAATAACACGAATTGAATTAAAGTCGGTAGGTAGACCGGAAGGCCAGTGCCCCAGTAGTAGGGAAGATTAATTTGTTGCTGATGATGATCTGAACTTATGGAAATATAAGGAAGGCCAGTGATATAAAAAATTCTGATGACGATATCGAAACTTAAAGTTAGGTAATTTTCATTGCCCATTTGTATTACAGACCAGCAAGTTTGCGCAACCTGTATGAGAAGGCGACAACGGACCGGCTCTCTGCTTCTATCCTTGACCAGCTCCGGAAGGACTCCCAGTACTCCCCTTACCTACTGTGCACCCCGGTCCTTGGCTCAAAGAGAAGGCGTGTTTACCACAAAGTCGACGTCGACATCGAAACACACATTGTTAGTCATTCTTATTTTAAAAGTTTAAACTTTTTGCATGGCGGTTGGTAATAACGAGATAGAGACACGTTACCAGCGCCATGCTCTTCCCATTGAGAGTAGGCCGCTAATGACTTCACCTTATTTTCCTTCAACTTTCACTGAAATTACATCGACCCTAGTAAAATATAATATCTATGCTACCCTATAAAGTATGTAATGGAATGGGAATTTTTAGTCCATTGTTTGTATTTTGTTTATGAAGAAAAGTAGGTAGGTTGTAACATTTTAACAATTGCTTGCAATTTTTCTTGAATGTAATAAGATATACAATTATTACTGCATAATTCTATTGCATTTGTAGCTATAAATCAGTATTTATAGCAGTGCATATTTTACCAGTGTAAATCACTACATAGTACAAACAAAATCGCCCTCTACATCTTTCTGTTTCTAATCTTTCTTCGTTCAAACCATACAATGGATTTTGATGCAGTTGTTCGACAATGTATTTCCGAAGGCTCGCTTAGTTTAATATATTGTAGTGAAGACTTTACGTTTGGAGAAGTTCCGTTAACCATAACTTAAAAAATGGAAAATGAAAAATTTCAGCCGTCAGTGGTGGAACACCTCAGGAAATGGACGTCGAAGGAGGCGGTGGGCGAGGTGACGGCGCTGCCGGACGCGTCCATGCGGATCGCGAGCTGCGTGACGCTGACGCCGGACGAGCTGTCGGATGTCGGTTCCGGGGACGACGAGCCCATCGATCATCGGCTGCCCAGCCCTGAGGAGCAGCTCAGAGTCATCGCTTCGAAGTAAGATATACTCGTATAGATAAACTCTTTGATCTGATAACTAGGGATGCCGACGACCGTGCGAAGTGGATACGAAAATGTAAGGACGAGTACGGACCCTGAGCTCCGACTCTGACAGCTGCGGCTGGAACTCTTTATTGCAGAAGAATAATACAGTATACTAGTAGGTATACAGCATAAAGCGCAAAAACGAATTGGTCGCATCGAGCATTTAAAGCTCTTTAAATATGCTGCTCGATTTGATTTAAAAACTTAAGTAATATATTTTGACAAGTATTGATTTTCTGTTTCAGATTTCCTCCGGAAGTGGTAGCGATCGACACGTCAGGCAAGTTCTTCGACCGAATGTGTTCTTCCCGCAAGTCGCTGCAGCTGGAGGCAGTGGAGACCGACACAGTCAAGCGGCGCACGCGCACAAGAAAACCTCGCGGTAAAAGACGAAACACCATTTCGGGCACTGATCAGAAAGAGCTTAGAGAGGCTATAGCTGGGTAAGCTTCTAGTTTGCACCATCTCACATTAGATTACATTATCTATCACGTTCTAGTCCTCTTATAAATAACTCTTTGTTTTGCATTGTAGATAATGTAATCTCAAGCGGATCGATTAACGTAACCGTTCAGCACAGTAATGTGTGGACAGCTTTATGATTCAAATTAAAATCTTCAGCACACTTTAACATTTCGTCGATAATACTCTCTTGTGCTTCTGTGAATACATTATGTTCTCAACATTGGTTGTCGTTGTTCTCTCATTTAAAACGAAAGTAACAAAGACAATCAAAATTTGTGCACTCGAACACTAATAGTGTCATTTGTTCATTAGCTTCATGATTAATGACCACTTTGAATCGCGCCGCTGTTACAAGACAAAGCGGCGTCGTATTCGAAGACTTTACAAACATAGATCTGCCTCTAGCGTGTGACTAATGCTTTGCTCGGTTTGTTTTATCGTAGTGATACATCAAACGCCGCGGCTGCCGAGGAAAATGAGGATAACACGGTCGTCAGGTCGCGATCGAGCGATCTGCTTAAGAAAAGTCCAATCGATCCCATCGCGAAGAAGGGCCATTTCAATTCGCTGAAGCAATGGGGCAAGAACAGATTAAAAATGATCGGGAGATCGCCGAGCGCCAGTCGAGATAGTTTTAAAGACAGTTCGAAGATCGAAAAGTCGAAAGAATCAAAATCGCCAATCGGTCAAGAGGACAACATGGCCCAGGAGACGGTCACGCTCAGGAAAAAGCGGCCGGGGGAAGAGGATAGACGGACACATCAAAGATGCGCTTCATATTCGTCGTCCGAGAAGAGCATAGGAGTTCCTAGTAGTTTGCCGACCACGGCGACAATAAGCTGCGGGGTGAAGTTGCGCGTGTCCGCGGGGCAGAGGCGCGTGCGGCGCATGGTGCGCGACGAGCCGCAGTCGTCCAGCGGCAACTGGTCCGCCAGCTCGGAGTCGGGGCGCGCCAGCTCGGGCTCGGAGCTCACGGCCAGCACGGCGCCGCCCAGCTCCGTCATCAGCCGCCGCCGCTTCCTCAACACCTCCGGCTCGGGCAGCGTCACCAGCGAAGGCACGCTGACGCCGGACATCATCCACGACCTGCACGAAGATTTGGAGACCAGTTCGGAATTTTCCTGCGACACGGAAGGATACTACACTTCTTTCCATATGGATTCGGGCTTGAAAACTTTAAAGGAGGAGGAAGCGTGTCCGAGTACACCTTTACACACCAGCAACGCCCTTTCGAATTCGTCCAATAGCCAAACGCTGACGGCGGAGAATGAATACGAACTATTCGGCAAAGGTTCCACGAGCACGACCACTAGTTCCGCGGGCACCGTCTGCACCACGCTGATGGCGGCCGGCAGTGATCGGTCTCTGGTGATAGGGCCCACGGTTCCCGAAAGAAAAAGCTCACTAACTAAAATGATGAGAGTTAGAAGTAATAATATTCATAGTGCAAATGCTAGCTTGGATAGGAGTCTTAACTCTTCATTTTCTAAATCGCCTTTTAGTAGTTTGAAATACAATCCGATTTCCCATTCATTTACCGAGAAACCGATGTATAATAATTCCTCGCCAGAAATTAGTGAAATGCCAAAATCGATCATCACCATCACGAGGAACGTTGGTAATCATAGAGAAATTACTGCAGTTGCTGAAGTTCACACGGAAACTGAGTTAGAGAGTGCAAAGAAAAGCACAGGCACCAGTTCCCCAGATTCGGGTCATAATACCTCAAGCTCGCCCATTGAAGACTCTGTATCGAGTGCTCATGGAAAGAATAGTTTATCAGAACAAGATTATTCCGAATCATCAGATTTAGAAGGCACTGATAGAATAGAAAGAATAAGATACAAAACTACAATTAATAGCTCTAGAATACCTTCGCTTTGTGTAATTACACCCACAAACTCGGACGACGAAAGCGAAACTATTAATAGAAATTCTGAATCTGGTAAAAAATACGATTTTGATAAATCTGTAGACACTGCGCTTAAGAAATGTGCAAGTAGACCAAAATTGGAATTACCCATTGAAGAAAGACCCAAAGAAGTCAAAACTTCAATTGAAGCCACAAAAGCTCCGAATAAACCTGCCACTCAAATTAATTTAAAATCTTCGTTACACCCATTCAATAACTTGATGTGTAAATTAAAAGGAGTACTTCCACATAAACTATCAAATAAAAAATCACCATCTACAAAAGAAGCAAATTTAGCTGAAGAATTATATGACGCTGGTGATTACGTCACCATAGCTGATGTTAAAAACAACAACCAGAAAATAAACTTAAATAATAGGAGTATATATGGAAATAATGACATAGTTAAGAAAAACTTACAGACTGTATTGTCAGGAAAACTGGCTGATACCGAGTATGTGTCACTGAATGAACTGCCTAATTCTTTGAGCGGGAGCAAAGATTATCTGGAGCATGTGTTGGAAGAGAAATCATCTCCAGCACTTGAAGATATTCAGAGGAAAGGCGCTAAAGTAACCTTAGATTCTCAGGGTCAGGTTATTTATTCATCAGATACTTTAAAACGCCGTAAAGGGGCACATACTACTTTCGAACCAGGGCCATTTGTCCAAGAAATCAAGCCAACTACAACGATAATTCAACGAGAAAATGCCGATGTTGTTAGGATTACTGATGAAACCGATTTCCCCTATGAACCACCGCCGCCATCTAGTAAACCTACGTCGCCACAATTAGGAAAACTTATTATAAAAGCACCTATAGACCCGAATGGGCCAATCACTACAGAATTTTTATCATTCCCACCACCAAAACCAAGTACAATAATAACTGCGTCGCCGCTTACGGAAACACCAGTCTCGACGAGACAGCCAGCTAATGCAGCAACCAAACCTTCGCAAGATCTCCCGCGAGTCGTTGAAGCTATTACTAGAACTGGGGCGTATGTTAATATACATGATGCAGAGGGTGTCAGCTTATCCCCGACGAAAGACGATTTAGCAGGTAAGAACCAAATTTGCTCAAAATCTGTCACGCGTAAACTTTTTATTAAATCTATACAGATGGATCCACATCAAACTGACATAGAAATAACACCTTTTGTCCCTAATTTCCAAACTCCACTAATGTTACAAAATAAATGTCAACATTCAAATATATTTAACAAATCTGGTAGTAAAGTTGCTGAAGTTATGAAAATGTTCACTCATGGAATTAATAATGATCCAGATTCGACTGTGGTAGTCCCAAACTTTAATGAAGTGTCTGAAAATTCACTAAACAATAAAGTCAAACGTAGCGATAGTTACAAACTGGCAAATTCACCTCTAATGCCGATTAAAAAATTGCTTAAATTAGAGAGTTTCACTAGTAATGCTAAAAAAGTAAACTCGTTGGAAATGATCCAAGCTGAAATAGCAGCGGACTTGCTCCGCGAGCAGATCAACTATCCGTCCACTGTGTCTCCCAAACTAGGTCATAAAAATATGTTTAATCCGACAGAAAATTGCGAATGTTTGAATAATACAAACCAATTCTTGGAAGATAAGTTTGAAGCTGAAATATCAGCGCTTACTCTGAGTCCTTTTACGACCCCTTTGCCAAAGCGACATTCAGTCGCTTTTATACCTGACTTGAGAGACAAGTCATTAGACGTGTTGACAGCTATTTTAGATTCTGACCCGGATGAAGTCATTACTCTACGTACCCCTCCCTCAGCTCCTGTAACTCCTAGCAAAGTCACTGTACCTGTCGATGCTTCTTTGCATAGAGCTAGAATTTTATCAATTTCAGAATCTGACTATGGAACTGAAATATGGTAATTTGTGGAATAGTATAGAAAATTTCTTGCTAAGTAATTCATTGTATGAATGTAATTTCTAGTTATAACTAAACTAGTATATATAATTATTTGGAAATTTTCCGTCCAGCATTAAATGTGCCTTAACTATGTCTTCCGATTTCTTGCCACTGTGATAAATTGTATTATTTTATAGATTGAATATTTGATTTTTTTAATTAATTTCATTGAGATCATGATAGTACTTATTGTACCAGTTATTGTTATTTTTGTAAACGTTTGGCATGCATGGCGGCCCTCCGTCGCGGCGTGCACAGCTTACGAGTGGTTCATATATTTTCATAAGTGCATGGTGTGTTATTCGTGTGTTTTGTAAATAATATTATAGATTTAATGTCAATTAACGCACTTATTTCATTTATTTTCACTCCTTCATCTATCACCCTCATTTCACATTAATTCTTATCGCACAGAAGCTAAGTTGTCATTGCAATAGAAATAAGTTCTGTTTGAAAATTGATGTGACCTTGATGTACCTGAGTTAGCATTTAATTATGTTTATAAAACAGAACTTGATTTCCAATCGGCAGTGCACCAAATGTATCTCAACATCAGAAATATGTAAATAACTCATCTGTTCCTCCTGGGTAAAATTACTAAGTAACTTGTTCAATCCAACTAATTGTGAATAACTCATGAACATTCCACAAATAAACTAATAGCAAAAACAATCCTAATTCCAAGGGTGCACAGTCCTATTTCAATCGCACTGGTCCTACATAGCTTTATAGAGAGGAGGAGATCGCTTCCATAGTTCCGATTTATCGTCAACTTCCCCAAAGGTAAAGTTTTGTGTTGCTTTTTGGCATGATTCGAAACCAAATTTTAGACCCGGTGACGATTCTTCTCCCTTTTTTTGAAATAAATTATTCTAATCGATAACAAAGTTTGAAATAATAATTTGTAATCTTTGTTTTCGAATAATTTACTTCAAATTGGGGCTTAACTCATGGTAGTTCCTGATCAATACTAATAATAAAATGTTATAACATACCGGAGCGTTGTAATGTTACTTGTTTATGTTACGTTGTGTCTGCTTATTTGTTATGCATCAGCCTTATTTGTATAAAATGCATGAGGACCTATCACTATCACTAGCTATAAAATTTATTAACGGTGTAGGTATACAGGTCCTGTAGTTACTAACTTTACAATCTTAACTCGTTACGTTACTGGTATTATAATTATTTTTACAGTATCGATATAAAGTAAACAGCAAGAAATTTTATGTTTTTTCATATATTACTGACAGAGAATAAAATACCATGCACTATAAATTTAATCATTCTCATTTTGTTACAACTGCGTACTATGTAATGTAACTGTACTATTTATTATTATATTATATAAATTAGTACCTACTTAGATAAATATCTACCATTATGGTTTACCTGTGTATTTGCACTGCTCAGAAAATGCTTTTACTTGTATATGGTCATTTATTTATTACTGAAGTGCGCCTAACTAATTTCAAATAGTTTACGCTTATAATCGAATAACGCGTGCACATTGATGCATTTAGAATTATAAGTAGGTACGTATTAATAGATAGATCAGTAATTCAATTTTTGAGCCTCTTTTGTTTGTGTTATGTTATTAGTATTTATTGCGTAATGTTAGAGGGATTGGTTGTATATTTATTGACTTTTATTTGACAATGCAAAGTTAAATCGCGATTACTTTTTGTATTCAAAAATTATAATTTAATTTTCAATCTATTACCTATTTTCGATTAATAAAAATATTTAGCATTTCGTATATTAACCTATTAACTTTTTTGTAAAAGTTGTCGTTCGTTTCGTCGTCGTTCGTTCACTCTTGTGGCCAAAATGTAGTTTCATGTGCATTGATTCATAAAAGTTGAAGTTTAAATGTTATTTGCATGTTAATTGTATAACCATCAATATTGGGCCGTACCTATTTCAGAATATACATTGAAATTAAATGTTAGCATTTAGTTTTAATATATATAATGAAATAGGTACGGCCCAATATTGATGGTCATCTTGTAATAAAGTTCATATATAAAAAGATAATCTAGCATATAATAGCAATATTTAGCAAAAAAATATTAACAATTGATAATTGTACAATTGATTTCGGATTCGGAACCATAAAAAAACAAGTGTCAAGTTCTCAAAAAATATTAAACTTGTCAACGATCGATTAGGTAATTTAATTTTGGGCACAATAAAACCCTCAATTAAATTGGCTCAATATGCAACAGAATATGCTTGTATGTCTGCTTGGATTATTATAAACATTACCTTTAATTTTATGAGTAACTCTCGAAATAAATAGCTAGCATTTCAACAAATATGATAATGGTACCTAAAATAGAAGTATGCTAGTTATTTTTTGCAAATTTAGTAGGCACTACCAATATTATTATTAAATTAATCATTCTTATACCCATATTTCATGATTACTTACATTTTGATTTCAGACTATCGACATTCCAGTGCTGACAAACCCTATGTGAATACTCAACAAAATGTTACTAAAGATAAGATTCCGGCACTGGATCTCAACGCGCTCAATCCCACTTTACACCGATACCATACGGCCCATCTCCGTGGGAGACATGGAATTGTTAATTATGAAAATTCTACAAGACCACCAAAGGAGCATACGAAGTTCTGGACACTTCCTAAACGAAGCACCGCAGAACCAAACACTCCTAATTTAAATACGTCTGAGAAAAGGTCAACACTCAACTACCCACCGAAAACAGACGTGAAGATATCATCATTAGATCGACGGCATCCCACAAATGAGGAGTCCATTCGAATCTCACCCATCGATCCACGCACGCCGGGTCCGTTCAAATCTTCGACGCCATCAAACAAAGAAGCCGTTGTTGATCTTAGCACCAAACTGCTCTCACCTGTAAAGTCCAAAATGACGAATGAAGAATTGTATGCGGTCATACACAAAAGTAAAAAGAAACTAAATATAAAAGAAAGTGAACGATGTGCATCACCAGCCTTATCTACTATCAGTTTGTCCCCAGTCAGTTCAGAATCGTCTTTATATACAAAAGCCTCGCAACGCCATCCAGAAACAGGATATTTAGGAGATCCGAGAAATCGAATGAGTTGGTCACCAGCTGAAAAACAAAATATTACTTTGCTTCCCAGCTCCAATTATGCACAAAAAGACAATTTATGTACCGACAGGTATGGACCCGTCCCACAAACTTCTAGATTAGATTTCAAAAAACTGTTATTACAGCACAGTGTAAAGTTGAATACTTTAAATCCCCAGACTAAATCCAACAAACTATCAGCTGTGGAACAACTTAAAATATCAAAAGATAAAGCTAACATACCATTAACACCCACGACGCACAGAACTCAACTGAACATACTGGATCTAAGTGGGTCGCCTAAAACCTATACTCATAGAAAAGTAATAAAGTCAAATCCTCAACCGCCTTCACCTGGTAGAACAAGCGCTTTGATTAAAGAACATAAAAACACTCCAAAAATATTACTTTCACCAAAATCGCAATGGCGGTTCTCAAGTCCTAGATCTGACGTGCTGTCTTCTCCAATACCAGAGGCTAATAATGAAGATGATAATTCAAATAGTTCAGGTGAGAAACATGATAGCTCGCCCATTAACCCATCGCCGAAAACAGTGCCTATAGTTACAAATCATCATTTTGGGGCGAGAAGAAATCTCATACCTATAAATGAAGGTACTGTTGCGTCTGAAAATAATTTCCCGATATCCAGTGATCAAGGTGTATTTCCGCTTAATTCTGATCTCGGAAAACCGTATATGTTATCACGATCAGAAATAATGCAAGCGAAACGAGCAGAATTCTTTAACACTTCTCCGGAAGCTTCTCCGCCTAAATTGTCATCTTTTAAAATGCCGACGGCTGGCCCGTCGTCTGAATCAAGAAGCAAGTCTTCTCCTGAAAGAGGCAACTCTTCACCTACCACATTGGAAACTGCGTTATGATACTTTCACCAACATTAAGTGGTGCTTTAAGTTCCGTATATTTTTTTACAAGAAATGAAATTTAATGAAGCTTTAATCTAGTCTTATCTAGCTTAAAGTGCCATTTCAAAGGCACTTCTGCTTCAACCCCATTACCAGTGATTTATTACTACGATATTCCGCTCAAATATGTTCTATGGGGGCCAATTTTATTTCGTCACGAGTATGAGGAATTGTACAACTTCATGGTTATAAAATTAGTTCTTAAATATTTATTGAGTACACAAAGTACTTTGTACGTAGTGTTTTGAACTTTTTCAAAGTTTTTAAGTTATTCGGAATACAATTTTAAATAAATGTGTTGAATATAAAATTTTGTTTTATTTAAAACTGTCCCAAGAATAGTCTGAGAATATAGAAGTCCTAGTCACTTTAAAATTCTTATTGTTCATTTTAGTTTTCTAACAATACCCACAAATTTCAATAATTTCATAAAAAACAGTCCAAGAGCAAGTCGGAAGTACTTGCTCTTGAAGGGTTCCGAAGCAAATATTTAATTTAGTATACCACAAACCATATGGCAATACAATTAAGCATGCGCTTACATATAATGCATGCAGAACAAGTTTTTAAGGGTTCCATACCTCAAAAGGTATATGTATGTAAGGTAGGTATAAAATGACTGTGACATGCGATGGACATGACGAAACTATAAGGATTTCATTTGGCGTCGAAACCACAAAAATGAGCCGTTCGGTATCCTAACTACAGACTCAAAACCGCCAAACCGTTTGCGGATAGTACGGAGCCGGCATCTGGGTAATATTTCTTATTATTGGCGCTACGCGGAACCTGAAAAAAACCCAAAAAAATATAAAACTCAACTTTGCTCTGGATTTTGACCTTACTCTACAACAGCGTCCCTAGCGGCGAATACAATCGCGTTACACTCAAGAACCCCTTATTGTACTGGCCTGCTGCCGCTATCATATTTTATTTGAAACATCCAGTCTGCTACCGCTGGGGACTGCGTCAGTTAATAAAAATAAAAGAATTCTTAATTTATGTTGTTTTAAACCAAATAACATGCAATCCTTATTTTTATATCTGTGATACACACATAAAATTCTCAAAAAGTTCAGAGCGGAGTCTTCACTTCATGAAAAAGATTCTAAAGTTAACTTCTTTATCTATGGAGAAAAATGAAGTGTGCCTGTCAAAGAAATTATTTAGTTTTATTTTTTCATAGCATAGTTTGATCTACAAATCGAAGCTACAACCAGGTAGTTCCTATTTGTTTATGTTTCTTGTAAAAACCCAAAACTGAGACATGCAACGATTGATTTTCACCTTGAATGATCATTATACAAATATTGCACAAAGAAAAACTAATTCTGAGTCATGAAGTGTGGATCAATTACCAGCGAAGAAAATTCAATGACCACTGAACCCTGCATATGTAAGGTTAGATTCTTGACGCTCGTTATATCCACAGCAGATCTTATAAATGAAGCGACGACGGAAACTTTAGGAATTTTCCACGCTATATCTACACCAGCTGCGATCATGACTACATATTTCTTCATTGGCAGCATATTGCTTGGCACGTGTATAAATCGAACGGCTTCATGTTTCTTACAAATATATGCACTGATTGCATGCTGTACAATCCATCTTATACTATGCGTCTCAGTGTTTCAAGAATTGGGAGCCTACAGATTTCGCCCTGATCACGCAGTTTTGGTTATGAATGGGGTTCTACCGATGTTGATAGTATGTTTGCTGATCTCAGATCTTGTGGCTACCTTGTTCAGATGCCGCCAAGGCCAAATATCAGAGCTGCCACCAACACTTACTCCCTCTAGTAGTACTGCTGACCCTGTTGTGCTAGTGCATGCTGGACCATGATTTTTCACTTCATATTATTTTATGTGTTTAAGTAATTAGTAAAATATACCTTTTTATTCACACATCTACCCAAATTAAAGTATATAATTTGTATATAAGTTCATGTATTTGTGTAGGTAGTTACCAGATTATCAATTAGAGACAAAATATGTGGGTATTTTGGAAAGACAGCAGTGGTGCTCTTTTCTAAAATGAATGAACCTGATTTCTTTCTGGGGTTAAAAATATTGCTGCAAGCTTTAGATATTGTCCTTACATAATATAAAAAGAAGTCCCCACGTCACATCTGTCTGTATGAATGATTTTGGCATTAGTATTGTAACTCTAATATATTATGATTTTACTGGAGCAAAGCTAGGATGGGCCATACCTATGCAATAAAACTGAAAGTATAATTTGACATCTATACTATTATTATAAAGAGGTAAGCATTTGTATGTTTGAGGTGGGTAATCTCGGAAAGTACTGAACCAATTTCAAAAATTCTTTCACCATTAGGAAGGTACATTATCCAAGTTTGCTACAGGCTATATTTTATCTCAAAATTCCCACAAGAGCGAAGCCCTGGGCAGTATCTAGTATAGGATATTTTAGTGGGATTTTCATGCATTCAGGCTGTCTTTTCTGTAATTTACATTTAATCAATGACAATTAGGGCCTGGATAGTTAAATAATACAACAATGTCACATATTTTAAAATTTATTCAAAAATTGGAATTACCTAAAATCTTAAAGTTATGATTGGTTATTTCACTAAATAGTTGCAAATTGCAAAAACAATGTCATAAAAGTAGTAAATGTCATATGTGTCACTACTACTAATATTTTAAATGCGAAAATGTGTATGTATGTCTATCTGTATGTTCGTTTTCATATGAAAATAGCTGAACTGATTTTGATATAGATTAGGACTTGAAAATGCAAAATTGGATCTATTCAACTATAGTGGAATTCAACATTTTTGGAATTTCAACATTTGCAGAATCTACATTAATGGAAGGCAACATTTTTGGAATTCAACATATTGGTCCGTAAGGATGTTATTTAGTATCAAATACAAGTGTATACTATTGAAATGATACATATACAAAAATGATTGCTTAACATAGTCAATGAGGATAAGTATACCAATGGCCTGACTACTAAAAATAATGAAGATCATGCAAGTGCCAGAAAATAAAGAAACCAGTCCTTGGGCTTTGGCATTTAATGACTGGGGAGAGACCAAGAAAAGATTTACCAGTTTAAAGAGACATGTTGATGCTTCTTCCTTTTGAATCAGCTCTTGGATTGTAAACACAATCATAATATTTTATGACTTTGTTGTTGATCATTTTGAAACTATTAGTAACTTAAACAAATTGTCATTAGTCTTCACATATTACACATTTAACACTATTTATTCATAGGTGGTCCATTCATAAGAGGTGGTCTCATTTGTCCCATTGGCCCCATTGGTCCCATAGGGCCCATTAATGGTCCCATCATTGGTGGTCTCATGCCCATCATAGGAGGCATAGGGCCGTGCGGACCCATCATCATAGGCGGGGCCATAGGACCACCTGGACCCATAGCAGAGGGCGGCAACATTCCCGGCGGACCCCCGGGAGCAGGAACTGGGGGCCTAGGCCCACCTGGACCCATAACGGAAGGATCCCAAGGTGGTGGGATGGCTGCTCCCTTGTTACCAAATGGATTTTGCGCTATTTTACCAGCTTTAAACGCCGCTGTAGTAGCATCTATGAGATGTTGAGCTTGTTCTTCCATCCATTTCTGATAGTAAAATTTCACGTTGTCTTTATGTTTTCGTCCAGTGCAATGGGTTTTTCTCACACTCGGTGAATCATGTGTTAAATAAGTGTCACAATAGTCACAGTAATATTTAGGCATTATTGTAAATTTTAATTCTATATAATAACACAGTAATTCCACCTAATACACAAATCTGATGCGTGCTTGCTTGCTCAAATATTGACAGATAAGTTATAAATGTCAGTGTCAGCTAAAGAATGATGACCATGTTTGGTAAAGACGATATTTATGCGGACTTAAATTCCAGTATGATCGGATTTGTCGGAGTGTCTATAAAGTTCTTTGTTAGCAAGTGAGTACTGTTTTCAACAGATGCAGCAAAATACAGCGTCCAAGCGTCAGATTGTGTATGTACTCTAAATAGGGCAAACAACGAAAAGCTCAGCGCAGATGGCGCTACTGGTACAACTAATGTACATTGTAAACATTGCCAATAGCGGCAAAAGGCGCCAATTTTTAATTTTGTTGCAGATTTACGACCAAAAATACCTTCTACGCAATCGTGGTGCGAGTTTAAAGGAAAAAGAAAGGATTTAGTGGATTATCCTGAAAATAATAACACTATTTTAGGTTATGTTCTGCATTATTTGTTCAACTGTGGTCATAAACTGATATAAACTTGATTTTGAAGTCTTCACGTGTGAAGTGTTCCGAGCTTCTTTTCGACCGTTTACTGGCTCGAAAATTTTACAGCGTGAGGTGTATCCCATAGTTTTTGAAGGTTTTTTAACTTATGGAAAACGATTTTTCCCAATATATCGGCACCCGAATATGATACATTGTCGTATATTCGGTATGTAAGCATTCGTTTGTACATTGTTGTATAAACGAATGCCTACATAATGAAAGGACTAATAAAATACTCTAAAATAAACGTTTTCATCAACTTAGCAAAAGGCAATGCTTTTGTTTACCAACCATACAGTGCTGCACTCTGGCGGGATAATTCCCTATTTATTTTCCTTATGTAAGCATTCGTTTGTGAAAATATATAACAGTGTTGCATATTCGCGGGTGCCGAATTATTTGGAAACATCGTTTTCCAAAAGATAAAAAACTTTGAAAGCTATGGGAAACCGCCACACGCTGCAAAATTTTCGAACCAGTAAATGGTCAAAAATATACTCGGAACTTTTCACACCTACGACGACTTATAAAAATATGGACTTCATACAGGTAAGGCTTTCAGTCAAAATCAAGTTTATTACTTTACCAACGATTCAACATAACCTAAAATGGTATTATTATTTTCAGTTTTCTCATGGTCTAAAACAGTAAAACGTTTTCCAAGTGCGACAAAGGCGACAAAGAGCTGTTAAACGTGAAGCTAAAGATCAACTATGTGTCGTCGTATATGAAGTTAACCCTGTAGACAGTTTTTTGTGTTTATATTTTGGATTTGAATTGTTTTTGGGTGGAATAGGTTAATTGATTATGTTGAAGAAGTGGTGGTCGAAAATAATATGCATCTTAATCCCACAAATAATGCAATGTGATATCAATAATGTTCAATAATAATAATAAAGGTATTGTGTTTTACAATGGACTTGAATCATTTAGCAAATACGTCTTGTATTTAACACTTGGTGTTTTGAAGCCTATTCAATAATCCACTATATCCTTGTTTTATCTTTTAAACTCGCACCAAGATTTTGTAGAAGGTATTTTTTAGTCGTAATCTTCAATTTGCCTCCATTGGCAATGTTTATTCACCCTAGTTGTGCCAGTAGCGCCATCTGCGCAATTTAACGTTGCGGGCGCGCATTATGTCAAAAATTTTCTTTGACATTGACAGACAGAGTTTTGGTGCGTATTTTGCATGTATTTTGTGCGGATGCATGGTATGGTATCGTGCTATGTGCCGTGCGTGCGTGCGTGATTTTCTCTGGTTTGCTTAACTTTGCGACTGTAATTTACCTTCATTTTTAATATTTCTTAAATGTGCACTAAGTTCGTAAAATAGACTAATTGTCTGGAGGAAAATGCCTGATAATATGAAATACATTCTGGTTACTGGGGGAGTAATAAGCGGCGTAGGGAAAGGAGTGATTGCCAGTTCGTTTGGCACAATTCTTAAAAGTTGTGGTATCGATGTAACTTCAATTAAGATTGATCCTTATATAAACATCGACGCTGGAACTTTCTCTCCATATGAACATGGTAAGATAATATTGCTTTCTGCCATTACATATCATCCTCGTGGCAAAGAAAGCGCAAAATGCACATGTCTATTTTTATTTTCTAGGTGAAGTTTATGTACTTGACGACGGCGGGGAGGTCGACCTTGATCTTGGCAACTATGAACGTTTCCTGGACATCACACTGCATAGAGACAATAATATCACAACTGGCAAAATTTATCAGCAGGTTATAGAAAGAGAACGTAGAGGCGATTATCTTGGGAAGACAGTTCAAGGTGACGTTTTAGAATGAATATTATTATATTCCTTATGCCTAAGTCTTCAATCCTGTGGAAATTTCAAGATGGCAGATAGGCTTTCAGTTAAGTACCTTCAATCTTACTAATCTAGATGACAATGTTAGAGAATTGATTGGATTGAAGTGATTGGAACAATCTATTTAACCTTCCACCTATTGTAAAAACTTATAGTGCAAACTGTCCAACAGATATAGCTTTCTTAATTAACATTTGGCTCACATGAGACATCACATGACTGAGAACAGCTTAAAAATGGTAATATTTAACATTTGTATATTTATATCTGGGTCATGAATTAGAAAATACTTCTTCCCATAATTTACTTTTTTTAAATTTGTATTTGCAGTAATTCCTCACATCACTGATGCGATCCAAGAATGGGTCCAAAGAGTAGCTCATATTCCCGTGACCGCAGAGAACACTCCTCCACGTGTTTGTATAGTGGAGCTTGGGGGGACAATAGGCGATATAGAGGGCATGTCATTTGTGGAGGCTTTCAGGCAGTTCCAGTTTAGGGTAAAGAGGGAAAACTTCTGTTGTGCTCATGTCTCCCTTATACCCATGGTAATAATTTTTTTTGTCAATTGGTATGGTAATGGTAAATATTTTGTTTACCTATAACTATTTAATCATGAAATTTGGCAATAAAGAGCTTGCCAATATATATATACAACAGATATAGGAAAAATGTGTATAACTAAAAAAGTTAATCTAATGAAACCCTTAGTGAGCAAGTCCAACTAACTCTTGACCAGTTATTTTTAATTGTTTATTAATTTAATATTGTAAGTATATAAAATTGTATTAAATTTGTTCTTTTAAAAAAATTTCATCAACATTGTTATTGTGATCCAAGAAAACAAAAGTATGATTTATACTAGGTCATAATGTATCTGCATAAATAAATAGTGATCAATACATTACATTGTCCAATATTACCCATTAATTTAATTAAATGATATGAACTTATTTTAAACATCACTGGTAATTTCAGCCAAAATCCACTGGGGAGCCAAAAACCAAACCAACACAGTCTTCAGTTCGTGAGCTGCGAGGGCTGGGCCTGTCACCTGATTTAATATTATGCCGGTCTGAAAAACCTATTAATCACACTGTCAAAGAGAAGATATCTAACTTCTGCCATGTTGCTCCCGAACAGGTAAACTTTTAATTTTTCTTTTTATTCAAGTTTTATCCTTAAATTACAAGTGAGCAAAGCACTGGTGCAGGTATAACATTTTCCATTTGTTAAATTTTTGTCAATTTTCACATTACATTAATTATTATAATCTTTTAGGTGATTTGTATACATGACCTCAGTTCTGTCTATCATGTGCCATTACTGATGGAAGCCGAAGGTGTTGTCAAATACCTGAATGAAAGACTCCAGCTTAACATATCAATGCCAAGACCCGGAAGGTTAGTACTGCATAATGTATACTTAGCACAAAATAAAATTGACATGACAAGGAAATTTTATTCATCTATTGTTTGATATGACCTTTATTTTTGCAAGTTTTTATTTAACTTCGTTGGGTATGATTTCTTGTCACATGTTGAAAGCCAGATTGATATAGTCTGTCAATAGAAAAAGCTTGTGTCTTAATTTTTGTAAAAAGAAAAACAAATTTTTATTTATGATTTTTATAATGAGAAAAATAATTTGTCTAATTTGATAGATTTTCCTTTAACTTTATATCTAGTTGTTTGCCGCGAACTTAGACCTCGCGAACACAATACATTTTTACAAAATTGTGAATATTTCAAAAACAATTTAACCGATTTTGATGCCCCACAAACTTAAAATTCTATTGACAGATCCTACATACCTTTTAAATATTTTTTTCGATCAACTTTTCGAAAGTTATCGCCTTGCAAACATGCATACATACATACAAAAAATGTATATTTTCCCTAAGTTGAATTGTAGACCTCGTTCACTTCGCTCGCTTGGTCAATAAAAATAAAAATAAATAAAATTCGTTTATTTCGGATCACCAGTAAATCCATAGAAATGTTAGTACCATGACTTATTAACTAGTGTTAGTATACAATAGAATTTTCTTAAAATTGGAGAGTAGTTATTCTCCGCTACTGTTCTTAAAATGCCATTGGGACTGTCTCTGACTCTTCTCAATAGCGAGGCTGTTTTTTTGCGTATGATCGCGTGAAAGCCATCCGTCCGAGCTTGCGCGAACATTTCCGACGCACTGCAGTACCGAGGCAGACCCAACAACATTCTAAAAGCATTATTATATTGGACACGCAGGATATCCAGGGTCTTTTTGGTGTAATTGACCCATAGATTGCCCGTGTACAGACTCTGACAATAGGATTTAAACAGAGTAATTTTTACTTGATCTGTACATCGAGCAAACCTACGGGCCAGCATGTTACTCCTGACCGCGAGCGCCCTACGTTCCCTCTCAATATCTAAATTGTCTTTGAGGTCATCGGCAATAACATGGCCTAGGTATTTAAAAGAGGACACTTTTTTAATCTTAAAACCATTCAACAACAGATCGGGCCCATCTTCCCTATGTTTGCCTCTAACCTCAAAGACCATGTACTCACATTTTTTGACATTATATGTCAATCCATGTGACTCAGCATAGGCTTCACACACCTTAAGCAACTCCCTTATTGCTTTCACCGATGGTCCCAGCAGCACCATGTCATCTGCATAGCTGATGTTGTTAATGCTAACCCCACCAACACTGCATCCGACACGCTTGCTACTAAGCTCATCTATGAGGGCATCTATGTACAGATTGAAAAGTCTGGGAGATGTCAGGCCCCCCTGTCGTACCCCACAATCCAACCTATACGGATCACTTACACAATCATCCCATTTCACGTAGTTAGTTTGATTGCTATACCAGTATTGTAAGAGGTCACATATCTCAGAGGGTACACCCCTGTCCCTTACCTTCCTCCAGAGCACTTTATACGAGACAAGGTCAAATGCCCTGGAAAGATCGAGGAAACAGGCATATACTGGAGTACCGCGGTCAACATAGTATTGAACGGTGTGCTTCAAACTTAAAATAGCACTTTCAGTTGACAGTCCAGTTCGAAATCCAAACTGTGTATCGTGTACTTGTATATACTTGTCTAATACAGTATCAAGCACACCGTCCAACACCTTTGCTAAGACAGTAGCCAATGAAATGGGACGATAGTTACTCGGATCAGAAATATCTCCCGTCTTGTCCTTCACAATAGGTACTACTATCGTTCTCATTAAATTTGGGGGTAAGTAAGCGTGACTCATACACATAGTATAAAACACGGATAGCACCCGTGGCAGGTGGACGCCCGCGTGCTTCAGATGCTCAATGCTGAGCCCGTCGTGTCCTGGTGACTTACCTCGACTCATACTATTAATGATCTAACACTATTTTATGCTCCGACAAGCTACAGAACCCGTTTGCACAGTTCGTAAATTCAGAGGGAAAATCAATATCTCTGAATTTACTATTACATAAGTATTGAAAGTATTCCATTTCAGAGTTCGTTCTTTCACCCCATAGAACCAGGTTTCTGTCATTACTCCTAGTAACCCGTTTACATCTCATCACATCTAATTTACATTCTAAAAATACTGGTAAGTGATCAGAAACGTAAACCAGCTCAGAGACACCTACAGCATTAAGCGTATTCCAGGCTGATTTGGATAGTAAACAGTGATCTAACCATCTCCTAGTTCCGTGCGCATCACTTATAAAGGTGTAGGTACCACTGTCTACCCCCAGCACTTCTACATCCGCGCACACCCATCACTGATCGGTACAAAAATTCATCAGTTCTTTATAAAATGGTTCACCCGGATGCGCATTAAAATCTCCCAACATGAAAACATTTTCTATATCCCTACTTGCAATGACAGCATTCATCTCACTCAATACGTCTGTAAAGATTGGTAGGTTGTCAGGGCAATCCGTAGGCATATAAACTGAAAAAACAAGAATATTACGGCTCCCCGTTGTAGCTGTAATGGCCACTAGTCGAGTACTGCTACAGTTTACGACCGAAACAGACTGAAAGATTCCCCTTTTCCAGAGAATGGCTACTCCCCCATAAGGCCTTCCCCTTAATAAACCCTCAGAGGTATCTACGGCAGATTTACCTGTATATTCAAAATCTGGGCTAATCGAGCTGAGAGTTGGGATATCATGCGGGAGCAGCCAGGTCTCCTGAAGGGCAACCAAATCAGACCACTTACATATCTCTCTAATGTCATCCACAGAACGTTTCGACGACTTACAATTAAAACTTGTGAATTTTAGGCATTTATTTGTTGATGTACTATCCATAAAATAATTAATCTAAAAGACTTTAACTATTTATCACGACTGTCTTTTGTTCTATACATAAAATGTACAAAACGCCTGAATACAATTCCGTCCGGCCATAAATCATCATTTAAAAATATTTCTGCCTTATGTTTTGATACATACAGTTTAAACGCGTTGTATTTTCTAAAGGGCTTAATATTAATCTTTTTTAAAGTCACAATTTCACCTGTTTTGTCCTTTATGTAGCTAATAATATCCTCCTCGTTTGTATCCTTACTTACGTTTGAGATCAACAAAGGCACTTGAATGATCGCAGCCTTAAATTTCACATCCGAACTAGTCGAGGCCCTACCTTTTCGACTAGCTAACCTATTTTGTTTAAGACGCTTATTTTGCACTTGTTTCCACTCGGTGTCCGCGGTAGTCACAGCCCCTACTTTTTGCTCACTATTCACTTGCACTTTACACGCATTTGCACGCTGTTCAGCCACCATTGAAGCCCAAGACTCGCTCGAACTCGATCGAGTCGATACTAACGCCGCATGCTGTCCGTTGGTAGGGGATTGCGTATGATTCACACTTGTTTGCGCATCGACCGGTGTATCTTCTTTCCCGCTCACGCCCAGCATATCCGTCGCATTTTCGTCTCGTTCCTCCTTGCGCGCGCAATCTATCTCGCATAGTTGTTCTTGTACGAAAGGGATGACAACACATTCGTTACATTCATCCGCTGTTGTCGGTACGAGTATTGACTGACCGTTATGTTTCGAATCAGCTGTTTCTTCATGCTCCGAGTTTGTCCCCTCAGCTGTGTGTTTTATGGGCACATATTGAAGACCTATAGGCCCACTATCGTACTCAAAACTTGTCTGCAAACACGCTCCTCTGTTTTTATTCACGTTCTTTTTCAATTGGGAACTGTTAATCAGTGATGCATGTTTCATATCGTGAACTTCTTGCTTCAATAGTTCAAACGACTCTGTAGACACTGTTGTTTTCTCCAATCCACTAACTCTATACTGAAGTCTCGATATATCCTTAAGCAGGCGAGTGACATCTACATGGTCAAATGTCACCGGAGGGAGTTTGTGTAGATCCCTTGCCACGAAGACTGGATAAAGTTCGGGATCCGTTCTCTTCAGGAGACTGATCATGTCCTCCAGGTCCCTGGACACGTTTTTCTTCCCGTCCTTCCGACGCACAGGCATCTTTTTCCCACTGGGTATTGATTCGTATAACAGACTTTTCGCTTTTACAATATCTTCTGGCGAAAAAGAGGTCGTACATAATTGATGTATACTCTCTTCGTCCATCACATCCAAAACATTCTGAAGAAACGACAGCACTTCATTTATTACTACATTACAATTACTGCACTTAACGGTATTCGACAACATCGTACGTAAGCAATGAGTCACCTATACCGGCACTGTCGGACGCGTTGACGTTCGGCCGCGCGTGCGACAAGACTGAGCTTACTTTTTTTTTCAGATTCATGCAAAAATGGCGGAATTTAGCAAAACGCGTAGATAATCTAAGAAAAGAGGTGAACATAGCTCTTGTGGGGAAGTACACGAAACTGGAAGACAGCTACGCCAGCGTGACCAAGGCGCTGCAGCACGCCTGCATCGCGTCTGGTTGCAAGCTCAACCTCACATACATAGAAGCTGTTAATTTGGAGAAGCAGATGAAAATTGATGATCCCGTGAACTACCATAAGGCGTGGCAAGATCTTTGTAAAAGCGAGTGAGTGTTGAAATTGCACACAAATATATCTCTAGGAATGTCTAGAGATATATTTGTGTGGCAATTATTTGTATATCTAGCTGCGCCTTGAAGTTAAGATTCCTGCTTTCAAATACAATACAATATAATAATACACGCTAGCATAAATTTAAATTACTTATAATAACGAAATTACGTAGCTTCTTTTAGACAACAAATGAGCTTGTTTTTGTGCGCCTCGTGCTTGATCCTGTAAGAAATTCGGAATAAAGAGCATAGTTTTAAGTTATTTAAATTTAATATAATCAAGCAGTTAGACTTTGTTATAATCAAGCAGTTGTTTTGTTTGAGAACAATCCTCCTCATTGAGGAAAATCCTTACTTTCACTTTAAGATAAAACTAAATAAATTTCCGATATAAGGCTACCATAGTCGTATCACGCGACTAAAGCCTCACCAAAAATAGATAAAATAATATTTTATCATTGTGAACATTAGCTATTTTATTGTGTGTTTAGCGGTGTTATAGTACCGGGTGGGTTCGGACAAAGAGGCATGGAGGGCAAAATAGAAGCCTGCCAATGGTGCCGTGAGACACAAAAACCCATGTTGGGCATATGTTTGGGATTACAAGCGGCTGTCATAGAGTTTGCGAGGAACGCCCTCAGCCTGAAGGCAGCCAACAGCACCGAAGTGGACCCGAACTGCGAGGACAAGCTGGTGGTGGACATGCCTGAGCACCATCCCGGCAACCTCGGCGGCACCATGAGGCTGGGGAAGAGGAAGACTTACTTAGAACCCAGTCTAATATGTAAGTCTCTCTGTAACATTTAAGTACTACATTTGAAATTATTTAACATTTTATTGCCTAATAGATACAGCAATCCTTATCAATTTACATATAGCACAGTGTAGAATCACGTCTTTATCCCGTACACTGGTCCCATATACTTTATCAGGTACAGGGTGAACAAAGGTTAAGAGTTTTGGAACTCGAAGGCCAAGTTTCTATTGCTTATCCCTTGGTCGACTTTCACAATACGCAGAAGGAGAAGCAGCTGACACATTCGCTCACAGACATGGTAGACATGACGTCAAGACATAAAACTTCATATTTAGTTATTTACCAAATGTGATGCATATGGAGGGTAATCATGTGACCATGAATACTGCTAATTGTTGGGAGAATTTCATTTCGTTACTTTTCAAATTTTAGCTTATTATCGGTTTCTTTCTAAATAAGAAAAACAAAAACACATAGCATTTTGTCATAAAAGCAAGTTTATAAATATGTTATTGCATGTTTCAGCTCGTTTATACAACAAAGAAGTGATAGAAGAACGGCACAGACACCGATACGAAGTAAACCCGGAGTACATCGAGAGACTGGAGGCGGCCGGTCTCAGGTTGTTATTTTTTTATATAAATTACACTAATTATAACTGCAATAAGCTCATGCATCATGGCAATGTGACTAGAATGCTGTGAACTTCAAAGCTTTGAGAAAAGAAAGTACCTGCTCTCACATCTCTAGTTGTCTCGATGAGACGCGCTGAGATTTTTCGTCTAAAATTTATTCACTTTACAGACCTATTACCCATTGTCTCCACTGTGAAGGGAAAAAGGTGTGCATGTTTACTAGAGCCGCGTAGTGACATCTGCCACGGTCTGAAGTGGAAGACAAGTGCGAAATCATTATATTGTTGTAAAAAGTTCTCAATATTATCCAAAAAAAGTCCCTCTGTTTGTATGAACACGATAAACTTAAAAATTACCGGATGAAATTTTATACGGTTATCTTATCACCAATCAATCATTTTTTGATTTCGTCAGACATAGGTAGCGCATGTGTGGTAAAAACAGTGCTCTAAAGGCTCATGATTTATTATGGTTTTACCCGAGCAAATGCGGGGCTTATCGCTAGTTGTCAAGAATTTGATGTTCACCTTTTCAACCTGTGACTATTGTACAGGTTCGTAGGCAAGGACGAAACTAAAACCCGCATGGAAGTGGCCACAGTGGACAGCCACCCGTACTACGTGGCCGTACAGTTCCATCCTGAGTATTTGTCGAGGCCGTTGTCGCCCAGCCCACCATTCTTGGGGTGAGTATTTTGTACAAGTTTTTATTTAGTTTCACTTGTCCCAATGTTTGTTTGTCTGTCTATAATCAAATCTTGCGAGTTAGATTTCTCCTACTTCCAGTTGTCCTAAAGCCTCGGTCTCGAATTTTGCGGGCAGCGGGGCGGCGGCGGCGGCGGCGCGGGAGAGGGGCGGGCAACGCATACCTGTTCTCGAAACCAGCGGGCAGATCGCGCGGCACTGTAGCGGTGTAGTGTTGTGTTCGTGGTTGTGTTGTCGACATTCGCAAACGAAATGTCTGAAAATCGGCGACAACATCTTTTTGATTCAAATGTATTCCTAACGCTCGATTTATTGTGGGCAAAAGAAGAAGTGGATCCCTACTATAGGGCAAGGAAAATAAATGGCGAGTTTTATCGAAATTATGAAGAACAGAGACAAAATCCCGATAAATTCTACGACTACACCAGAATGAGTGTAGAAACTTTTGACTATATTCTAGAAACTATCAAGAGTGATTTACAGTCTGGAATTAATCCAAAAAGTTTTAGAGGTATATCTCCAGCAGAAAAATTATACATAACGCTTGGGTAAGTAAAACAACGAAATTGTAATTTGTAATTGTATTTATTGATAGTTTCAAAAAGGAAGTGTTGTACCTACTAATTTAGTAAATAGTTTGGCATCGGTATTAAGTTCCCAGATACAATAATTTTAATTAAATACCTACTACACACTAATCAGCCTTAATTATTTATCTTTGACGAAAAATATAATATAAAAACGTTTCGTATGAAATAAGTAACATAACAGTTTGTCATTTATTTTTAAAATCACAGTTTTCTTTTGTACGACGATTAATTATTTCTACAATCACAGTTTTCTCACTCATTTACAGTATTTTTATTACAAGGTCGATATACTTAGTGGTCAGTATAATAATTCCACGCTTATTCTAATCTTAAAACTAAATCTTCTCTCTAAAATTAAAGTTCTCATCTGTACGACGATTAGTTAACTATTTAAATCACAGTTTTGTTATTTATTGACAGTATTTTTATTATAAGATTGATATACCTCTATTGTTGAGTACTATACCCATACATATATGATTCATTAGAAGGGTACGTGCTTTCATTTACACTTAACTCATCTAGAAGAGCTTGATTAATTTTTTGTCTTACTCTAAACTTTTGAAAGGGCGTGAATTTTTCCATTTGTGGAAGTAAACTCATAAAAAAGTAGTAGTCATCAGACTTATTCTCATTTCTAGAAGCCTCGTTTCTACTTTGATTTGATAAATCATTTTCCAGCAGTCTTATCCTTTTCCTTTCCAATTCTAAAAATTCAGTTCTTATGTCATTCGCTGTTCTCTTTTTTCTTGATCGTTGTGACGCAGAAGCTTCTCTTGGAGGCGTAGAAATTTCTTGCAATGATGTAGAAGCTTCTTGAGAAGAAACAGAAGCCTCTTGTGAGGATGTAGAAGGTTGTTGTGGATAAATAGAAGATTCTTCATTATGACCGGTTGTATCTTCTTGAGAGTTTTCTCCAGATATGTCTTCTGTCTCAAAAGAATCATTACTTATCTGATTACTTACTTCAATTCTGCTTAAATTACCCTCAGTAACATTTGGTACAACTTCATCTTGCAAAAACCTCAATTGAGAAAAATATTGCCAATTTGAGGGTTGATTAACATTTCCGGCATCTCCTGATCTAGGGGCAGGATTTTTTTTTAATTCCTTTCTATAGTGATCTTTTAAATTTTTCCATTTCTTCTTTAAATCGGTCACTGAAACAAAGAACGAACAGACTATTTATTACATACATAACTTTAACATATACATGCTTTAATTTTCAGGTTTTTGGCGAGTGGGCAGCCTTTCAAAAGACTGTCGTTGTCATTCAGAATGGGAAAAACAACGGTAGCCAACATAGTTTATGGCACTTGTAAAGCTATATGGAAAAATTTGGTACATTTACATATGCCAAAACCGACAGAAGAATTATTGAAAAATATAGCGGAAAAATACTATGAAAAATGGCAATTTCCTAATTGCGTTGGTGCTATTGATGGCAAGCACTGTCGAATAAAAAATCCTAAGTTCGCTGGATCATCGCATTATAATTATAAACATTTCTTTTCGATGCACTTGCAAGCGGTCGCGGATGCTGACAAAAGATTCGTTTGTATAGAAGTTGGAGGAAGAGGGAAACAAAGCGATGCAGGGACATTCCATTACTCTAATTTGAACCGTTTACTTCAAAGTAATAACTACAATATACCAGGTCCACAATATCTACCCACATCAGATATCGTTCTACCAATGGTTTTTATTGGAGATGAAGGATATCCACTCAAAACATATTTGATGCGACCTTATCCACAAAGCGTACTTAATGCACAAAGTGAGTTATTTAATAAGCGATTATCGCGGGCTCGAAAGACTATTGAGTGTGCTTTCGGAATTTTAAGATCCAAGTGGCATATTTTCAGATCGCCCATAGAGACAAACAAATGTCATGCAAGATTACTCATCAAAACTTGCTGTTTGTTGCATAACATTATCCGAGATAAGGACGGTGATAATGACATTGCCTATATTACTGTCAATACGAATCAACAAACATTACAAACACGATTACAAACCAACGCCCGGACGTCTTATCAAGCACAATATATACGTGAAAAATTCAAAGAATATTTTGTAAATAATCCCATTAGCTACTAACTAATTTGTAAACCATAATAAACATTGTATATAACATAATAAATAATTTTTATATTCACCTACCTTCAATATTCAGTTCGTTTTTTATTTCTTCCCATAATTGATTAATTATTCTTCTATTTTTATGGTTCACATCTTTGCTGTTCCATATGGGTCTCCTCTCAAAGATTGCCGAAATAATTTGCTCTTGCACGTCCGAGGACATTTTGAAACGTCACAAAAAAAAGTACAACACTATACTACAATGCAGACGCGCAACGCGGGACGGTCACCGCTCGACTGGAGTGCACCGCTCGTTGCCCGCCCCCGCGCCGCTCCCGCGCCTCTGTTTTCGAGACCCGGTCCATTTGACGATACGCATAAGATCCTGCCGCTCCCGCGCCGCCGCCGCCGCCGCCCCGCTGCCCGCAAAATTCGAGACCGAGGCCTAAGAGTTAAAATTTCCCACATTTATTTTTATTATTTCACAGCAATAGAAAATAAAATAATTTTTAGGAAATTACTTTCGTGATTAATAAATGTTTTAGAATGTATAATTTCGAACTCATGTATGACTTATTTTCAACAATTAGTACTGTGAAGCAGAGCATGTAAGACTCATGAGAAAAAACGGAGTGTAATAGAAATGTTTTAATTTTTCAGACTTATATTAGCTTCCCTGGGCAAGCTACAGAGTTACATGTCAAAAGGTTGCCGGTTCAGTCCAAAAAATCAGTCTGACGTCAGCTCAGGTAAGTTAATTTATTATCATATCCTTCAGTCTGTCTCGATGACCTAATATTATTTTTCCTTCCTCAATAAAAAAATTTAGTCGTATTTTTTATAAGTAAAATTATGATGTTTTATAAAATTTAAATTAACGATTTTTCAGATGAAGAAGACATACTTAGTTTGATTGACGACAGCAAGCCAGCCGAGAACGGTAACGAAAAACCAATGAATGGTATTAAAAATTAATCTTTAACGGCAATTAAAATATTGTATTTCAATGTATATGTAATACATTTACATCATTTTCGTGGTTCTTTGTTACGTAATGTATATTAGGACCTTAATAATAAGAGAAAAGTGTTACAATTGAGCCTCTTCCTTTTTATATTCTACCATCCTTATCATAAGTGCAATACTGATGTTCTTGTCTAGAACATACATATTAAAATATACTACCTGATGACATGACAAGATTGTTTATAAATAATAACAGATCTGAACTAAGCCCTTCTCTCATTGCAGCGTACGTCAAGATACCTACATATATATTTTTTAAAGACCTGTAATATCTTTAAATAACTTTCAATCTAACATAATTACTTATGATAAGGACGGCAGTGTTGTGTTTACATTTTTAAAATTAATATTTTAATTTTTAAGAAATTAGTATCTCGAAATATTAACATCTTGATCGGAAAGTACCTATAGATTTAAGTATAGATGAATGGTTCCATGGTTGGTGTAATTCAGATCATTTTATTACTATTCAAGTATAACTATGAATAGTCTGGAATAAAGTGATGTGTACTTAGATGTCATTGTTAAATTACATTAAATAATTGATTGTGATCATTAAATAGAAATATGAAATGAATGAATGAATATGCTCCTAAATGATCAAGGCTATAGGAACTAGGTGGTAGTAGTTTATGCAAATTACGGATGCAGTGGCATATCTCACACCCTCACAGGGTAGACAGAGTCAAAAGTGGAGAAATTCGAAGGCCATATTTGTTTAATCAGTGGGCTTGGGTGAAAATTTGCCGATTTTTCTGTTTTAAATAACTATGTCGAGGCTGGCACCAAGCAACTGCAGCCTCGACAAAAAATAGATTAAAAAAAAAAACAAAAAATAATAACTATGTTGACTTATTTGCGGTCTGTTAGTGTTGATGCGCTGAATGTTGTGTTCTGTGATTCTACTTGTTTTCCTTGGAAAGTATATTTACTCATTAAGAATTTTTAAAACAAGCGTATAATGGCGTATGCCAATCAATTTCAATATAAGAATGTATATTCTTACATTGAAATAGTTATACCAGTGTAGTAATACAGTAATAAATTCAATATTTCAATCAGTAATGTTAAACTTAAAGTAAGTTTCAACTATGTAGTTAAAACTAGTAATTTTAAGTGTAATCGTGTCGTATTTCTACCTAGTCAATATGCCAGCATAATAATTCCTAACTAGTGTCCGTTACGTATTTATACGCTAGTTTTATATTCGTATAAATTCCATTTCATTATTACCTTTAGTAATCCAGGTACAGAAGCTGAAGATTAATAGTTGTTGTTCTATTTATTCAAAATGTTTTTAATAACTAGGACAACAAATCTGCTAGTAAAACAAGTGATAAGACTATCAAAATAACTGTACCTAGTCATGAACCTAGACCAAAATAGTAATTTTTAATAATGCCCCAAGCGATATTGCTTCCATTTTTAAAGCTGCCAAATGACGCGTCATAGTGGCATCAATATTGTAAATTTTTAATAGTATGTTATTGTTAATGTACTGCTATGGTCCCAATTCTACCTATCAAACTTAGTCCAATATAATTGGTATCTATTTCGTAATACCAATTTCGTGTTGAAAGAGATAGTACTATATTGGAAACATAATTTGATAGGTAGACTGCGTCCATAGTTACTGGTGTAAAAAAAAATATTTTTAAGTTTTAATTGATCATTATTATATATAAGTGCGTGCATGTATGATTCTCGTTGATTATGTATTTTGAATTCAATATTTTAAAATAAGTAAAAATAAGTTAAAAGTTTTATTTACACATCAAGTAGATGTGTAAATAAAACTTAACTTATTTTAACAACATTTTATTGTATAACCATATGCAGAATGAATCTCGTATTCTTGTTCACTCACAAAATCTTGACTCATTGGTAAAATGTTGTTTTTTTATGCAAAATGTACTCGTTTTGTCTTGTATTTTACTACCTTAGTATATATTTATTAATAACAATGTCAAAATGGTGATGTGTCGGCTGTTCATTGCATACAAATTAGGCATATATTTTTTAATAATAAATATATATTTAATAATATTGATATATCGTACTGAAAGTATGTTGTATTAAAGCAAGATAATTATGCCATGCTCATATTATATTTTATGTATGTTAGAAAATGATGAGTGTGTGTGTGATACAAAATATATTCTGTTATAAAAAAGATATAGCTTACTTTAATCTGAAGTATGTTTTGTCTCTTTCTTTCAATACCAAATTAAAGTGCGATGGTAACAAAACATACAGTATTCTTTAACTTTTTATTAATAACTGGGATAGTTTTTTTTTTAAACTTATTAGTGTAATTGATTCAGACTTTCAGTTTTTTATCGTTATGATATCAAAATATTGACTTAAAATTTAACGCCAGAAGGTACAGCATAAATTATCTAAATTTTGATTATTCTAATATAATTGTGTGTGCACTGTAACCACACAACCATTCCAGTGTGACGGTCGTAAAGTTTTTATTTAAATATGTTAAAACCTACTTTGATAGACATACATCATAATAAAACAATTGTATAAATACTTGTTTCATTTACCAGAGTGCAACTTTAGCGTAAAGTTATTTGTTATCGAAATCATCCTGAGCGAATATACTCTTTTGCATTTACACTTTCTCTTATCTCCGTATGTTGCCGGTTGCGTTCGGGGTTGTGAAATCGCGAAGCCCGTGCTCAGATTAAAAGAAAACGAAAGTCTAAAAGAAAAAAGATTCGGCTGTGATTATACAACCGGCCGCGAGGATTAAAATACACCTACCACAGGTCGGAATCTCGGGTTTATTTCTATGGGGCAAAAATTAAATAAACTTGCTTTTATTTATAAAAATGACGATATAATTATTACTAAATCACTTCTGAAAAGAAAGTTCTGTATTTTGAGCTAAAGCTCAGAACTTTTCATTATCAAAATGATAAATCGTAAAAATATCATTATCAAAATGATAAATCGTAAAAATACTTAAATGAAAAGCCTTTAAATTAACATTTCCAAAAAAGTTGACGAAAGAAACCTCAATTTTTTAAGTCGGTTTAAAACAGATGTGTCACATACATTTCCAAAAAAAATTTACGAAAATTTGATTGCAACCTTTAGACCATGGAATTAGTAGGTGTACTCCGTACAGTACAATTTGCTAAATCTATGTTTTATAAACAATTTAGACATTAGGTACTATAAAATCTGACAAAATGACAGATAATTAACTGACATTTCCATAAGGATATTGCCATTAAATATTTCCCCGATTTTTGTGGTGTCGCTTTATTTGAACACGATTACACGACGCCTATTTTTGATTATTCATATTATAGGTCATCCGTACCCTTATTGACACATTGTACTATAGGGAATAGTACTTGACAATAAGGGTACGTCTAGAAGAATTTCCTACTAATAATATCAAAAATAATAATTCAAAAGTTTGGATGTTTATTTCTTCAAATATTAATAGGCAAAGATGTTATAGAAAATGAATTGACTGAATAAAAATAAATAACTAAGAACCTATATAAAATACAGCTTTGTTTAAGTTCTTGAGCCAAAAATAACTGAAATCTTAAAATTGACCACGAAGATATTTTCAATGAGAATTTCACCTGGAAATCTGCGGGAAACTCAAGGAAGGTCCTAGAACAGGAGAACAGTGAATTTCTCTGTACACACCTCAGTAAATAGTTTTCGAAGTCATTAAAAGATTTTGTTTTATCGCAGCAGATAGATGGCACTGTATAATTGATTGTTAAGTAATATTGTCATTTAAATTATTTAAAAATTTAAATACCCACAGAATTTAGAAAACTAATTGTGTTCATCATGTGTAGATACTAATATTGCTACCAATGACATAATCTTTTTATGCTAAGTCAACTTTTATATATCTTTTTTCTTAATTATATTTGTTCTTATGTAGGTACCGGCTGAAAATCACAAAGCTGAGCTGGGATCCTTTTCGGCATAGACCCCTAGTTTTTACATGTATAAATAATGTAAAATAATAAATATGTTTTTTTCCGAATAAAGCATTTTCTCTCTCTCTCACAACATCGATCGCTAGGTCTTGAGGAAAACGCACTCTCGGCGAGATTACAATTTGAAAATGGCAACACTATTATTTGCATTTGCGCTGCGGTGAAGTGCGCTATCTATCAAGTCGTAACTCGTAAAATAAAATTCAGATTTCAAATGAATTTATCATTTAGCTGTTCTATGTAACCTAAGTACAATTCAAAATAAACATAATAATTTGTCTGCTAAATTACGCAATAATGTGCTACTGCCGGATCATGACACTAGAACACTAAAAACACCTTCGACAGAAAGAATTATATTTGAAGGATTTCGTAAAACACGATGGTTTTCGAAAGTATCGTGGTTGATGTCCTGAACAGGTTCCTTGGGAGCTATGTAGAGAACTTGAATAGGTCCCAGTTAAAGTTGGGAATATGGGGCGGTAAGTAGTTTTTACCGGTGTGATGTCATTCTTGCTCAACCACTTACAGTATCAGTATACCCACTATTAGTGTTTTTTCATATTCTTTGATTTCAGGTGATGTTGTTCTGGACAATTTGGTATTGAAACAGAATGCTTTGGAGGAATTAAATATACCTGTTCAGACAGTTTATGGACATTTAGGTAAGTGTGATTGTCAATTTGAACATTTACCTAACTTTCGTTTTGGTGGTGGTAAATAAAGACATTTCGATTATTAGTAGCTAAACGTAACACATACTGGTTAGTGACTATGACTTCTACTTTGGTTTGTTTTTATAAATTGGTATATTGTTTTAAATTGTTTGTTTTTCAATGATAGGTTATAAAGTAGGTACTTCATTGCTATCAACAGCTGATAAGAATAATTGATAATGTTTTGTTTGTCCTTTTTTTATATGTTATATATTGTAGTAATAAAAATCACCTAAAATTAGATACCTTTTAGGTAATATATACTTATTCTGTCATGAAAGGATTCACTACTGTTTATAGTTTCTTTCAGCATTGCTTCTCAGCAGTGGTCAATTGGAAATGCTAGTAGTTTGTAGCTTTGAGAAATTTTATATAAGTTATTTCGAACTTGTTGTGAAGAACTGCCTGACTTTATAATCTTTTTAATATTTATTAAATTGGCCACATTATTGCATAGTTGTATTCCATGGTTTCATTTCTGTGGATATTTTGGGAATCTTGATACTCATCAAATAAAGATTTTTTAAAATTGGATCAGAACTTCTACAAAATCAAATATTGAACAAACATCTTAAGCATTATTATTAACAGTTGAATAAAAATTGTAACCTGTAATATTTCTCAAATACACTGTGGCATTCATATGAAAGTTTTGCGATTGTCATCAAATTGCAAAGGATAAACATTTTTTCTTTGAGTTTTTTGTTGTAGTTGATTATCAAAAATTATGGAAAACAGAAGGCTAAGCCAAACAGCACAATAACAGACTATTCAAATTTTAAAAAAAATATGCCACTAGTTACATAAGGTTGGGCGACGTAGACAGAATGTAATTACGACCTGTAATAAAGTTTGGTATGGTGACATCATGCCCTCAAATCAGTCTCTTTGATTGTGTTAGTGAGTCACATAACAAAAGAAAGAGTGTGCAGAATTCGTACTTCACAGTAAGCACACAGTGAGCTGGAAATATGGACACATTAACACATTTGTGGCTTAAATATTGCAAACCTGACATTCTGGTAAACTTGTTAGAAATGATGCCGCTGCTTGGTGTCCAATCCCTAGAATCCATGCCTGTCCTTGGATATCGTACTAGGCGACTAAGGGGCACTTGCTTTTGGCAGCTGGCTGATAATAATTGTTAAAATAATAATAAACAATAATTGATAAATAATTCCTAAAAATAGTTGACGTCAGGGTGGCGTGCAGTTGTGAAATTGTAGTCTTCGTAAAAATTGTTAGGTTTATTTTTTACGCTGAACCTGGGTTTGGTGACGTGACACTCCAGCATTCTGGACTGTGACGCCAGTGATCGGAAATACGCGAGATAGTCCTGTTGCTTAATGTTAATATGCAATTTAGAGACAAAAAGTACTTAATCTAAATCTGTATCATCTTTAATTTGATAGACCGCTCATGAAGGTCAGCCGGTGACCTCTTATGATTTGATATCTAAAATAAAACAGTTTTCCGTGTATGCAAATTTTTATAAGTTGCAGTGTCATTTGAGAACACATTATAAATAGTGCTTGAGAGACTATACAATTTGCTACAATATAGAACAAATTGGCAGGCTCTTTTTTAGAATAACTGTGCTATCAATGGCACAGAGCCATAGAATAACGAAGGTTTCCGCGCAGACGCACGTGCTGGCGTATTCAATCAATACAGTGAACACACACCTTCCATGTTTAACTAAAAAAATAAAAGTTCTAACAATTAACATGTTATTGTTATGGTTATCGTTATCACATTAGCGTTTCTTTATGAATTAGAAAATTTGCAGTACCGCCAAGGATTCGGCTTGCGGTATGATATGTCTGTAGGAGTATGATTTCAATATTCCTACATAAAACGATTTACTTTATACGAAAGCCTTTGCCAGTAGATACGCAATAACAGTATTCTCAAAGAGCAGCAGACGGTCGATCACAAAGCCTTCAATTCTTCAAAATTTAAAGATTTCCTTTTCATTTGTGCAGGCAAACTCGTACTTAAAATACCATGGAAAAATTTGTACGGGGCGTCGGTGGAGGCAACGATTGACCGTCTCTTTCTAATCGTGAACCCGACGGCTGAAGTCAAGTATGACCACGATAAGGAGGAGAAGATGGCGCTTGCCGCCAAGCAGGCTGAGCTCGCTAGAGTTGAGGCTGCTAAGAAAATGGAGAAAGAAAAAGGTTTGTTTTTAAATAGATAACTTCTTGCACAACGAACCCAAATATGGCGGTGTAAGGGGCAAGAACATACACAATTTGCTAAACTTTTGCGAGTGTGGCGTCTCTTCTCTAACTATGGGAGCACCTATATTGCTTCTCTGTCCTAAATCCTGTCCTCAGAATGTTCTAATGTTATGTGCACGATACCGATGGTCTCGGAGAATAAAAATGTTAGGGTTATATGAGAACATGGAAACTCAAATACATAGTAAAACCAGCATGATGTAAATTCATATCAAGTGTGTGTTCTAGTTGCCTAAAGTTATCCGACATAATTACCGCCATATCAAACGAAAATAGTCGCGTAAGCTGATCAGTCAACGGTGCATGTTTCCGCATGATGTTTTCCTTTCTTCACTTGATTGTTGTGATCAATGAAAAAGATAAAAAAGATAACAGATTGGTAGCATTGAAGGTAGTATTTAAGAGAAAAAAGCCAATGAACACTTATTTTACGACTGATGACCTTCTGGCGTATTTTCGGAAGTTTGTACGTAGATAAATGGCTTCTATGCATGAATGAAATCATGCGACGTATTTTACATAACAGCTTTTTCTGATTTCTTGGGTTTCTGTTTATACCAAATAATATTATAATTTAGTATCATTTCTTACATAATTCTTGAGTGTGTTTAAGCTAACACTGGTGACAGATTTTATTCAAGTCGCCTAAAGGCATTTGACATTATATAAATGTCAAATACTAGTTATTATTCTATTTAAAAATGCAGACAAATTGGACGAGACATTCGTCGAGAAGCTGGTGACGCAGATTATCAAGAATGTGCAGCTGAAGATCACAGACATCCACATTCGGTATGAGGACAGCGTCACCAATCCTAGGGCACCCTTTTCACTCGGGATAACTCTTCACAACCTCTCCGTCCATACCACTGATGAGAATTGGAAGCAAACCGTAATACAGGAAGCAGTCACGAAGATTTTCAAGGTGCGTTAGCCTTTAATCATTAAGCACTTTACAATGGACTTAGTTATAAATACGTTTTTCTCTTATATTCATGTGTCCCAGTTACTTTCGGGGCTCTGCGAAGACGACATTAAGTGATTTCTTGCATTCATTGTTAAATATGATGAACAATTAGGCGCTGTATAGACGCACACTATCGCCACCATGATTTTTATATTTTTTACCTAGTGTAGCAATAGAAAGTAATTTAAATAAAAAATATTTTAAGTACCTATGTTTTTTAATCGTGAAATAAAATATATTGATAAAAGTGTGATGATGGCGCTAGTATTTAATATACTTTATATATGATACATAACTTTAACTCCACGGTTCTTGCTGCGTTTCAATAATACACGAAGCGAAGCTACGCTATACGTATGTATAGATTATGGCGACAAAAGGTCACACGTAAATGCATACGTTGTCGTCGCACCGCTTTGCGTCGAGCTGTTTTGTCGCATTTGTAGCTCAGCTAGGTTTGGCAATTAGCTATTATCAATTTGGCAACAATTATCGCGCAACGCGTTCTATGTTTTTACGAGTGCGAAACATAGTTTATTTTCATTTAAGACTTGTTGATGAAGTCAATATAGTCAAAGTTCTCAAAACAACAATTTTACATTATATTTGTATCACAATGTCCACATTACCTCGTTTTATTTTCAGATACTTCATTTAGAAGGTTTGGCAATGTACTGGAACCCAACCACCGAGTTTTATTCGAAATGCAACCCATTGGATATACAATCCAAATTGTCAAAAGAGATTGCCACGAAATCCTCACAACCAAAGTCATATGACTATGGTAAATAATTTATGTACTTGTATATTCATATATCACAATTTCTGTTTGCAAATTTTAAATTATACATGTAAATGTTGTTGACCGGGCATAAACCATCTCTGATTTCAAATAATTTGTTACAGTTTTGGGTCCAATAAATGCCACTGCCAAACTAAAATTAAACCGAAAGCCAGAAGGCGACGTACCAAAGTTTAGTATACCAAAAGTTATATTAAACCTTCACATGGAGCAACTGTCGGTGAATCTGACTAAATCACAATACAGAGACATGACTCTGCTGGCTGACTCCATGGACAGAATGAACAAAGCTGCACCTTACAGGTCTGTTAATAAAACTACTAATTGACCACTTAGTATCGATCCTTATAGTCTTTACGAAACGTTTTGACTACAGTTCAAGCAATGCTAGCCTGTAATGTGACCTGCCAATGAGTACACTTTGTTTAATAAGTAGGTCAGAAATGTTTGGTTTTACATTGCTGATGTAATTTTGTTAGCAAATTGGTTGAAAATGGAATTCCGATTTAATAAATATTGTAGTATCTTGAACCTTATTTCCATAAAACGAAATAATAGTTTTGAACACGAGGATGTGATATTTCAATAATTAAAAGGGATGTCTAAAATCTTCAATACCGACGAGCTTATCCTCAGTTAAGTTTATCAGAAATATTTAGTTTTCATTATTCACATTATTTTTAGCAGCCAAATGTAATGTAAATTCTGTTTTTATTTATTTATCAATAAACGATGTTAACATTCTTCCAGAAAATACCGCCCAGACTTAAAATCATACAGAGGTCACTTCAAAGAATGGTGGAAATTCGCATACATATGTATATTGGAAGATAAGGTGCGCAGACGGCGCAGGAACTGGGACTGGACTCACATGTTGAATCACAGGACGCTGTGTAAAAATTACGCGACGGCTTACCAGTGCAAATTGAGCAATTCGAAGATCAATTCTGAACAACAGTGCATAATTAATGAGGCGGAGAAAAAACTAGATTTGTTCAACTTGGTGGTTATCAGGCAACGGATAGAGATGGAGGTTCGTTACGACATCATCTATGTTTATTTAGATATATATATTACCTCTCTCAAATTGTGTACTGTACCGAAAATGTTAGCTTGAAGGTAAAGAGATATGTGGAGGTGCAAGGCCGATATAATTTATTTAAGTACTCAAAATCATTCAAAATATACAGTTGATATATCTACAATAGGTATATCAATCTATCCAAACGTGAACTCTTTGGGCCTTTCAGACAGGATGATAAAAACTCGTGCACAAAAGCGTCCATATTCGCGTATCGCGCGCGGTTCGCGGATAAATGTATTTGCAGCTTTTATTTTTTTAGTATTCTCATTATATAGGGTAGCCACCCTTTGGTTTTGCTCTTACGATGTCGTTCTAAGTCCACTTTTTTAAGTATCTGACATGTTGCAAGAGGTGATATTGTTACACAATTATAATTTGCCCCAGTTCCACAGTCCTATTTGGTCGTCACTAGTTTTATTTTTTTCTTGTCAGGTTGAAAGGCTAGGCAAACTGGAAGAAGAAGCGAAGAAGACGCGCGGGTGGTTCGGTGGCTGGTTCTCAAGCGGCTCTAAAGATGATGAGCTCTCAGAAGGCACTGCTATTAGTAAGTACCTATACTTTTTAACTACAACTACTGTGCAGGCGTGTGGTTGGACATATACGCGGGCGAATCTGTAAAATGTAGTGTTTGATATCCTTGAAAATTAGCTCACGCTGTTAAGTTCAGACTAAAAAATGTAATGGCCACAAAATATACAACTATGTGTTTCCAGTGAAACAATTCGAAAAGGCAATGACACCAGAAGAGAAGGAGAAGTTGTTCCGTGCCATAGACTACCAAGAAAACACCGCTCCTCTACATTTGCCGGTGGAGTACGTCGCGGTTGTGGGCAACTTCAGGCTGGATCGTCTACAAGTGGCTGTCAAAGATGACGTGGAAGTCCTGAAGGCATGTGTGGATAACGTGGTCGTGGATTTGCAACAGAGGCCTAGCGCTAATGCTCTTAGGCAAGTTTCATTTTGTTTTTGGTATGATTATTCTCATTATATTATATAACTCAGTATAATTATTAGACCGCAACATATTTTTTAAGAAAATAAATCTCTAAACATTTTAGAGTGGACGTCGAAATGCAATCGTTCACCGTGACGGGCGTGGAGCAGGAAGACTTCGTGCCGCAACTGGTCATCTCCAAAGAGGTCACCCAGGACATCAATCTTCTTAACGTCGTGTTCGAAACCAAACCACTCGGTAAGTCACACAACAGCTTTTGGGTGTCCAAAACCATGCTAGTTTTCCGAGTTTTGTTTTCTTACACTTGACTAATGTAAATAAGTAAATGTACATAACTCTTCTTATTGCTTCGCCGTAGTCAGACAAAAAAGAAAACAAATCTTTTTTAACTCAAACATAACACCCTCACTTCGATGATACATAAATTAATTTTTGATGCGATAACGGATGATGACATATCACCGTCACACTTCTATTTTTTTTAAATTTTTGGATATAATATGATATTGTAAATCTAACAAATCAAAACTAACTGCTAGATAAATCTGCCTGACGTGATTGGCCTGTCTCCAACACTTGTGAAGCACAATTTTAACACTATCTGTTGAATATTTAGGCTATCAGATACTTTATCAACAAATAGTGAAACAGGTTTGGCGATGTGATCAATAGTCTGTATTGCATATTTTTAGATGGCAAGTGTGATCAAAGGGTAAAAGTCTCGGCGCGTCCGCTACAAATAGTCTATGATGCTCAAACAGTCATAGAAATTGTGGAGGTGTTCAAACCACCCACGGAGTCCACGGCTTTGTCTACGTAAGTCCATTAATACCATAAGTAAATATAAATATGTGTGAGTACTTTATGATTCAAAACAAACCCTGTTCTTGCATATAAGCTTAACAGCTTATATGCAAGAACAAAGTCTAACGACTTCGCCATGGAAAATAAACCCAAATTGTTTAATTTCACTATTGATAATTTCGTAAAACTCTACACATTTATACAATATATTAGACAAGCATGACTAGATTGTATATCCAGGATGGGATATCCCAAGGATTAAACTCTTCAGAGAAATTTTTTTGAAATCAAATTAGGAGCATACATTTTGTACAGACATAGGTTTAGCAACCTAGTGATAATGGCTTAAAACAAAATTAAATTACAAAATAACTTTTACAGCTTACAAGTAGTCGCAGGAAACAAGTTGTCGGATTTGAAAGAGAAGTCTGCACTAGGCATGCAGTATGCAGTCCAAAACCACACATTCATCGATATCGATATCGACATCGCTGCTTCTTATATCATTGTACCGCAGACGGGAACTTACAAGGGGTAAGAAATTATATCATGTATGAAGCATTATCAATTTATATAATTATAAAGCAATATATATATATATATATATATATATATATATATATATATATATATATATATATATATATATATATATATATATATATATATATATATATATATATATATATATATTATATAATAGTATATTTTATTTTAATGTTTGTAATGTAACTTTTTTAAAGTATATTACAAACTTAAATAAGTATATACGTAAATGAATTATCGTCAATTTTTATAACAATTTAGTTCAATGAATACGAAATTCGCTTTTAATTTAAAATTTAATTTTCTGAATTTGCATTGTACCTCCGATACAAGTGGTCATTTTTTCCTGTTTTTCTTTACTCTTAAATAATTTATTACCTCATTTTAGCGGAGAAGCTTGCGTAGTAATGAAGTTGGGTGCGATCAGTGTGAAGTCGGAGCCTCGTTCTAGCGCTCTGGATGTCCACAAACTGTATTGCGACGGGCTGGCGGACGACGACATCATCCGCGAAATCACTTTGCATAGTTACGACAAGATGGCGCTGCAGCTCACTGAGATACAGGTACTATATATACTAGTTATTATTACTCTAGGATTCTCAAATTTGTAATTTTCTATCTTTCTAATCCTTAATATTATTACTTACTTCGGCTTTTTGTAAATTGAAGTGACGACATCTACAAATTCAAGAACAATAAGTATAACAGTCGAGGTTTATCTAAATATCTTTGGTGCCAAAGGGAAAAATCTGCTCTTTCGGTGTATTATATGTCAAGTACAATTTCATATTTTTCCTATTTTTAATCTATTTATTTCATATGATTTAATAACTAAAAAGTCAATTATAGTTGAATCATCTCTAAACTTATTATATTTCATGCTAGGTAGTAATAGCGTTACCAGACGAAGATTGGCCGTCCGCGATCGCGTCGAACGAAGCGACTCCGCTGCATCTGTTACAGCCCACTAACCTCACCATACAGATACACAAGTGTCTGATCACGGACGACCCGCGCATGCCCAAAATCAAAGTCAGGGGTGAACTGGACACGATTGTTATCAATGTTTCGGAAGACCGGTGAGAAATTGTCTAGTTTTCCGTGTCGTTAGTTTTGATTATTTGTTTAATTTCTATTCCATTTTGTAAAATATTCATCACGTAAGAATCAGCATCTTGTCTTTTGTTGTCACAATATATATTGCTAAAAATATATATATTTAAAATTATTTTATACCTGTTTGGATTGGTGCTTTTTGTAACCCATTCCCACTTAGTCACTAGAGAGAGAGAGAGAGAGAGAGAGATATTTACATAGGTTTTATAAATTTCATTTGTTTACAGGTTATTAACACTGTGTGAAATAATAGTGGGTATGCCTCTTCCGAAATCTGATGAATCAACTCAACTCAAGGTGATTTTTCTCAAATATTATTAGCACTTATATTATTACATTTTCTTGTGTGTGCTTTCTCCTTCGTTTCAATTAAAATTGGGATAAAATAAATTGTGTTATGATAAATTCCTTCTAAAAAGTTAACTTGTGTAATTTACCCTCAGTCGAAGTTAACAGTTAATGCCTACTTGTTAAAGATGTATTTGATGCCAAAATGTAATCTACTGATACTAAATGTACTGATACTACTATAGAAAATACAAAATGATTTTGTAAGAGAAGTATGGAATTAGCACCAGTAGTGAATCATAAGTTAGATAGTTATATGTTAGGATACCGACGAACAGAGACTTCGATTTAAAAAGAATGGAATAGAGACTTCGATTTAAAAAAAATAAGTGAAGATCATAGAAATAATAGACAAAAGTTTGTCTAATATGATATGAAGAAAGTATCGATTGAAATAGAAGGAACTTACATACTGAGAGCCGATCTTACGTAAGGGAGAAAAAGTTAGATTACTAAATATATTCTATATCTAGGAGTCTACGATATCGTTGTAATGCTGCAATTTTTATGACAGGTGGTGGATTATACTTTAGCGAGATTATCGGAGCAAAGCGCTTTCACAATAAGACTGTCAATAGTAAGAGGAAAAGATTAATATATGACAATAGTTGCAACAAGGGCAAACACTTGACCATATCTTCTAGTCCATTTGTTGACTGGTTGAAAGAAATATGATACTGTTCTTTTTTCATGATATCTTTTTATTATCTATTTTGCGCTCCAATGTTTTAACTTTTATTTAATCTTTTTATTTTTTTGTTGCTCTAAGCTGTTAAGTTTCAAAATCGCATATATGATAAGTGGAAGAACGATTGACCAGAGTATCGTGGTACATGGAGACTTTCGTGATGGGGTAAACTGTTATAAAAAGTTTATCATTTAGCCAAGTATACTAACTACGTATCATCATTGATTAGTCATCACGTCACGTCTTTTGTTGGTGTTGGAATATCTTGTTAGTGTTTGAAATTGATATAAGTTGAAAATTAGAGTATTTAGTATTAGGTACATTGTCATAAGGTAGTTTCGAAGAATACATAGAATATGATCGTAAGTTTTATTAATAATGACATTTCTGATTTAAATCTTGATTTCAACATGACATAATTGACTAGATCAATTATTATTGACTAGATTACGAATGTTTCGTCCGATATGTCCTTATACACAAGAGGAATATTTCTTTTACGTATTTTTAAAATTATATTTTAGTATTTAATATTTTTTCATTGATCCTCACTTTAATGGGTTCATACATTCACTAAAGGTAATCTTGCAACGAACCTAAATAATAGCTCAAAGATTTTGTAACTAAGTTTTTATTATACATTTTTTCAAATTGTCTTTTTTTCAGCCTGGCGAATCGAAGGGATCAAGTCTATCGCTACTGAAATATTTAGACCCTGTGGAGAAGCAAAAACGTGACAAAGCTCGCACAATTAAGCAAAATGAGGACCCATCCGTGCAGCTGACAGAGGTCGAGGCCTTCTTTATTATGAAAGGTACTTATTGCGGTCACCAGAAAAATTACAAAAGTAGGACATCGTTTAGTCCACAGTTAACGTTTCATTGACAATTCGATTCTGAAGCAATGTTCGTATCTGTCCTACGACATATCCCTGCACACACAACACTTTACTAATAAACTAACACGAAAAGCTTGTAGGATAAAATGTTTAAAATGTTTTTTACCAGATCTCGTCTTAAGTATAAACCGGCCAACCGTGAAAACGAGTGAAGGGTACGACAAACTGCTAGTTTTCACTTTAACATTATTGGAATTGACTGCGACTCAGAAGACATACATGTTGGAAACCAAGTTGCGTCTGGGAGCCGTGCAGTTGCAACATCACAGAATAGGGCATAAGGTGGTCAACATACTCGACACGCCGCCGAATAGCTTGCCTTCCGTGCAATCCGATACCGATAGCATAAGCAACCAGTATCTATTTACATTCAGCTATTGTAATGTGAGTATTATGCAATATGTATAGATTCTTTTATTAGCTTATATCATAAGTTGGAATAGATAGATCTTCAAATGATATAATGATAATAACTTTGATTAATCTAGATTTTAACATGTATTTATTTCAGGTCGACAAGAAATGTCCCGAATTCAGAAGTTACTACGCATCGGTTGAGCAATTGATTGAATTAGATTTGGCTAATTTGAAATTACTGCTCCATTTGCAAAGTCTTCAAGAAATATTACTTATTGTTAATGAATATCAGGTAAGTTACATTTTTAGTTAAATTTGCTTATAGAGTTATACCCATTTCTTTTGTCTGAATTTAAGCTATTATAATTTTAAGTGATTCATTTCCTACATTTTCTGCTTCACATTTTTTTTAAATATAAAAATACTTGTTTTTCCCCTCAAAATCTTGATTTATCTTTTTTAGACAAGACTTCAAATCATTCAAAGTACAGTGGACAGAACGGCCAATGCTGGTCCCCTAGACACAATCATGGAAGATGAGGAATACACATCTACAAAATCTAAAGGTAGGCATGATAAAATTCCCTATTTGTAAGTGATATAAGTTATTTATGGCGAATATTATTAAATATACAGCCTGGCATGAAAGTGAAGATAATGGATTTTAAACAAACTAAATTTTTTTGCTAATGCAATACCAAATGAATGGCCAAAAATGGTTGATAAACACACAATGTTGCCAACCAACAGGAGACAGCGCCCTTATTTATTTTCATCACTTGTCAGACTGTACGTATGAACGATAATATTTAAATAAATACATGATGAAGTGTTAACGTGACTGTAATTTTAATTAAGTTAGTAAACAGCTCGAATTTCAAAATTGAACTCGTCCTGATGTCAATATTATGACCTGAGTCTGTTAGTCAAGTCAATCAACAACGGGTGATTGACTCTATATTGAAATGGTAGATATCATTCTTTGTAATTAGAAAGAACCAAGCATAGAACCATAGATTAATTGTAATACCTACATTTATTTTCAGTGAACATCGCAAAGCTGGCACAGCAAAAGCAAGTGGAGAGTATTCAATTGAAAGTGAACGCTAAGCTGGGGACCATAGAGATCGGATTCGCAACGGACCGCCGTCCGCTGGCAGCGGTCTATTTACACGGTGGCACAGCCGGCCTTGTACTGAAGAGTTCCTATACGCAGGTCGATTGTGCTATTGGATCGATCAAAGTTAACGATCTTAATCCTGAAACTATACACAAAGAGGTAAACGGCTGTTAATAATCTATTGTTGAAAAGTTACTTTTAAGACGTTTAATAAATTTTACATTACTATGTCGAAAATTAACTAACTGTACCATGGAACTTAGTTTCCGTGGGCATTCTGACATTCATGATTAGTGTATTCAAAGTTTCCAGACATATTATAAAAGTAATACTTTGTACATAAAAAAAATGTTTGTCATGTTTTCGCAGATAATAAAAGTACTTGGCGGCGATGTGATGAACGTGCAAGTCGTCATGTACAACGTGGAACAGCATCCGAAAGTGAGCGATGTAAACATGTCCATCGACGCACAGATCAACTGTCTGCGCATCGTGTTCCTCAATTGGTTCGTCAACTCTATGCTGGTGAGTCACTGACATCAATCTATATTTCAGACATAAAAGTCTCATAAAAGTTGAAGCTGCACGAACATTAGCTACATGAATATATCCAGGAACACGGTGCAGATGCCACACCGTTTTTCACAATCGGAGTCACTGTGACGTCGATTAGTGATGAAGGATAAACGAACCTGATTTAAAGTTGTACGACACACACACTCACTGAAACATTTCATGTAGTCGAAGTCAAAATATTATATAGTACACTATATAATATTTTTTGCAGGAATTCTTGAACAACTTTCAAACAGCGCAGCAGGCTATTATAGAAGCGTCTACGCAAGCGGCGGATGCGGCTCGTACTAACGTACAAACGGCGTATCAAAATTCTACCAAAGTACGCCTAAAAATTCGTCTGGACGCGCCCATCATTGTGATTCCAGAAAATTCCAAGAGTTTGGACGCTATGCTTGTAGATTTTGGTCACATGAATGTGAATAATAAGTTCATTGACGTAGCGCCTATGATTTCTGTAAGTATTCTCGATCATATTTTTTTATTTAATTAAAAAATTGCAAGCAATTTGTAGGAAATTGTCCAAAGGTATGTTTTATGTGTGTCAGTTTTAAATGCATTGCTGTACACAATAATGAAGAGCACCAACTACAATAGATGAGAGACATAATGCATGAAAAATATGATTTTCAAATAAGTAACTGTTCAAATTACGTGGAATTAAGATGTAAGTTTAAAAAAGCTATGTATAATGTTATAAGTATTCACCAGGACGTCAGAAACAAGGTGACAATCGACGAATTAACCCTCGACTTAGAAGACATGAAAGTATCGTGCGTACGTTTGGTGGACGAGGACACGATAGGCCTGGAGAGGAAACTGTTGCGGCCGACCAGTTTCAGGCTGATGGTGAAACGCAGCCTGTCTTCCTGGTACGAGTCCTTGCCAGATTTGGATGTATCCGGCCGAATGAAGACGATAGCTGTAAGTATTTGTTAATACATATTACTCGTATCGTTTATCGATATATTTCAATGACAGGAAAAGTTTATTCTATGGCATACTGAGCCGGAGGATAAACTCATATTTGTTAAATTAAGAATTAGAACAAACTACATCTTTAAACTGATATACAAGTACACCATATGATTGCAATCTGTTTTGTATGCTATTTAATAAGTATTTTATAATTTTTGATCAAACTACTACTACAGACATGTTTTATTATACAAAATATTTTGTTTGAAGCTCTGTTTATGTTATGTATTACGTTAGCCATGGTGTATTTCAGATTACAGTCGGCCACAGTGACTACAAGAGCATCATGAAAATCCTACACCAAAACCTACAAGAGGGTCAGAAGAAAGCTGAGGAGTCGAAAGCTCCACCAGTGTCCAAGATAACATCGCGGGCCACCGTTAAGAGTCAAACCAGCCGCATCGCTGCCAAATCTACCGCCACTGTTGTCACTGTGAACAGAGAAGACAAAGAGGAGAAGATGCCAAGGATGACTATCAAATTCGCGTTCACTATGGACAGTTTTGTGATAGATTTATTAAATACTGTCAATGTAAGTAAATCTATTCTGTTTATATATACTTTTTCAGTTGAATATACAGCAATACCTTAGGTGTATAATTTATTATGGTTTTACCCGAGTGAAACCGGGACGATGCGTTAGTGTAATTAATAAAAGCTATTGGTTGACAGGAGGAGAAGTCGATGTTCGTGAAAGACGTGGAGTTGGCTCGGTTTTGCCTCGCGCTGCTGTCGATCAAGGGCCGCATGTTCTCGGACAACTCCATGCACACGTCTGTGCTGTTGGTGGACTGCACGCTCGACGACACCAGGCCCGGACGGGGCGCTAAGATTACTAGGTATTTATTTATGTACTAGCTTCGCCCTGGGGCTTCGCTCCCGTGGGAATTTCGAGTACCCAAAGTGTTATTCCAGGTTATATTCTACCCGCGTACCAAATTTCATAACAATCCGTCCAGTAGACTTATACGTATACACATAGCCTCACAAGGATTTTAAACTTGATTGCATAATTTGCTAAGTAACGACAGGCGGACGTAATTTGGAACTTTGGACCAAATAAAAAAGGGGAAAGGGTGGTGTTTTAAAATACAAAAAAAGGTAATGAATATTCGTAGTAAATCATCTTACTTATCATTATATACTGACCTGGAATACACAAGAATTTTCATTTTTATTTTTCATGAAGATACTTGGAGCGTCGCCGCGAGAAGAAAGAGGTTGTTGAAAACCAAGACGACTCTGTTCTTATGCAAGCGCACGATAAGATACGAAGCATGATCGACATCACGTATACTTTGAAACGCTCGGATACATTCAGTAAGTAATGTATTTCACTTTTATCTATCTGGAGACATATAAAAGTTTAGCGGATATTGTCCATTTATATACATTTCCGCGAGGTATACCTAGTTTATTTTATTTTCTAACGTTTACCTGCTTCGCACTTGAGCAAATTTCTTATGTTTCCCGTTAGTCTCTTAGTTCTTTCCAGTTTTCTACACACAGTAGTTTCTATATTGTGACCCAGCTATAGAAAAAAAAACATTGATGTTAAGTTTAATGATTGTTTTCCCACAGTCGACATGAGGATATTCAGTTTCAACTTGATACTCGCGATGGATTTCATGAATAAGATTGCGGAGTTCATCACCACCGGCCTAGCTGAAGATGTGCCAAAACCCAAAATGAAGGACGAAGTCAAGCCGGTGAAATCGTTACAAGAGAAGTCCATTGCTAGCGTCAATGTAAGTTTATTTATTTTAACTTATATAACTTACAAATCCACAATACCGTCCTAAGAACCTAGTGGTAAAAAGTGGCGCAGGATAGGAATGCTTGATAGCTAAATCGAGTATTCTTAGACATTAAATGTCGGGATATTTTTGAACTAATTTATGGTGAGATTATACTTATTTATGTTTTAGAAAGCTCAATCAAACATTTCCGGGCCAGCGCTGCAGGAGCAAGCGACGTCTACGGCCATGATGACCGTCAACATCAAGATAGAACAACCAGATATTATTCTCGTGGAGTCGCTCGAACAGAAGCAGTGCGACGCGCTTGTTCTTAACGTGAGTCAGCATCTAAGAGATAAGATACTATTCTTTGTAAACACTTCTTTTACATTATTTTCATAAGTCTGTGTGTTCGAATAAAATTAACAAGCAAACTTTGTAGATGGAGGCGCGTTTCAAACTGCGCAAAACGGCCGAACGAATGGTAGCAGACGGGGGTATTTCCGGCCTGCAGATGGTGGTGCGGCCGTTGTCCAGAGCGAGCGCGGCCAACACTCAGCCGCGCTACCTGCTGTCGCCGGCGTCGCTGTCGCTGGCGCTGTCGCAGCCGCCCGACTGTGGCATGCACATCGACATCGCTATATCTGATATCAAGATCACCATGTCTCCAGGTAGTTTTTTGTTACTATAATAATTAGGAAGATTTTCAGGAGGAAGACTTCGCAATCTTTTCGAAAATACTTGGCTACACTTCAATTCTTTTGAATGACTAAATACCAATGCTAGTAACATTTAATGATTTTGGCTTGATATGAAATAAAATGGGAAAAAATTTACGAATATTTTCATCAATATCTGAAAAAACTTATCATATTATTTGGGGTTTGTGAGGATTTGGATATATTTGTATTGTGTGCATTTCTCACTTTAATTTTCGTTAAAAAACGTAAAATTTTCATTGTTGCATTCCAGATGTGATATCACTCCTGAACCGCGTAATGGCGACAATCACTAGCGGCGATGAGGACGACACGGAGCAAGAGAACAAAACTGTGTTCTACAGCAAACTGTGGGATATGCAGCCGTTCAAAAGCAGCGACCACTGGTTCTTGAAAGCCGGTATGTATTGTTTTTTAATCATTACAATACAAGATCCTTAGGATTTATTAATGGTATTTATTTAATTTCCTCGAATTGACAGAGGAAGCAAGCGACGCGCTCGCGTACGAAGAAGAGGCGGAGGTGGTTGAAACGCCAGCGCCATCTGGCGAGATCTGTCTTCTGTCCAGTCCTTCCATAGTGCTCTCGTTTGAAATGGAGATCGGAACTGAAACTATTCCCGTGTTGGTCATGCAGGCTTCCCTCAGCGGACAACTCACAGATTGGAGTTCTAACGTGAGTGTTGATTTTATTATAAAAATTTCATTGTACCATTTTTCTACCACGGAACTTGTGCGATTGACTTGAAAAGCATTCCTGATTTAGAGAAAACTAAAAAAATATAAATCACATAAGTAATAAGACATTTAGGACATGAATTTGTTTTGTTCTCGCATTCGCATTATTTGCATGTTCCTCGTTTTATTCAAAGCGTTGACGCTGTGTGTAAAAAACGAACCATTACAATATTGAGGACATAATGTCATGGCGACATCGAGTATTGTATGGTTTGTGTTAAACTTTAATACAAGCTAAAAAATAGTTATTAATAACTTAAAAAAAAGGAAATGTTTTTTGATTTTCTGCTATATGAGCTTTCTGCTGCGCATAAGAGATAAGCTCAGTGCTTAATGTGTATTGTGTGGTGGTTGATTGTTGTCCATTTATTTACCTATGTACTTTGAGTGTTGCCCATTTATTTATTTTCTTTTCCAGTGCCAATTTATGCAATGGAATATAAAAATAAAATGTACGTTTTCAGTTCTACATGACGTCGACGTGGGCGATGCAGGTGTCGTTCTACAACATCGAGCGCGGCGTGTGGGAGCCGCTCATCGAGCCCGTGGAGGTGATGCAGGACGCGCAGTACAAGCACGTGCCCTGGGAACTCAACATGGAGGTACTCATTGCCCGACAATTAATGTATAGTGTAATGTTAAGTACAAGTATATGGCAGAACGAAATTGACGACCTCCGTAGCGTAGTGGCTACCACGTCAGCCACCATCACAACAGATTGAGGTCCTGAGTTCGATTCCCAGCGTCGACAAATATTTGTTGGAACTTTTTACGTACTCTGTTTATTTTGACACAGTTTTCTTTATTTCGGTATTTTATTATTAGCAAGACTATAATAATATATTAAAAGTATTATTTTTTTCATTTTATCAGATGGTGATGCGTACCCAAGATTCGAAGCTAATGATCGACCAGACAGACGAAGCGACAAACATACAAAATGTGGCGCAGCGACTGCCCGACAAGACGGTCACCATCTCCAGCAGTGAGCCGCTGGAGATCACTCTCACCAGGACTGGCATGGAGGTAACCAATGTGATATTCAATTTAAACGTTATTTGGGAACCTTCGTTAATATAAATAAGATATTAAAAAATAGGTTATGTGCTTTGATTCGTCAGCATTGTTTACCATCTCGTGTTTTTCATTGTTTTAGGTGTTGACTCAACTAGGAAACTCATTCTCTGCAGCCGTTACGGAGTTAGAAAACACCTCAACTTCTCGAACCAGAACTACCGATGTAAGTACTTTTTTATATTATATATTTTCATATATTCATGAAAATTGTCTCTGACATGTGTATGCATTATGTAAAGACATGATTTGGGTTTATTATGGAATTTACCCAGAGAAAATTTGAAAAATTCTAATACGAAGCAAAAATTTATTTTTAAAGGACATTGAAAAGAAGTTCCTTGGCGCGCCGTACGTCCTCCACAACTGCACAGGACTCACCGTCAAACTGTTGTTGGAGAAGAATCACGATTTCTCAGTCTTCCTCACAGACGAGTTCGTTTCGTCAAATTACAGGTTACAACTAGATTTTTCTTTCTTTGCTCGTCTGATTGTCATACAAAGTGATATATAAATTTAAATTTAAAAAATAAATCAAGATAGTTGGCCCCACTATTGCAATGTCAGTGACGTCCTCTTATAAAATTTACAACTAATAAAATTAGTTCCAGAGTGTTAGATCTAATAGGTTCTCTCTGGGGACCCCTCCTGGATTATTTGAATATTGCCTGTTTTTTAATAAAAATATTTTTACTTTGACTTTGATGCGATGAAACGTTGTTTGAATCATTATAAACTTCCAAGACAGTAATTGGCGCGGATGGCAGTCAGTATAAGTCCATAAAGTGTGGTTGGTTTGCAGAGAAGTGGTGCTGGAGCCGGGCGCGTGCCTGCCGCTGCAGCTCAAGCACGGCGCGCTCAACATCATGAAGCTCAACGAGCCCGCGCCCTCGCTCAAACTCAACGTGCTGGTATGGCCTGATCCGAGACAGAGATAACCATATTATTCGTCATATTTTGTTTCGCTCGTGCAAGAAATATTACATAATAAATGTGAAAATGTGTTTTGTTTGTTCTTTTTTCACGGGCAAAACTGAGCAATTTATCGAGTTGATTTTTGGTGATGGTTGGAAAGCTGGAAAGTGATATAGAGAGCTACTTAATAGTTATATATTCGAAGCCATTTCGCTTCCAGGTCGTGGAGCTAGATGACGAAGTGGAAATTCCCGTGGAACGCGTGGACAAGCGCTACTTCCCTCTCGGGCGGCGGCTGACGTCCGACGTGGTCGAGAAAAACATCCCCCATGTGGCGGCCATCGAGCCGAGGGGACTCATCTCCGACATCATCATGCAGGATGCCGCTTTGCATATCTATTTGAGGAGTGTGGTGCAGGTTAGCTTTGTCATGTCAGTCTAAGTGGTCGCGGTGTGGGAACCTTTGAACTCTCTTGGCGTTGGTTCCTGTTATAATTTCGAACAAAGAGAGAAGATTTTAAATTTAAATAAATATATATTTGTGTGTATATCCCTATATCAGTACCTATAGACATGGGTGAACAGTTAGCTAAATTGGCAACACTCCATACAAGCTTCTGTCAGTAAATCTAAATCTTCTGACTGTAAATCAAATTGACTCTTCATACATCTTCTATGGCTCGGGAACTATAAACGATTTCCTTACTTTTTAGGTAACCAACAATCTAGCGGTAAACGTGTCAGTGTACTACATGACCCTGAGCGGCAACGAGGTGCGATTATTGGGAGATGTAAAGCCAGGGGGAGTGTTAAGACTTCCGTTGCAGGCCGTGCATACTCCCACTGCTGAGATCTTCTTCTCTGTCGAAGGTTGGTAGAGAAATTCCACTGCCTCGGAAATAAATTATTGTTCGATTTTAGTTCCAAATATTATTAATCAATCAATCAATTATCTATTTATTTTGCCAGATATTGTAGTTTAATGTGGGTAGTATACTGCGCTATTCTCTTATTGATATGTCCTAATATCAATTTGTCTCGCCTTTTTGAGATGTCATATTTATTTAGATTTTATATTGTTTTGGAAGGATAATAATATTTTTTCGAAATTTGATTCTTGGAAATAAATGTTATTAAATATACCTTAAAAAATCAGTGCCATGACTAACGAACACTATTTGTGTTAAATTATTATTTTAGGTTTCACGGTGTCAGTGTCTCCGTTCGTTTGGCGGGAATTGCAGCAAGAAGTGGTCATCTCACATTTATTGCAATGCGACTCAAAGGACAAGTACAGTGGCGAGAAATTCTATTTGAGGGTAATTAATAATTTACTACGCATTTATTTCTTATACGATTCGAAATATATCCTCTAAATGGACTCGTTTGTTTTATCTCGGGTCTTATGGACCTTCAAATATGCACTGAATATTTTTTAAATAACTTCAATAACTTTTGCCCGTGGCTTCGCCCGCGTGAATATCCTTAAAGTATATTTTTGTGTGCGTACATAACATTTTTTAATCATTCATTTAACTCGTGTCGCTCGGGACTGTGTAAGTTTATTTAATACCATCTTGTCTCTACAAATTAAAGAGGTCAACTTAACTAAAGCCACTTCTGAAGGTTTCGCCTGTCTAAACGCTACGCTAAATTTAATTAAAATTTTCTAACATATATAATGAATTTTGATGTCGTAGGCGGTCGGCAAGATGGAGCAGGTGTTCTACGAGCACACGAACCGGCACACGTTCGCGTCGTCGTGCTACGACATCGTGCTGAAGCCCACAGTGAAGCTGCAGAACTGCCTGCCCGTGGACGTCGTGGTGTCGCAGCTGGGGCTGCAGCGCGCGCAGCGCTTCCGCCCCGGCGAAATGTTCCATCTCTCGCATCTCGCGCCCAACAAGGCGTCCGTTGTCATCATGGTGACTGATACTACTCTACGTATCTAGCTGTAGGGCTATTACAATCTCTGCAGCGAACTTTCTCAAAAGGGATTAAATTGTTATTACCGATTTGTCGGTTGTCTAATGGAGTATCCGAGTTAAAAACAATTTACAGGTTAAATATACCTGTATATTTGCTAAACTAAAATTAGCCTTCTTCCGGCCCCATGGCGCAACTCAAATTGTAGGTAATTTTAATTCCCTTCTACAATACTGATTGGACCATCGGAAAAAACATACCTATGTCACAGCTGAAAAAAAAACTCATTTCATCACCCCCTTCGTTATCTGAAGTCATCATTCCTAAAGCTTTATATGTGTTTTCTAGATCCAAAATTACCTGGACAAATGTTGGGTGTGCACAAAGAATCTGCCCGATGCTGAAACAGAACTATCAGTTTGGTCATTTGAGTCCCACGACAGTCCCTCCCTGATGACCTTGGACCTCGGCATGCACAGTGTGGACACTGCGGGCACGCAAGTATTGTCCCTCTACTGTCCCTTCTGGATGCTGAATAAGACTGGATTCACTCTTTGCTATAGGGTAAGTATTTTGATTAAATTATAGGGCTATAGACGTAAGTTAAAATATAAGATTTTAATATTTGATTTGCAAATATAAGTGAGCAATTTATGTCGAAAAAAGTTTTATTTTTCCAAAGACCTCATTGTTTATCTAAGCTAGCAAAACTTAATCTCAGTTTTCTAAACTGACTTTGTCTATTTATCTATTAGAGTCTGTCTTGTATGGCGTCTAAAATCACTTTGCTAACGAGTTTACGCCTATTTTCATACTTAACTAAACACCCTCACCATGTCCTTATATTTTTGTATTGTACTCTCACAAATGTGTCGAACATGATCAATCATATCCATTACGTGATTGCAGAAATCAAAGAAACAGGATAAAGAGAACAGCACCCCAAATAAGGTATCTTTGAGATGATCTACCAATTGGATTTAACCTTTTATATCTTTGCTTTATATTTTTTAAATTAACTAGCTCCTAGATAACAAAAGCTTCATCTCAAAGCGGTAGTATCATTTATGGTGTTGTATGATTCGAGTGTATTTTTCATGTATTTTTTTATTTATAGCATGTTCAGTAGGGTCATACATTAATCCAATATGTTAATATTATTTAATATTCTTTTTTTCTATTCATATCGTGATTTAAAAATGGTTTGTTTTGTCTTCTGCAGAAAAGTAAAAACCGATCCATTTCTAAGGTCCTAGAATTGGGAGGATTGTAGTATTAAAAATAATTCAACAGATTGTCAAACGCCTATATGAATTACAGATTATGGGTTCACGATGCAGTAAATGTTTCAGAAGATGTAATTGCTTGCGGGTGAGTTTGGGAACAATATAAGGTGATACGCACCCGGGTAACTTAAGGGCTTGTTGCTAACGCTGGTGCAATGTCTTATATTTATGTTGCAATCGACCAAAATGCACTTTTTTTAGATCGAAATTCGATTCACAACATGAGTTTCGGTTATGTATATATTTATTTTCTTAAAATCCTAGGGTTGCTGTGGTTTCGGGACCTATTAAAATATTTAGGCTAAGTGACCTATAATGGTTCTGTAATGAGATCAAAAAATGTTGGTGAGATTGAAAAGATCAGGTTTGTAAATTAGTCAATGTTTTACAGATAAGACAACGTAACACTATTCACGCGATGAGACTTAGTTCATTGTGGATTATATGACCCTACTGTATTAACGCTACGTAATATTTTACATTTTAGCATCAATTGTATACTAGGTACAACAAAAAACACCAATTAAAAGCATGAATCATCGCATGTGCAGATTTTGATTTATTTTATCTCGTTCCACTTAAATGTAGGTAAGCACATTAGTTTTATTTATATTGGTGTATAGTGTATTTTATAAATAAAAGCTCAAGAAAATTACATATTTATTTAAAACGTGGTGATTGTAAGTTTAACTTGAATGAAGAAAAAATTACTTAAGTATTGTATTCATATTTAATAACGACTTTATCTTTTCACGTCTTGTTTACTTGTCTTGTTTACTTTTAATAGCCTATTGTTATCTTCATACTATAAAAAGGTTATCCAACTAAATCTATCCTTTTCTTAATACAAACACCAAAAATCTTAAATCTTTCAGATGGTGTCTATTTTCTTTCATTCTTTTATAACAACCAACTTTCCATTCCTGGAATTATGTATATTTCATAAACACTATATTCATGCTCGTTTCCGCCAGACCTTTATTATTTAACAAAAGTGTTATTGTCACGGGCATCTATGCTGCCATCATCCATATCAATATTTATAAATGCGAAAAAACCGCTGCGCCGATTTTGATGAAAATTTGAATATTTTTATAGTTAATTACCCGAGGTCAAGCAGGGTACTACGGGCGACAGTTGGTACGGAATAAAGAGACGTATCTGGTATATTTTTAAAACGTCTGTATGTATTTGTAATCAGTAAAAAAGAATTGTCGAATGATGTATATTATTCACAAAATCAGATGTCTTTTTCCATACCACTTCAGTACAATGATAAATATTTTTTTCAGAACGCAGATGAGACAGGCAACGTGATTTTCCACCCGAAAGATTACAAGGAACCGATACTATTCTCGTTCCGCGCGAAGAACTTCTTCGGCAAGAAGAAGGCATCGATTCGCGTGGAGTTTGGCGAGTGGTCTGAGAAGTTCTCATTGGATGTGCCCGGTAGCGCGGGCGTCCTCGTTTGCAGGAACGAAGGCAGGGCCTACCAGGTATATGAGTTTTATGGTGTTGTTAGTTTTTTAAAGCCTGTTCTTTACTACACAGATTAAAATCATCGTACAAATCGTCAAAGTAGGCGGCGGGCACACGTTTAGTAACAAAATATTTTAGCGTACTGTTGTTGCTCTCTCACTCTCACAACTTACATTAGGGGAAATATTATATCTATCGCCAATATATGTTTCTTTGTTCAAGGTGGCCATCAACAACCAATTGACCTTCAACAGTTTGACCAAGATGGTGATCTTCACGCCTTTCTTCCTCATCATCAACGAGGCTCCATTCGACATCCAGTATCAAGAGTTGCATCGGTCTGGAGATCCATGGATAATGGTACATTTTATTAACGACGTTTCTTGAGTAAATTGAAAATGGGCCGGGAAATGAAAACCAGATTTCCTCCTCCTTCAAATTTATTTAGTTGTTATGTGGCGACACAGACGTCAGATTTTTTTATTTTCCAATCACACATCAAAAAGTTATGTCGATCTGAAAATAATCTGAAGTTGACCTGACTGGGGATTCAACCCGGGACGTCCGATGTAAGAATCTGTTAAAGAGGTTATATCAGGTACTATAGACTAATGTACTTACTGTCTAATTTTCAAGTCGAACGACTATATCTAGTTGGATGAGCGCGGAGGCGAACCAATGATATGATTTATCTGTATTTCTAGGTGAAACAAAACTCAGTGGCGCCGCTGTGGCCGGTGATAGAGACAGAAGACAAGCTGCTGTTGCTGCGAGTGGCGTGCTCCACCACGCACTCCGCGCCGTTCCTGTACACTGAGCAGCACAGCACGTGTCTCAAGCTGGACAACGAGGTACTGTTGTTGTAGGATGCCGGACTCAGTGGCGTCACGAAAGAAGAGACAAACGCGTCTGTGGTTTACCTGCGGGCAAATCATAGATGTCTAGTGCAATTTATGAAGCACTAGAAAAGATCTATAATTAGTAAAAGCCAAATCGGATGAATGTTTCTAGATGTTTCATGAGCAGCATACTTAGTTCACTAGCATGTATGTAAGTATGTAGTAGCGTACTACTTAAGTAATTCCAGATAACTTTGTTGAAGTAGGTGATTTAAGAAAACGTAGGTAGACGGTACGACTAGTGTTATCTATGACACGATCTGTAAGAAAGAATAGCTAATAGCATCCATTATTTATCTCTTCACACAGTACGGAGGGCTGCACGTGGAAACCCAGCTGAGTGAAGGCGGTACGTACATCACTATCCGCCAATACCGGCCCGGACACGCGCCCGCACTTTTAGTCAATTATTCTCCTTACCCAATCAACATATACGAGAAGATGAACGTCAATATCAAGTAAGTTATTTTTTTGTTTTTATCTTTGTATGCAATAATAGAATCTGGATCTCTATTTGAATTATCATAGCCATAATTATCATACATTAGAATTAAGTTTTCTTTCGACACATACTGAAATTTCAAATACTGAAATAATGGTTTTGCAAATAATTTATCTTTGTTTTGTCAAAGCAACAGCCTACCTACACGATTCAAAACTATTCTCTGTCGAATTGAGAACAAACTCTAAGCAAGTTGCTGTTGTATGTGTTATTACAAGTTATATACTGCTTGTGTACCAAATTTATCCTATAAGATATTGCGAGATTGAGTAACTCACATTTTCACTCATTCTCATCCAAACTTTCTCATTTACAATATTAGTAGGACAGCATTTATAACATTGTTTATAATTTTAGAAAGTTGGCGCCGAAGAACAAAATGCTATACGCATGGGAAAACCCTGCTGGGCCGCGAGTGCTGCTCTTTGAAGCTCACAAGAACAAGGAAGTCGAGAACGACCTGAGGAAGGACGGCATGGGCGAGTTTCTGTCAGTATTTTTTATTTATTATTCAGATAATTCGGGTCAGCCCGACAGACATTGCATGCGTTGTATTAAAATGTATCTTGAAGTTTTCAAAGATTTTTCAATAGTCTGTATATGTTTCTAATTTCTTCTTTTCTTAAAAACCTTTTACACCTAAGTAAATGATGAACGAAATCAGTAGCCGTTATCGAGGTTTAAAGAAAATAGTTATGTGATAAAATATTCGATCTTATGACGATTTTGTTAACATATACAGTATCTCCTTTTTATCCCTTACAGAATCAACGAGCGCACAAAAGTGTGGTGGGTATCATTCCTGGACGGGCTTCAGCGCGTGGTGCTGTTCACTGACAACCAGCTGCTGGCGTACGGCGCGCACACTATCGGCGAGGCCGAGCTCGTCAGTATGGAGATCGACCTGTCCATACAGGGCATGGGGCTGTCGCTAGTCAATGACGATGAGCTGCACGAAGTTGTTTACATCAGCATATCCAAGTGAGTTTCAATTTCATTAAGGATATGTATAAAATATTAATACATACACTTGCCGCGCATGAATTCCAACTTCAGATTAAATCTACGCAGGTATACAAAAAGTCTTATGTCTCTGCAGTAAGCCCTCTGAAAAAGTAGATAAACATTTTCCCTCTGGCTTGGCATTAATTCTTTTGTTAGAATGTCTAATATTAAAATAACACGTTTTTTTGCAGTTCGGGCATAATATGGGAGCAATGTAAGATCGGATCGAGGCGCTACAAGAAGGTGGACGGACCCAAACTGATCCAACTAGAGGAAGCCTACCAGAAATACACCAACGAGAGAACCGTCAGCGAAATGCCTCCACCGTCCAGAGTCCTAATCGATGACAAATTCGAGGTAAACTTCTTCATATAATACGAGTTATTTTAACGCGCGTGCATCTCGTTGCACAATTATATTCGAACTATAAAGAAGACCAATAGTTACATAGAAAATATGCGTTTTATACGACCTTTGGAAGTATCGTATCATTATAGTATAGTATTTACAACTATGTCTTACATATGGTTACCAAAAAATATATTATCTCAAACTCTCTGGGCTACGGGAATTGTAGTCTTTAATACCCACCTATTTGCATTAGGCCCACGTGGCGTGTCTTGGTCCATACTCCTTATCCACCTGGAGGTCTTGGGTTCGAATACCAATGTGAGAAAATATCCGTATCGGTAATCACAAATATTTGGATGCGGTTTTGGGTGTGTTGCGCTCGTTTCTCTGTTTGTGTTCATTGGACCCGCGATACAACCCGTTAGTGGACCATTTGTTAATTTAATTTATTTTACACTAGGTGGATTTTGAAGAGATGAGAATGATAAAGCCAAGCGCTCGGATCTTGCGGCGCACCCTGGAGCCGGGGCTGTGGGCGTCGTGCGGCCTGACGGCGCACTCGCGGCGGCTGCACGCGCGGCTGCACCGGCTGCAGATAGACCAGCAGATGCCGCTGCCCACCTTCCCCGTGGTGCTGGCGCCCGTGCCGCCGCCCCGCTCAGTGGCCAATGCCGACCCCTGCGGTGAGATATTTCCTTATTTATTTATGTAGGTAGTCTACTTATACTATAAGTATTAGTTCAAAGTTATTATTTATATATAAATAAATATCTTCCAGTAGATATTTGTACATAGAGTTTTCTATACATTTTTTTTCGCAGTTCGCAAAATAAAATTGAAAGAATAAGAGGCTGAGTGTATTAGAAAAAAAGTGATATAATACGATTCCTGTTTGTTTTATCCATACTTTAATTTATAGCTTATATATATTGATATAAATTGCGATAAATAAATTTATTGACGACTTCGGTGGCGCAGTGGTAAAGTGCTTGCCTCTGAACCGAGAGGTCCCGAGTTCGAACCCCGGTCGCGTCAAGATGGAAACTGATATTTTATTGATAGGCCGATATATATTGATCCAAGACCCGGGCTTGGATGTTTATCTATATATGAATTTATTATAAAATATAGTATCGTTCAGTTAGTATCCCATAACACAAGTCTCGAACTTACTTTGGGGCTAGCTCAATCTGTGTGATTTGCCCTAATATATTTATTTATTTATTACACTGAAGAAAAAGTGTCGTTTACTCTATTATTTTGTGCTTTTAATCATATCCTTCTTATCGAGTATGTTATTGCTAGGACTAGTGTCAGATTTTTATTCAAGTCGCTCTTTTGCTGCATAATGCTGTTGATATAATTTCGTCCGTGGCTCAAATGATGAGGCAATAAGGCATAATAATGATAAAATGAATTCCATAGGTATGAAGCCTTTCATAGAGGTGTCGATAGTGGAGCTGCACTACACCGAGCACAGCAAGGTGCGGCAGTATAAGTACTACAAGGTGCTCATACAGGAGTTCCAGGTCAAGATCGACATGGGGCTGGTCACCGCGCTCATGGCCATATTCCCGCAAAGGCTGCTCACTGAGGAGGAAGCGGTGAGATATTTTTAATGACTCTTTGTTTCTGATATAGTTTTCTGTAGAGCGCTATTATTGGTTGTTCATTTAAGGAAATTCATACTTCCATACTGATACTATAAATGCTAAAAACGCTTCTATGGATTCCACGTTTCATACTCATTGATAAATACAATTGAACACAGAACTGCAGAAAAAAAGGATTTATGACTGGAATGTGGAATTTGATGTTTATTTACTTTCTGTGTAGTTGGAGGCATTCAGGACGGATTATGACAGAGCCAAACAGCCTCTTGAAGCATTAGCGGCCATCAGTGTTGCCTCTGACCAGAAGAATTTCTATGACAACTTGCATTTGTCGCCGCTCAAGGTTTGTACAAATAACGTATTATAAACCCAAGTCGTTTCATGAAAAATCTAACTCATTTATTTAGCTATTCGTTTTTAGTTTAAGTCTCTTTTATTCATGATCCATGACCTTTGTGATATTATTCCCTATATCTTTTCTCGATTGAATAAAATAGATGAAATAGTGGTCTTAGATTAGTACGGAATAAATGGCATAACAAATTTATTTCAAAATTGACTTATATATGTACAAACATAAAGTTGAAATTCGCTAAAGAATTCAAACGCGACGTTAAATTACGCACGTGCGACAGACCACTAAAGTTAATATTTTTGTAGGTGCATCTGTCGTTCTCACTAGGCGGCGCCTCACAACTGCCCACGTTTGTTGGAACGCTGCTTCAGAGTCTTGGGGTCACTTTGACGGACATGAACGATGTTGTTTTCAAGTAAGTGACTAGCATTATCGGTATCAGACTACTTTAAATTCTTGCGACAGTGTAAAATTGGGTTTTTAGCGAAAGTTTTTTGAAAACATTCATTTATTCACAAAGACACACACAAAACTTTGTTCTCTCTCACTGTTCTCTGTGTGGGTCTAGTGTCGTGTGTGTAGACAAAAAGTCAAGTCGTCAAATTAGATATTTCCATTTGTCAAAAACAAAAAGATATATGACGGTTGTATGACAGTGGGCTCAAGTGACATCACAAATGTTGGAGTAAAAAAATGATTTCATTCTTCAATGAGAATACAAATATACTATATGTATAAATATAACTGATTATATAAAGTGACATTTGATTATCGTGTTTTAGCAAATGCATTTATACATTTTATATACAGACAATTACTCATTAAATTTTTTTATCTTAGTTTTTCTGTCTTTGTATTTGTCTTTTATACACATGACAAACTTCCAGATTGTCGTACTACGAGCGAACGTACGAGTTCTTATCTCAGAAGGAGTTGGTGAGCCAAGTGCAGAATCACTACACGGGGCAGGCGCTCAAACAACTGTACGTTTTAGTCCTGGGATTAGACGTCATTGGAAATCCTTACGGATTGGTGATTGGCCTAAAGAAAGGAGTGGAAGATCTATTTTATGAGCCATTCCAGGTTTGTTTTTTACAAGTTTTTATGTAACTAGCTATATATGTCTGTTTGGGTGGAATCTTGAAACTCGATTTTGAAGCAAACCGATTGAGCTGACTATACATAATTATGATAATGTTTGATGTGGTGGTACTCTCCAGATCGGCTTCTGGCAAGTGAAATCCTCAACGGTTTACTGTACAGACAGGTTTTTTTTGTCTCGAGTTGAATGCAAATTTTTTTTTTAATAATTAACGGTTCCTCGTCCACTTTCTTACTTTTCTAAATGCTTATTATTATGTGTTTAGGGTGCTATCCAAGGTCCGGGCGAGTTCGCGGAAGGCCTGTTCATCGGAGTGCGGTCGCTGGTGGGCCACACGGTGGGGGGCGCCGCGGGGGCCGTGTCTCGCATCACCGGGGCCATGGGCCACGGCTTGGCTGCGCTCTCCTTGGACAAGGTAACTGGCTTTGTTGTAAAAGTAAACATATATTTATTATCATAATATTATATATAACGATAAGCCCTTCTGGCATCATAGGAACCAACACTGTTCAAATGAGTTTCTTTCGGCATTTCTTCTCAGAAGTGGTCGTTCCGAAATGCCAGTACAGTACAGTCATTTTAATAGGTAACATTTGACGTCTGTCAGTTTTATCTTCATAGTGAGGTGACCTGCTTAAAACATAGATTAAATTGAATGAATCGATATGGACTTGAAACATGTGTGAATATTAAAAATCGTCAGGCCAATCCCTGTCCTATTATTGTTTTCTTTCGTAAATTTAAGGAGCAAAAGAAAACAATACACGATTTAAAAAAAAGAATACATTTATTCAGTTGAACTATGAGAATTATTAGTATTGTCATCTTCATCACTGCTGTCAGCACTCAGAGATATTATTAACTCATTTTCAATAATATTGTCTATTCTCACATCTCGTTCAAAATCTTGTAAAATTATTTTCTTTGTTTTATCTACGACTTTTCTCCAGTCTTCTGTAGTGACTTCTACACACGCAGTTTGTAGCAGAGTCATCATTTTAGCAGTACTGAAGGGTGGTTCAGTATTGTTTCAAGCTGCATGACCCTTTATTTGTGCCCAAATAAGTTCGATGGCGTTATACTGGCAATGGTAGGGAGGCAATCGAATAACTTCGTGTCCATGCTCTAGGGCTAGTTCATCGATTACACAGCGGGGCTTGGACGACTTAGTTGCTTTTACCAGATTTAACAACTCAACTTTTAATAAAGTTGGACTCGCATCCACACCATTTCTTACCAGCCACGATACAATTTCTTGCTTTTTATTTGCTTGAGTTGGTGGTTTATCAACTTGTACAGAATGATACGATGGTGCATTGTCCATTATAATTTTCGATGGGTTTTCTAAACTGACTAGCAGCTTCTCAAACCATTCTTTAAAAACCTCAAAGTTCATTTCCTCATGGTAATCACTTGTAGTTTTAGAGACGAATGCGAAGAGGCAGTCAGGAATAAAACATTGAGAAGCTGATCCCGCGTGACATAATAAGTCGGGCTCCTTTTCCCGTTGCAACTTTTGAAGTGGAGGCCTCAAATATCGTACGAATCCGCGGCCGCGAGTAATCGTACGAAAGTACGAAAATCGTAGTGTTCTAGTAGGATTTTTCGTTTGTCCGATTTTTTAAATCTAAAGCCAATCGATTTCAAATCCTTTGAAAAAGGCGATTTACCGCCTAAAAATAAGTCTGCATCTTTTAACGATCTCATTAGCTTTTTCCGTGTAGGATATTCTTTTCTCGAATAATATCCATAAATGTGGTTGCGAATTGCAGCGGCATCAAAATTATCAACGCCAACAATTTTCTTGTCCCTCTTTCTTTTTTTCGGTGTACGTAAAGTCTTCTAAACCTGATGGTCCGTATTTCAGAATTTGAGTTACTGTCCTCTTTCTTATTCCCAATGCTTGCTTCTGCAACGCGTTCTCTCGGTTGTGTCAATGATAAAAGAGGCCCATCCTTAACTGATTTTCGTTCGAAAAAATTATACAATTTCACTACTAGTTCGCGAGATTAACTGTTTAGCGTTTTTCCCCTTTTCGACATGGTAAAATTGTAGTGCTGTTCTTGATTACTAATCGTTAAGCAATCGGAGTCATACCAAAAACGCACAGTCACTTCGCACAACGACAAAAGACTGCGTCATGTAATGGCGACATGACATGTTGTCATCGACAGGCACTGGTGTGTCAGCAACTATCCCACCTAAATTATACTAACATCAATGATTTTTAAGTAAGATGATAGTTAAGTAGTTAAATAAAATATAATTATGTTTTATTATAATCACAACGTGGTTATTAATTTATGGTGATATTTCTTCACAAGTAATAATTGCATTCGATTATTAGAGTAACATCCCTAATGTTTAAAAAGAAAAAGGATTAACTTACGCAACATTGTAACGACGTTCTGTTTTTTTAGATCAGAAATTGTTTATTATGTTTAGAATTGTTTATTAGTAAAAGAAAATCGTAAAATTACTCTTATCGGTCATTATTACAATAAATACTTAATCGTAATTGAAAAAAGTTAAGCAATTCGCACTTCTAACAAAACAAAAAAATATTTTATGCCCGCCGTTACAAGGTTACGTTGTTGAAATTTAAGGAATTGTCAAATGTTACCTTTTAAAATGACTCAACTTTAGTTTGTAGCTTGTGAGAAATAATTATTTAATATAAAAATTGACGTGAAAAAGTGCCTGTGAAGGTCTAATTTCTGAATAAATGTTTTAATTTTTTATCCTTATTCTTATAAATTATAAAACACGACATCACGTCTGTTTATCTGTTCACAGTAAACTCAAAAACGACTGCACAGATTTTTATTCGGTTTTCACTAATAAATAGAATTTGTATTAGAATAAATCTAGTCTATTGACTGATAACTCTTAGCTCGCATAAGGTACGAATAAATCGTCTTATCGACTGTGTTCGAATTCGAACACCGGTGTCAGATTTTATTAAAATCGCCTAAGGTTTTTTTTGTTTTCAACACTTTATTCTCAAAGATGTATATTTTGTGTAGGAATACCAAAAGACACGTCGTGATAACATGAACAAACCACCGGCAAATCTGCAGGAAGGTCTCGCTCGAAGTGGGAAGGGACTTGTTATGGTAAGCATTTTCACCAATAAATAAAGTATTGAAATTGATTCTCAAAGTCTGATTATTGTTTGATTATATAGAAATTGTAAACATGCTCGTTTGTCCATTATGATTGATGTACATTACATTTCTGCCTGAAAAATTCGCAATCGTTTATTAGATCTTGGTTTTACATAAAGACTGTTCAACATTACTATTGATAAAATACGCCAAATAATATTGTACAAAATCATTCGCTACTTAACCCACTGGACTTCCCCCGCCATAGGGCGTAGTGGACGGCGTGACTGGCGTGTTCACGAAGCCCATAGAGGGCGCCCGGGAGCAGGGCGTGGAAGGGTTCTTCAAGGGGCTGGGCCGGGGCGCCGTGGGGCTGGTGGCGCGCCCCACCGCGGGCGTCGTCGACTTCGCGGCCGGATCTTTCGACGCTGTTAAGAGGTCAATCTTGATGATGAAAAAATTACACATGCTCTCTGTTCGCTTCCTTGTTATAGATTCTGCTACTAACTTCACGTGCTTTATCCGATACGGTTTCTCTAAATTCCGTTTATTATAATGCTTTCATTTCTAGTATTATAATTTCAGCCTTTTTTGTTTAATATTCGGATATTTGTGTATATTACTTTTACAAATTAATAAACTGACGATAATTAAAAGATGTAATGACAAAACAAAAGTTGATAAACAGTTCTTTTGAAAAAATGCTCACGTTGTGTTTTTGTTATCGAATGATTATAAGCATAAAATACTAGTTTTTCTGCCGATATAAAATGAAGTTGTAATTAATCGATATGTCTTAGTTACGACATGTAAGTGATTACAAATAATCCACTGTTGTTAATTCGATTAGTGATCCAACGATAACGGGCATTGTTGCTTCACCCGTTTCTTTACATTGTTTTTAAAAAAGATTTACCTACATATAAACATGTTAACTAATTTAAGCTTGAGTAATAAAATATTTTTGCCTATAAGATATTTCTGTATATAAGATCTTTCTGTATTAAAACGACAGATATAATAAACGTTTGAAGAATGGTAGAAGAATGTTAAAATTTACATAAAATTATTTTTACCACGATAAAATACAGTGTACAGAAAAGTGGCGGATGGAGCTAATTTCCAAACATTTGCTACATAGAAATGATAATTGTTAATAGTGTTTATACAGGGGGTAGTGGACGGAGTAAGCGGCGTAGTAATGCGCCCGCTACAGGGTGCGTACGCGAGCGGCGCTTTCGGATTCGTCAAGGGGCTCGGCCGCGGCACCATAGGGCTCTTCGTAAGGCCCGTCGGCGGGGTATTCGACTTCACCTCAGGATTACTTACCACTATTAAAAGGTGCAAGATTTGTTTAACTGAAACTGTTTGAAATTAGTTTCGCTGTAGCTTGTTTTGTAATTTAATTATAAGCTTGAGAATTTGTAGACCTAGAAATGAAGTCAGTACCTTATTACTTTTTTAACAAACGTTAGATTTAGGGACATTTGAATTCATTTTTGATAAAAATTATGTATAGTTACTTATATTTGTATGGACTATTACTAATTTATTTGTATGACTACTTGTATGAATATTTGTATAAATGTTAATGACATAAAATCTATTGTGGCGATAAAAGTATATTACATTATGAGTTCTAACTCATAATGTAATATATACCCGTTAACCCTTCGTCGTTCTTCTATCTACGCACTGTTACTTATAATGAATGTAGATGCAAATTAGTAAATAACGATATCGACACTGTACAAAAGCATTTATCTAACGAAGGTGACAAAACTATTACGTGATTAAATCCGCCATTAAATAGAACCAGAATCTGGCAATAAGAAATATAAAAAAATATATTTGAAGATGCGAATAACAACGTCATTTTGTTACCAAATATTCGAATATTAACTTAAAAGGCTGAATAGTGAGTTTTACTTTAGTTTTAGTGTAGCTACATTCGAATAGCTATTCGAATATAATATAAGATATTATTATTATGTATGTTATAGTACGTGGCTTAGTTACAACACAATTAAGGTGAGTAAATAACATAATGATATTTTTTATTTATGGTAATATTATCTGTTTAGCACATATACTGATATCATGGATTATTTATGATTCTTATAATTTCACACTATTGAAGCTATTGTCAGCATTATACATTATCGGAAATAATGCAATGTTGTCAAGCCTGATTTTCATTATGTAACTATTCCCAGGAAAATAATCATCTTGGTTGAAATCCGTTACTTTCTTGCCTCTATCTACAATGTACTATTGTTTCCACTTCAACATCCATCCACCCCAAACTTCTTCATATATGTAGGTAAGTGTCGTTGGTTATATCGTTGCTCAGTTGTATAAACGTATATGTGACGTAGTTTATAATATGACAGAGCGGCGGATCTATCAGAAGAGGTGACCAAGCGCCGCGCGCCGCGGTACCTGCCCCCAGACAGCGGCATCCGGCCGTACTCCCGGCTGCATGCGGAGGGATACAAGATGCTCTCCGAACTTGAGAAGGTATTACACTGTTTTACATTGCCAGTAGCATGATTCAGAGTTGAGAAATAATAAACCTTACTTGTCTTGTAACACAACACATCTACATAATATGTACAAAATGCAAAGAAAAGAATGTATTTTTTTGCCATTGCAATACCAAATATAATGGTAAGGATTGGTTGATAAAAACCCAGTATTGCCAGCTAACGGACAATGAGCCCTCATTTTATTTCTTCACTTTCTGGACAGACTGTAATACCATTCATTTTTATTTCTTGAATTTTTGTTCATGATTTTTTGTGTCTAATAAGTCAAATGAAACTGTTAAGTGAAGAAGTCCTTCCTATAATAAGTTTCTACATACAGGCTGATTTCTAGGGCAAGTTCCTCACGACGGATATGTACGAGGCGCACGTGTGGGTGATCCCCGCTAAGGAAGTGGTCATGTGCACTGATAAACGGCTCATGTATTTAGAGAAGAACAACGTTTTCGGCGGCTGGCAGGTAACATTTAATACAATAAGCCTTTTATATTATTAATTTGTAAACTAAAATAGGAACATCGGTTCCTATTTTAGTTTATAAATTAATCGTCGTGTTACACAGAAAAAAGTATGTTAATTAAATTATTGTTTTTCTTATAAGTTGAATCTTTTATAGCCACTGTCGAAGGCTAAGCCCCATATGCTTAATGATGTTATTTACTCACATTGCAAAGAGAATTCATTACATTATGTATGCGAAAGTTGTATTACGTATCTATACTATCCTCCACTGGCTCTACACTAACTAGATAGTAAATAATTCATGAAATATCTTGTGAAAACATTTGAAAATGAACTTTTATGGTGTCATTTCATATACATTGCATTTGTAGAAACACGTCGTCTAGTCTAGATGATGTTTATTATGCTATAAAATATCTTATTTCGTTTCGCTTGTCGTGTTGTCCGTTGGTTTGTGTTTAAAAAGTTTTCGAAATCGACGAATACCTTTTTTAAGGTTATTCGTCTCTGTATTGACAAGGTTGTAATATTTCAAAAATCCATTACCAGATCGTGTGGGGATACTTGTGGACCGAAATTCCTGATGTGCCTACGGCTGCCAACAAAGGCGTGTATGTGCCTACTGCTAAAAAGAAGGTATTAGGAATGTTCTCGAGCGCGGGGTCAGGAAAGGTCATATTCGTGTACGACGAGCAGCAAAAGAAGTACCTTGTGGCGCAGTGCGAGCGCCTGATGCGCGCGGCCAGGACTCGTTGACATGAGAGCGTAGAAAGAATGACGCCAGCCGAATGGTTGGGAGAGTTCTTTCTACTTATATTCAATTCCCGCATTGCGTTGCTTTCTTTGGCATATCATTTTAATATGCACCATTTGAGCCTCAGAGGCTTTCGCTGAAATTTGTGCTATGCTTTAAAAGTGGACGATATATATATTTTTTTTACAAATACGTGTGCTTATTTCGTAATATACTTGTTTTGTGAAAATGGAGTTTCTAGTGCATTATGGAAGTAATATTTCAAACTTTTAAGATGGAGCTTCGATGACAAGTAAAGGCGTGTGAAATCGATTTGATGGATGTTACAGTTTTACGACATTTATAAAAGATGTGTGGGATGGAACTTTGTCAACTGAAAGAATGTTTATATTCATATTGATATTATTATTACTCGAATATATCAAGAGCATGACTGACTGCGGTAAGATACTACTATAATATACACGCGATATTATGCTCGCCAAATGAATTGGACTAGCATCACAAATAACTTACCATAAAACATAATGAAATAGTACATTAGCAGTGAGTGACGCGCTTTATGTATTTGAATTTTTACAATTTACAATGTAGCGGACTATTATAAGCCTTGTAACGAGTATTTACTCTTCAGCCATTTCACATTTATGAAGTACATTACGTTCGTAAGCTGTATTCAGTAGCATTGTCTTCCGTAATTTACAGAGTCTTGGTTGAAAAAAGCTATGTTGATTTTTTTGTGAAATATTTATAGTTATATGATATTTTTATCACCAATGTTAGCAAAACAAGTTGTTGTGTATTTTGATAAGTACACATATTTATATCGATATCTGGATAAATTAAGAATCTTTGTGAGATATCTATTGAATTTACAATATAAATCCAGTTGTTTCTTTGAGGTTTTATTAAATTTATAGTTTATTTAGGCAATAAGTTCAAATCGTATTAAAGTCTGATCGGATTATATTTCGATAATATGAGCATCGATTCACGACATTTTGTGTAACAATTTTCAATACTCGATCTATAAAGTTGATTTAGTACAAATTATTTGACTGTTTATAAATCTTGTAATTTTGAAAACATTACCAAAATTAGTTATATCGTTGATTGAATCAAAGCAATATGTTATAAATTATATGAGGCGTCCAAAAACGAGTGCCTTTCGTACCTACCAATATAGAAGTACCTTTCTTTGTTTTTCCTCAGAAATATTACAAAAATGCTGTTTAAGGGTTTTGGAGACTTTTCTCGTTTTATAATATATTATGTTGCGATGCTTATATTGTATTTTGTGGTTCTGCTTCGGTATGCCGTACAGCCTGCGACCGCTCCATAACTATATGAAAATTGCGTTCACTTTTATACTGCGTTTATTTTGTTAGCATTTGATGTAAATGTTTGTATTATCGTTTGTTGCACAATTTACTAATCAGTTATACCTGCTTAATTTGTTATCAAGCTTGTGTACTATTGTTTTTAAGAAATATATAAAAATATTATACATTACGTAGTTTTACTTAGAAATGTCCCGTATTCATCCCTATACGAGTAAAGTATACACAGTCTGTCAAAGAAGTGAAGAAAATAATTGAGGGAGCTGTCTCCTGTTGTCTGGCAACACTGGGTGTTCATAAACCAATCTTAACTAGTTGTCTCTAGAGTTACAGTTAATAGTTGAATGTTACAATCGAAGATGATGGATTAACAACTGAATGTCAAATTAAAGTCATGCTTTGAAATTTAAATCCAAAAAGTCTTAAGTAACAGACGCAGAGCAAATGGAGACATTAAGACAATTAATAGCAATGAAATATGTAAAATTTGGTCATAAACCGTAAACGTGTCGCAATCAAACTGCGTATAAAGTGTTTTATATTCAAACAGTAAAACGGATTGAAGGACGCCTCACGTCGTCATCCTAATGACGTCTTCACAGACGTTAAAATTTAGGAAACCGTTAAGTTAATCATCTCTAAATAGGCGATGAAATTTCTAGTATGTATTCAAATAGGATTTCATTGCGTGGGCATATTGTAGAGGAGACGTTGTTGGAGAGGAAAAAATATATCTTTGCGACGATATATTGCTCTACGTGACATAACTCAGTTCGTTGAGCGCGCGGGACCCTTTCTAAATCTAGTTGAGACTTTAATTGAAGCAATAAATATTATTTTATCCTATCATTGCAGATTAGCTTCTAAATTTCTAATGCCATAGACGTTAAATTGCCAATATTTCAATAAAAAAAAGAAATCAAAATTAATAAATAAACCCAAACGGGTGTAGATAAATGCTGTGAGTTCGAGTAATACTTTAATATGGAAATACCTAACTGCACTTCACTGGAAAATACAAATCTGGAACAAACTATCCATTTATGGCGCATAATATCCGTATGAAATTTGCATAGTCTAAGAAATAAGCTGAGAGTGTAGTTAGCAAATGGACCAGTCCACAAATGCATTTCCATTATAAAGTAGTAAAGTTATGAACGCAATAGGTATTTGTATTGGAAACTACTTAAGAGATTCCTTACCAGGTCGCACCTTTACTTAATCCCATATTATTTCCAGGCCAAGGGATTTAAAGCAGTGAATATCAGGTGTAACGAATATACTACGTGTTTCTATATAAGTGCTTTTGGAAAAAAATATCAGATAACTTGTTAAATAAAAAAATGAAAATACCTACTTATTAATACAGTTTAAATTAGAGTCTAATGTACCTACCGCCGATTTTAGTATTTAGAGATTTAGTCTTATGAGAAGTAGATTTATTCAGCCAAATAAATTCCGAGAAACTAACGAGGTGTGAGAAATTATGAAAGTTATTATTATCCAAACACATAGAAATAATAAAGTTATTATTATCCAAACACACGTGCGTGTAAAGTGAGGCCTCCGCTGGTTATTGGTCGTAGCAATGCTACGTAGTCGTAGCACGTTGCTACGATACTCGTAGCAAATCGTAACCCCGGCTAGCAAAATGTTCCATTCATTTATGTCTGCAAATAATAGTGTGAGCTCCTACCATGAAACCAACGAAATACTACCTACTACCTACCGATACGACTATTTTTTCTATAATCACTAATAAGTGAAAGTTACGGACATCATAAGTAACCCAAGAAACATTTAATTAGAGTTTATTTTATAAGCTCCATCTATCAGTATCTATAAGTATAAAAAATTAACAATAATATTTACGAAATAAATCAGGGTAATTAAATTGTAGGTCATAAAATTTCAGTGTCGATAACGAATTATCTTTATTTAAAAATTTACCTTTAAGTTCACTAACATGTTTACCTATTAACTAATAGCTTGAAAAATCAGTAATGTGAGTGAATAGTGAGCAAGTATCCATAGTTACAATAGCACTATACTGATATGCAATATGGGCACGATGGGTATAAATGAGCCGGTGACATTTGGCGCCATTTGTGCCGCCTCTGCAGCACTCATAACCCGACACACGCTGTATTTGCTTTTATCTCTTCCGTGAATCTCGAAAAAACAAAAAACAAATGCTGAATGATATGAAATACCTACATATCTCTACCTCCTACGATTGTACGAAGTAAATAGGTAGTTTTGCAACTTTTTATCTGCATGCAGCTACTGTGTTGGTTTGCCTATACCTAAGTATCCAACTCCTTAAAATCATTGTACGGATTTAGTTTCTATGGTACTGAAACCAAGACATGAGATCATTAATTTTTACTCCACTTTGAATCATTATCGTCATGAGATAATTAATTTCTACCTAATAATATTTTTACCACCTATTTCGCAAAGTGCGGCGCTATAACGATCAATAGATAAGGTACCTATCTAAGGTGAGGTAAGCATGTAATACGTAGCTACTTGAGCTAAGTCCATCAAATTAAATTACCTTCTAATAGAGTGAGGCGACCGGCGGCGGTGTCGGGCGCAGATCGCTTCCGCCGCGCTCCAATGCACACACCCTATTAATAGCGACTACCTGTCATCTTATAACCTGTCACCGTACCTGTCATCTCAGGGATCCTCGACAAACTACTAGAAATATCTAACTGCAAGATTGCTTTACGAAATGACATTGGTTAGGAAAACCTTTCTGTCCTTTTAAGTCAAAATAGAACAATTAATTGATGTAATTTTTGTGTGGACATAGTTGAGAATAAGGAGAGTACGTACCATACAATTTGTCGCGATTGGTTTCTCAAAATCAACTGAAGTAAACTCTCTTTAATTTATGCAATCTACACCAACAGTATGTACTTCATGTTACTCTCATCTTTATTGTCTAATAATTGCCTTCTAAGGAAATAATGCATTTAATTTTTTAAACCACATAGTAAGTTGTATATATATACGACACACTGAAGTGTCTTACACTCTAGTTATTATCGAGCCTAGCTAGACTCTGATTTTATTTAATAAACTCAATTTTATGACATTTAATAAAGTAAATTGTAATACATAAAGTAATGAAACGGATCTAAGCTGTTGGATATATATAATTTACAAAGGTTTTTCCAATATAAATCTGAATATTAGTTTTTTTATATGTTTTCGCCGAACTAGGTGGTTTCAACGTACGTTGCTGAATTATCCTTGCGGTAAAAAAAACTAATATATAAACCACGCAATGTATGTTCGTTCGCGTTGGCATCTGTCTGGATTCGGCGATAGTGTGTAGGAGCCATTATGATACAGTTGCGCATACATGTACTCAAACGCATATTAGAAATGACTTGAAATATTTAGGTACATGCATACCTACATACGGTCGTACGTATTGATCCATGTTGCTCCTAAGTCGTAACATTAACGTTTTAGGGCCCCGTGCGGTGACGTTTACGAGGTTATTTGTTATGATTTGTTTGTGAAAGCCAGATTATTACTAATGTCGACGCCAATGCCGACTTCCTCCTAACTCGAAACAACTCTTGAATTATTAGGCCATCTCTAAAAAAATATCAATGTTAGGCTTGTAATATCAATTTACCAGTACGTACTAGGTGGTCCTAACCACTACATGCATATACTTTTGTGGATATCGTACGACATGATAAGGGATATAAAACCTTAGCATCTGAAAGGCAATGATAGTATTTAGAGAGTAGACTTGACGTCAAGCAGGAGGACGGTAAAATTACAGCCATGCCATACTATGAGGAGTCAATCATCTGTTAAGGAGATAAGATGTAATATAAACAACATGTGGGGCTTTACACAGGGAAATATATGTCCTAGTATAGAACAACTCTCCTTTCTTTATTACACTTTATTACATTACAAGAAAGAAGCATAGACCAAGCAATATACATATATGTTCCCTGAAATAAATTTTGGAGCGAACAAGAAATATTTGTTTTTGTTATCTCCTAATCATAGTAAATTTAATAAATAAATAAATATATTAGGACAAATCACACAGATTGAGCTAGCCCCAAAGTAAGTTCGAGATTTGTGTTATGGGATACTAACTCAACGATACTATTTTTATAACAAATACATATATAGATAAACATCCAAGACCCGGGCCAATCAGAAAAAGATCATTTTCCATCTTGACCCGACCGGGGATCGAACCCGGGACCTCTCGGTTCAGAGGCAAGCACTTTACCACTGCGCCACCGAGGTCGTCGAATTTATTATAATAGATAGATGATGAACGCAATTCTGAGATGTTTCCCTGCTCACACGCCTAAGTACTCTTATATGCAATCAAGGAATCAGTGTCAATCCACAATAAACATTTTTAAGAAAATTATATACGGATGTTCCAATATATTATACAATGTAATATATTAACAATTATAATTTTTCCTCGGAAGAGTAGTTACGACTTGAAGAAAAATACGACAAAATAAATAATAAGGTAATATATACATGGATTTTACTTGAAATAAGCAAGGAAACTGCTGAAAAGTATATTTTTCTCGTGAGATTTATACATTTCCAAAACAGGTCTACACTCCAGCCAGCTTTGTGTAGTATTAAATAAACCAAATGTCTCCAGATAGTCAGAGAGAAAATTTGGAATGATGTCTTTCTAGGGGCGGTTTTGACAAATGAAATGATGTTATTTGGTACAATACGGGTCTATCGCGCGTGTGGACCAGGAAAATGATACAGGCTGTCACATACGAGGTGCTTCCAATAAATCAAATATCGGTAACCGTGTTTGTCAGCTGTTACGGAAAACTCATAGTTTGAATTAGCCTGTATTTTGATATAATGCCAAAATATTTGTGATTAATATATTTTCTACTAAATTTGGATGATAATTTTTATTGATTTTAATTTTCGCAAATCTCTCTTGTTTTTATTAAATAATAATACAAAGTTCCCTGCCGCGTCTGTCTATTTATTTGTCTGTCCACGATAAACTCAAAAACGACTGCACAGATTTTCATGCGGTTTTCACCAATACATAGTGTGTTTTCTGAGGAAGGTTAAGGTTTATAATTTATTATGTGTTTACCAGAGCAAAGCCAGGGCGGGCCGCTAGTACCTATATAATAAACAACCACAAACTTTTTTAAATGTGATATTGTCATAAGATTTATTTTTCTCGCTTTCCCCTATAAATACTGTAATAGGATACACATGTAGGTACTGTCGTATTTAAATAATAAATAAATAAATAAAATAAAACTACTAAAATTTTGGAACGACCGCTGCTTACTTTCATAGATAAATGAAGGTAGTCTCGCCAGATCTAATATGAACTGACCAGTCAAGATGTTTAAGAAATATCTTAGTTATTACATAATTAGATAATTTTGAATACCTTAATTATATATGTCAAGCAAGCTAAAATTACCTAATTTTGATCATCTTGACTGCTCATATAAATTTGAAACAATAGCCCATGTAGCGCCCGTGTGCAATCAATACCCTGGCGTCCTTTTCTAGGGGCGGCTTTTGCTCGTCAAAATGTGACGGTTACGAGCACAGATGTAGATTAGTCTCAATGTCTGTGGTTACGAGCGACTTGAAGGTGACTGTACGACGTTACATATATAACATACATCGATGACATAGAGTGAATAATAAATCTGTTTTTAATTACATTCAGCGCAAACATAGGTCAAGTACTTGGCATGCGATCCTTTAAATTGATTGATTTGGGTCTATGACGGCATCTTGCTATCGGGTTACAATTAACCGATTTGTACAAAGTAAGGTGTTATTGTTTTGGATGTACCTAGTTAATTTGTTTTTTATGCTTATCAGAAAATTTTGTTTCTTATTCAATGAGTATATTTATTAGGGGTTTGACGTAGCCGCTTGATGTTAACTAGCTTGCAAGCTGCAAAAATCTAAATCCACTCTTTTTAGGCTTTATTTATTAAAATTAAAATTTCAATAGTACTACTCTTCCAGTAACAAGCAAGGCCTAAACACACAACGTGTTCAATATTTTTTAAACTCTAATAATGTATTCAATCAAGGTATTAATAAAATATAAGGACAGCGAAGTTCAAATGCCAGGGAATGAATTATATGTGTGCGTATTTTTCTTGTTTATTGTATTTTTTTTGTCAATGTTATATTATTAATATTTCAATTACAGCGGTGATAGGTAACGCGATACTTCCATTGCGAGTTAATGTTTTTTCGAGAAGGAAATTCCATTTCGAGAATTTTCCTTTATCGAGAAGTATTTTATTTATTCTAAAAGCACCGAAATTCCTATTTGAATATTAATGTAAGATTAATTTGAACTTGTACTGTATTATTTTGTCCAAGATTCGTTGAAGCAGTGCTAGTAGAAAGTTAGGATTAAAAAATAGGTAAGTTGACTCATGTTTGAAGTTTTACACGTCAAGTTATATTTTTTTCCTATTACTTGAGTCTAGGACAAGTATTACTGCTTTTTATTGAAATAAATTATTTAGTCTAATTTGAAAATATAAATTATTTCATACGTTCAAAATTATTTATCAGAAGACCTGAAAAATTTTAAAAACTTGTCTGTCACCTACCTTTTACCTTTGCCTACCACCTACTTTTACCTACCTTGAAATACCTTTCAATTTCCCGCCAACGTAATAAAAAGTTCAAAAGTTGAAGTTTGTGTGAAGCTTTCGTGAACTTGTTGCCGTATCAACTTTGGATCGGAGGCTGTGCGGGCGCGCGCCCGCCCCAGGGCGGCCGGTGGGCGGGGCGCCCTCCTATATAAGCTTTTGCATGCCTGAAAGTTTGTTATTGAATGCGATCATATCGGCCCAGTGACACAGGACGCGCTTTCAACGGCCACACTCGTCCCAGCAGCTTCTAAGGTAAGTTCAACCCTTAAAACAGCTAGGACACAGAGAAAGAAAGTGAGTTAAGAAAGTTCAGTTCGTGTAAAATTTCAGTTTTGCGATCCCACAATATTAATTCAGTAAAGTACTTGAGTAAAAGTTTCAAAAGTTTTAATAAAATGATAGGAATCTATGTTAATAATTATCATTATATTTTCCTATTTTTATATGCGGTCAGAGTAAAATGTCTAGTATTAATCTATTATTTTTATAGCGTGACAGACAGACTTTCGCATTTATAACATTAGAATGGATTAAACGTTCACAAAATAATTTTAAATTCAACAAAAGTTACTGTACATAAAAATCACGATATATCTCTTTGATTATAGTTTCCAACCTTTCAAATCAAATCAAATCAAATCATTTATTCAGAAATTAGGCCTTCACAGGCACTTTTTCACGTCATAATCTAGCAATAAGTAGACGGTGAAATTAGTTTTGTATTGAAGGTTAATTGCCATAGCGATCATTGCAAAACCCGCCCCAATCAACCGCATTCACTGCACCGGCCAACCAGTATATTCGAGTTGCACTTCATAATTCACCTCAAATATGCCAGACGAAATGTTTAGAATGACTACTTCAAATGATTCACAAAGCTTCTTGTATACATTAACGTAAAATAATAAAATGATTGTTTCATCGTAAAACAATTATCCTACCCATACATTATAAAAATAAGTCCCCACGTCTGTATGAATGCAATAAATTAAAAAACTATCGGACGGATACGTTTACGCTTCAATAGATAGCGTGATTCCTGAGGATCGTTTATGTGTATAATTTATCATGATTTTACCTGTGCCAAGCCGAGATGGGCAGTTTACATATATATTGACTACTGGAACATATAAATTAAAAACAAAAGAAATAAGAATTATTGTACGGCAAATAATTACTGTTCTTGTAAGAAGTATTTATACAAGTCTAATATTCAGCATTAATTTTAATATCATATTGGCTATATGTAAGACAGACATTCAAATGCTGAATATAGACAACTAGTGGCCCGTCGAGTTCCGGCTCCACACAGTTAATACTATAATAAATTGTACAACTGAACCTTCCTCTTGAGTCACTCTATTTAAAAAAGCATCAAAATCCGTTTCATAGTTTTAAACTACATAGGGACAGCCAGCGGGAAGCGAACTTGTTTTATATTATGTAGTTGCAGTGATATTCCGTTGATAATAGTAATAAGTATTTTTAGATAAATACGTGGCCAGGCTTATCAAAGTTTTAGATTTCGATATCTCGGACATATTATTTCAATTAATTATACATTCCATTGTTGTGATATCACACGAATTTGATACATGATCACATATTATAAATGAACCTAACACTTAACCTAACGTTTTGTAGATTTTTGAGTACTTAAAATTGACTTAGATTATAAAAAATACATTATATATTAAATTTCAGCTCATAAAATTTACATTTAAAATACATCTCCTTTGGGGTTGTTTAAATTTAAATAAGCATATAAGTAGTGAAAAAGAAAATCATTTTAAGGGTTTCCTTAAAATAAGAAAATGAAAACTTAGATGGAAAAAATTATATTGAAACTCTTTCAAGTTTAAAGTATTATATTTAAGGACTTTTTCCGAGTTAACTCCGATTTTTTTGCTTTAAAATGCCTGCCAATAGAAATTTCTACATACACAGTCAGTGGATGCATCTCGTAGTCTGATATTATTAAGTTCCCTAGCCATGCACTAATTTATGTTAGTTTCAAACACAAAATAAAGTTTTGCAAGAAGGTTTAGCGATGACAAGGTGCAACAGTGTGAACCGGGCAACTTTGTTAATGATTTTAAACTGCATTGGTTCTTTTTGGAGAATCGTTTAGATCTAAATATCTATATTTATTTGTAACTTTGTTGTTAGTATAACATACGCAATTTCAACTTCTTCAAGTGCATTGTTACGTGTATCTATATACCATAAAAAGTAACCTATGTTACTGCTGAACGTTTAGTCTATCTCTGTGTTATATTTCGTGATGTCAAAATCGGCCCAGTAGTTTTTGATTTTTATGAGGATTTCAGAGGAAGGTTTACGTGTATAGTTTATTATGTTTTTACCCGAGCGAAGCCGCGGCGGGCCGCCAGTATAATACAAATGTCGTCAATCACCAAAAATATGTAAATTGACATTCATCATTTTGCTGTCAATCGAAGATGGAACGTGGGATAGAATTTATTTCGACTTCTATTCGGATTTTATCAGTTAGGTAGGTACTTGGCAAATATTATAACTAGGTAACCGAGTTTGCACATAACAAGGAAAGTATGCTTTAAAATGCGGCCTATAGCGAGTCGGTCTAGCGCTCTGAGGGTTCCGTACCAATTTATAGATACTGGAACATGTACATTTTTTGCAATTTTGTACAAAATTAAGTTTGAACTCTTAACAGACGATGGACAGATAGATGAACAACGAATATGAGTTACATACTGCTACTAGGGGCATTTTCCTTTTGAAGAAATGGAGAGGAATTGATGAATTCCTCTCCATTATATTATATTCTCCTACAGTATGATGATACTGACATTTAGGAACAGATTTTATTCAATAAATTTATTATTCTCAAGTTAATGAAATATCATAATCACATCTAATTTATTTTGAAATACTCCACCAAAAAAGATAAGGTTACAGAATAAATATACTAAGATCCTTAAATTAGGAATATATCGTCGCTTGTTATATTTATGATGTGATCACGTCTGAAGCAGTCCAATTTTCTCAATAGTGCTTTCGTTAATGATAACTCATTATCTCATCTCATATTAGCCACGTCGTATGATATATGGAATAAGACAAAATTAGATTTTGACCTTCGAGATAACACATTGACATGAATCAAGGATAATACAATTAATACTTGCTACAAAAATATGGTAACACACAAGAAAATTTTACTTTTCTTGTAATAAATCCCTAATTATTTCAATCTTTATTCTGAATTATAAAAAAATCAGTTTAGCGTATTGAGTGATCGAAACACCCAGAGATAATAATTATACCTAAGTACATAATTATATCTCGTGATTACCACGGAATTAAATAGTTATTATTACCATAGCGCACCGTGTAAAATATGAAACGTCACTTTCATTGATCAATTTTATTTATAATAAAATTATATATATTTTTGTTCTCAAATGCTTTTTGACTCCAACATTTGTGACATAACCACTATCATACAAGCCCCCATATATATATTTTTGTTTTTGATACATGGAAAAGTATCTGATATGATTTGATGGCAGCTACCCTTTTCGTATACACTTACGACAATGAATCCTTGTGATTATATTATCAACCACGCGTTGACAAGGAAAACGAGTCTGATCTCTGTTTTCGCACCAAAGTGAATAAAATCACCACTAAGTACAAGGATAAAGTTGAAAGCAGTGTTATCCTCAGTTAACTTAATAAGGCCAAGAATGGCCGGGAATTTACTTATAATATTTACATAATCTTCAGTTGTCCATTTGTCTTCCATTTACATCATTTATTAATTTAAGCGCTAGAAAGAAAGAGATAGAAACTTTATTTGCTTTTCAATATTAAATATATTATGAGATTCCTGATGAAACTATTAAAACCTAATCATTTTTGCAGAACACTAATTTGTTTGGAATTCAGTAACATCATTTGATAACCTTCATAACTAGCGCGAAATCTATTTGACATACTTATATTTTTTTCAAATTTAGTTAAAAAACCATACTTTTATTAATAAAATAATTTATTAAGTATCCAAGACAGGCCTTTTATAAGAAACTGCATTTCCATGGATTACTTTTCAATTTCAATGGATTACGCAGCACAAATCCTTTGTGCGAGAATCCAACAACTGGTAATATTCATTGCCTTCCATGAATAATAATGTTGTACTCAGGTCAGACAATCATTGTATCACAATCTACTTTTAAATCTTGTACAACAACGTATCTATCTAATTATTAATACGACACATTGACCAATGAAGAAGAAATTCATAGTTTATTTTAAATAGAAAGATGGATACTTATCGTGAAGCCACAAGTTCAATAAGCAAAAGTGAAATACAAATACAATGAAGAATAATTTAATTAAACCCTGGCCAGTTACTCACTGCGAAGTGAACTTGAAGCGGACCATTTCCGATTTTAATAAAATTAGTCGGAAATTAATCTTCCCTTGTAATTTTCGTCGTCTATCCTGACGCTCGGCAGGAGTGAAGTTATTTCTGTCATTCCGCGCTTATTTGATTCCGATTGTAAACTGTAGAAGTTTTAAGATAAACTTATTATTTTTTGAGCCACATTATCTTGAATATATTTTGACAAAAATTTTGTAAGCCCTTTGAGAAACATCTAAATACTAATCAAAATATGTTTTCTTATACTCACACTTAGGTAAGTAAATATTACAAATTAATCAAAATTACTTACTTCCATTGGCGCTATAACTTATTGTGGGTTTTGAGTTTCATCCATCAATCACCTCCCTCATATATAATAATGACGATGCAACTATTTAATTTACATAATGTTAATTTTATATTTGAATTCAACAAAAGTTGTATTCTTTGGCAAAAATAATACAAATTACTTTTCCAGTAACTTACATATATGATTGAGGAGGAAACACATGAAAAAATAAGTTTTCCCAATTGTAGTGGATGTATGTAAAAAAATAAAATAAAAAAAAATACATTATACAATGTATTTTTTTCTACAGCTATGTCCGCTTGATTAATATCTGATATATACTCGTATCTTTACCAAATTATTTTTTGCTATATCCCCAACAGTTTCTGAACTTAGATGACGGATGGAGCGTCAAACATGATAAAACTATAACGTTACTTTGTTTAGTTCCTGAAAGGAACCCTAAAAAAGAACGTGCGATGCACTCAAGTTTCACGTCATTAACGCGATAATGCAAATCTCTCGGCATCCCCATAGGAATCGGTGTATTAAACACTCAGCGCGCGTCGCCTCGGCACGGGACTTCATCTGGTTACAGAATATTGGATTTTTGTATTCTTTAAGAGTCCTTTCTTCTTTTATTTTCGAGTGTGTTATTGATTACAACTGTCCCAGATTTTACTCAAGTCACCTAAAGGCATCTGATATCTTAGACTACCCACCGCCATCTAGTGACAAGTAGTCGCATACACATTCAACGTCAATCAGTGTGCAGGTTTCTTCACGATGTTTTCATTCGCCTGAAAAAAATATCTGATCTTTATAGTATGTATATGTATTAGATTTAATTAAAAAAGTGGAGTCAATTTATGTAATTATTTCTTTTTGAGAATATCTTTTTGAAATTATTGTTGTTGCTATAAATTAAGTAACACAAAATTAATTTCAACTTAGAAAGAGCTGACAAAACTTCAATTACTTCCAGATTTTAATTAATTATACGACATTTTCATTGAGGATCATAATTTTCCCTTCCTAAAATGTCACTTGCTTAAAAATCTGTTCCCTATCTCTTCCCTAAAAAATCCCTTTCCTAAAATGCTATTTTGACACCGTCGGACTCTTCAACCGAATTTTTATAGGTACATTTTTAATGAGGTACTTTTTAGCAGCCCGCAAAACATCTAGTTTAGCCTTTGAATCGCATTCAAACCCAATGCACATTTTCATAATTTGATTCTGCTGTATATACAGCTTGGCTTAGCATGTAGCCTATGTTGGTCGGCAAACCGATAACTTTGCGGTTTCTGCATCGAATGCATTTGATGAGTTGCGTTGATTTCATCAGATCTATTTTCCTATTGAATTTGACTTCCCGTGGCAAACTTAATATATTACGTTTTTACGGAAAATAGTTTAACTGGCACATAACCGGTTTTTCATCTTAAAAATATTTCATTATGTATACAATATATTTCCAAGTTTAGTATTCAGAATTAAAAATGCATACAACTTCTTGTACTGTGTAGAATCTTGCATGAATATTTAAACCTAGTGTATTCAGTTCATTCCTTTTTACATAATTTTCACATACTTAAAAATGTTTTGAGAAAGAGATCAACGATTTTTCCCAAAAAGATTTTGAAAATGATCAAAAATTAGCAAGTCGATTCGTTAAGTAATGATATTTTTTACAAAATCAAAGGACGCTCTTTGTAGAGCCTCGCCAGGTCAGCAAACAGTAGTCTCTCTCCATCTACGTCAAGCTCTACAGCTTTCATTTATAAAATGAATCTTGTGTTTGCCGGCCCGTTACCTCATTGTGTGAGCTCTACAAAGGGTGCTACGAGTAGTCAGCAACGGCGTAGCTTCGTAGCAAATGATAATTCATTACTTGGACACGCAACGGTTGATGATTTAACTTATGTGTTATCTACACATAAATTAAATCGTCAACCGTTACTGTATATCGATGCTGACGATCGTGAGAAGTGGTGACGAGAAAATAGGAAAGCTGAACCTAGGCTCCAACGCTCAACATCTGGGAAAATAAACAATTGAGAAAACGCTCATATGAGTGAGAGACTGCATATTAATTTGCCATTAAAAACCATTTTTTTGGCGAAAATAATTTTATGTAAGTGCGAAGTGCGAAAAGTCGTCTTTATTAACGAATAAAAAATTACTAACTTAAACTTAAATACTAACTGCACAAAGTAACCATATATTTTAGTTAACTATATATAGGTGAAGACTATGTGATTCACATTAATCATTATTAAAAGTCGGTTGCAGGTGAAAACCTAATTTATTGTAACGAAAATTAAATCTGCGACCAAACTTCATTTACTGGCGTCTGACACGAATTATTATTTAAGCGGTGTGTTAGTTACGAATATAATAATTGAAGCGGTGGTTGTGTGATGGTTAAGGCCTCCTGTGAACTCAGGTCTCAGGTTCGAATCCTACTTATACCACATTGTTTGTGTACCAATCTGACTCATATTTTAGTACTAGTTTTCATCGACCACCACCTGCTTCCGGCGAAGGAAAACATCGCGAGAAAACCTGCACTCTGGTTGTTTTATCTTCTATGTACAGACCTATTTACCTATTTTATTAGATGCATAGATATAATCTACTACAGTACTTCCTAATATACTGACAATATAAACATATTTGGAATTATACACAAATACATTTAATATTTAAACCTATTAAATGTATTTGCGTAAGCAAGCAAAAGACTAAAATTGAAATTGGTGCTAAAAGATTAATATTTAATGTTTGAGGCTATATCACTGCTTAGTGGTAGGCTAGCTTTTCCTGGCAACTTGGGTGAGCGACAAAATAATTTACAACTAAATACATCCATACATTTGATACAGATCGCGATGCGCCGACCGCGTTTGTCGCTCGCCTAGGACGCCTTTACAAAACACATGATTTGTTTTCAAGGGCTATCACCTCACGCGAGAGAGCGATCACTTAATACGATTACAACGTCGCTGTGCAAGCGAATATCGACACTCGTTGCGTATATTTAACATTCAATTTTCCTTACATCAGTAGTTACAGAATGTGGAGATAGTTTGTAAAATATGTTTCTACTTTAAACATACATTGTTTAGAACATGAATGTAGGTTTGATAAAAAAACATAAAGTATATTGTATATAGTTTTTCGTTTAACGTTTTATAAAGGAAGTAATACGCCAATTTAAAAAAACAGAATAGGTATACAGAATTTTTTTACATTTACTTAGTCGACATATGAAGATGATTAATTAGTTCCTATAAATAAGGTGAGCGGAGAATGTTTTGTTTATCGCGGTCATTTTTCACCAGTAAAAATGTGCGTGGCTAAACTTATTGCAAATCGTATCGTGCCAGCGTACACTCTGCAAACATGCGACATTTTTTTATGTTTACTATGTCACCTTCTATAACTATATCTATAGCTGCGACTCGGGGCTCTATTCTCATGGGAATTTGAACTCTATTAATTGTTTCTGATTTTGTTTCATGTTAACCAGACTTGATTAAATAAGAAAAAATTTAGTCAGGCAAATAAAATTATTTGAGCAACCGCTACTTTTTGAACAGATTGAAACTAAAATATTATAAAATTCTTAAATTTTTACTGAGCAGGAGCGCGAATCATTGTTAAAGCCTTTGCCAGCCCTCAGTTGGTCTACTAGCCGAGGCCGCGTAAACAGGTTTTATCCAGTTGCCCGTACGCGACAAGCGGCTACGGCTAGTAGACACGGACACATACGCTGAATGCTTGTAGTAGTGTACCTACGAAAACATAATTGTATGAAGCTCAGCCTCTGTTCCAATTTCTTTATCCTGTGACAATAGTGCCACCGTCACAATGAAAATTAAATATTCGTGTTGACGAGAGCATTATGCACGACGGGATAGTGCGACATAAACTAATTTCATTGACGCGGCCATGCCACTCCGATGCAAACATTCGTTCACATGCTCTTAAAAACCTTTTATCCAAATTACCACCACCTGTAGATAATTATATTGCTTTAATGGTAGGTATTAAAAGTCGAGTAGAAATGTAAAAGTTATCGGAAAAAGTATTTCAAGATTCTTTTCCAAGTTCAAATGTACGATCATACTCCATAAAACGCAGTTTGTTATTAATAGTATCTAATTGTAGACAGGAATCATATCGGTACAGTACATGTGGTTCAGTTAAATAGATTCTGTAGTTTTTGCGACATCATCTTCCCAACCACATCCCATTATTAGAGTGAAGTATATCATAGTACAATTTTATTATCTTTCCATAAGTTTTTATTTCCAGTCAATAGTCTCACATCCGATATGTTCATGTCATTCCTCAATAAACATCTCTTTTTTTGTTCTTTCTCTTTCTTTGTATAGGTTTAAGTAAAAAAAGTTCACTTTTTCATTTGTAATAAGTTTACACGTGTGTGTACATAAAGCTATTTTCAGTGAAATTTAACTATAGTTTTTGCTAACCGGTGAATATGCACCAGTTGGTGATTCAGAGGATAAATTATCATTATTTGAAAGATTTATGCTTACTACGACTTTTTTTCATAAAATAACCTATTCCTATCAGAAAGTTAGAAGTTAGTTAACGAAATTATGCGAGTTCACATTTTTCTTAGAGTCCGTCTTTATTCATTGTTGTTTTGAACTTGTTTCTGTTATTTATTGCGTTGTCTCCGAAAAATGTGAACCGTAAATTAAAACAATTAATGCAATAAGGAGTTGACAAATAATTTAATGTTCCAAATGCTGTACAGTATTTGGGAAAATGCTCCTTTGTGTTTGGCATTATATTTATTATGCCACATTTCACTGAAAGGCAAAAGCTAACTTTATTGAGACAAACTTGGCTCTTTGCAAAAATATCGATACGAAATGATCCTTGGATGTGAGTAGAAAGTTTACTTTGAAAGTGGCGGTTTGTGAAGAATGTAACGTTTTCTAGAAATGTGAATTAACCTAACTTAAACAGTTATTGGCTAATTGTCTGTGTGTTGAATGGCCTGCAATAGGGTTTTCAAAATACGAGTCATTTTTTATTATTCCCAGTGAATAATATTCTAACCCTACATACTGATATATATGAGAAATCTATTTCAAAATCTTACGTTATGATTTTCAACCCGTTTTAATGGATTTTCTTTTAGAACTGGCATTTCTAACATATTAGATTATGTCATATCTTGAAAAACTTCATTCAACTTCTAATAGGGCACGTTGACAATAGCTATTGAAGAATTAATATTATTTTCCTAAAGGAGAGATATGGAGCTGGCTCTTGAATCGAGTTCCAATTGAACCCGGATTTCGTTTGTAGGACATAAGCTTCCAACAAAAGGCTTCTACAGAGCTATTACGAAGGATGGTAACGATTGTCCATGTTCCACAGACAGAGGCATAGACTATGACAAAGGAGACACATACTCTGAAACTGATAACGAATGGGTCCTCAGTTTAATTTCGGTTATTTTAATACAAAAAATTAATAAATGAACTATAAATTAAATTTAGACAAAATTTCCGATATGAATATTAGCATAGTTGAAATAAGAAAATTTATTTGAAAGAAATAAACTTAGTAATTATATAAATAAGTTAGCGATAAAATGCCTCGTTATTAGATCATGTTATTTTGATGTTCTGTATATTTAGCTTATACATCAGTTTTTGAAACAACACGATGTGATTACAATTGATTGACCTCTACTTCTATTATGTGTGTATGTATGCCATACATCGATTGATCAGTATTGGGCTTGTGGTTTGCGTCGTGTGATCGATTTGCGGCTTCAATGCGTGGCCACGCGCCTCCAGCCTGTCACTGTGACACGTATCACGAAGTTTACCACAATACCGTCCGTGTTACAGGACGGATCTGAAAAACTCCTTCACTGGACTACTGCTGCTGTGATAAATATGAAGGTGTCGGTGCAGCTAATGTTAATTCAAAATCCGTTTATCAATCGTTCTTATTGCTAGTAAATAATACTAAATTAGACTTACCCACACCCAGTATTTGTGCGAATGCACCAATTCATATTTTTCAATATATTGTAGAAAGCATCACTCGTGTCAATTCCTACACATGTATCTCGATCATGTGTATGCACATATGTATTTCAATTATTATTCACACTTTCGTATCACATATAACACACATACCTTTATGTCTTTCATTCAAGGCTACGGTGGATACAAAACTCGGGCTTTTGTGACACCTCTTGAAATACGCTAGTCGTAAATAAACGCACTCGTGGGATTTCAGTCTCGAACGAGAAGACCGAGAAATAGTGTATAGTTTAGTATAACTACTAGCTTTTGACATCTATTTTGGAACCTCATCTGACAAAGGATATGGTTTCAGCTGTTTGGAACCGTAATGGATTCGTCATTATATTTTGAGCGGCAAACAAAGCAAAGAATAACGGTATTCATTTAGCTTTTGACATGTATTTTGGAACCTATCATATAACAAAGGATCTAAATTTCATTATTCTATTTCTCTCTCGTCGGAGCGCTGTCCCGTTTTCTTCCTCACTTTTCTTTACTAAATAATAATAGATTCTTGTCAATAGAAAATAGCTTACACTACCAAGTATCCTACAAATTTTGGTTCATATCATATGATCGCATTAGCTCAAAAGTTATATTCACAGCTACAAAAGAGATCGTAGACCATAGAGTTGGATTCAAGTTTTTGTTATAAATATCTATTAGATACCTTTACCCGTTCTTGAAAAAAGGACAGAACAGACGGACAGACCGAAACCTAATAAAGTAAGTACAATAAGGAGCATTTTCGTATTTAAAAATCTCATGGGAAATATCCATCATCGGTTAAGAGTGAGATCTAATTTTGCTACCTTGTGGTTACAAAGTGCGCATAAAATTAAATTAAATATTCCAACGGGCTGAAATATTTCGTTTAACTTTGACATTTAGAGTAGACTAATTGAATTGTGGCAATTGTTTATATTTGGGAGTTGATAATTGTGTGTTTACCTTGATCGGTGTTTGCGCAGGCCATGACGTGCCGCTGAGAAAATTTCGGGGCCTATCGAAGTCGTGAAGCTTCTCCGAGGTCGTCCGGCAATTGTTTTAATCTTAAATTAATACTTGCCGCCATTGCCGGAATTTCACAAGGCACAAGCTACTGTCTGTCTGTTCCGCATTCACGGCTAAAAAAATAGCGACTAAGAAATCTTCACCAAATCCGTTTGAACAACATGTAGAGAGTACATGCGAGGAGATAACAAAACAACGTCGCCTCATTAGCACAGTGAATAATGTAGGGCTTCGTACATACTGACACTCTGACCTCGACAAAGCTGTACTTTTGTGTAAGCGTAAATAAAACGACCATTGCAGTGTAATACAATTGAATTATTGTGCTTAATAACTGTGAAAAGAAATGCATAATAATTATCAAATATCAAATATAGACTACCTGTAGGTAGTCTATAAAATGAAGGCTCTTTATGATTAGCAATATACCTAAATTATATTGCCCTACCGTGTTACCTACCCTACAGTAACATTTCAACGTAAATAAATTATATAACCTCTGTAAAATATTGCCGAATCTGTTACCAAGAATCTTTTAATTCTTAATATTTGCGTTCAAGCCCTAAAATATTAGATGACCCAAGAATTACTCATCGTGGTCCCCGGTGATTTGTATGCCCAGGATAGCATGAAAAATAAATTATAAATTATTTAGGAAAACAAATTGTATTTATTATGTTCACCATATTCGTTGTAATATATATATAATTCATAAAAAAGTAAATAAAGCTTTACCAGCTGTTGTTTTTTTTTTTTCAAATGTCTACATAATAAAAACATAAGGATGTCGCTCAGAAATACAATAAAAATGTCTCTGTATGGGCCGCAGACATTATTGATAGAGAATGAAATCTGCTTGCGTAAACATTTTGCGAGAAAGACGTCAATAACAGAAAGGAGGTTGTTGAGATAGGTTTAAATATTAAAATTTATTTCAGTAAAATAAAAATATTGCACGAATTTACAATTTTTCATACAACATGAGGAAATATATCTACAAAGAATATATCAATAGGAAATATTGTTTATATTACGGAAACTTGTAAAGTTACAAGGTACCTGCTTAAACTAATAAAAATATAGCAGTATTTCGAAATAGTTATAACATTAATATATTTCTTGTTGAAGATTTGTTTATATATACATATAGTCTTCTATATGTACTTATATATAAACTGCAAAATTTACTTTTTAATGGAATATTTCAATTTGTATTTGGATATTAATACCTATAGTACCCACCTAACTTTTATTTTTTCTCAGTTATTTTATCATGAGAATACTTCATGGAATACATTTATAAAGAAAGGCGATTGCAATGTCAGAATTATGACGTAACGGAATGGAAAAGTAAGGTTTTTATATTGTACATGCGTGCCAACGTTCCAGTTACGTTAAAAAATTATTAAATATGCAAATGTGCCCATCCTGCGGCGAATTTGTAGGGATTTGGTGTCGTAATTCACCGTGGTGACCGAATCGGAGACCTGGATTTGTGTAAATTTTAATGACAAATGGAATAAAAGACAGGCTTTCTCTTCTGAAATGTTAAAAAAGAAATAATGTCTTGTCTATTCCAAACCGATTCCATGACTGTCGTATATTTCAATCAGGAACTTGCTTCCAGATTTATTATAATTTCCCTCACGCGAATGAAATAATATTTTCCTCAGTTTTTGTTCAGAATTTTATTTATTGGTTTTGGTACAGAACTTATTTGAGCATTGATTGTTATTCGGATTAATATGACTTCAACCCGTAAATGATACCGGATTTACGCGATCGGGTTTGGGTAAATAAACCGGTATTAATTACCGGTTTAAGTCGTATTAATCCGTATGTTGTAAATTTTTATTTAAAAGAAATTTAAACAATAATTTACAAAAAAGATATAAAATTTCCAAACTACAAGTATCAAAATAAAATGTACGGGCATTCCACAGGTCGCCGTCGGGGTCGAGGCGAGTCAAAGGTGTTTACGTTATTTAGATCCCCGCTGATGAAGCGGGCCTGTTGCTTCCTGTCGCCCGGGACTGCTTGTTACGGCTCATGAATAATATCCCTTATTCAAAGGAAATTTAATCTTTTATCCCATCAGCCGAGTTTTCTTCTCGCGCGTATAGGCATATGATTTATTTAAGGGACGGTGTCAATATGTGATGTCTTATGTAGATAGAGTTGATGCTATTTGGAAAATAGAGGATTTGAGAGTTAGGTTCGCAGGATAAAATAATTACTTTAAAGATATGGTCCACTAGGTTTTGCTAACTACATGCGTACCAAATTTAATTAAAACCGGTCGAGCGGTTTATCCGTGACGAAACAGACAGACTTTCGCATTTATAATATTAGTATATAATATATATGGACACTTGAAATACTTATATCGAATATACATTTTGTTACTTTTGATAAACATATCTTGAACCTATAAAATTCAAATAAACTGAAACAAACTAAACTCACCTTTTAAATACACTTATTCTATATTTTAGACCCAAATCCTGCCCAATGAATATTGAATTTCAACATCGTTAAAAGTTTAAGCAATAGAAATTTTTGAAAAATACCACTTTTCATTGATGCCAATTTAAAATTTTGTAAACTGCAACTCAATCGCAAATATAGTAGACGTTTAAGTTGCTTGTTACAGAATTCCATTTCAAAGTTGGTTGTTTTTTATAGTTTTACTAAAAACATGAAATACAAAAATAAACTTATAGGAAATCTAAATTCAGTCAGTATTATAGAAACTTAAAAACTCAAATATCTTTATTGGAATAAATGTGTAGTTACAATGTACAGGCACATACAATACAAGTTTTAACAGTTTAATCTTACATGCATGCAATATTAGCGTAAGTAACACATGACATACCTATGTATCGCATTAAAAGCTTTTCAAATCTACCACACGCAATAAACATATTTTGTTCTTCAGTGCAGGCAAACCCGCGATGGGCAGCCAGCATTATTGGAAATCTGGATAACTACTTAAATATAGCTTGTGATCTGCCTCTTTCATGTTTAATGCATACTAAAACTGATGAGTGATCCGATGGTCGCCGTATGTTATCCGCGGTTATTCTGATGACCTTTGGACCGGGATCCAATGAATGAATAAACAATAAGGTTCGTCGTTCACTGGCCACTGGCCAATACTATTATCGTACATAGATACAACTACTACATATAAAAATACAGGGTTTCAGGGTTTTCACGAATTCACAGTATCATACGATATATTTTTTCGTTCGTTGGACATTTTCTTTTCGTCGTTAACAAATTCCAGTCCTATTAATTTTTTTACTCATAAATTACTTGAAGAGTATTAAGACGATTGAAATATTATTGTAATTATTACTTATCCTACTAATGCTACCTACATAAAAATATATTAATTTTATATGTATATGTTATATTGTACGAAAGTTTGGATGTATGATACTCAATTACACAAAATTTTTTGCACTGATTTTGACGTACGGAAAGATGTACGGGTAGACTATTTTCAGGAATCGCAAATATAATCTTTTTATCACAAAATTCTCACGGGTGACGTGACTAGCCCCGCCCGGGGCTATCTCATCGCATCGATATCTACAGCATCTCAGCCTGTATTTCAGTTGATGTTCAATTGATGCAATTATCAGGGTATTTTTTGTTATACATGAAATTTGTTTGTAAGCAAAAACTGTCCGTTTCCATTTTAAATCCTGATAACGAATAATCCTCGAAGTATCCGCCCAATGTGGATTAGAGAAAAATCATTTATGATTAGGCAGAGGCACGTCTGATTTGGCAAATTATACTGGTTTACATTCATACTCGAACACCATGAATATTCAGCAGTACGTCGCCACAGATTACACCACAGAGTCTAAAATAACAAGACAAATGGAAGTACCCTTTACTATATTTTATGTGGTACACAAATGAATATACTAAACTATATGAAATTGAAAATTCTAAATTTAAATACGATTCGATTGAACGCGTGTGAAGTAACAAACGTATATACGTCTTCTAAGCTTATATTGAAGGGTGATAATAGGGCCACTTCTATATTGTTTCATTAATCCAAATTCTATAGATTACACAAATATTTTTGGTCGTAATGCCGACCCTTATAAACTTTTTCAACGTTTTGTTGGAACAAATTTTTATAAAAGCTGTTGAATCTTATTCAAATTAATAATTATGTAAATATTTAAGATTTTTATTTAAATGCTATGTTTATGTACCTAGTACCTTTTGAGAGAGGTACGTATTTTCTGTTTTATCTTGAAAAACATTCTTGGCACTAATATTATTAAAACGAATGGTTGGAGATTTAGGAGCTTATATGCATATCGGTATACTACCGATGCGTTTGTGTGAATTCAAGCTATATATTGTATTGTACGAAGTACTTACTAATCCATGATATAGTCAATTCTAAATATAAATAGGAAGTATTGTCATGAAAGCAATTTTTTTTCACTTTTTGCCAAATGTAATAAATAAATAAAAACTCTAATTGGCTAAAAAATACTAATAATTGTGATTTAAATAATTGTGAAAAACCCAAGTTTTAGATCAACAAACGAAATAAGATTAATTGTTATACAATCCAATATAAATCCTGGTTATAATCCTGGAAGTTATTATTATTATCCTGAAAGACGATAAGTGACAGATTGGATGGGTGTGTGTGGTTGCGTAAATCCTTTGTAGGCACTCCGTAGGTCTGGGGCGCAAAGTAAGTAAAGCCCAGAAGTAGGTATATGTACCCCCAAAGTATCATCTCGAAGTTGATTGATTTAAAATGTTGACTAGTTTAATCCTGAAAGTACCAAAGAAGTATATACTTACCTGAAAGTACCAAAGAAATATATGTTTTTACAAATAGCAAGCAAATATTTTAATTTAGAGAAATCTTTACCACTTTCAAAATAGTTTTTATGTTATAATAAATGACATAAGTAAATATGTAGACTTTCGATAGGTGATTAATTATTCAAAAAGTGTCAATTCTTTACTATTTGTATTTTGTGCGATCCGGTGCGGTGAGCCCGAAGGACCATAATCTGAGCGAAAGTTTGTGGTCTGACCCGGCCCAAATCCAATTGCGTGCGTAGTGCGTGTAACGTGTCGTAAATTGCACAAATACTCGTTAATTACATCACTGTTAAGTTAAAGTGAAGTTAAAGTTTTAGGGATCCAATAGGATTGACCTCAAGAATACCATTTCCGTTTATTCATTTTTAATAACGATAATTATAGAGCTATAATAGAACTAGCGAACTTTATAATAGGGAGATAATTTTAGTATGCTTTCACAATTATTTATGAAAAAGATTACCTAATTAATAAAAAAATAATCAGTAACCGTCCACGTGCAAAATTTAAATACCATAACCTCATCATAAATGCAAAATAGCCATTTACACTAAATAAATAATATGGAAGTAAAATTTTAAAATTAGTTTATATTTTATAACTTCGTACCTATAAATGTATTTTTAGTTAGTTTTTTTTAAATTACCATATTAAACAATAAGTATATGAATTTATTGACTTTACAAGCACCCGCGTAGTGCTCATATTTTGAAAGTAAAGTTCGTCACAAGTTGCGAAGCCGAGTTACTTGACGGAAGTTTAAAGTCACAGCACAGTGGTGTGCATCGTTTAGGAAACTTAGCTGAAGTTTGCAGGATTATAGCATCTTCTCTCGATGCTCCTCGCTGCACACTCTACCCTTCGATCTACGTTCAAATTGTTAGGTGATAGTGAATATTGAATAGGTTTATTACGTCATCCAATATTGCATGGTTAGTAAGTCAATGTATAATTAAAACTGCCCATTTTTAAATTTAACAAATTCAAAAAACAAATTCAATAATAATATAGTTAATACGTTTGTATCGTATCACATCAGTAGTAATCAGTATATTGCATAATGAACTAAAAATATTAGAATCACCATGAAAGTATAATTATGCTCTAGGACTTTTGTACTGTTTGTTATTGTACAATTCTGAGGATATCATAAAATTTATAATTTCCAATTCGGTTTTGGTTTACCTACAAAGCTGCGGTTTCGTGTCTCCTTACAATAATGTGCGCTTTTAGACAAAAATAAAATTCACAGAAACTTTAGCATACAAATATGAAAATTACTTTAAAATTAATTATTACAATAATTTCATTTTATCATTTAATAAACCACGTAACCAAAGTATGGTGTTTATAATGTTTTGAAATATCTAGGTTAGATTGGTAATTTTTTTATTATTTGTTGCAGATTGAGTCACACCAGCAGTTCATATAAAAAGGTAGGTTGTGTTGCCCCATATATTGTGATTATGTGAAGCGATTTATGGATATAATATTCATGGATATCACGTGTTTGAAGACTATTACGAAGCGTTCGCCAGGAATGGCGTGATCGCATTATCGTATCCAGACAAATTAGATCAATGTCCTTCCCTCTTCCTGCTAAACATGGAAACAGATTGAATTGGAAGTGGCTTCCCATAATGAGACACGAATTATTTGGTGTCTTTGCCTTTTCTCGGTTTATTTCGTAAAGCGCTTTCTGCGTGTATCGCCTGTGTGCCAGTAGACCCATCGACTTAATTTAGTTAGAAAATGAACAGTGCTTCTATCATTAAAAGGGGCTACAAATTTCCAGTATTAATTGTGGCGATTTCGATACGATAACGTTCTCATAAATATTCGTGTTAGCCCCACTACAAAGTAACACAACAAAAGGAGGTCAAAAATTACTGAGTGAAAGTAACATTTACCTCCGTGTAACTTGTCGATAAGCACCTACATATACCTACTATCTTAGTAGGAAGTATATAAGTGGGATAGCTTTATACGACTTATCGGCTTTTCTTATGATTGTGGCGCTATCACACACAATAAAGTCAAACAAAATACAAACAGACAAATAAGGTCTAATTAAAAAAGAACTGTATCTGTAAGAACTATATGGTCTAATTAAAAAAGATTATATTAATTACCTATCAGTAGGTATAGGTTTCTTCTGTTTGCTATCTATATTAATTCTGAAGCAAGTAGGTCTTATATATAGAGCGCATTTTGTTTGTTCGTTCCCGATCACTGGTAAACAAACCTAATAGCTCACTTCACATTCTACCAGCGATCCCCCATTGTTCCCGTGTCATTGAGCACACAAAACGAAGGGAACCTATTTTGAGAAATCGTGGGTGAATCTCTGAAAATTGCATACCAGCGCCAATAAATGTCACGGTAGAAAGGCATTTAAAATAAAATAATAAGGTCCTGAAGTACATTAAAAAAATTGTACTGACCTAGAATTTTTTTTGGCTATATAAAGTTTTTCTGACAAAATTTTCTCTGTCATATTCTATTTTTTTTCTTAAAAATGATGAAAACAGATGGTTGTTTAATTAAAACAAATAAATATTCATCACAAGTAGTTAAATAGCTGGACTAATGTGAGATAAAATAAATAAAATTCTCTTTTATTGACTTTATCTTGCATAGACTTTTTAACCTAACTATATAATTATATAGATGCGAAAATATAAGTCTCTAAATATAAATTGAAATTTAGTTAACACTTTTAGTTTAGAGTACATTTGGGTACTCTAAACTAAAAGTGTACAAATAAGGGTCGATTTCTGTTGCAAACATTACGTAAAGTCTCCTCAAACTGAATGCATGAAGTCACATGAAGTAACTAAACTTTAACTGCTAAATACAATATAAGATCACCGTTAAAGTTAATATTATCGGCATTAGATACGGTAATAAAAATATCCAATATTTACATTTTGCTTTGGTATATTACATATTTACTTCACATTTTTTAGCGGAATTTCGTCATGTTACCTCCCACATTTTCTCTTGGAATTACATTTTGACACGCGTGAAAGCAAAATTTTATAAAATAAGCATAATATTGCTATGATATTGCGAAGTCGTATCCTCCGTCTAAAATTAAAATAAACGGCCACATTACGGTTCACCGCATTTCTTCTTGTAGCTACACCTCCGTTATTCCAACGAGTACACACATCAATTAACGTACGTGTAATTATGTTACGAAATTTAATCCAAGAGGCTCATAGCTATATCTCTGAGTACACTTTTCGGAACCCTGGCTTAGATAGTGATAGATGTAAAACATAAATATCCTAATATTTTACATAAATTCGGCGTCAAATTTAATAGTTATGAATCCACTAACTCGGAATTAATTCGTAGGACGTAAAGCGTTGATTGATAATTCAATTTTGCGCTTGATTCAAATTAAACCAAAATGTTGCCTCAATCAAATTACATAGATGGTTTGATTTCTTGCAAACGTAGGGTATAAGTTCTGAGGTAATGGGGAAAATGTTTCAAAAATGAGTATCTGTTATCAAATGTCTTCTGCTTTCAAACTTGCAATTAAGCGCTCGATTTTGCCCACTGAATGTGGCCTGATTTCAACCAAATTAGGGGTTATGTCGATAACGATTGAAGTCGTTCAATGGCCGCAACCAAAACTATCGGATGTCCAAATTAAACATGCTATGCGAAATCCAACGCATCAGTTTCCAATAATAACGCGGATCATGAAAGGATATATTGTCTATCGTCGTCTACCTCTCAGTCGAATACTCCCTTTAGTCTCGGAAAATTCTTATTTATTTTTCTTAATAAAATAAACGTTTCCGGAATAACAAAAAAAAAACTGACCCAATGAAACTTTCAACTTTTAACAGATAAAATACTTTGAAGAAGACGATTACTAAAATAAAAACTGAAAGGTGCGATGTTAGAAAGAGGTTCGTTAGGGCATCGCTATCAACCGTGGAACCACTTTTATGTATTTGAATGATTGTCAAAGAACACTTTCCTGGGTGAAAATGTGATTCATCCTGGATTCACCTTGTTCGTTATCTAAGAAACTCGTTGTAAGTTTCAATGTTTCATATTTTCTTACATATCTTGCTTCTTACTTTAAGTATGTAAAAGTAAGGCTCTTCTCATTTTTAACGATGTATATATAAAATAGTGAGGATAAATGAAATTTATCTAGACATTTCTACTTTACTAATCCAAATAATTTAAGCAAAATATGAAATGGTATATATTTCGTACGTTTATGACCATTTAAAACATTTAAAAAACCAACCATGTAAATTAGCACTTGTAAAAAGGAATAAAGTCAAATGTTTTTCTTTATTTTGTTAAAAACAATAAATCCGTTGAACTAATTACATTTTTTTTTAAACTTTGCTAAAAGTAATCGTAGTTTTGATGTGTTTTGTAACTTGTAAACCCAGTTTGCGTTTGCACTGATACATTGCAGATGCAGTTTTGTTTGTGTCCTTTTATAATTTCCTCTCTGAAAGCGGTTCGTTAACTTAACGGCCTCTGCGAAACATGATCGGACTTCACTTGCGAATATTTTCTACGGGAGTCGCTGGTCTTTTTCTCCGTAGTAATTATAAGGAGAATTCTGCATTCAATGAATTTACAAGATTCAATTTAATTATAAAGTTGCAATCGTTTTTATTTTAATGTTTTCATCAATATGTACTGTTTCATCAATATGTTAGTGTCTACTACTCTAACTTGCTATGGACACAAAAACGGATATCTATCAATTTGGGTTGACATAGCAGACATGACTGCCACATAGTGTATACCAACAGAATAATTTTTCATTTCATTATTTTATAGTAATTATTTTCAGGAGATCCAAAAGTTAATTGCACTAAAGTTTATGAATTATGAAGTGCACAAATTAGTTTTGCAGTTCCGCACGTAAAGGATTGAATTTCATACACATTTCCTATAGCTTGTATCGATATGTAATTTGATAGAAAATAGATTAATTTCCGTCTCAAGTAGCAAGCCACTCTCAGCTGCCGTATCGCAGTTCTATTGCCTTATTTATCAGAGTTCTGTGGGGTGATGGAGCGATGGGAGTTAATTAAAGTTGAACGGTAGTTAAATAACTAAAACATAGAAAGGTGCTTCCACACTAGAATATAACCATTCCATATCTTCCCATGGATGTCTTGCATGGCGAATAACGAATATATATATATAGCAGCTCGTAAGCAACAATAGCATTCCCAAGGAGGGTTGACGTCGGGTAGACGGCCGGTTGTAAAACCACAACTGAATTTTATAATTTCGAAGTTAGTGAACTCGTGAAGAAGAGAGAGATAGATAAATGTGTGTGTGCTCAGTAACGCAATGATGAATTTTTAGTACAGACTTACAGCAATAGACCTTAGCATTTATTTTACGAAGTTACAGAAGTATGCGAATCGTTTGTTTACATGCAATATAATGTTGCAACATAATTTAATTGCATTAAAAACTAGGTTACGTGTCCCAGATGTAATTAGTAGTTAGTTCGATGAAGTAATAAAAGTTTATAGTTCGATGTCTGGCGTCGCGTCTCGCAAGAGAGAGATGAATTACACAAGGCTGGTCATTGAAAAACAAGTTGTAACTAATATACATTTCATATAAACATCTTTCATCTCTTATTTCTTTAAAAGAGGTCTGTTGTGTCTTTCTGTATGAACGATAAACTAAAAAACTATCGGTCGAATTTTATTTACCTTTTCTCACCAAGAGACGAGTGATCTCTGAGGAAAGTTAGGATGTATAATTTATTATCGTTTTACCCGAGTGAAGCCATGACGAGCCGCTAGTTACACATAATGGAACTAATAATTAATAGATGTGATACCAGATTTTTAGTTTAATTACAAGCTTTTATTTAGATTCACCTATCCCGTTGTCTGTAATCAAATCTTGCAAGTTACATTTCTCCTACTCCCAGTTGACCTGCAGAGTTGAAATTTCCCACGTCGCTTCAGTTTCCATGACAATGCATTATTATGATAAGCATGACTTGATGGTGCAGCCCGGATCGGCTTCGAACGGCTCCTCAGCCGTTTACAGCCGGTGCATATACCGTAGGTACTATACACCGATATAATCAGTACGGACTTGGTTTTTTGTCATAGGGCCATAAGATCTCTCAAAAATGTAATTTTTGTAAAAAATCTCTTTACATATCCTATGCGTTCTTCTGATTTTTCCCTGTGCATTCAATGTCAATATAGTCAACCAAACAAGAACGTGAACGTAAAGATGTAACGATGTAGCTGTTAATAGACACTTTAGCAACAGGCAACATCCAATTATTTTTGCACATCTGCTAAAATTTTTAGCAGAGCCTACTTAGCAAAGTGCCACAAAAGCACTTTTACTTAAAAGGCTGCAAGTATCCTGGCTCAAGTGACACCTCAAGTGTAAACACATGATACACGTATAGACATTCATCTTACATGGGAATATGGACTCTCTGTCTAAGTGAAAAAGGTATAAAGTGATGTAACAGGAAGTTTTCGATATTTCCCATATGGAAAAAAAAAGAAAATAAATGTTAGTTGTTTCAAAGGAAAGCCCCCATTAAAGTCGGTAAATATGAAATTGGGTAATTTTCAGAATTTTCAGTAAACTTTTACTCATACAATTAAATAGGTTTAAAATTAAGCGAACCTATGTCGCTTATTGAAACAACGTCCTACATTACATAAACTAATAACGCATCCATTCTTATTTATTTTATTTTACATTCAATTTTAAGAATGAATAATTAGATGAGCCGCCTTCTATGCTTGTAGTCCAGGTCATTCAGTTCTTGTCAGTAGAGCGTTAATTCCATATCTCTCTGTCTTCAGCTAACGTTATAAAGTCCATGTACGCCATCTTGGCTTTCCCTTCTTCTTTTCAGGTTCTGGAAAGCTGAAATAGTTTATAATATCTGTTATAAGTTATAATAATTTAATTATTTTGGTTTTAGTTAGTTCAGGCCATCAATTTGTATAGGAAAAATCTCCTCTCTAATGTAATTCGCTTATCAAAAAACCTATATTATGAGAGTCCTTGTAAGTGAATATGGCTCGGACAAACAGTATTGTCTTATAAGTAGCTATAATAGTGTAGTGCCAGACGGTGCAGATCGGTGCTGCCCTCTGCCAATTTGCCGCTCCATAGATCAAAGACGAACCATGAATTCACCTATACATACCGTTCATAGTAAATTCATACGCTTTCCATGAACCTTTACATTTGAACGTGTCGAATCTATATTTAGCATACTGAAGAGAGTTACATTTGTCACGACCTTGGTTTTTAATTTTGAGTTTGGAAATTTCAATTTGATTATCTTATCTTATATAGAAATTTTGCAATAAAACTGTATATACCATTATGTTTAATTTTTTCATATTTTATTTTATTTATACAGAGGATTTCTTGAAAACCGTAGTTAAAATTTACTGAGATATATAAAATTTGATAAGAATAGGATCTAATTATGGACATAAATTGTAGCAAGTAAAATTATATGATCAAAGAAAATTCAGATCACACATAGAACTCAATATTTTGATAAAGTTTTCAACTTCTTAAGTTTAACTTGACATAATAAATAATATTAAAATATCATATAAATTCCTAGCATAAATTTTAAAAGGCTGCGTGACTTGCATGTTGTATAGAGCGATCCATCGTGAGGCGGCAGTTCCTAGCAGCCTTGCTGAGTTTGTCACAAAGACAGGCATTCCAGGATGCTTTAGCGCAACAACAGTCTGGTATGCACATACAACATCTACCGTCAATTTGGGGATACAATTATAGGATTATATTGTTTTAATATAGTCTTGTTATAAATGGCAATTTTTTTTTGTTGACGACTTCAAGAGTAATTTTAATCAACTGTAACAAATTCTTACATCGCGTACGCTTATGGTAAGTTTATGTAGTAAGAATATTCGATTCACATAGGTACATTTCTAAGTTAACCCATTTTATTGATTTACTTCGATTTTTCTGTAGATAGGAAAATGTAATTTGGGTAATTAATGATGACTTTTTTGTACATTAGGTTAAACCTACCACTGTCATTTACCGTTTATTAAAAAGTCGGAATCCATTTGCTTAGAAAAGGTGGATAAAGTGGTGATTGATGACGTAAGGATCTTGTGACCGCCAGAGCCGATAACGAATATTGTAAAACCCAGCGGGGGACTTCTGAAAGTATTTATGAAACTTACGAAAATGTCACTCTTTCAGCCGCGTGGGGCTCATAATAGCGGTCAGTGTAATGGATGGTTAGACTTTAATAATACTCGGAGGTGGTTTGTCTTCTATAGATTAGGCACCCAGAAGGAATTTATAACCTAATTTTTGAAATAGGGTAGATAACTTATTTTTATTTTGGTGACTATACGAAGGTCCTTATGTTATATGTAACACTAGTGTTCTTTGTATAATGATCTAGCCGCATTGTACAGTCTATAAATTACCAAAAATATCTTAAATATATCTATTATATCTACAGCTTACATATTTTTTTCAATTTTCTGACCTTGTCATCTAAATCTTTATTCTCTAACCACTCGCTATGCTTGATTGTGACTCCATATTTTTTTCATCTGTAAAGATATACAATACAATAATGTCTTCTGTTGTGAAAATTCTTTTACCAAAAATAAACTCTCATAAAATGAGTACATATTTTTCAAAAAGCCAAGTATATCTTCTGTGGGTATAAAATATTAATTTCAATTAATTAGAAGAAACCATTATTATGCTACACATAGAGAATTTAGCTGCAAACTTCTAAAATGTAATAACCAAATGGAAAATTATCATTAATTTTCTCTAGAGATACGTACATATTTGCTGTAAACGACAGATGGACGGTAATTTTGTTACAAGCAATTAAAAGTTAGATGCAATCGCATTTCTCTTGAGCTTCGTAGAGTAAGAAAAGCAAGCCGTAACTATTGATAACTCGGCCTTTTGGTCCTGGATTAAAGACCTAATCAAATTGACATATAACATAAATATTAGTCCTTTTTTATATTATAAATTTTATTCTGAGCATCAAACACAATAAACAAATTAATAATTTCATTTTGTATGGTACTTGTTCAGCAGTGATGCCGAATATGCCGCTACTTTATCCCAATGGGTAAGGTGAATAACTAAAATTCATCAATGGTTTATAAATCCTCTTATGCATTATATTTTTCACCCACTACCCTATTGGATGTACTTGAGGTTACAACAGAAAGGTTTTAACAGGAGGAAGTTGTTTTTTATTCATTCGGCAGTACTCAGTCCCGGAAGGATTGATTGATTGATTAGTTGCATAATGGAAAAGTCAGTCGGGATTCGTGCTCAATTTCAGAGCCGCGATTGTGTTTACGTTTTTCTGTGTTTTTTTTTGTGTTAATTTCATTGTACAAATTAAAAATAAAATACAATAAATCTGTACTTTATTCCAAATATATCTGTACTATATTTGGTCGTTTTGGATATTGAAGAGTTATTCTTAATAGAGTGAAAGTGGTTGGAATTTGAGGTTGTTAAAATTATTTAATAATATGATAGGACACACAACGTTTACAGACATCATATTCAAATATAATTAGCTTAGAACTTACACCCTTTTAATGAAAGGTAAAATAGATATTAAATTATTTCCGTAAGGATCGGTTTCAATGAATACATAAAGCGTAACCCCATAATACATAAAGCGTAACCCCGTTACGTTACGATTACCATAATATTTTTATTTGACAGGTCGTGTATTTCATTCGCGCGTATAATTTTTTATATAATTTTTATGCGAAAAGGATGAACATAAATATTACACGACAATTTAAATAAAAATAAGATAAAGTAGATTGTTTCGAACTTTTTTCTCGCTGATTAAATCAAATTTTAAATGTTTAATTATTTACTAAGAACTAAACCTCGTGAGGTTTATCTTAGTAAATAAAGTTTCTACGAGACGTTACCTATACCGAGATCTATTATATGCCATAAATTTGCAATCTTAAAAGTAAACTGAACTTAGAACGTTAGTCGTTTTTTTACAATTGACATAATTATATGAAAATCTTTACGTACCTTCATATCCTCCTGTAGAGGAATTACGAGATGACTAACGGTCACATATAGGTGATAGGCAACAATAACATTTCCAAAGTGGGTTGACGTAAGGCGGGCAGGCTATTGTAAAATCACAGCGAAATCTACAGAACATTAAGGTTTATTTTTACGCTGGCTTCACAGCGTCACAAACCAGGCTTCACAGAGTCAACCGGGAACTCGCGAAGATGAGAGAGAATTGGTCGTTTATAAAATCTCTGCATTTCATTATTCGCAAAGCAAATGTTACATGATGGCTTGAAATAGGGTGAACTGGGCCACCGTGACGATGATATGACGTTGTCACATGCGCCGTGATAAGCATGATTGATGACGTCATTCGCCGAGGAAGTACATATAGGTCGCTGTCATAAATTACATGAGTATAAATACTGCTCGACTTATGTTAAAGTAGGCAATAAGCCAAACATACTTATGAATTTAGTAACAAGAAGAGAACGATACTGCATCATGGCACATTTTCTAACGTTTGGGCTCACATAGTCACTATACGGTTTTTTTTTATAATAATTCCATCCTTTCTATATAAATAAGTTGTAAAAAAATGTTAAGTGATTATTCTAGATTGTCGCGCGTATGTAAAATTGGTAAGGGTGACTTGCTGCATCAAATTTGATGTTTATTTTAACCGGCGCCCTGCTGACTTTTAGTCCAAATGCCCTAATTTACGTCTTTATGCGCACATTAAAATTAACATCATACTTGACGATACAACCCGCCTTAAATCAATATGGCCCGAATATATAAAAACTTAGCACTCTACTCAAATTTTATTTTAAGCTTGGAAAATAAATGATATTTAATATGACGATGTGCTGTATAAGACCTGTAGAAGGTATTCTTCTAGACGATGATTATTTTGCGCTCTTGCCATTAGCCAACTTGTTGAGCCTATCGCGATTTAAGTCAAGAGTGAACCTCGATGAATATTGCTTTTTAGCAAAAATTGCGCCTTTGCTGCTAACGTATTTAATGAAATGTGTTGAAAAAAATACTTTTTAATTGTATGTGAATTGTATAGGCTTTAAAATTGAAGAATGCGATACGTAATATTTTTCTAATTACACACTATTTTCGGAAAGATCAATGATTAAGATAAGCAACATAATCTGATATGGCATAAATAAATAGCAAGTGCTTATTTTTCTTGTCAGGTCAGATCTGAAAATACAACAGAATTCTGATTAAGAGATTTTACTACATTTACCAGTTTGGTCTCCAATCAATAGATTATTATATAAATGGACTATGTAGCAATAATAGTTTTGATGTCAGCAATTTTCTGGGGTTACATAAAATGTAATGTGGCCTTATTCTAATTAAAATGTAATTACTGATTTACTTTTCTTTATTTTTTTAATCGGTTATCACGTGACGATTTCATGGTGCCACAAGTAAATATGTAAACTGATAAATATTAAGAACGACAGTAATGTTGCATGTAAAGAGTATTTTTTATTTTTTTAAAAGCATATGAAATGCTTACATGCAATATATTGTACCTAACTGACAATATAAGCACATATTATAATGATAAGTTTTTAGGAATTTACTTATACAAATACGAAAATAAGAAGATCCTAAATACTCGTATTTTGTGTGTAGATGCGTTCTTCCATCCTCATATCCTTTGGGACGTTTCCAACCGAAAAATTTGTTTTCAGTCCACCCATTTACCTGAAGCGACCATGTTTGTACAGGCTTATATGAATACGTGTATTTCCATTTTTATTTTATCTATTAGTTTTGTCACAAATATTTATTTTAATTTTGATTATTTATTTTGTTTAGGTAAAATACAAAAAAAGGGATTATTAATTAATTGTAGAAATATATAAAAAATAAGTGTACGTACAAATTTGAAAATATTTTCAGGTACTAACAATTCAATTCAACTAGGCGCCTCTCAAATCCTTGGCTTTGAGATCGCCTTTTACAATAGTTGACAAAAAGATATTAAATAAAAAGTTCTAAGCATAATTACTCCTTGTTTCAGCCATGTCTCGTAACTGCGCCATAGTCCTGATGGTGTGTGGATTCGCCGCCCTGACTCCGCTTCCCGCCGCCCGCGCGCAGGCTCTGTCTTCCTCATACGACGGTGAGTAACAAACATCCTGCTTTATGGACATATGAGCTAACACAAGCCAATTCAGAATTTGCATGGTTTATATAATATATGGGATATATCTTATACAATCGACGGTTCTTTCTATTTTGCACTATCCTTCGACTACTTCGATACACAACATAACTAGAAAGAGATGTGTAACTTGTACGAGTTGATTTCAATAAATTCAACCTGAAATACCACAGATATTTCTTGTTTAAAAGTAAATATGCTTTTTAATATTTTAATTTTATAGTGGTGTTCAGAGATATTTCCATCACGAAATAAAATAAAATAATGAAAACATCGACTCCACATGAGACTCTTTTTAAACATCAGTTTTATTGGAAATATATAAAAAAAATACACATTGAGAGAAAAAGGTAAATTCGAGTATTCTCAGGCTAGAGTATTTTATATCTGTCGAAGTTAAGGGTGGTCGTGTTTATTTTTATTATAAAACGTACTTTCCTTGATAAAACTGGAAACGAACATTTATGAAAGGTATAGTTATAGCGTAAGTAAGTAAATAACATTTTATTATATTTGAGTATGATTTTATTGAAAAAATAGGAAAAAATATTTTTAGTCTTGTAAAAATATTTTTAGATATGCCGCTATTATGTCTAAATTTGGTGACAAATAATTGAATAAGCGAATTTATAGAATATTTCCTCGTAAAATAATAATAGTTCATGTCTATATGAATCGACTTTGATATTGACTCATTATACTCGTATATACAACTAACTTCAAAAGTCTCATAGAAGTATTTTTATTTTTAATATTATATTTATAGCCATGGAAAGCGTGAGGTATGTTTGTGTTTAGTGTTTAATTTCAAAGTTAAGTAAAAAATAAATTTTATATATAGGTACACTTTTTTTAACATTTTTTATTTTAATTTTATCCTTTATTATACTTTAGGGGTAACCCAGTTTCGGTGACCCGGTCAGGCGATTGGCCACATATTGGCTGCCTTAACTCAAGTAACCCTTAATTTATTACCTCTCAGAGCAATGGACTTAGCCATTAATCTACGTAATGTCATTTATTTACGAAACTTTTTATTATTTTAATAAAAAACAATGACATGAGGCTGTCATTGTCAATTTGTAATAATATAGTTAATTTAATTTGAATAAATAATCATTTTATGAAATTAATGAGAATTGAGAGTCCATAATAAATTATTCACCGTACGTAATAATACACCTACAAGTAATCCTTCCACAAGAATTACACTAGCTATTAGGGATCGAAAAATCCGTCCGGTGGTTTTTTAGTTTATCGCGTTCACATAGACAGACGCGACAGGATTTCCTTTTTACAACAGTTTTGTTCACAAGGGACATTTGCATAATCATTTGTATGTAACCACCAAGAATTAATCGTACCTACTTTGCAGTTTGCGCGTGCTAAGTGTCTTTAATATTCCAAACCGATCCGAGGCAAGGAAATCATGTTTATTAATGTCTCTAATAAGTATAATATTTGTTGTTGCCAAAGCGAAAAGTTTTTGTATTAATATTCGTGGTGTTTGATTGGCAGTTAGGTAATAGGAAGGTATAAGTGATATTTGGAAGAGGATTTTAAGAACCCAGAAACCAATTCAGCCTAGGTTATCAGAAAGTTACATCACATAGAATTAATGTATTTATTGAATGACTTTTGATGACTAACTTATTGAAGAAAAAAAAACCTATAAAGTTGGTAGGAGTAGGTTTAAATGTGCCAATTTGCGCACATAATAGCCGGTGAAGCATATAGGTGCACTCACGTTTAAACAAATAATAGTAGATTAGTAGCGAAGGACGGCATCAATTGCAGCCCGAGATGTTTAGATGTTAAGACATCATGCATTCAGCCCAATGACCAAAGAGGTGGCTTCGCTATTCAGCCTTGTCTTCGTATAAATATAATAGTTATCAATTTTAAATAGGTATCGAACGGCAAAGCTCAATTTCGTTCTGGAAAAAAAAAAGTTCTTTACTTAGCTCTTTATAATGAAAAAAGGCGGGAATAGAAAACTTTTACTTTAAATATTGTTTGTTTTTGGGATTTTTTTTATAATTAGGTTTTTTCTACTTACCTCACAATCGAGATGTAAAGCCGAGTAGTTAGCTCGGGTGTAAGCATCACTTGCACCTTCGAACTATAGGCGCCCTCGCTGCTTGGCAACTAATCTACTATTTATCTATAATGTTGAAGTGTTGTAAGCATATGCCTTTTCTGAGCAATGCAAATAAAAAAATTAGTCATTGTCGATCTACAAATTTGTTGTGTTATTCTGATTGCTATCGTATCAGTCCAATTAATGGGCATTAGCTGTCGGTGTACTCGTAGCACACACGTGTCAAGGTTTTAATAACAATAAATCGGGGTGCACACACATTCAGTTCTCGTAAACCCAAACTATGCGTTGGGATCACGTAACCTATTAACTCGCATAGGACAATCATAATTTTTTAAGATTTTAGGTTTGAATTGTTTTTTCTTATATTTTTTAAAAGGAAATAATACTTAGAACATTTTAGCATATTTCATTACAAAAGCAGGCAGTTAAATAGTTTTTCGTTGTGGAATTATAAAATTGAGAAAATTGAATGGCGATTGTTGGACCCGACAATTTTGTCTATTGAATAGATTAAAATGTCAGGACATAATGGCTTCATTTACATATTAAACTGCGAATAGAAGACAATCAAAGATGAATTGGCTAATTTTTATTAAAGTTATCTTTTGGGAACCCCTCTATTTATTCTGACAATAAAATATGATTTGTGTACTTGAAACTAGGTAAAATTATAATTTTAGTACAATAAATAAATATTAATAATCAATAATATATTTATTCAAGATGATAGTAGATATTTAAATGTTTAACAAAAAAGTGTTTTTTACAAAAATAAAAAATGTTTAACGTAACAATCTTATATTAAGTCACTTGTCGGGAAATTCAACGAATGTCACGGAAATTGTAAAGTTATAAAATAAACCCTTTATCCTATTTAAATAAATGTGTTTATTTCAATGACATATTCTTTACACAGTTCGAGCCTCTATAACTACTTAATTTCAATCCATTACATGACATGCAAATCCAGGTTACTTTATACTGAATTCTTTTGGCACAATAATCCTTTAGGTTAATAAATTCAGATATTTACATAGGAATATTATAATTTCTCTAATGAAAAACGTGACTTTATAAAAGTGGACAAAAGCCTAATTCAATAATTGCAGTGTCAGGGCAGTGCCAAATGAAAAACTTTGTTTAATTTGACTTTTCCTCTTTCTCAAAAATATAAAAGCTTTAATCCCTTTACATTTCAAGTAGAAAAATTTACTGCGTTACCTTCGTAAATAAAAAGTCCTTAATTCATAATTGTTCTTATATTCGTCTTTAGCCATAAAATCGTATACAGTAATTCGTTCATATATTTGTCTTTAGCCACAAAATCCACCTTGTTAATCTGATTCTGAGAGGCGAATAACAATAGATTTTTATTTGCATTCGGCCGTTTAAAAACGATTTCAGATATAAAGACAAGCTGTTATGTTATTTCGGTAAGTTACATAGTAAGTAATTGCACTATACCTTAAGAATGCTTAAATAGGTGCATTATGGTTAAGTGGAATTAAGTGTAGCTCAATGACTTTTCAAGTTTTGCCACCTGTTCTAGATTTTCTTTATTGCAAAAAACATGCTATAATTAAATATGTGTACTTATAGGTCATAATTGTATTTGGGTTTTAAATCATTGCACTGTAAGTAAACTGTTGCAACTTTTTAATCACGAATTTTTTGAGTTTTATTTATTAGATCAATATGGATGTAACTAATAGAATAGTTAGCAGAATTTCCTTAAGAGTTGTGTCTACATAATTTGAGGAATTCTAACTTGGCCTATGTTCACAAGTCGTGACCTTACATCTCCACATTCCGAGACTAAGTTACTCTGACTAACTTCACGACAGCTTGGAATTTACGTTTTGTTATTAAGTGTCTTGTTAGGCTAGAATTCTAAGTTCTAATATCTAGAGTTTGTACGAAATCTGGTTTACTTATCTATTAGGCAGGCATTTTTTGTAAAAAATATATAAAGCGGTGGTGGTGTAACGATTAAGATAAGACTCCCGCCTACACTTCGTAGCTCGTAGCAGTGCATGTGCAACAAACTACGAAGCATAGAAACTCTATTTCAATTTACGTTTCGCTTGAAATACAGTCGCTGTTGTTGCAGATTTGTTACTTACTTATAATTTTACATCAAATCTGTTGAAGCTCATGGTGTTTAATCGTAGGACCAATGACAATAGGCCATTTATACCATATTGAGCAATCACTTTACTACTTCGTTCCAATGGCATTATTATTATATAATCAATAAGTTTTAACTTAAAAAAAACAGCTGCTGATTTCCCACACAGTTAGATTACTATCTTAAAAATAGATATTATAATTGCCGTCTATTGTTCTTCAGACAACTTTTTGTTCTATGTAACTAGTAATTAGTCCCGATTGTATCAAAATAACAAAAAAATAACTGATTGTATATCAATCAGTTAGATATTATCAATAATTTTCTTCTGTATTGTCAACATCGCGTAAAACAAGTAATTTTAGTGATTTTTTTAAAATATACGTCATATGTTCTAAACATATATAATACATGGTATGTGCACCAATGACGAAAAACGTATAACGCATAGGGAAGGAAGGTGAAATTGAAAGGATCTATCTTGTTCCCTTCTCGATGTCACGTCGAAAAATGTGCCGAATTTCATGTCTCAATAGCGTTTGGGCCTATATTGTAGTCTTGTTATAATGGATAGTCAGAGACGCCTTTACAATAACGATTAGTTTTCCAAGGGAAATTGTAAGTGAATAGGTAAGGCCGTATATTTTGAGTTCTTTATGTCATTCCATATAATGTGCTTTATCAAAGTTGTTATAAGATTTATTTTGAAACAAATAACTGTATTTTAGTTTAGCTTAGCCTTTAGAACTCAGCAGCAAATATTGGGCATAAATGCTATGATGGATTGTTGTTTTATTTGAAATATTTATTTTGGGCCTCTCAGAAAGGCTCTTAGCTAGGAGTATATATGAATGAATATAGAACTAGTATTAATAAAGGTTAGCAAAATAAAACAGACTTTAAAAAAAATGAAACCAAGTACCGTTATATAAACCGAGTACAGTTATACTAAGGAATCACTATATCTCTATAGAATGAGGTTTACTTTTGATTTTTTTCCAATTCCCTTAAGGCTGATTCTATAAAACTTGTCGATAACTGTGATTACTCTTTTACTAAACAATCATTGTTACTAAAACTTATTCAATTAACATGCGATAGGCAACAGGCAGAGTCTATCCTCTATTAGGTCAATATCTAATTACTCAATAGGTAGCTATTATATTACGTACTAACTGTTAGGAAGAATATATCGATTTATCGTTTCTCCGAGCTATATTTATAACCTTGTACATGGTTGACATCCTTAAAAAGTTTGGATAGAGTTGGCAAGTAATTATTGGATTCATATAAACAGAAATTGGATTTCGTCAGAAGAGCGGAACTCGTGTGCATAGTATTTATGAAATACAATTGCCTATTTAATAAAATACTGATACAACATAACAAAAAGGAAATATTTTTTACAGCATATGTAATCTGTGTCAAAATCTTTATATGAAGAGAATTCTTGACTTCTCTCGCAATAACTTGCGATTTAGATACGCGGCACTTATATTGTGGGGCATTTTTCAAGCATTGATAAATTGTACGAAACGCTGAAGTATTTTACCATATTTTTTGTATACCTACTTTTCCAATTTTGTTTTCTAAGGAGGGATACGGTATCACGCAATCGCTGAGACCTTCAAGACCTTTAATAACAAACTGAATGTGCGGTGTGTTAGAACATTATAATAAAACAAATGAATTTAGGAAAGTAAAGTTAATTTATTTTTAACTAACTGTAGCTAGCTGCTACGCCCGCGACAAACTCCAACAAATGTTTGATCTCAAAAAATATTTTATTAGTATTCCAAATTCCATCAAAATAAGTGACAGGCAGACTTTCACATTTATAATATTACTTTGTTGCAGCATCAGCACCAGCGGCAGAGAGTAGGAGTGGGTGGGATGCATTAGGTGGGCTGTACGCATTGCTGGCACAGCACGACGCGCTCGGCGGCCATGCCCTCGCGCGCAAGTCCGTGCGCTCGCCGTCGCGCCGGCTGCGCTTTGGCCGTCGCTCCGACCCCGACATGCCTCCGCAAGCGCCTGTGAGTTGTACCACAGATTAGATAAATAATGGTCACTTATAGTGGTGAGTATAAGGTAAGTCACTTTTACGGACACTCGATGAGTCACAAAAGTTCGATTATTATAACTGCTATAGGGCCTTGTGCGTCTGGTTACAGGACACTATAAATGCGGCGCTTTATACTGTACTGTTATCACATTAATTAAATAGCCTAGAGCCCACATACCGATATAAGGTGATAAAAGTCGACAAAATAAAAATTACGGTAAAATTATGCTATTATGAACAATGTATAATATTTAGTTAAATTATTGATATATGTACATAGATATTGAAAATTAAAACTATTAAACTGTAAGCACTGTGCGATGTTACTGAAGTTTAATGTAGGGCGGTATAATTTTAGGGAAAGTATGTCTCGTGGTCACATCGCATTTGCCGCGTTACGTAGAGGATCCCGCCCTTCACGGAGATATACTCAAACAATTTAAATGCTATCCCCAATCCACATACTTATTTGCTTGAAAGCAATTTTATTACGCATTTTGCTTGAGAGAGAGAAACTTTCTCTCTCGTAAATAGGTCTTGGAGGTACATTCTTAAAAGATTCACGATAAGTGAATTTTAAAGCACCTACGTAAGGAAAATGTACGGAAATTAAACGTTAATTTCATAAACCACTGAGCTCGGGTTTGATTCAATCTTCATTCTTAATATTATCTCAAGATGTTTTTGATTGCTTTGAATTCGTACTTATCTACTAAAAAACCACCGCCAGCCTAAAATGAACACAATTGTTCTCAGAATAAATGTATACTGACATCGATTTCATTAAAAAGAAACATTTCTAGGTTTCGTAATAGGTATCATATGAAAGTACTATGATACCAACACTTAGATACCGAATCTAAAAATTGCATAGAAAAAATCCAATGTCATGTAAAATTCAGTATTAAATAACTGAGGTAAGTGAATTTTGAAAGTTTCCAATTTCTTGCATCCCTAATTTTAGAACTGTCTCATCCCTTATCTTTATTAGAGGGGCTGGAGGAAGATACGACATTCAGCGGAATTAGTTTTGTGTTACATAACTTTGTTTTACCATTACACGAATCCATTACTTTATCTGTGTGCCTCAAATTCAATACTCACGAATCGTGGCCTAGTTTTCTTGTGTTACTGAGGAGTGAGAAGGTTTATAGCATATATAGCATTATAGATTTAAAAAATATATAAGCACTGGACGAGTAGTCGGTAGAGCTTTTACCAGTCGAAATCACAACAGAGCAAAGTTCAGTGATTTGCAACATCTGAACTACTGCTACTTAAGGTCTTATACAAATCTATGAAGAAATTGTTAAGTAAGTACATCTTAGAATCAATAAAACTTACGGCCCTTAGAAATGTCGTAGAATTGAAGTTTTTACAAGAATTAAAATTAAAACTTTTTAGAAGAAAAAGTTTATGAGAATTATCTCATTAATAAATGCGAAAGTTTGGATGTGAGTCTGTATGTTACTCCATCGAGCAAAATCTGGGCGGATTTCGGTGGAAATTTAGCTAAGCAAAGCCCCAGGGCGTAGCTAGTAATATTATTAATCTGTATCGTTGTTCCTAGCTGGACGAGATGGAAGAGTTGATGTCACTCCGCGAGGTCCGTACACCCGTTCGCCTCCGCTTCGGCCGCCGCTCCGACGAACGCGCCGTGCCGCACATTTTCCCGCAGGAGGTAAGACCTCAGCTTTATTTGTTGTTTTCTCATGTTCTATAGAAGCCGGATAGTTTCAACGTTCAAAGCTCACACGGTGTTTAACAATTGTAAAGTTTATATTTTTCGTTCGTTTAAACTAAAGGGTGTACTTACATTGCGTTTAAAGTTTACGGTGGAAGCCTTACAAGTGTAAAAGTGTATAAACAGCGTACTTGTTTCAAATTACTATAACAATGTAGTATCCTATAACAAACAATGAAAATAATAAATAATACTCATCTCTTATATCAAGAATTCAGAAATTAATGCGAATAGCGATCGATATGTGAGGGGAAAAAATACTTATGACTCAATTTTATAACGCGGTAAAGGTGATCCAATTTTATTGAATTACAATTTACATAATATGTATTACGAATACGATAATGCCTCTCGAAGATGTGTCACATTTACATAATTTTCGATAAGTATATTTCAAGAACACGTAATTTCTCAACCCACTTTCAGTAAAATGTAGAATACTGGGTTACTTGAACATGTCAAGTGCATGTCAAAAATTTGTCTATGTAAGGAACGGCAACAATTTAATTTAATTCCATGAATTAGATTTAAATACAAGCTGAGTAACCGACCAAACTAACTGATGACTGGTTAGGTTATGTGTTTGTTAGTGTATTTTTTTGTGTGTGTATGATTTAAATAAATAGTCATCAAAACAAATGGTCGTTTCGGAGAAGTCAATTATATACTATTAAAATATAAATACGGAATTTCCACCCATAAGGGTAGAGCATTTGATCGAGTCAACGTCTATTGAATTTCGAGAAATTGTTTGTTTTTCAAATATAACGAAATATTTGGTTGGTTTTGGTGGTTATTTATAATTGTAACTACTTTAACACTTTGATTATTAGTTTCTTTATCTAATTGAGAATAAGGTTGTGTCGAGGTCATCTATCGGCGGAGACGTAAAACGTGGGATGTGGCGTAAACCGGCATAATGAAGTTATTCCCCTAACAAGGCCCATTCTGTTTACGAGTATTGACCAGGTTTATATCGCGGATGAACCCATTGTGGACATCAGGTACGGGTTCTTTTCTTCGTCTTTATCACTAATGAACTGGATTCTATTTAAATTAGATGTCGCTAATAAACTTGTTTGCATTCATAGTCTATAAAAAGAATTATATCTATCTCTAAATAATGAAATGTAACCTCTCCCAAACACATTCAATCTTCGTTTCTTATATGAGATGATTAAAGTTAAAGTAAAATTGGATTGCTACGTGTAAAGTTAACTACGTTTTACTATAAGAAAAATATAAACATACCACCCACAATTTAGTCATAACTGTTTTTGCAAAAGAAAGGATTCAATTCTCATGGGTGTTAGGACCAGAGTCGTCACGACGACTATGACGATATTTCATTTAAATTATTACCTACATTATCACTCACTTTCCACACTACAGGTACTAACGTACACATTTCATAACAGAAATTGAAATATTTGTTGAGCCCAAACGTTATGCAAATACTCGTCCCAACTCCGACTGCCGTGAATCAAGCTTTGTCATCAATCACGCTGAAGTTTTAATCAGGGGATGTTTTATTATTCTAAATTACCTAACACTAATTACCGTAGAACGCTGTCAAATTTTATCAATAGACATTTTCTATTAAAATATTTTTCCACGATAATTTCGCCTCAATACTTTTACTTTTTAATTGTATACACGATACTTAATTTACTACCGCACTTATCTTCAAAGCGATTTAGATGCCATTAAAATAAATTATTATAAAATAAGATGGCTTTTTATTTCCTCGTTAATTGCCAAATTGTATCAAAGTAATTGTTACGACTGTCTTTGTAAAACAAGTTAGTGGTTAGTTAAAGTCAAGAATGGATTAAAGTAAACTTAATACAACAATGTGTCAAACTTACAGTTCAAACTAATATTACTCTAACCGCGTTTCGGCCTCAGTTCTAGTTTAACAAAGTTAAAACCACCAACATAACCTATTATAACACAATTATAAGGACATTAATTTTAACTTGCAAAGTTTACTCTTTGGAATATTGGGATACAGTTCTGTAAACTAAGAAAGAACACTATATTTTTTTTGTTATACGAAAACTGTAACAAAGTTTATTTTTTAATACACTAATTCGAAATTGTACTGTTTTGTTCGACATCAGACAGACATCTACAAAGCGTGTTGTAAAACGACGTGTGTGTGTGATGTGTGAGACCTGCATTGACTATCTCCCTCGTATGTAATGTCCAACACGCACGCTCGTGTCATACTGCTTTCTTCAATTATTTCTACTTAAGTGTGTTGTGAGAGAGAATAATATTGATTTAATTATATTTGGCAGGAGCAAGACCGCGACGTGCGTGCCCCGTCGATGCGCCTGCGGTTCGGACGCCGATCTGACAACAACATGTTTTTAATGCCCTACGAGGTATTTACTACATACTAACCTAGATTTGAGAAATCACTTGAAGTTTTATATGAAAAATCCATTATTTATTCAAAAAGACAGGAGTCAACAAGGATTTCGAATTCATATTTTTTCACTAAACAGAAAAATCCTTATCTTTAGTTTTAGCTACTAATATAAAACGAAGGTTCATGATAACACGGTGGTAACTTTAGCTTTATCGTTAATGAAATGGCGAGTTGCACAAGAAATAGAACGTAATATTGACAGAAATCTCTGTTCCAGTCCGCAATCCCTAAAGAAGTGAAAGCCAACGGCTCCACCGAAGACGACAGGCAGCAGGATTAAACTACCGCCAACCACACGTCTGTTCTAGCTCTAATGTCCGCTCCGTACAAATATCCACAGTTATAATATAATAATATAAGCAACATACATCTTACGTGTCAAATTCAAAAATACTTATCAATTTTGAAATGTTATTTCAGCATAATTATAAGCTATGTGTACATAATAATCTACTTAATAGTGTATTGAATGTTGTTGAAATGTTAAGACTCCTATTTTCGCTCCTTCTTTTTCACTTTTTTATTTCATCCAATCTATGAACTGTGATTATCCGGCATTTTCCCTTACCTCTATACTTTTATCGTAGGTAACTTTACTCTAGTCAATATTATAATTAAGACTGTTTCTATTTTTATTTATTCTCTAGTATTATATATTTGTAACTATTTGGACTTTTCAGCGAAGAGTTGTACATTTTAAGAGCTGGGCAAATGTAAAACTGCTTCGCCTTTTAATTGTTTAACAGAATTGTTTCAATGTTTTTTGAACACCGTCTACATTTTTTAATATTAAACAAATGCATAATATTATTAACAATAAGTGTAATAAACTATGTTTAATTTTGTATAGATATTATATAGTAAATTGATGAGTTGAAATATAAAATATTGTGATGGACCAAGTTGTTTAAGTTGTTCCACCTTGCTATTCCTTCTGTCTGTTCCTTGTGTCAATCATTGCAACTCCAAGAAATTAGCGAAGGCCCCTTCGCTAATTTCTTGGAGTTGCAATGATTACAATACCAAATTAAATTAACCAAGCAAAATTAAATAAACAAGGCTGACCATATGTAGATTTAAAAAAAAACTCTTATACTTGTAAATTGGCTGTAATTCGTCTAATAAAAAAAGTTAAGGGATTACTACGTAAAAATATGACTTATCTATAACTTAAAGTGACAGGTTATTTTTTGCTGAGAGTATTTTGTCAGCCATTTTAGCCTGTACAACAACAATATGGACTAAAGTAGTATTTTAACCTTCTGATGTCATATTGCATGAAAAAAGTAATATAAATTTTTCTTTAGTTTACCTCCAAATTTGTAAAAGCAATGTCCTCAGTCCTCTGACGTTACGTTATAAACCCAATGCTTTACAAATGGTTTAACAAGAGAGACGATGCAAACCCTTCAACATTGAAGATATTTTTAGCGATGTTGTTCGATACTCCAAGGTATATAGTGTACCATATCAATAAAAGTCGTCGTGAAAGTCCCTTGGTGGGCGAGGGACCGAGGTAAGGGCTCGAGTAATTACAATTGAATTAGATGAAAATCCCTCCGCGACGAGGGAAGAAAACGGAAAGCGTTCACGTAATCACGAGATCGTTTTCGTGATTATGATATCTCACTCAAGACGTATATTCATTAAGTGTACTTGATGAATATAGGTCATGCTGCTTCTTCATTTTTTGTTTGGATAAAAACCACAATAATATAGTTGAAAGATGTAATATGTGTCGGCAATTAATTTTTTCAAATAATAGGTGTTATAGATAGGAAGTCATAGCTTTTACAATAGTTAGCTTTTGACTAAGTATCTGTAGAACTTCACAAGATTTATAAGAAATATGAATAAGCAATAATATTCCGTTTCGTGTCTATAAAAGAAAACTGGACCATCTAAGGTTTAATTTACCACATAGATTTAAAAATAAAAATGGTAAAACGCTGCATAAAGTTTTCTGTGTACCAATTATAGCCCGTATCTTGCAAAAGGAAAATTGAGCAATCCCAACCCAACAAAAAGAAAATTATATTTGCAGTATTACAAGCAAACTTTTGTTATGGAGGACGTAAAAAAGCATTTTATAAAATAATCCCGTTTAGCTGAGATTGTTTCAGCACGTTAATTATTTTTAAAAATCACGTATTGTAAGGTGTATTAAAAAAATGACTGTCTTCCCGGCTCTGAGTCAAAAAGGTGGTTACTCAATCGAATTTCTTTTTCATACATTTTGCTAGGAGAAACGAATATACGAAGATTTTGATCGGAAAAAAAAAAAATATTATTTTTATATATTTTTTGTACATATTTCCAGATATTATGATATGCATATTTATTGTATCAAATTTAAACTACACCCTTGGCGAAAAGTATTTGCCATCTTATGAAATCTCTTTTAGCCAAGGCTGTATTTGGCGAAGTGTGGTCTAAACGTAGGGTAAGGTTTAGAACATTTAGGCCAATCTGTTCGTTAAATATTTGTGCAGCTTTCATACAGAATCCATGTGCATAAGCAAATGGTTGTGACTTCATGTACGTTATCAGGAACATACCTAACATTATTATCTCCGTTATTCATAAAAAAGTTAAAGCATACTTTAAACTAATTGTATGTTTTGTCATCGCACTTTATCATATTTGAAATTGGCAGAAAGAGACAAAACTTATGAGTAACAGGGTATTTCAATAAACTATAACTAGGATTGCATTGAGGACAGATAGAATATTCTCAGAACGTCCAAGTTTAGAAGAGACTTGTCAATAAACACGGAGACACCCGCAGCAGGCGCCGCGCCCGTCCCCAGGGAACGGCTCACTGTCAGTGGCACGCTCTGACAAGATTACCTCGTGTCTTACACCTGGATTTGTATTATGTAATGGTCTTCAGATTGCATCTAAATATATTGGTAAGTACTTCTAAGAACTAGACCTATAAGTTACTTTTAACTAGGTGTTTAACTGGCCTTAGAATAACGTATAGAGTTGACACGTTTAAGATTAATCATAAGAATTAAATTCATTTACTTTCATTAACTTCATTTCCTACTTATCCTACCAGAAGCCTGTAAACATTAGCCAAGCCTCTATGAAGCTGTTTCTTTCTCTTAAAAAAGTAATAAAATATTTAGGTTAAGTCAAACCAAGTCTCAGGCTTTCAGCGATTTTAATTTTATGTGACCGACCGTTGAACGTTCTTTATATATAATAATCATAATAAGCGTAAAGTCTAGTCTGTTATTACGATAGATAAAAGAATAGGTTATTACGCATAAAATGTTAGATATTTTATTTAAAGTAAAGATATTTTTTATGCAATTTTAATAGAATATATAAATATTAAAATGTATCTAGCAATACGTTCACAAATAAATATTGTAGTGATGATTTAGAAAACAGTTTCATATTATACTACCACAAAGCAATTTCCTTAGTACGTAGTTTAATAATCGTATTTCACTTTGAAGATATTACCGACATTGATATTAATTGAACATTCTGAGAAGCAAACAATCGAGCTAATACATTCGGAGAAATAATAGTTCATTTTACATAACATCTTATCTTTAAAAGACAAATATGTAGACACTCTTTCAAAAAGTATGCTGTTCCATGTCCCTATTTTATTTGTTTCAATAAAAGTTTAATTAAATTGTGTATGCAGACCAATGCCCCGTAACTCATTCTATGCGAGTATGACAAAAAAAGCATGTTCATTTTATTAGGAAATCGGGAAGTATAGTTTGTTTTTTCATTTTATATTGCACGCGGAAATAAGCAGTGGTTAGTTACAACTTATATTTTGCATTTGCTTTATTTAGAACAGCTTGTGATAAGCCCTGAATCTTTAGACACCAGATGACCAGAACCACCATAAATCCTAAAATACTTACTTTATTTTTATTTACAAGATTTTATTTAGAAACTAGTTTCACCTTTTCCGATGTTTGTTTTCTGTAATCAAATCTTGCAAGTCAAATTTTACTTACTTCCTTGTCTGACAATGTTGAAATGTTTAAATTTTCATAAAAAAATATTATTATGATAAACATTATGTAATAGTACACCCAGAATTGGCTCCCAACGAGATAAATCCTCAACGTTTTGCTGCACGAAATGATTTGTGCAACAAGATCTAACTGACGACAATATGAGATTATAGAAAAATTGACATTTTTGTAAAAAAAACTTGTTTGTACTTATTTTAGATTGTGACTTATACCTATAGGGGCTGCCTGTCTTATATAGCCACTAATAAAAAAAACCGCTCGTCCTATACCGTTGAGATACCTATCTGATAAACGTACTATATACATACCTATATAACATCATAGATAAAAATAGGTAACTGGTCATTATCGCATATATCAATGTATAGAAAACCTGCACTGTCTGTGCCATCAAAAAACGTCTAGAAGATGATTCACGATGACGAGTGTGCACAGCCAACCCTGAAACAGATGAGACTTGTGCAACGGACATAATCATAACATTAAATGTTAGCCTATCTAGCACGCACCTGTTTATTGCATGCAAACTGTTTTACACATCACCATGTACTTTCATTATTAGTCTGGAGACTTCGATCTATTCCGAAATCTCTGCAAAAATTTTTTCCTAATCTTTTTTAATATAATCCAATTGACATTTGCGATTTCATTGTACTAGCTAATGTTAGGTTCTTATGCAGCACATACACAACACAGCAAATTAGGTACGTGTGTATATGTAACTAAATATTTAGGTTTACTTCTAATATTGCCATTTGTATAATATCAACATCGTTTGTTTCTATGGAATCGTAATAATTGCTCCAGTTCTCCACGATCATCATATTTATTTTATAAATTTTATCTTAATTCTGTATATATACAATATTGTTAATGTTGTTCATTTTAAAATATTTGTAAGGGTTGCGGATGGAAATCAACAAACATATATTTTTTTATTTGTTTTTTTCACGCGTATTTTTTTTCTATTTTTTTTTCAGTTGTACACGTCGGATAAATAACTTCAAATTTTGCTTAGATAAATCTTATTATTAAAAGAACGGCTCCATGTCATATCCCAATTCAGTGAATACTCAAAGCGGCTACAGGATAGTAGAGAGGACATAACATTTCGCTTTCTAAATTAGATCCTTTGTAGAGATGAATGGTCCCTTTTCATAATTAAAATTGGATGCTTTCATGTTTCAACAAACATTCAAAAAACATTCGACGACTGTCAATGACTGAAATTAATTAGCTCAAATAGAATATCTATATTTTAAATAGAAAATTTAAAATCATCCTGCATAAAGACATTAATCTCAACTGAAATAGATTTGTATTTTGATTACATTAGTATTACAATTATTACATAGATATTCCCATCACAACCATTAGTCATTGTTAGCTCTATGTGTTTTTCAATTATTTGTTATAATAGAAAAATACATAATCTTTCACAATCTTTATATATCTCAACCAAGTACAAATACAGCAAATTATTCACTTTATATCACTTTAAAAAGTAAAGTTTATTTTATCTTTCTGAATTCAACGACAAACAGTGACACTGTACTACATAAGGCCGAGTTCATTTACCTTGTAATTTGAAAGAAAACACTGGGATATATATTGTCAACTTTACAAACTGCTGGATAAAAATAGAATAAATAAAAATCTGGTTAATTCGATAGCGTTGCTTCATTCGCATACTGGAAGCCGTAGGTGGAAGGTCCCAGTGAATTGTGTATCTGTCTGTAAGTCGTTAACGATAGTAGAAGTTCAAGGAATCTCGTGTCTATTTAAATTCCCGTAAGTATGATTGATGTTTATATGTTTTGTTTGTTTGTTAATTAGTAAAATTATCTGTCAACTACCGACATCAGGAGCGCTGGGTCTATGAAGTGTGAATTACAGTATTCTCAAACTCAATGCATTTCAGCGATATTTTTCCCGAAATGCGATAGCTTGTAAACTAGTTTCGTTTAAAAATAACTTTTCTGGAGCACCCGCCACAACATTAAGTTTTTAATAGGTTCAGAGAAGTCAATTTGTTCTAGTTAAAAGTAGATTGTCATGGTTTTTGTATTCCAATCTGGATATCATTCTACTTTATAATTTCAAAATAAATTTATCGATAGTTATACAAAATTTATTTGGTTAGTGATATCTTATTAAAATGTTTATATACTGTTTTCTAATTAGTAGACAAATATGCAATCGAATAAAGTGATTTTGGTTCAACTCATATATATTTTTAAATTATACATAAATAAAAACGCTCTCGTTTTAAAAAATATAAACACACGGGTAATTAATCAAAACGTCGAATGCATGAAAGTAAATGTCTAATCTCAGCCAATACTAACATTCCATCGCGAATAAACACCTGTCTTGGAAACTGAACACCGTGACTGAAACATTGCAGGTGAGGGCGCCTTCACACTGGCCGTGGGCGGGCGCCGCGAGCTCAGTAAGAGACTGGCTAGCACGCCGCTCGCACGACACGCCGCACAAGGTACAAAAAAAAACTAAAATGTCATCTGCTTCATCGCATTAACATAACTAATAAACGCTTGCAATATATACCTTTGTTTTTTTTTTCGCCACTAATCACCTGGCGACCTCGACATCCATGACTAACTTCATGAACAAGGTGTTGTACAGAAATAATTCGCCATGACTTCATGAGACTGAAATAACGCGGGCCGATTTAGCGCGCGATTACGTGCGCCGGAGTATGCTGTATATGATATGTGACAACCACTTTTCAACAATGATGAATTTTAAAATTATTTAAAAACAATGGTAAAGCGGAAAGACAGTTCTTTCCGCTTTACCATTGTTTTTAAATATTTAAAAATTCATCATTGTTATATAAGAGTTCTCTTAAAAGTTTTTGAAAATAAATAATCCGAATAGAAACAGAAAAAAAGATAATGCAATTTAGTTAATTTCGGGGTCGTTTTAATCAAAAACCTTTTAACCAAAATATTAAGTCTGTAAAAACAGTGTTATTTTCTTAAATCAAGACTTCAAAATGAATTGTCACGAAAGCTATTTGTGATTGTAAATTCTGTTTACAATTTCCAGTACAGCCTTGCTCTTTGAGTGACGAAGATAATGAGATAAAACATAATTTCGTTTTCTTTTTAAAGTGAAAATTACAAGCTGACATGTTGCATTTTCATTTCAACGTTTATATTTAGCTGTTATACCTGTTTTATGTGTTGTCTGGATTACTGGCGGGAATACGGCGACCTTGATGACCGTATTGTTAACCTTGTTCCTCTAAAAACAACTATATTGACCTTATGTCTATTCCAAACATGTTATTGGCGTCTGCACTGTCTTCTTGTCTTTATTATCTCCTGGCTCAAAGGGTTTACATACGACAATTAATTAAGTTAGGATAAGAATGTAATTTCCCTATACAGTTTAAATATTTTGACAAGATGTGTAGCGTAGTCAGATTTTTGTACTTATGAAAGTAATTATCTAAGTAAATATAAGATTTCAATGATAACATATTTTTTACATAGTCTAATAAATTATTTACTGTTTTTTTCCACACAAAAAACATTTAATCAAAAACATGTATCCATTTATCACAAGACAAATATAATTCCCAAAAATAAGTACGCAAACATTTGTTACGTACGAGCAACTCCGACAAAAATAACCTATATCTCTCGTCGTGAGCGTGAATATAGTGAGTTTGAGCGCGAGTCGATCTCTTTTCTACACCCACTTAAATTTTTGCATCGTCAAAAATCTCGAATGCATCTTTATTTGCCGATTAATTGAAGAACGTCACACTTTTTACAAGCTTTTATTTAACTTGCAATGTATGTCCCTATGTCAAAAATATGTCACTTAAATTGAAAGTACAGGTGACACCCTGCAAGGGCACGCAAGATTTGGTTGGCTGCTAATATCAACTAGATTACGACTAAATATTGTGTCTTTACTTAATGGCTACTTGTCATCGCTCCATCCATCACTCTATACTTTTGCAATAATTGAAATATTAAGAATATTCGTGTAAACAGTGTTAGATTCTCCAGACGGTCCTTCCGCTTCTATTTCGCAATAACTCAAAACATTATCGGACTGAAAAGAAAACCCACTTCAGTGGTTTAAATGTTACTGCTTGTTGAGTGGCAAACTACGCAATAGATAGGCTCTTCAATCTACATAAATATTCAACTCGGACTTATTGCAAACATTTGCTTATTGCAAATAGGTAGGACTTCACTCTCAATATTTTCTTTCAAGTTTAGTAAGTAATAAAATTAATTACTTATAAGTGTTTATTAAACTACCTGTCAATGTATCTCACAATAATGCCTAAGTCTATCTCATTTTTAATTTCGAATAGTTTCCAAAAGCGTGCCTAAATTGTGTACCTATTTAAATACAATACACTTATTAAAATACCTTCAAAGCTAAAAAAGACTTATCCTACATGTAAGTTCCGTCATAGCTGTTATATCATTCATTTTCCGCTTCACAAGGACGAATATCGGAAACTTATTTGCAGAGAGCTACCTGCCTCGCACATTATTCGGGTAAAATATGATCGCAGCCGACTGCTGGCTCTAATAAAAACGCAATAAGTAGCTGGAGGCTGTCCCAGGGTTGCCAGACGGTCGATTTACGTACCTACCGCAGTATTAACAAATTTCCGCAGTATTAAAAAAAATCAAACAACAACAAGACAAAACGCTTAGACAAAATGTACATTGTGTTTTTCTGCGCACGTCAAAGTTGACGGTGCCACACACCCTTAATTACCTTACTATTATACTTATATATTTTACCGATAAAAATAATATTATTAAACTGGCATTAATAAAACAACGACTGTAACGCTTTTTTTGAAAAAATGTTTTGATTGATCGTAAAGTTCCTTCTTTTTTTCAAACATGGAAATTAGTTATTTTTATTATGTTGTTTTAGAATAAAAATTAAACTGTTTTGAATATTTTGTTGCATATTCTTTCGCACGTGGCAACCCTAGCTGTCCCCAGCGTGAATCTTCCGACACAGTAATAAAATTATCTCACGAGGACCATAAAATTGTCACCCTAATTTCAAAGCACGCTGATATAAGTAACACTTTCTTATTGATTTTTAAACATAATTCGCAGTAGAAAATAATGTTTTGCATTTTCTATAATACTAATTATAATTTGTGTTTGTTATTTGAGTACTTAAGTACTATTTATTCTATTTCTTACAATGAATTTTGACATAGTTCAGATGGTTATTTCAATTTTACTTGTTAATTCTAATTTTAAAATTTGAATGTGTACTTTTCCTAATTTGATGAATCGGCAACTTTATTTGCAATCTATAACATTTGCTATTATTTTAAAGAACTGCTGAATCCGTGTTATCTAATGAAATTTTTACGAAGCACGGGCGAACGTCAGCAAAATTCTTTGTTAGAATGAACATGTGAATATAAACAGAGGTAGTTAAAAATAGATTGTATTTTGATCTTTTGACTCTTACAATGACAACTCCTCAATTAATTAGCTTTTCAGATCTTAGCTGATATGTACTGTATGTGACTTTAATTCGAGCCATGTTCGAAGAAAAGCATTATTATGACAGTTACAAATTCCTGAGTTTTTAGAATGTATATAGACTACGAGTAGATAGTACCTATACTTTACGTAATAAATTTCACAGAAAATTTAAGTAAATCACACATAAGCTGTAAAAAATATGAAATGTGAAAATAATGGGTAAGGGGGAAAAAATGCATAATTTAAGCTAGTCAATAGCCCACTTACTTCTGTCTGTATGTATCTAATATTTTGTATGATAATACAGATGTTTATAATTCAGTTGGAGATTATTATATACCAAATATTTTTTAAACTAATTTTATTACAAGCTTTTGAATAAAAGTAACTTGCAATATGTGTATATCGCTATGTCCCTATGTGTCGGGTGGAATATTGCAACTCAAATTTGAAACGGATATCTTCAACCGTTTGAAGAGAAATTTTATACACATATTTAGTTTGGACGTCAATGCTTTATCATAATAAGCATGACCTGATAGTGCACCCAGGATCGGCTCCAGACATGGGAACCCCTCAACGGTTTACTGCACGGACAATATTATTTGGTCACACGATCTCTCTGCAACTGCGAAACTAATAAAAGGCTGTGTCAAATTTGTCATTCTTGTAAAAAACTTATTTCATAATTAAAAAATTTAAAATTTCAGCGCTGAACGAACGACGACAAGATGGCCACCGCGCCGAAGATAGTGCACAAGCAGTTCAACTCGCCCATCGGGCTGTACTCGCAGCAGAACATCAAGGAGACCCTCAACAAGCACTTGCAGAACCTCGACAACGGCACAGTCGGGTAACTACCATTTTTTACATGCTTTTTTATGAGGTATCGAAAAATATAAGAATCTTTTCAATCAATTCAGAATCTTCGTCTGTTGAAAAATATTTTTATTAAGTTATTACTTGACTGGAGGTTGGACGTGTGTCCAGCAAATATCTAGTGAATATTTCATATTAATAAAAAAAAGATCATTTATTAATTTCATGCTATAATATACATTTTTGACACAAATGTTTTTATAGCTGTGATTTTATAAACCGGAAAAACTTTGGCTGGAAAGATTTCGGTCTGTTGCGTATTTAAAAAATAATAAATTAAATTTCATTTGTCATTTTCAACAAACGAAAAAAAACATTCTCTTTTTAAAAAGAATCGGTAGATTCACTGAAATCAGTGTTTCCACAGCAAACTAGCTATCTATGTTACATAGTGTTGGTTAGTAGTTAAGCATACTTTCAGTAGCCTAAAAGACTAGTAGACTGAAAAACTATACAGATACAAAAAACAACCTTGTAATTTAAAGATTTCTTTTGGTTTTCTTACCAAATAAATCGATGAGATAATCTCATTATATTTCATTAGAATATCTTACCCATTTTTAATACTTTAATATTACAATATCATATTCATTAAAAAACATGTTATTTAATTTACTTTTGATCATAATTCAATTCAATTCATTTATGGTTTTCCTTTCCGTTTCTGTGCCAATAAATATTCTCCACTCCAATAAATTTGAATGCGAAATTTTATCTTGGCTTACTTTAATTTCAATAATAAATAAATTTCTAGGTATTATAGCAAACGGAACGGAAAACACGTTACGGTATTCAGGATATTCCTAAACTCCTAACGATAGAACTCCAGTTAAAGTTTTGAATTGTGGTTTGAAAGTTCTTGTCCAAAACCATCCAATGTCGTTATTGTATTTCGTTATCTAGTTCACTGTTAATATTATGATATTTTCAGCATTTGTCAACTAACATGAGTGTGAAAGTGTGTCAGTTCGATCCGACTGAAAGAGTTTTAAAAGTCGATATCAGAGCTTATACTAGTAAAAGTAGGACACTGGAAATTTTAAGCAGATTAAAATTACCATTTGCTTCGCTTTATTTAAAATTAACTAAGATAAGGATTCGGTTTGTAAGACGAATCTCGATGTAAGCAATTCACATTTATATATTTTTTTCTATTATATACATATTGATTTTGGGGAGACATATAGAACCGCATAACACAAAAAAGTTTTTGTGTTATGCGGATCTATGTGTGGTTCGAAAACTTACCTTTTTCTTCTGACATAAAACTATAGCTACATATTACATCAATCGTCAAAATTATCAGTACGTCACATAAATATTCAGAGTTTTATTCTGGAACTTGTTGTTATGTATAGGTACTACCTAATTCGATCTATCAGTAGTTAATGACGTATCAGGCAATCGAAATAAACTACGCGAGCCAATACACATCACATGAGTCATTCATTTCCCCCTTACGTCTGATATCTTCAATACACTTGTGTGTATGACTGCTTGGTGTTGAGTGTTAGTAGCTATTTATATTTGTGTCTTTAATTCGCGTATTACTATTATACCTACTCTTTTATTTTTCGCTTATGATACAGGCTTATTCCACTGTCCATTTATGAACAGCCTAGTAATGAGACACAATCTAAATCAAAACATTATTTCTCATTACTAATACCACTAGGTACTGCCACAATATCTCAACCACCACCAGTTCACTAATTTGTATCTAAGTAGTAATTATATAAGTTTGAAGTACAATTTGTAGTGGTTAAACTTTTGATTAAATATAGGCGCCAGCTCCATTTAATACTTTAACCTTTATCATTGTGGGATTACTGTAAGAAGTAGGTACTCGTAGCAAGTATTCTATGAATGTAGGTGATATTATTATACTATCAAATTGTGTCGGGCGGTAGGCCAAAGCTGTGGCACTTCAACAATGCAACAAGGAAAGTACGAAATCTACTAATGGAGACATTTTGGATACAGCATGATCATATTTCTGACTGTGATGATCAATTTATATTCTCAAAATTATCTCAAAAACAAATACCATGTTTACCTATGCAATTAAGTACTTATTTGTAGTATAAACTATTTAACTAAGGTATTTGCACAGCATTTTTTTCTATAAGAAGAGAAAAATTCTTTGCTAGGTGATAATTACATAGGTGATACATTGTTATTGCATGATATCTCAAAATGTAATAGTAATTCTTTAAAAAAAAAAGATCCCTATAAGTTCGCCGTTGTACATGTATCTTTCTTGAATTAATTTTGATTAATGTACTTAATTTCGTGCAATAAAGTTATTACAAACAAATAAAAAACTACAAATAAGACAATGACGAATCTCCAGTTTCAAATGCATGTAACTTTTATAGTAATTACAGAGAAGTCATATCTCAATTCATATAAATATATGTAATTTTTGTTGATACTCTTAAGAGTTTTTCTCCTTGAAATTATTACCTACCTTGTAGCAGATCCCCGACAAGCAAAGTATTGCTTAATGTATATCTCTATAAAATAACAAGTAGGTGATTTTCAAAATATTGCATACATACTCGCTTTCATTATCAACCTGTACAGATGAAAGTTACCTTCATTGAGTGCATCTAAAGATAACTGTGCTGAATTTGAATGTCGTTGACCGATCAAACATGGCGCCGAGGTGCAGGGCATTGACATTTACGTGGATGAAATTTAGCTTCGCGCCAAAATGCGTGCCGCACATGGAGACTACTGCTGTAGAGGCTCGTAATTTCTGATGCTGCAGAGACGTTCCAGAAAAGAATTAACTTTCAAAAATTTTAACAACACACTACTCAAGAACCAATACCAGAATACCACATAGAATTAGTATAAAAGTGTTTTCTAAAATAAAATCAGATAGGTACCTACTTACTTTCATATCGTTACGCTCAAGTTATGTCAAAATAATTTATTAAGCATTCTAGGCATCATCATTCTATGAAATAAATGAATATAATTGTCCAGACGAGATAAGAAAACTGAGAACGTCTTTATTTTGCATAAGGGTGGTACCTACTGAATTTATTATTCGGCGGTGTAATCCGGCATGCACCGAATCCCCAAAATAAACGAATATAATCCACTTTGATGCAACATGGGTTTCGTCTGGTGTCAGCACTTACTTATATCAAAGAGTTCACTAAAATATGCAAACACTTACATTATTGTTTTCAGCACTAAACATTTCGCAGTCTTCTTGGAAGATAATTTAAGAATTTAATAGTACAGTACTAACGGTATTATTTGTAATACGAATTTGACTAATGTACTAATGCATAGTCAACAGCGCATCAACCAACGTTCGTAAGTTTATAGCAAATTCTCATCAATTACAGAGTTAAGTTATTCATTGAAATAATTGATAGGTAGGTATATTAGGTACTAATTACTTAGATTGATATAATTAATGGAAGCATAACGCTTAATTATATCAAGTATGTATTGACATATGAATTCTACTGTGTATTATTGAAATCTGCTTTATAGTAGATATATAATATAGACTTAATTTTTAAGATAACATATTATATATCTCCTATCGATCAATAAATGCATATTGCGCAGCGCCAAATTGCGTTTTCTGGTCGTTCGTGCATATAATTGCAATCTGATTATCACTCCCAGATCTTCCGTTGCAAAAAGTAAAGAAGAAAATGAGGAACCGCGCGCGCAGGCTTCCAGCCACCCCCCGCAGTCACGACGCGGCGCACCAGCGCTTCACACACGGCGCATGCGCAATAATCTAAAACAAGATACTTGCAACCGTTTTGCGACATTTAAAAATATTTTCCTTTTTTATTTTGTGTCAGTTCTGTAGTTATTTTATTAACCATTTCAAATTCAATCTGTACGATTGTTTTGTTTTTCTTTAATCGGAGAAAATATTTTTGTTTTGTTTTTAAAAATAATTCGATGCCTCAAAATGAGCATTAGATTGTGATATAATTTCTTTCTGGTTACAATTTAAATTGGCGCAACATTTGGCATAAAATCAACAGCACAGTCATTCTTATAACAATCCTATGAATAGTACGATAAATTAGTGCACCTGTTGTCCATTGTTTTCATACAGTGTTAACCATGGAGGTCATCGAAACTAATGAGTAAGATGAATTTAAATACTTGCATGAATCAAAAAGTCAATATGTCTAAAAATAACGCCTCGTTGTTGCTAGTTTTTACAAAGACAAAAAAGTTAAAAATTTAAAAAATCAAAAAATTCGCCTTCTTTAGAATCCTTGCGTTAAGCTCTTTAATTTGATACGCATATTATAGTATTCAAAAAGAAAATTGTTTTTAACCAAGTCCAATGGCATTTGTACAGCCGCCAAGTTTTTTTTGTAACGTCACCTATCTAAGAACATTCGGGCAGCTAGGACGAATGTAACGATATCTCAATTATTTAAATCCGCTCCGCGGTTTTAGAGATATAGAAGCAATAAAGAATATTACATATATACGCATACATATAAGATACATATAGAGCGAAAAAGAATACCCTTCCTTTGCAGTCGGGAGAAAAAATCCCCACGCACTTAGCTAAGACCTTATAAAAAAACACCATTGCCAGAGGCCTGTAATTATTTAATTCACTCTCATTTAATTACACCGGAGATTTTTTACAAAAGGATGAAACACAAAGGGAAACGGGTTGCTACTCAACGCGATGATTATTAAGATATAATAAGAAAATCTGCGCTAAATTAAAAATTACACTTTAAAGGCCCTGTCTTTACTTAACCTAACTGAGAATTACCTACGCTTTGTGTTGAAGTAAAGTCTACGGATCTTGGAAAGAGTCTTTCAACATATTGAATGTATTCTCTTCAACGAAGATAAGCCGTAAATAAGTACTAAAGAGTAAATAAAACTTATTCTAAAACAAAATTTGAACACTAGGTTTTATTAAACATTTTCTAGTCGATAAAAATAAGAAACTAAAACGACTCAGTTTATCTATTGATTGAGGTGCCTATATTTGAATTTACCACAAGTTTTAAGCGGGAATTAACTTGGTTCGTACTTATTGATAAATGATGTAAAAGATTTCGGACGAACTGAACCCATCAATCAATAAAATTAATCCCGGCCCTTAATTGGTTAGTCAATCAAAATTGGGTTCTAAGTTGTCGTAACTTTAACAAAAAAAATAGTTGTGTTTTCTTCAGAGTATTGCGCACCTATGCGCATCATTCATGTGATCTACATAATAAGTTAATCAGTATGAAAATACTTTTTATAAATATTTGCAAGTAATGTGTGAATATTAGCAATAATACATGTTGTTTTATTGGTCCCTTAAACCTCAAACGGCATAAATATCTTTTCTTTTTTGTTCTCTCTGAAAAATTTTGCTTTGAACAAGCAATTTATATCGAAATCGGTTGAGTAGCTTTTTGTAATCTCGATATCTTATGCCAGCTCCACACTGTGGCCGAACTCAGGACACATGCCGACGCGAAAACTTGAACATTGCGTATTTAGTGTGAGTTCTTTTATTTATCGCAATGTATGCCGAATTATGGAGCCGGTATTACATACAATTATTTGCAACATCTACCTACCTACAGCGTTATGTTGACATTGATAGCTGATCTTACCAATAAAGGAATATGAGGTGAACGCAAACTTGCTTCCATACACGGCATATGTGTGACCACACATGGTCAAATAGCTATCTTACAAATTAAATTATATCTAAATTATATATATTTTTAAGTTGTGTAATATCTTATTTAGAATGCCAATTGCACATCCTTGAAATTTACTAGATACTTAAATAACTCGTTTAAATTTCAAAATAAATAGGTCACTTTTAAAAGATTTCTGAAAATTAACAATTTAATCAATAGGCAAGTTATTATGTATGTAGGTCCGAGACGATTTTAGTTAATTTAATAAATAACTAACTAAGATTTATTAGTCACAGTACTAAATTACCATTTACACGTCTACAAACTAAATTAGAGTATATGGCATTTCTATATATATATATCGAAAATACGAGTATAGTTTGACTGAAGATATACCAAATAATTGAATGAATACGTTAAGGATTCATAAAAGTTATCCCAAAGCAATTACAGAGCATATTCGTATACTCGGTCCCTTTCAGTGAGGCACCAAATCAGTGCTTCGCTAACTTTCACTTTTACACTAAATCAATTTCTATCTTCGTTTGAAAACTCGCACAAAAACGTAACTTCATTGAACTGAACTCCGTGGGAACCTTGCTGTTGCTGGCAATTTGTTTGTTTTATTGAGATGATATGTGTACGATAACTCAGGTTTTAGTTTTTATCAATGTTTTTAAAATTAAATAGTTTAAAATATATTAGTCCAAATTTTATAAAAATCGTGGTTTACTTGTGAAAGCGGGACAGACTAACTTTCGTATTTATAATAATTATGTCAATAGGTACCTACAATTGTTTCGATAAAACGATAACTCTTTCCAACCACAATGTTCATGTAATTCGTACATGGTACAGGTAGATGGTTTGATCTAGGACATAAGTACCTAACAAAACTTGGTACCTATACTTCTCTAGATCTATAACTAGGTTTAGGTACTTTGAAGCATGTAACGTCTATGTTTCGAAGATAACTATTTAAAATACATTCCGAACCCCACAACACGTCTACCAACTAAATTAGAGTAAATATGAAAATACACCTGGAATAATATGAGTACCTAATTCAAAATGTATATTTTGTCTGAGTGCTGCTTTCTCGCTGCAAAAATAACCAGAACAAAGGCTCCCTTAACCAACAATGCAAAGGAGAGTATGCAGCTCATTACAATCGCACATGCCTCTTTTGCTGAGCATGTTTCTTGCTGCAATTATTTTTAAACGTGACTTAAAGGAAGTACTAAAGACGTAGACATTTGAAATATTTTGCGTTTTCCTACAACTTTTAAAAAACAACAAAATGAAAATCTCACTTTTTTTTGGTTTAAAAAAATTATAGCTACAATTGCAATGGAATATGTATGTTGGGAATACGAAAAATATGAACAGCAAAGAAAATTTAAACCATACTTTTTACCCGATTATTTTTTTTAATATCAATAAGTAATTATTATCTTAGTTCTTCGTTACTTTGGTCATTTAGTAGTCTCTACGAAATGAGTAAGTACCTAGTTTGTATAAATAACTATACAGTATTTCATTTTGTTCTTGTCATGATCTCAGCACTGTCTCAGCGTTTGTTTGTAGTGATTTAAATGTGTGAAACGTGACTATTTAGTGGTTTACTGGCATAAGTAACTCTTGTTTTCATTGATTACTCAATAGGTCAAGTGATCTCATCTCTTAAAGTAGGTACCTAATTTTTATAGTCGTATTCCTCATATCTGAAGAATACTACTATAAAAATGACAACATCTTCGCAAATTTAATAGAGTAGTAGTATTTGATTATGTATGTAGAATAGAGACTATTATATCAAAAGGGAGTGTTTTGCCATTGGCTTCTACTTTCCACAAATGAGCTGATAAATTATAAGCTAGAACAACTAGTGAAGCAAATGGTCGATCAAAATTACTATAAGTAAGTACATCAGTTTGAATGGTACCTATACAAACTTATGTGGCATATTGGATTTGGACCTGGAATTTTTCGATCACACGCGGGCTAAGTACCCCTCTAATTTATGCTTACGTATGAGTTCATTACCTGTTTCATCTAATAATACTCCACGCCGGAAGGAACTGATAGTGGTTGTGGTTGGACGTGAGCTGATAGCATCGTGACATGTAATTAATTAGTAAATGCTAGTGGGTAGCGAGCGAGCCATGAAATTATAGATGTCTACGAACATGGCACAGAACAGCACGACTGTGCGCATTGCTCATAGAACATTAAATATTGCTTTATTTATACAAATCAAGCGAGTAATTATTTTCATCGTTAGTTCGTTTTTTAACTATATTTTTATTTTGTTTTTCGATAGTTGCATTCATTATCAAAGTATTATTATTAAATCCGTAAGTAAATCCATAAGTTTCCTAAACGCTACGAATGGTATAAGCAGCAGACGTCCAGTATAGAATTCATGTTAGATTTTATTATTGTTGCCTATTCGTGTTTAACACGACCTGCGGGTCAGAGCCATCTCACGACATCCGTTCAATCACTTTCTATTTCATGTAGGAAACAAAGAGATCATTAGTACAGTCAGTAACAGTGGTATCTTAATACAGTTAATGAGAAAGTGCTTTTAAAGCAACTATACGTGACGTTAGGCATACTGGAGCGCTGTTAATTCAATCAGGAACTACTATAATTGCTTGAGATGATTATGATAACTTATTTCAGTAAGTCAGTAAAAACTAATTAATACGATAAAAAAATATACACTATTATTATAATTAGCTCTGGATTTGGTAAATCTTTTATCTAGATCACATAAGAAAACAAATATTAGCAAAAAATGTTCTTACTCCTTGTTCCAGAATCGACTTCAACCAGCCAGGGACGGATAAGCCCGCAAACCTGGCCAATTCCGCAGTGCTACGCATGCTGGAGGAGGAAGAACGCAACCGCAGGGGCTACCCCAGTAAGTACCTACAAGTTTAGTAAAATATCTATATACATAATGTACTTACGCCGAAAAAATTCATAAATTTGTCCCCCTCTAACTTTATGAACCATATGAATTTATATGAACTTTCAAGTCTTTTAGCCCCTTCCTTTTCCAAATGAAGCTTTACTAACGCTGCTAATGCACTGCTTTGCCAGAGTTAGACCCCACCCAAGTGCAGGCGATTCTGGACACATTGGTCCATGCCAGCCACCGGTTTGACAACTACTGGCCTCCGGACCGGTCCAGGATGCGCTCCGCTAGAAGCTGGGATGGCCAGCTCAACGCCACCGGCAATATTTATTCCGACTTTATGAAAGCCACTAAAGGTATCAGGAATCGATAGAGTAGCCAGTTCATTTTGTGTTGTAATTAAACTGTCAACATTGCAAACATTACGACATGTTTTTCACATATACTTAATGCATTGTACGTATCAGCGTTCAGATGAATTATATGATTTTAACGCTATTATGTAACGCAAATGCCATCAAAGTAGAATTGTTTGATTAAATCTAAGAGTAAATACACCAAAAGCTAGATACATTTCATCAGGTTAGAACTCGTCTGCACTGCTTTTGTAAATAACAATCGTGAGTGTTGCGTGTATCGCCATCAAAAGTGCACTCGGATGGTCACATTGGATAGACAGAGATCTTAGACGTATCCACACAAAACCATTCAGAAACCAGACACAACATGACAGGAGAAAGACACGCTACTCGGAAATGATTCATTGATATTAATGAACAACTATTATTTTCGCTAGGGAGTAATGTCCGAGGGGTTATGGCAGGTCGTATTGTCTCCTGAAAATCCGCCCACACATGGCAAAGCTTTGTTCATTAGTGGAAGGAATTTGGCAAAGATTGGAGGTTGAATATGTGTTTTTACCTGTTATTGTTGTTCTTAGTCCACAACCGACATCGAAAGGGCACTAACGAACGACATGCCTGAAACAGTTTTTGTTGGTAAAGTAACATCAAGCTACTTATTTGTGTTTTGAGAAGATTTTGAAGTGCTAATTGTGTTTGTGAAAGTTGTGAATCAGGTGAATAACAAAAATGTTCAGGATGGCTCTACTGTTTTGAATAAAAAATAATAGGTAGATAACATTTACGTTCCCGAAAATTACCTGCCATCTTCATAGACAACCGTTATAGTTAAGTAGGTAATTAAACCACCTAGATTTTTTTATTCGAACAAGTTATCGCTAATCTAGCACCAAAAAAGGGTAATTTAATGAAATTCCTAATTGACAATTTAGATAGTTCGGATGGCACTGGTTGTTAACATATTACATAATATACATGCATACATTCTCATAAATTTTACGTAAATCAAGGTTGCTTCGCGGTTTCTAGATCAATAAAGCACGTGTATAATCTAGACCAGGTGGAGTAGACCAATTTGTTTAGAACATTTTTATTTTAATATATCCGACCTTGATTTCGTAGGTGTTTTCTCCGAGAATAATAAAAACTATTCCGTTTGACGTAACATGCAAGTATTTCAGATGAGTTTACAGTCGCTACCTCCATTCTCTGTGAATCAGTGCTTATTATTAGCTTCGTGGTGAAACTTGCAAGTGACAAATGAGTGTATTATGTATTTCGATATTGTAAACTATATTTTTTCACACAGTCGAGTCATTATTCACACTGTTCACGAGCGTTACAAAAAATGTCGATGATTGCTCTCGCTTTTGACATTGAAATAATATCACAGAAGTTAAATACAGCGATATCGTCATTAGGTAAATTTAAGATAACTTTTCTACTGAATTATCGTATATTAGAACTTCAAGACCGTTATTTTATGGAATTAATACTAGATTATCATACTGGCAACAGTTCTCCAACTTCTGCCGTATAGTAAGTGAGTTAGACCAGTTAATAACCAATTATCCATACCCGGTGGCGAGTACCGTTTGTATAATTTATGTGCATCTTATAGCTCAATGGGTGGGATAATTGCGAGCGTCCCATAATCTCGACTGGATGTCAGAGATGCTCATTTCCATCTAACCATGTAGCATGTAACGTTTAAATTAATTACGATGCCTTATTTTAAGAATCAAGTGTATTAACAATTCTGTGATCGAAATACTACTAAGATATACGTATAACTCAGGTAATAAGGCATGTTTTTTAAAATCTAGTTTTTAATACATATAAAATGTATTCGAATTTAGGCATAAATTAATTAGTCTTGGTATCGTCGATTAAATTATTACCGTTCTGTTTTTGACACAACCTGCAGAAAATGTATTTGCATAAGCTCTTCCAAAGTAGGTAATTATTAATCATGGAATTTTGCTTTCATTTATGACTACATTGTTTCACAAGCAGGGTATCGAAAGCTCTTGTTTCGTTGCATCTGTAATAAATTTTAATGTCGTATCGAATCTTCGTGTCGAAGAGTCATCGTCGTGTGTGTCCAGTCTTCCCGATCAGTCAACAGGTACACTAATAAGCCAGAGTGAGAGGGCTAGTGGTGTCCTAAAAATGTGGTTCTCAAAATATAATATGCGGTAGATATTTGCGCACCTACACACCTGGCGTGCGAGCCAAGTAGTCAGTAGTCCTGGCGAGCGGTCGCAGTCGCTTGATTCACAACTAGATTAATTAACCGTGAGTGATAGTAGCCGTTGTGTTTAATCAAACTGCTGTATTATGAACCATCAGTTGTAAATATCAAGTAAGTGATCGCAATGAAAATTTATGAAATCTCATTTGGCGCGATATATCATACTTTAGTGTCACTTACTGGACATCCTGATGATAGTAGGGTCGATTGGCTAAAATATGTAGGTATAAAAATCGAAAATATTCTGCATATTTCCATTTGACAATTTATTTTTTCAATCAATTATAATAGAAATCACTCATATTTCAAAAGTAGAGTTTACTAAATGTTAAAAATTGTATTACATCCACTAAGTTAACATTAGGACATACAAAAGAAATCTACATTTATGGGTACTGCTGTCGGGCGCTACAATTTGAGTACAAGAAAGAAAGTTGCACTGCGCTAAAATAAAAATTAATTTGATAAATTTATCTCTAGCTTCTACATGTAGTAGAAGCTAGAGTTCTTCCAAAGCATGTAAAAGTGACATGAAAGTTTTATGACTTAAATGTTGATCTAAATTTTGGAGTTGGTTGTGTGCCTTTCATTTAAGCCTGATGCTATTACCTAAACGTAATTAGTCCTGTGTGCTCAAGCGTGTGATATTGCGGACTAAGGTCCGCAATATCACACGCTTGAGGTTAAGTATAAGTACTTAACATGCAAATTAAGATGACCTACAGTTAGGCAGGTGCACATTTTTTAATGTAATATTCAATATGGATTCCTGAAATAAGCCTACTATGAATAGTATACTACTTATTAAAAAAAATCACAATACGCGTTTGAAAAAAGTAGCATGTACCAATTTTACTTTATGAAAATATCAATTATATTATTTACACTAATTATTCTATCTCAGTTTCACGTACAATCGATTTCCATTCATAATTAGTTAAATAAGTTATAAAAAAACTACCTAACAAGGTGGACAGTTGGTTTCGCGGTTCAATTAAACTGGTTAGAAACATTGTTCTCATAGTAGGTCAAATTGTATTATCAAAATCAAATCATTTATTCAGAAATTAGGCCTTCACAGGCACTTTTTCACGTCATATTCTAAATTAAATGACATTTCACCATAGCTACGACCACTGCTGAGAAGAAATGCCGAAATAAACTCATTCAAACAGTGTTGGTCCCTATTATGCCTGAAGGCTTACCATTTTTTTAATATGAATGTATGTATATTTTTTTATCAGTAATATAACAATGTAAGTACACAATAAAGTACATGGTCAAAAGATATACTATTATGATTGTGATCAAGTGCTGATGAAAGGAAAAAATATATATATTATCTATAATTAACCAAACAAAAAAACTTAAAAGATCGAACTGACCAGTTCCCCCGGCAGCACTCTTTCTCGAGTTGACGCATGAGTCAGCCATCGCGAAGCTCAACCACAAAAGAGTTCCCTCTTTCTTTCCTCCCGACCCAGTTTGACCATTTGAATATTACTTACAAAAAAAAAATTACAAAATTATCTATATTATATTAATATATATAATATCAATTATACTCGAGGCATACCTATGATTTTTTATTTAATTCATAGTTACACATAGTTACACACTCATCTATAATTAGATTGGTCACGAACATACGATAAAACAATAATATTATTGATATTCTTAATATTCTCAAAAATCTTCCGGAATCCAGATTGATTATAACACCCACATTAACCAATACTATATTGTTCGCTAGAAAATACTTTATTTTTCGTAGTCTTTGATCATCTGGCTTGCTTCCAGCCGCTTGGTGGGTCGAGCTTATTTAAAGCGAAGTGTCATAATATGTATTTCAGGGGACGCTGAAATTCCAGATGATATCGTCTAAGAAACAAGATTGCTGATAACTTTAATGTTTCCTACTCACGATTTCTACTAACCTACGCATATCTAATTTTGTGCTTGTAAACATGTACTAGTAACTACCTACTTATATAAAGTTATGCCAAAAAATGCATTTCTAATTCACATAAAATATCTATAATAACTATGTCACCTAAAAATGGCATTTCAGATAGAAAAACACGGTCAGATAAAAATGGATTTTCCGACATTCTCATACGAAGAAAATCATGATTTTATTAAGATTTTGTTCGAAATTGAACTGAAATATATTGTTTCAGGCCAGAAGAAGGTGGTGTGGCCACCAGTGCCGGAAACGAACGGCTATCATCAGCCGCAACAGGTAATTATTAAAGAAATTTTCCCAATATCTATTCAACATAAAGGTCAAAATTAATGTACATATTGGCTATGGAAACAAATTACACTGCTGCACATAGTGAGCTTAGAATAATTGGTGATAGAGCGCACAATCGCATGCACAGAAAACGTATCAATATTTAGGTAGACACAAGATATTACATGACAAGTTTGTATTGAATCTCAACAGCAGAGTCCTGCGTACCACAACACAGCGCAGCACTCCCCCTCCGCACAACCACAACAATACCAACAACAGTACCAAAACCCACCCAATCAGTACCAGAACCAGCCCAACCAGTACCAGAACCAGCCCAACCAGTACCAGAACCAGCCAAGCCAGTATCAGAACCAGCCCCAGTATTCTCCGCAACCCAATCAGTCAAATCAAAGTCAGCAGTATCCATCTCAGCCACAGGCTCAGTACCAACAGCCGCAATCGCAGCCGTCGTACTGTGAAGGCAAACGTCAGGAGGCCACAGGGCTGAGCAAACTGATTCCCTTCGGTCCGGGAGTGACTGCTTCCCCCGCGTCCCCCTCGTACCGCCAGGGCCCGCCATCGCCCGGCGTGGCACAGCCCTACCGTCAGCCGAACAGCCGTTGGGCGCCTGTGCCAGCCCCCCTTTCTCCACAGGTACAGGTGACACGGAAGAAACATGTCATCGTCGCCGATAGTATGTTCACGCTTCTTTAACTCGATGTTAGGTTTCACACTAATCCAGCACGGTAAGCTATTTTCAATACGTAACAGATATCAGCTTCATAATTTGACTAAAATGTGTTTAGTGGAGTTTACTGGCACTGTTTAACATAGGTATTATCTACATTTTTCGAAAACTTGAAGTGACTATCGTTGTGTGTTGTTGTTATCTAAGAAATATCTCTTTTCTTACCTGGAATATTTGTATACGTTATAGCTATAGAACACTTAATCATTTACATTACACGTATTTTCCATTTAGGCTGTAATCTTAAAAACAACCATAAAGCCTCCATCGAAAAAATATTACCGTACTTTGATAAGTAATAATAAAGTAGAATTCTGAAATCGATGCTTAGTTGATATTCAACATTCAAATTTTGATGTTTATCATAAAGCCTCCTTATCAAAGTATCCGACAGATAACCATAACATTGGGAAGTCTCATTCAGTGAGAAGCCTATACAAGTATTCCGAACTTAAAAGTTAACTCTCAGTGTTTCATTAAGTTATCAAAAACAATCATACTCACATAGAGGTAAACATATTTTCCAGACCCAAGGATCGCAGCCGAGCTATCCGCAGCAGCAACAATACTCGCAGCCACAGTTCTCGCCCCAACAGCAGTATTCGCAGCCGCAATACTCCACGCAGCCGCAGTACTCCCCGAATCAGTACTCGGAGCCCTACCAGCCCCCTCAAAGAGAGTTCGAGCCCCCACCGTCCACCATCACCCTCCGCCAGCAACCCCCGGTGCACCAGCAACCACCACCAGTCTTCACCAGTCAACCCGCTGCAGCATCCTTCAAAGGTAAACATTACTTTTTAAATCTTTGTATTTATCACAATAGGCAATTTTTCCTTTCCTTTAAGAAACAAGGACAACTCTTTCCTTTAAGAAACAGTTTTATTAAAACACTATAACACAGCTGTGCACAGGACTGCGAACACAGTTTTTGTTAATACATTTTATAGATCCTGTCTTCTATATTTTATCTAAGAAAGAGCACAGGTGTTTACATATATATATAACATTACCTCGCACTAACTTCAAGCTAGACAACACCACACCAATCTCAATCAACATATCAAGTCCCTTCCTATCTTCTATGAGAATAATTTATAACGATTATAAGTATTGTAGGTACCCTGAATGCAGTATTTCAAAGCGCCGACAACTAGCCAGTTTAGTTGGCATAAATTCTGGAAACAATAATGTGTAAATTAGCAACAGGTGCGAGGGACGTTTTGAGTTACTGAAGTAACTACCTCTATATTGAGGTACTAGTAAAAGACGGGTACACTTTGCACACAAAGCACCCGCAGTGATTGCCACTGTATTGTTTTTAAAATTGCTTTTTTATACTTTCGTGTGTCGTAGTGGTGAATTGCGACACGTAAAGGCTTTCATAATGCAGGTGGCAAGTCGTTCAGTTCTTTATAGACAGGGGAAGAATTGCGAAAGCTTTACTGAATGCGGAAAGACACAGTGTAAAATTTTAGTACACGCTAACTTTAATTAGTATAATAAAGAGTTATATAGCATAAGAATCATCCTTTATTTTTTATAACTGCTTTATAGAATTAAAAGCATGGTTTAGAGGAATATTAAGAAAAAACCCGCTTAGCGTGTTCAAACTGACTATATATCGCTCTGAAACAACACCCAATGCGAAAAGAATCCCACCGATTTGGGAGGTAGGTATATGTTGGTTTTCGCGTACCACGTGCAACTTTTAAAAACTTTGTTATATCACAGGAGGAGTGAACATGCGTGGAGACCAGAAGTGGCCGCCGCAGTCGGTGAAGGAGGCCGTCGCGGCTGAGAATGAAGCCAGGATGCAGCTCGCTAGAGGACCAGCCTGCAGGCCGCGCAAGGTCTTATATCATTATTTCCTACACTTAGAATTCGAATTCGAATTATCTTGATGATTTTCTTAGACATTAATCTTAGAAATATTCTACTAACTGCCTTCGTTATCTAGTAATACCTACAATTCTACTTTCCTCATGAATCACTGGGTCCATTGGTGACAGTCTGATGATGATGATGCAATGTCTTATGTAAATATTTATCTAATTTATATAATATAATAATGTAAATATTGACATATTCCTAACTTAATTTGTTATTATTTGTTATTTAACATAAAAGCAAATCTTAGCTTACTCATCTTGTAAATATTACTTATGTTTTCCACCATTTCCAATAATAAGAAACAGATAACATTGAAAATTATCTAAAAAAATATCAACTGATAATAAGGAAAAAGCATAGATATCTCATCCACCATTTCTAATTAAAAGTAGGTGCCTAGTAAATAATACAAAATAAATACAGACCATTAAAACTGAGATGAAACTGAACTGAAATGAAACTGAAATGATTTATGTATTTAAACAAGTGTTGATTTTCAGCAGTACACAAAAAATAGCCATTACGGTTATTTATTTATTTATATTTATGTATTTAGAGATAAACATGTAATGGTAAACTATTGTGTACTGCGATTTGAAATGAAAATTTGAACGCAACCGTTATCTGTTTTAGCCGCGTCAATTCTCGCTTGCTGAATTAATTGACATGAACGAGGTCTAGGCGTCGTTCAACCATATGGTACATTGCTGGACTTTAATACCTCAGTTGTAAGTGTCGTTTCGGCAGTGTGTCTGTTGTTTGAGGCCTCTTCCATTAACTGACTTCGGCACTGTTGGAGGACATCCTAGTGTAGAAACTGATTAGCTCCGTCCATCTAACTCGCGTCTAGATAGGCTTGGCAATTCTTCCCGTGGTAAGCAACTGCAACTCGCTATTTTTCCACGTTACTTTGGGCTGAAATCCTGAAAATTCTGCATTTACATTATTTGACGTAAACCATTTGGAAAAATAATATTTATATATAATTGACAAACCACCCACATAGCTCGTAGCATTGGAAAACTCTTCTAGAAAATTTTACCAAATATTTCGCATAACTAGGTATCATGTGGGTGTGAACTAAAACTGAGGTGCGACACTCAGAGAAACGCAGGGTCATCCGCGAATGATGCCCAAATTTGTTTCTATTCCAACCACAGCAAATGATATAACTTTGGGTCATTTGTATTTCTTACCGAGAAGTAAGCTTCCAATTATGTTACTTGGAAAGTTTTCCTACTTAGTACCTTAGTACAGAGTTTTCAATTGGAACTCGATCGAGTTTACCATTCGCAGCCAATCAATCACATTGTAGTATTGAGACGACGACAACGCCGTAATGTAATTGGTTGGCTGCATACTGCGGTGAAAAGTAAACGCGACAAAGTTCGAATTAAAAATTCGCACTTCGCATAGCAATCAGTAATTGTCGGCTCAGTTGCCTGCCATTGAACATCGATCATAATTTAAACAACTAAATCACGTACACAATGACACCCATTATTCTCTTTCTATCTACAAAGCTTTGCTATGTAGGTGTTTTATAGGCATGCAAATAATGCAACATATTTCATACTTCGAATTACATGTATCTGTTGGTGCTCAGGAATCTATGGTCAATGCCGTTCTGACTTTGACCAAATGTTATTTCAGTTCGCACATCACAGGTTGACCGCTAAATTTAATTTGTAATGTGTATGCGATTATAATCCTTGTGTTACAGGTGAAGAAGGACTACTCTTCGTTTTTCGCGCAACACGCGCTCACCAACAACTACCCTGGATACCGCGCCCCACCTGGCACACAACATTACGAAGATCTCTCGGGTCGATCTTCTTACTAAATTAGATTAACTTTAGGTTAACTAACCTCGTGTAGACTATGAATACGGAAATCTTTTTTCATCTCATTTCATGAAAACTACATTAAACTTCCATCACATTTTAGTTGAAATTATTAATGGCAGAGTGTGTCTAACTTGAGTCTTGGGGGCAAAACCATTAGTGATTTCAAAAAAATATGTATTGATTAGTAAAACTCATCATGTCATCAAGTCTCTCTCATACAAAACATGTCTCATTTGTTTATGATTCTCATCTCTTGCAAAGAAGTCTCAGGGTAGTGACTTCGAAGGAAGTACTTGTATAGACTTTAGGTATTAAAGTCTTGGGGCATGTACAAGATTGGATTGTAAATCTTAATGTAGTTCTAATTTATTCTTAACCATTAATTAGTTTATAAGAATAAAACATATAAAATATTAAAAAATAAATAATGAAAATATATTGTCATTATCATATCGAGATACTCGCTTCATTGTCTAATCTAATCAATCTACGATTTTTTCTTTTATATTTTAAACTTCTAAACTCGATATGTTGTGCGGCTTTATACATTGCGAACGTTATGCGAAATATTTACAAAATTGCTTTTTAATTCATTGTAAATAACTTACCTACGACACAAAATAAAAATTATCCTTAAATAAAATAATTATACTTATTATGAGTCCTTGCGAAAACTAATAACACATATCATGACAAAATCGGCTAAGCTTAAAATTTTACTAGTCAGAAGTGATTATATTATTATTTTGTATATAAAATGTTAAAACAGTTTTTGTTTTGGTATTATGTAATTATATTTCAATGAAATAAATTGTGTAAAACACCAATCAGTTATCTCTTTTATTCGGTCGCTCACCGTGGTACTAATATTGCTAACGGTAGTACCACAGTTAATTTCTGATTTTATGAAGTTTATTTATTTTTTAAATAATAAACTTCGATCGAACTATCATTATCAAATATGCCAATATATGCTTTTTTGTACGACGGTAGCAGACTTAAATGAATAATTTCCAACATGTGTTTAATGAGGACGTAATAAAATGCGCTTTACATAAGAAAATATTATATTATGTTACAATACATACAAAGTGTGCAATCCACGCCGTGCCAGCTGGTGCACAATGGTCTGAACAATCAGCGGTCTAGCCAAGCTACATGTTTATTTACAAAAATTGCACAGTGGGACACACGCTAAAGTAAATATCAACATTAACGCAATTTTGGTTTAATTTAACTTTATATACAGATAGGTAACAAATAACCGTTACATAAATAATTGTTACATAAATGTTATCTCGAAAAATTGTGATTTCAACAGGAATGTTGATGTGTATTCGAAACGGAAATGACCCATTCGTTTTACGTACGTTGTATGTTGTTGTAACAAATTAAAAAATGAAATAATTATTTATCGCCAAATTCACAAGGCATGTTTTGCACTTCGTTCAAAATACGTGATGTCCCATCGCACAGCAATAATATCAATACAAAAAGTGATCCTACAAGGGCTCCGCTATTTTTGAGTTGTGGAACCATAAAGCATATTGTCACTCGTGAGTCAACGGTGTATGCTTAATATCACAGATGTAACCATGTTATGTACACATTTATTATGGCTACGTTCCTGTCGCGACTCCGATAATTGTTAAATTCGTAACCTTCTAAGGCTGTGCGTCCATCTTGAGTAATAAAAATCATTACACAATTTTAACAATTTTCTAGATCTTAAATAACAAATCGAGACCAGAAAATAAACTGGACAGATTTATTCACAAAATAGGTACAAGTAACCTTAATAAAAGCCCATTTTTAATGGATATATTGAAATGGCTCAAACAAAATATTGTTATAAGATCTCCTGTGGAATGTAACTAAGTCCACCAGTTAGCGAGATTAACTTTTTTAAATATTTATTTGGAGACGAACATACAGCCCTAAATTCAAAACATTATCTAATCTAAATTGTATGCAATACCTACAAATGCAAACAAATAAATGTATAATAATATAAAATCACAAACATAAAAAATTAATAATTTTTAATATCGATAACAATACAATATCAAACGACATAGTAATCAAATGCTCTTATTTGATTGATTATGAGCACAAAGGCACCAAAAAACAAGGAACAGATTTAATTGCGTCAATAGTCATAAGGAATCGGATTATCAAAGTATGTTTAATTAACGAAGCGACTAAACGTCGCTCTAGATTAGCGTTGAAAATTACGAAAAGTACTTTTTGTTTTTGCGAAACTTTCAATGAATGCGATTTTTGCGAATAAAACACATGTAACGTTTAAAAGAATCCATCTGCATGATTCCGTTTTTTTACTTTAACCGATGTTATGTATACATTAATTTATCTGTAGTTTTACCGAAAGTATTTTACATGACATTTTCTAATTGAGAAATGCGCAAGACCTTGTTATTGAAAACATTAATATCAACATATTTAATAAATATTACTAATAAAACTGACAAACCAAACCAATTTCGATTATCTAAATCTTCTACCCGGTCAACTGGTAACTGAACATATTTATTGTCTACTTCCTGTACATGAATAGCATTTTTAACGTGTTTATAACATTAGGTACAATCTTCTCAATTTCAAATCTTCTTTATTATGTATAATATAAAACCCAACTCCAACAATAAATGCAACAAACGGGTAAACATAGGAATTAGTCACCTAATCATATGATAAACTTACAAATATTTTAGTTCTCAAAACATCACGTAAACGATTTGTGTCACACCAACTATCGCTCGCAAACTTTATTCTACATTTAAAAACAAAACCTACTGTGTTTAACTGATGTCAAACTTTTTATGTCTAGGCAGAAATACACATGCAAGCTACTTGCAAAAGTTGCAAGCGTTTCCGGTCCATATCGGTGGTTCTGCCCGTGCCCCCTTCATATAGTTTTGTCCTTCACATTGCATGACAGTAAATAAAATGGCTCGATATTTCCTTGCAAGCCGGCCGCAGACATGTCATTGTATACACATGCTAGCTTGCACGTGCCTGTAACTAACGAACAAGCGCGCAAATTACTAGCATGCGCATTTCCCCCATTATGTAAGAAACTATATTTATTTATATTGACAAATATCTTGATGTTACGAACATTTCGACGTTAAAATGGAAAAATTCTTGTCTTACCCCAAAATTTACTACGCGTGTAAGGAGCTGGCTGTTCGTGGCATATTGATGGCATATATTGGATACAAATGACGTAGTGAGTCAAAGTGAAAAAAAAAAAGAATACACATGTTAGCCATTGATCGTCATTTCAATTTGAGCAGTAAATCACAAATTTAACATATGTAGCCATCCTTATCTATGTCCCAACGTGATGCAATTTCCCAGATCTAATTGAAATGTACAGTGTCTTCACTGAAAAAGTAAGACGTATCATAAATTTAACTATTCAGATCTAGCAACTAAAAAAAGTCTGTGTCATACATAACAATTCACGATTATCAATATAAATTGGAAAAGTCTAGCGACATTACTGATGTATTAATCATTTGTCTTTTCAGTCTTAATTTGGGCGGACTAAAATAGAGAAATAGGTTTACGCGTTTTTTTTTGTTTTTTTTTTTTGCGTAAACCCATCAACCCAACTAATAGATCGCGTCTAACTTTATGAATGCATCCACGAACGTGCAAGCAATTGACATTCTTTTATTTATATGTGTCAAGCTAAAGTCAACATGCAAGTGACATTTTGAAATTTAATTTCAACCCAATCCAGCCCTAAAAAGCGGAAGTATCGATAACGTACAAACTGTTCAATTACGCATTTTTACTGTACGTATAAAATCTCTTTTTCATTTTAGGCAAGTAAAAGTCTAACGCACATTTGAAAACGAGTAAAGGTGCTGTTATACCAAGCGAGTGTATGTACTTCAATCCCCACTCTAGCCAGAGTGGAGATAACATGAGTATTCGCTAGGTATAACCGCAAGATAGTATGAGTATTTGCACGGTATAACCGCACCTTTACGAAGCGCGGCGTACACTTTGGGAATTTATTAGTATATGGACTTATGAGGTGTTGTTCAGACTAGGGAGAAACCCTGGGTTTGCTGTATAGCCTGCAGTAGGTGGTACTTGAGGCGCTCCTTAGTTTTGTACCGCGGCAAGTCTAACAGGTTGAAGCATGTGTGGGCTACGGGGAAGTAACGCTCGTCTGCTACTGCTTGGATTCTTATCTAGAAATAATGAAAAAACTTTTATTCGACAAAAAGTAAAACCAACCATCAGCGAAATGAGTATATTATTGCCGAAAGGGACCAAGCTCAGCATATGCTGTGGCCCAGACCAAAGGGCTGGTTTTCAGCTGATACCAAACATAGAGGAGGTATAAAAGTCCAAAACACTGACATAATAAGCTTTAAAAAGTACAAGAAGCATGTAACAATCTATGACGTATTCATAAGATATCAGATATTTTAATATCTCCATTTCTGTCCCCTTCCTAATCCTAGTTTCATACTCACTTTTATGTCTCGCATGCCTTGAATAGGTACCCGGTCGCTGCCCGTTAAAAATAAAAGGAACTTTTTCTTGTCTTCAATCGACAATTCATGGAACACTTCCCAGAACCACCTGCAAGGACATAAAAATAAAAAAATGTTTTCTTTCAATACACTTGCTCAGTTTCGACTTGAAACAAATCGTGTATTTCTTCGAGCGTCCGCGAAAGTGTTGAAGCGATTTAGTCATACTGACGTTTATAGGACTATAAAATAAAAGGTCCTGGCGTGTAACACGCGAGTATTGCACGTGTTACACGCCTCGCTTGTATTACAATACACCTTATAAGAATAATAAAAAAAAACATTATATTATCTTCGCAAAAATCAGTCTTATAAAATAAATTCTGAAAACTATATTATATTGATGTTTTGAAAATGTTCAACTTTGTTCGGAGACTAATTTCTGAAACAGGTTCCAATAATAACCTGTGTACTACAATGATAACGAAAGTTAAGCAGTACTGACCGCACTTGAGGGTCGGAAGAGGTGTAGCCGTTCTTGTACTCGCAGTTGCCCTCGAACACATCCCAGTCGTACTCCTCGTTGCCGATCACCACCGACATCAGCTCATGCGATCTGAACAGTTTGATTATACTGCCGCCGCACACCTATAAATATTATTCTTTAAATCATGTACAGTTGTCTACTTAGTTATTACACACATATTGTAGTGTATATTACACACATATTATGAGAAGTACGCCTATCGCGTCTGTCTGTTTGTATCAACGCGATAAACTCTATTATCAGACGGTTACGGTTTTCGCCAATACATCGTGTCATTAATGAGGAAGAAAAGAGGAGAAAGGAATATCCTAAGTATCAAAAAAATAAGACAGATGGAAGACGTGAGGGAAACTTACGATGTGAAAGTAAGTTTATCGTCTGTCCTTCTTCACGTCAAAACAGTGCATTAGAATTCAGGGATTTTTAGTTTGGATATAGTTGGGAAGCTGGAGTGTGACATAGGCTACTTTCCTTGGTAGATCAAAGTCGGTTCAGGCGTTTGGCTGCTAAGATGCCACGGACATACAGACATACAAATACACTTACTCTTTCTGTCGTATTGCGTTGAAAATAAATAAGAAATAAAAAAACGAATTCGTCAAAATATGCGAACCTTTTGGAACCCCTGATTGAACGCCTTGAACTGATTCTCGACGGATTTATTCAACAGGAAGTCGACATACAGCTCAACATACTCGTTTTTATTGTCGCTGGTTACGGGCAAGTTCACACCATCTTCTTTCAGCGGGTGGACTTCTATTTGATCAAACACTTCTGTGTTTACTGCGAAGCAGAGGCTGAAAACCTGGCAACAATATTTATATTTAGTGTAGGATACAATATCTGAAAAAAAAAAAAACTAAGAATAATTTCTCGACGATTATTCTTCTTGTAGTGCATCTACAACTACATGCACTTTATTCAAGAATGGCTTGAAACGACATATTTCAAGCAAATGCACTCAATTGCTTTCAGTACGGTGCGGGTTACGGACGGTTACTAGTTAGCTACAACATACGTAACGTGGTTCTGATGTACAGTTACGTGCGAGGATGGGGAATTTAACCTTGTCATATACTACAAAAGAAATCTTATTATTATTTTTTTCTGTTAGGCTGCGTTGGGTACAGAATCCTAAAAATCAAGATGAAATACATACATCTTCAACATCATCATCGGGGTAGTCGAGGAGACTCTTCAAACTGTTAGCGAGCGTCGGGTACAGGTCCTTGAGGTCATCCAACATCACAGTTTCACCCAGCAACTTCTTGTACAGCACGAGCGGAAACGGAACGTAGATTATTATGGAGTTATAGATAGCTAGACCGTATATTGCGCCTGAAACATTTTAATTTTACATTCAGTTTCTTAAATCACTTTATTCGAGTCTGTTATTATGTTAAGTACAGTCACAGGCAAAACATTGACCCCGATGTGGTAGTAAGTTAGTAAAGAAGGTGTTAGGTTTTCTGCATCCAACTATAAACAGAATAACACGGCGACTTTTTAATGACGATGATAAATTATTGCTGTATAAAATAGGCGAGAATTTGCCACTAGACGTACTGGTGTAGTGAAAGGTCAAGTTCCAGAAAAAAAAAAATGTTCGTGTTGTGCGCACGTGTGTAGGCTATTTTTAAGTCAGTCATAGTAACAGGAAATCACGTGGCTGTCATAGTAACAGGAAATCACGTGGCTTGTCGCCAACTAGTGAACGAAAAAAGCCAAAAAGGTAACCGCCATTGCACAAATAGTGGACTTTTGTCTAGTAAGAATAAAATAGAAAGTAAATAAAGGACGAGTGTATAAAATTTTCCCTCACCTATTAAATAGTACATAACGTCGTCTTCAAAGGGGTTGTTAGAGAACCAAATCATATTGGTCTCCTCAGACTGTTTGAACATGCCGTACACAGGGTCGAATATCTCTTTGAGAAGCAACAAGAAAAACTCTTTTTTAACCCCGCCTGCATCTTCAGCTTCCTCTCCTTCAAATGTTATCTGAAAATATACCAAGGATCTTAAGTTTAAAGCTCACGTTGACTTATGAAAATGGCAATCGTTTATGGTAATTTTTAAGTTATTATATAAAAGCATCTCCTCATTATTTTAATTAATTAACAAACAGTATATGTTTGCTTATATCACGATACTCTTCGAAAAATTTGTGATGTTCTGAACCAACCAATCACATTGCGGCGCCGTTGTCGTTACTTCACAATGCTACTCTGCAATGATTAGTTGACTGACTAACGACGGCCACACAATACGAGACAAAGAAAAAAGTTTAAAATGTAGTACTTACTCTTAGTGGTTTCTTCAGCTGTGAGCTATCATGATTGCTGATCTGCAGCATTGTATCTCTCACTAGGTGGTTCCTGGACACAGTCAGATTCAGGAACTGGTCTTGCGTGTGGTACTCGTACGTGGGGTCGAATATGAGACGCGTGAACATCTGTGTGGCCGCGCGGTTGATGGCCATCTGCATTTGGAGCTGTTGGTCTATCTTGAGTAGGAGCGACTTGCATGTGACGTCGAATAGAAACGGATAATTGCACATGTGAGGCTGTGTGGCCTGGAATTATATAATGTGAACTAGGTGCTATTCTAATATTGATTAAGTATTATATTAGCTGTTAATTATGGCTACGCCTACAGTAAAAAAATATAGTCTAGGCCAATCATAGGAATTTTTTTTTACTGCAGGTCAGCAACTGTAAAATTCGGATTCATACTTACGCCTTGCAGGTCAGCAACTGTAAAATTCGGATTCATACTTACGCCTTTATCAGTTATCCAGTTGATGTAATCTGTAGCTATGTCAACGTGATTACACAAGTCATCTATGTAGAAAGATTCCGCTGGTATCTTTGGTTTGTTCGTGTTGTTGAAGTTAATCTTGTGCAATGTGGTCAACAAATTTAATATTTGAAGAATGCTGTGTGTGAAGTAAATTTTCTGGAAAAAATAATATACCATCTGAAATAAATTATATGCCGATATAGTTAGTTTTGTGTTAAGGGATTGGTGGGGCCATTAAGCCGCATGATGCCGAAAAGATTAGTCAAAAAAGTAACTACTTGAGTTCTAACTGATGGCAAAATATCAGTGGCAAGACCACGCAATAGCTATAAGGGGTGGCAACTACTAGCGAGGGATAAAAGTGGCTGGAAACAGAAAAAGGAGGCTTTCACCCAGCAGAAGAAGCTCATAGCTAAACATAAGAAAAAGTTAAGTAACATCTAAATTGTCTACATTGTCTAACGTAACAAAATATTTAGATTTAAACATTTGAATTGGTATACCTACCATTACTTTTTAACGTAAGACACATTTTCAATCATTGAAATAGCTTCCTACTGTTTATATATTAATGGAGGTTTTAAGATACGGTTTTCAGGACAACATTATAATATTTAAATGCTATCATTTTTACAGCCGAATAGTAGGATTGAAGTATTTTATTTCTGACTATAGGTAAAAGGTTCAATAAGTTACTCCATAAGGTCTAGACCTTCTCTTTCTTCATCCTTCTTCTTCTTTATTTTTAAATTTGAACATAAGCGGACAAGTAGTTTTTAGTGAGAAACATTGAAAAATAAAAATCCTTTTTATAATATTAGTAGTAACTAGTACAAATAGATGAAAAGCTCGTCTTCTTACCTTATTGGCCCGAACAACAGGTTGCATAAGTTCATACACTATAACACTCTTGAAAATATCGACTAGCCTCTCAAAATATTCCGAAGGTTGCGCCTCCCACCATCGCTGCACTATTTGTTGAGGTAGCGGCGACAGATTGTTGAATGCTTCGGCAAAAGGGCCCTGATTAACATAAGGATATTCTTTAGCTCAGCTACTTAGCATACGCTAAATATGAGACTTATTTATAAATTTAGTTTCAATTACATTTTTTTTTTTAATGATGTCAAAACTCAGTAGACATTCATAATATTATTTTTTGTTGCTAAGACGTTACAGTAGTGAATGATAACTATTTTATTTGATTTATTACTTTATCTGATATATAATAGTAATATTACCTGTAACTCTGGATGCCGCCTAGGGTTCCTCATTTCGTGGTATACAGGGAGTATCAGAAACATTCTTAGCGCTTCTACGTCAGGTGGCGATACTTTCATCTTCTTTATGATATTCTCTGTGAGGTGATTAAATATCTGAAATTATTTTCATTATTATTATGTGAGAAAATTAAAATGTATACTGACTTTTATGTTTCATGATGTCTGGCAAGTGCGCAAAACAACAATAATATTTTCGATTTATAACACTACGTGAGCAATCTACCGCCATCGACTGTGGTTGTATCTCTTTTTAGCACTGTAATGATAAAAAGAGATAGCCTTCCATCTACCCAGGAAAGAGCGTGTGTTTCAGGAAATAATAGTACGATTTTATTTATTTCTGCAATAAAGAATAAACAAAAAACAAATTTAAATATCTTCAAAATAACGTCATCCTGGCAGGTATTTTTATTTTTATGTATATTTTAGACGTATTAGATAGATATGACACAAGAATTACACCTTCAAAGGTCACAAGAATATATAGAGGTACATTTCAATGACTAGCGTCATTCTTGACTAGCGCTGTGCCACTATGGAAATTTTCGAGAAATTTCTTCGATTTTTTCCGATATTTTTTTAGAAACCTCCGAACATTTCTGCTGCACATCACTAATCGTGATTGTACCAGTTACTTCGAACAACTTACAAGTTCCTTTATTGAAGAGTTTTCGTACCGGCTTATGACCGTAAATGCTTCTTCGATGACTTTGAGATCAATGCCTGGCGTTTTAGAGTTGCAGCCGAAATGTCCATTATTTGATAAAAGAAACGATCCGTTTACGCATGCCAATGAACCAAATGCCGTTTCTAAATATGCCATTAAATCCTGAAAATATAATTCATAGCTTTAAAAAAAAATACAAACTTCACCGCAGCCTTTTCTTCAAAGTCGTCTATTCGCAAATGTAGGTAACTTAATAAACCAAGCACACTTACCTGATTTACAACATCACTGTCCTTGTAAGATTCACAAGCGTGCAGTTTTGTTAAGTTTAACGTGATAATTTGTTTATTTGGATCTGGGACGCGGAAGTCGGTTGTTGCCTTCTCACAGTTGGCGACCAGGAAACTGTGATCGAAACCAGCAAACACTTTCAAAGGACCACTGAGAATTTCCGACGAAAACTGAAAAAAAAATCTTTTATTCGTCCCAGTTCAGTTTTTTGCATTCACTTGCATGCTTTATTTAATCAATATAATACAAAATTAATTAGTTTTCTATTTTTCAAATACTTTTGATCGTAACTATTCAGCCTCACTTATTAATTTTACAGAATTTTCGAGTTAAAGTTAAAAAATGGTTTTATGAACAATCTACGCGTAGAAACAACTACTTGCATAAATACAAATCATGAAATTAAATTAAAATTATTTAAGTATAACTACCACGTCACAACATATGATAAGATAGGATAAATACGATATGTGTAGTATATGCGGTCATGTGAATGAAGGTATCCATAAATTAATATACAAAATGTATAAACATATTGTTAACTTATGTATAAATATAATCGAAATTGTTACCGTCCCCATTTACCCTTTTTTTTTATTTATTTATTGTTGTGCCTCAAAATTACAAGGCTTGTCTATTTTTTTCTTACATGTACTCCAACAAAATAGCAACAAAAATACTTAACATTTACAAAGCAATTCTAAAGAATTGTTGATTTTATTCATTCGTACATAAATATATAAAACACAGTTACTTGAATATAATGCAATATGACTTCTGAATAATAGTATATATAATTTATCTCTTTTGAACTATAAATTAGAACATAAAACAGTTACTGATAAGGAATTAATAAAACTTGTAACATTGGAAGTGGATAATTCAATTAGATTAAAAACAAAACTTTAATATCAGCACATACAATATACATGCTTAAGAATCTACAAAAAATAGTAGGTACAAGTAAGAAAAAATAGACGGAAAATGTATCTTTACACAAGTATACACAAATGTAAATAGAAATGACTCAACATTTCCACTGGGCGAAGCCGCTCTGGTGATTTTTTCAAAGAGCTTCTTGGTTGAACTCTCCAACCTCGGTTTCTTCTTGGGCTAAAGGAGGATAGTTAACTATTAGTTGGAAAATAAGACGTGAAATGTAGCAAAGTAGTCCTGTGATAGCAGTGCTAGGCAAGCTTATAGTTCGTCTTTGTAGAGTTTGTTTTATAAAACTGGTAATTTATACACATATCACTTATGTTTACTATGGAATGCTCTTATTACATAGAGAGACGATTTGGGGTTAAGACCTTTTCACATGATTTTAAAAGAACTAAATGAGTGCCATGATATGTCAAAATAAATGTTAATTATAAAATAATCTTGAGTATTAATTAAGGCAGACAACTTAGTAACATAAAACATCTTCATGACGATTATTATACATTTTACAGTTGTGTACAGGCAGTTGTTATAAATTCAAATCGGACTAGGATTGATAAAACTATAGTTCGTTCTAAATTTAAATATCCGATTTGTCATTGTTATTATAAAAACCACCATTCAGAGACAAATAATAATATAGAATAGTGTAATCACAAAATAAATAATTTTTCATGATAAATGATAGAAATGAAACAAATTCTGGTTAAATACTACCATGCCAAATACGATATATGATTGTGATACTGAAGGCAAACAAATTAAATGAGAGAAACAACTATAATAAAATCTACGGCATAGACAATATATTCACCTTACTTTGGCCTGGACTATCTGCCTGCATAAAAAGATTAGTATTAGTACAGCAACATAATGCCTCTATGCTTAGTTGTTTTATATTACCCATTCAGCTGATGGTGTTATTAATTTGGCAAACAATCACCCCAGAAACAACACACCAATCAAAAATCAATAAAAGATAAGCGGGGTAAACCATTTACCCTTTCTATAAATTGAATTCCTCCACCAATATATGCCCGTGAAAAAATGAACTTGAAGAAATGAATTTTCTTAACTTAATTTGACCAAAAACATATATGATCCTATTTTAAATGTTTTTAGGGTTATTTATATTGAACCCAATTGCACCAACGAGGGAAATAGCCCACAATAAGTTCCTCAAATATTTACATGCTTAATAATACAGAAAGTGAAATGTACACATCATCAAGAATAACTAACCGGAGAGTCGTCATTCGGCGTGAAAGGCACAGGTGTGGGCACTAAAGCGAAGGAGATACGTCGGCAGCCCAGCTGGCCGCGCGCTCCGTACCCACACGCCAGTATGCGGTCGCCCACGCGACACAGCACGTGGCGACGCCCACATGCTACTTGGGTCACTGTGCTGCCCATCAGTTCCATCACCTGGTATTCAAATATTTGGTCACAAATTAATCTCTTATCGCGCGCCTATTGCTGTTCATTTATTTCTCTTATCCATGTTAACCATTTTATTCATTTTACCCTTCAGGAACTTGAGTTTAAAAGCATGAGAAGGGTTTTATGTATGTATCTATGAAAATTAACAATGAAATTTAAAAATTCTTGACTTTTATTTATTTACTAGACTAGCGCTCCGGCTGCGACTTCGTCTGTGATAAATAAAAGGTAGTAGACATACTTGTTCATACTGCTGAAGATCAAGTCTATTTCTTTAGCAAATTTAATCAAAATGGGTCCAGTTTTTACTTCACTAACTTTACTACTACTTTACTTACTTCCTGATATCAATACATAAATAATAACTGTTCTGTGAAACAGAGTTTTATAAACATACTATTGTATTGATTTTATTAAGATTGCTATAATAATTCACCTTTCTAGGAACCAATTCATCTCTGGTTGTGCCATGTCCAGTCTGTCCATATTCCCCAACTCCACAAGTAAATACACCTCCATCTAGTGTTAAAAAGACAGTAAAGTCTTCACCACAAGCTATATGACAAACCTGAAATTATATTCAAAATACATACATTTACATACACCTTTATCATGTACCTTTTGACACATAGCATCAATTCATGTCTAATCGAATATCATAATATTTAAATGATTGATTATAAATCACTCATGTAAAGAATCTGTGATGTGTACAAACCTTTTGTCAGTCACTTTTCAGATAATAATTTAATTTATATACCTAGGATAAAGTATTTATAAGTAGAGTAATAAGAAGATGCAAATACATACTTTAACATTTCGTAATGTCTTCAAATGTACAGGGTAACATCTATTGTCTTTGTCCTGCAGTCCTAATTGTCCATGTGAATTTTTACCCCATCCAAAAACTGCACCCGATCTGGAGAATCAATAGTTAAGAAACCTTTGTGACTTTTTGTAATTATAAGGAATTGTCTAGAAAGTTAATAATTATGAGCTTTCATAATTTAAAAATTGAAAAAAAATTATAATTTTATCATTTTTAAATTATTTATAGATGTTTTTATCTACTAACCATCAAAAACACTCAATTGATAATGAAAACTTAACCAAAATCTTTTAATTTCAGAAGTATCAGAACAAATTTGTTTGTAAATATATTACTATACTGAAATATTGTTACACTAGATATTGCCCGGGGCTATGCTCCCGTGGGAATTTTGAGATAAAATATAGCCTATAGCAATCTTGGATAATGTACCCTTCCAATGGTGAAAGAATGTTTGAAATCGATTCAGTAGTTTCGGAGATTACCCACCTCAAACATACAAACTCACAAACACTTACCTCTTTATATAATAGTATAGATTAAAATATCACTACTCACTTAGATAAGACAAATGTATGATTGCTACCGCAAGCTATCAGTGCAAGAGGCACACCAAATAGTGAGGTGATTTGTTGTGGTTTCATTTCTTTGTTTGTCATAGTTCCAAGACCACATTGACCATAGCTATTTGCTCCCCATGAAAACAGATCACCATCTAAAAATATATATATTAAATTTTAAAAAACCTATCAACAGTTAAATTACATATCCATTACAAATTTGCCTATTGTATTTCAAATCCACTATGTTCAAATAAAGTCACAAAAAAGAATATGAAGATTATCATACTATTCTTTTTTTATAGCTAGGTTTTTAGGCTTATCTAAAATAAACTAAAATAACAATACTTACTCATAGTTAAAGCTACAGAATGATAAAAACCACATGCAATTTGTACAACATGTTTAGTTGCTAGGCCCTTAACAACAGAAGGTACATTTTGAGAAAGTGAATCAGAATTATCTACTCCAAGTTGACCCATGCTGTTACAGCCCCAGCCATAGGGAATCCCCCATTCATTTACTGCAAGAGAATGCTGTATTCCACAAGCCGCTATAATAATCTTGAATTCTTTAAATTTTTCAACCAGCCCTGAAAAGTTCAAATTTAGTGAATATAATATTTCTTGAATATTTAATACTAATTGATGTCCACCCATGGTGGCCTATATTTGACCTTGGGTAATTATATATGTATGTATATATATTCCAAATTTTATCAAAATCTGCCCAGAGGTTTAGCCAAGGAAGCATGACAGACAGGCAGACTTTCACATTTATAATATTAGTTGGATGCAAGTAAAGCAAATAGCATAGAACAGACTGAAAATGTTTTGAAATTTTTTATTTAGGTACCTACCTGGAGATTTTCCATCTTTTTCAGTGTGACGGCCAAGTTGACCAACCTCATTACTGCCACATGAATATAGATGTCCACCCTGGGTAAGGTATAGTGCATGGAACTCCCCAGCACTCACTGACCAGACATGATTGCTTTCTTTCCATTTAGATAGTGTTGGTTTTATGACCTTAATAGAATAGTATTAAAAATTAAACATTTATGACTTTACAAAACAGTAAGATTTAAAAAAATTGTTTTACTTTTAGTTTTTCAAAACTGATTACTCAGCAGGCAGTTATATTTTTGTGGAATTATCCATATAGCATTTAGCCATAGTACAAAATAATACTTCTCGAATATTTATCAACAAAAACTCACTAGAAATCCTTTAGATGGGCCTCTCCCATTACTGAAAATTGTAACTTAATAAGACTGCTATAGATAATTAGATTCCTGATAATACCTGTCCAATATTACTTGCTAAAGATTGGTGTTTAGTTAAAGGTGTATTCAATGCATTTACTTACCAAGTCAATAGCGTCAGGGCTTTCTATACACAATTCATGATGAGTTCCATTACCCCAACAAAACATTTTTGTATACCTTTTAATCAATGACTCTTGATTTTACAAACTATTGTAGTAATTGGTGTATAACCTCAATTGGAAGTTATCTATTTTATAAGGAGGGACGCAGATTTTGTTTACTGTGAATCTCTTAAACAATATTACTAAGTATTTATTTGCGTTTGCGAATGGGACATCCTGAACCTGAATATTGTATTAATCGGCAATCGGATAGTTTAGGTCGAGAAAAATCCTGAGTTCTCGACCTTCACCCGTCAAATCTACTGTCAAAACTGTCATATTGATGTGCTTTGCTGTGTCACTGTCACAAATTGTTTATGGCACTCTCTGGTTATGGTACGGTACTTACCGACACAACTACTACGGTACTGAGAAAAACAATGGGAATAGGGCCATATTACGCAAAGCTCAGCGCAGATAGCGCTACTGGTACAACCAAGGTACACAAACATTGCCAATGGAGGCGCCAATTTTCAATATCGTTGCAGATTTACGACCAAAAATACCTTCTAAGTAATCGTGGTGCGAGTTTAAAGGAAAAAGGAAGGATTTAGTGGATTATCCTGAAAATAACACTATTTTATGTTATGTTCTGCATTATTTGGTCAACTGTGGTCATAAACTGATATAAACTTGATTTTCACTGAAGATCTTATCTGTATGAAGTCCATATTTTAATAAGACTTCACGTGTGAAGTGTTCCGAGCTTCTTTTCGACCGTTTACTGGCTCGAAAATTTTATAGCGTGAGGCGTATCCCATAGTTTTCGAAATTTTTATCTTATGGAAAACGATTTTCATTTCCCAATATTTCGGCACTCGAATATGCTACATAGTTGTATATTTTCACAAACGAATGCATACATAATGAAAGGATTAATAAAGTACTCTAAAATAAACGTTTTAATCGACATAGCAAAAGGTGGCAAAGCTTTTGTGTACCTAACATACAGTGCTGTACTCTGGCGGGATAAATGTGCAGTAATACTCCCTAATACCTAGCTAAGAGGAGAAGGGAACTGAAAATGAATCCATGTGAGTCGCCTGTTCAGCTGGTTTTTAGAAAAGGACAAAATTGATGTGTCGCTCTAGATATTTCACATCATTATGCTCCTTTACCACCAAAGATAAGTTAAGGCACTATGAGTTTTAAAGTGGAAACGAAAAAGTAGAAATGCGGATTGTACTTTCTATATTTTTTCTGAATAAAAACTAACAATAAAATCGTTAGAAACGGGAATGGTGTCATACGGTATTGGTAAAATATTATACTGTATTCTGGAATTTCAAGAAATTTTAGCAAATAGTTTTTTTTATATCATTTATTTCATATAGGTAATTAGTATTTTCCAAGTTTTCAAGAATCATTTTGGTTAGAATAGAAATCATCTTATTGTTAATATATATTTGTGTGTCATGGGACTAGTGAGATTTTATTACAGATGTAGCAGGAGCTAGGTGATTATGCTCGACCGCCACAAAGGGAAGATCTTCCCGCCAGGCTAGGTGTTGCGCCTGGGGAACCGCACGGCTCCGACGGTGTCATGTCGGAGGCATGCTTCCAATCGAAAACGCACTGTCTGCGCAGTCTAGGCTTGTTAGCTGTCCATAGTGAGTCGACCGTCGTGCCATCTGTCCGTAGAGTCGTGGATCACTTGTGTGGTTTGTTATTCGTTGCGTTTGGTCGGCTGCATCTGCGCCGTTGTGCATGTGGTGTGGTAGATGTCGTCATACAGATATTAAAATTCATATCTAGTTTGGGCCAAATTTTTTTTTTGCCCACAACTTGGACTGTTTGAGACAAAACCTGAAATATAAGAGATTTTTTTTTTAAATAAACCACGGAACTTTCAAAGAATGAAATTTCTGGTAACCGAGAATTTCCTACCCACCATCACTAGTTGGATGCTGGAGGTCACATCGTAAGTAAAAAAAGGAAAGTTGAGTTTATGGTAGGTAGGTAGGTACACGAACTTGGGCGACGGAAGACGGAAGAACGGACGACGGGGACGGGTTGTTCGTCGGCCATATTTGTTATTGTGCTCAGTGGGATTATGGGGTTTAATTTAGATTAATAAAATTCAGTCCATTTGACTGCAGCTTGTGATGTATTTTATTTCCTTTTAACTATTTGTTGAAAGATTTTCCTGGTGATATAAGTTCAGTTAAAACTAAAGTGATGCTTGTGAAGACCCCCCTGAAGTAATTCGCTGATCCATTTTCAGCGAATTTTATTGAGAAAATTTACAAATAATCTAGTTAAAGTGGCGGGGGCATCAAATAATAATGGGAAAGGGGGCCGTCAAGCTGCCCCAGTCGACGTGGGGTCACCCCTTCTCGACTGGGAGGAGGGAGATCATTTCAGCTTCGAGGACTCTGAAAGATTTGAAGAAGATTCTTTGTGTAGTTGGAGTTCAGAGCCTGAAAGTCTGTGCAACAACTGGCGAGGATGGCGAAGACCAAACCCACAGATTGGTTATATCCCTCGATTTCCCAAAAGAATTGTTCATGGTAATGTACTCAGCTGATCCTTTGTTTAAAATTACGATAATTTAACATTTGTAACCTAAACTGACAAATCATTAGAAAATAACATTATATTCAGTCATAATTTTGTATCGTTAATGTTGTATTTGCAGTTTATATTGTTATATCAATATCAACAAAGTACTTTGTGTGTATAGAGGTAGGTATAAAGAACAGGTGCTGTGATGGTCATTTACCTTTGAGTGGATTGAGCAGTTAATAATAATACTTGCTTTTGAAATCCCTGCTTTGCTATAGTTATCTTTGTTTCCTTTTCATGATGATTGTTGGTTTTAGGATTTATGTTGCTAATTATAGAAAGTTCATTGTTAACTTTCACAAACTTTCACTACTTTTTTTAAGTTTCTAGGTTCAAATGATATTTCCATCAAGTAAAAAACAAATATTCAGGAATATTTGTATTTCGATTAATGTTTTCTGCTTATAAACATGAATAAGCAGAAAACAATAATCGAAATTGAATCAATAAATTAGCTTCTAATTTGGGTTCAATCAACCAAAGTCATTCATTAATGTTAATATGAAATGTTTTATTTTTTATATAAATATTGATAGCTCTGCTATAATTAATAAGAAATAACTAATATCATATTACATAATATTGCACTGAAGAACTAATATCTACAATGCACTTCCTTGTTTAAACATGCTACTTAATCCTTTGACTTGAAAAATTTATTTTTATAATCCCTATAGAAGGCCACTCTAGATCCAAAATTACCCATGGAAAGTGTTGAAGCAGAATAAGAGTAAAAATAAGTTTTTTTGCAGACAAAACAGTACCATCTACATTGAGCGAGCTAGCAGCTAAATGTGTAGCTTGCCACATACCATTTGAGCTTGTGGAGCATGTTTATCCTCCGGTGCCTGAGCAACTGCAGCTTCAGATTGCCTTCTGGAGTTTCCCTGACAGTGAAGATGACATCAGACTGTATTCCTGTCTGGCCAATGGGTCAGCTGATGAGTTCCAGAGAGGAGAACATCTCTTTAGGGATAGAGCGGTCAAAGATGTATTACAAATTGGTAAGTGCAATGCATGGCTAATCCATTTTATATGTAGGTAATCATTCCCGCCATCTTCATTAATATTTGATTTATTTCAATATAATATTTGATTGTATATTTGCCATTTATAATGAGACAGAAATATCATCATACTCAACCTTTAAATAAATAGAATAAACAAAAATAAGTAAAGTTTTTTAATATAGTTATTATTCCATAGGCTTCCACCTATCAGCCACAGTTGTCCTTAGTATGCCTCGTGCACAGTTCAATGTGGCTGTAACATTTGACCGGCAGAGGATATCTTCTTGCAACTGCACTTGCTCATCAACAGCCCACTGGTGTTCTCACATAGTTGCAGTTTGTCTCTTCAGGATCCATTTGGTGAGCAAAGATTACTTATAAAACAATATTTGCACATAGGTAGTGCATGTGACAGTACCTGTTGAGTCTACAAATCTTTGTATGGTTATTTTTATATACTAAACGACTACTATACATAATAACTAGGATTAAGTGGCTAAATACGGAGTTATAAAAAATTAGTCAATTCTATTATATATCTGTGTTCTATATGTAAATATTGTGACTGATTAAGTATTTGTCAATTGTGAATATATTTTAGCCTACACAAGTATGCCTGCGCGCACCGGTCTCAGAGTCCTTGCAGCGCCTTCGCCGCGACCAACTCCAGAAATTCGCACAATACCTCATATCGGAGCTTCCGCGCCAAGTGTTACCAACCGCGCAACGAATACTCGACGAGCTGTTGTCAGCACAACCTAACTCTATCAACACGACTTGCGGCGCGCCAGACCCCACGGCAGGCGCTTCGGCCTACGAATACACCTCATGGTTTCTCGACGAGAAGACCTTGCACAACAATATTAATAAGATTTTAGTCAAGTTCTGTGTACCAGCGCCAATTGTATTTAGGTAAGTTGTTCTCATTGTATAGTCATCAGGAAACTAAATTACCTCTTTGATTTTCCTTTGTCTCCAAGTCTACAAGTATTCGAGTACAACAAGTCGACAAATAAGACTCGTATTTAACCATGGATCATGTAACAAAAACATTTACTAATCAGTTTGTCTGCCAATCATTACAGGTAGAACATATTTTTTAAGTTTCAGTTATCCATTTCTGTCTAATCTCAATCCTTATTTTTCTTTTTTGCTATTCTTAGCGCTTGTTTCACCCAATGGTGATAAGTAAATAACTCAATGAGGAAACTACTCAGAAGATAAGTCTTATCTAGAGTAGTAGTAGTAGTAATCTCTGAGTAGTTTACTCTTGAAGTAATTTACTTGCTACTTATTGATTATGAAACAAACCATCAAATCAAATTAAACTTGCTACAGTGACGTGAACTACTTAAGTACAAGTGCGCCACCGGCCGCAGCAGAATGGTCGTCATTACTCAGACCGTTACGAGGACGGGAGCCAGAGGGAATGTGGAACTTGCTTTCTATTGTTCGCGAGATGTTTAAGCGAAACGATAGGAACGCTATACCACTGTTGGAAATCATCACAGAAGAGGTCATGGCTTGTGAACAGGTGTGTGTCTTATCTAATCTTAAAACCGTAAGCATAATTGGTCATTTTTTCCATAGGCAATGAACTGGGAACTTGTCAATGTTTCATCTCAATTCTACCAATGAGCCCATTGCTTTAAGTGGCCTTATGATTTTAAACAATGAATGATAACAAAGAAATGGATCAACTTCAAATAAATTCAAATGATGGTTTAAAAAGAAGATATATACAAGCATTACTTATAATTATGTATTTTAAGATTGAGTCGAGTTACACTTGGCACATGTTGCTGCCAATTAGTTGGTGATTCAGTGTTAGCAACCTAATTATTACTAACTAAATAAACTATTAAATTATATTATTGATATGTATTCCTCTTGATCTAAGTTCATTGTTCTTTAAGTTTTTGCTATAAGTAGTTAAATTTCCAATAAAATACAAATATTATTCCGGAAATCCGGAACAGGATTTAAGCTTCTTTTTTCAATATTTGAATGGGCTATATATACTGTTTGAGGCAAATTTTAATAATGTAATATAAAGTAATGAATGAAATATTAGGTCCTGGACATTGAAATTGGCGTTTTGTTGTACTAGCTACTTTAATCACAAATTTGTCCTCTTTGGTTAGGAATTCCAAATTTAAATGTATACAGCTATTTACACATGTATTTGTGTTTCGTTAACCGTCATTTATTTGTTTTTTTTCTGATTTTTTTGTTTGCGTCACTCAGTTTACAAAATGGAAAACTTGAAATATCGCGTTATTTACGAGTACGAGTTCCACCATGGCACCAGTGCTGCGGAAACGGCTCGAAGGGTTAATGATGTGTATGGCGGTCGTGTCGCAAAAGAAAACACAGTGCGTTTTTGGTTCCAACGTTTTCGTTCTGGAAATTTCGACCTGCAGAACAAGCCCCGTGGACGGCAGGAGACCCTGGTTGATAATGAAGAATTGAAGGCTATTCTGGAAGCGGATCCATCGCAAACCACGTCCGAGTTAGCTTCAGGCTTCGGTGTTAGTGATAAAACTATTTTAATCATCTTGAAGCAAATTTGGGTAGATTAAGAAAGTTGAAAGGTTACGACTGCTGCATTACATTACTTAACCGGCACAATAATGAAGGGTTTTTATATCATTACCTGTGATGAAAAGTGGATTCTCTACGTTAATCGAAAACGCTCATCGCAATGGCTGGACCTTGGCCAGCCAGCCAAATCCTGCCCCAAGCGTAAATTGACCCAAGAAAAGTTACTTGTAAGCGTTTGGTGGATTAGTGCCAGTTTCGGTCGGTTAGATTTCTCAAATCTGGCCAGACGATTACGGCAGACGTCTATTATCATCAATTGAAAACTGTGATGGAAAAGCTAGCTGCTAAACAACCGAGGCTGGTCAATCACACACTGCACAACAGACGGCTACCAAATTAGAGGAGCTTCAATTGGAATGTCTAAGACATCCACCGTACTTCCCAGACCTTGCTTCAACAGATTACCATTTTTTTCGAAACTTGGATAACTTCTTCCAAGGGAAAAAATTCAACTCCGATAGGGCAGTCCAATCGCCTTCAAAGATTTTATTGATTCCCGTCCGAATGGTTTTTTTAGTAAAGGGATCAATGAATACCTATGAGATGGCAAAAGTGCATAGATAATAATGGTTCTTACTTTGATTAAATAAATATATTATATTGAAAAATATTCGACTTTTTTTCCTCCTATACCAAACGCCAATTTTATATGTAAGGACCTAATACTAAACATGTACTATATGTCTAACAGATTATAGTATGGTGGTACAGCACGAAGGCGGCGCTGGTAGCGTGGGGCGGAGGTGGCGGGGGAGGCAAGCATGGCGGCGGGGGAGGGAACTCTTCCGCACAACACGCCTGTTCTTCTTTGTGCGACGAGGTAATATTGCTACTAATAAAATCACAGAATAAAATGGACATATAAATATGGATTTATAGCCATTCTTAAAAAGGCAAACTTTGTCAATGTTTTCATTTTAAGAAACAATTTAAAAAACTGAATTAATGACCATTTTTATTATTTATTTGTTATAATATTATTGGATTCTGAGTCAGAATCCAATAATATTACTGTATCCTGCTCTGTGTCAGAATTTCTGACACAGAGCAGCGAGAATTAACATATTGTTGTAGGATATTTTTTACTTTTATTATATCCACAGGTTGTAGTCCTCTGGCGTCTGGCGGCGTTGAATCCGGGCCTGGCGCCTCACGAGCGCGACACGCTACACGAACAATTCGCTCAGTGGCACATGAAGGTTCTTGACAAAGTGAGTGATTTACCATTACATAACGGTCAAACTAATTTGGGACATCGTGAACGTGAAAACAGAGGGCTTAGTGAGGCCATCGTCACATTTCAATATCGAGACCGCTCGCAATGAGATGTAGTCTGTAGTATAGATAATCATGTGCGGCACGGTGTCGTGTCCACAACCACACCGCAATGTGATTGGTTAGCTGCGTCTCACTATAAAAGTACTATAGTGAAATGTGGATTACCGTTTTATCTTCTTGCACACGTCCGGTCGCTTCAGAACGGTTGGCAGCCGACGGTTGCCGATACATATGATATTTTCGTTGCTTGTTTTGTACACCGTATGTGATTAAATGTGACTTTATCGACGCTAGGTTCAGAGTTATTTTGATTGTGTACATAGTAATTGCATGTATTATCTCTTCTGGTTGTTACCTTACTATAAATGTTATATGATATTTACTTATCTTATGCAACATTTTCGCTTTAATTAACAAGGTTTTCTGTACTTCTACGTGGACTATGTCGCGCTTAGTATATTTAGTAAAATCAGGGTTCGCAAGGCAATATTATTGCAATATACATAAAAAATGTGTAACATACTTTGTTGCGTGTATTGATTATGCTTTATAATCTAACCTATTTTACTAATTTAGATGCCCGATTTCTTTACTGCTATTTGTAAATTGAGTATTAATAAAGCTTAAAATTGTTCATAATTCTAGAATATACGACTAATATATTACTTTACAACAAAAAATATAATTTACCAGGTGGCGAAAAATCGGAACAATCACATGAGCAGTTCTTCGCATGCGCGCCATGCCCGCGCCCACTCCCACCCCCCTTACATCAACGGTATTTCCGAGAACGAAGTGTTCCCAGGGTTCCACCCCGCCATGGAGGCTTGTTTTCTCGAGTGGGAAGACTACCAAATTCCTGGCGTCACTTATACGAAAGACCTGAACCCATTGTACCACAGTCCATTCACTATATTCAGACATACTGACAAGCAGAATGACAGCGTTCATCAGGTTTGTAATGTAGTACTTTTTAAAATTAATATTGTAGCTACCTATTTATTTATTTAAACGAAAGTCATAAGGCATTCTCTGCCAGTCAGACATTAAGATCAAACAGAAATTGTTCACGCTCTTCTCATTCTTCCTAAAATTTTGCATGGATGTAGTTAAAAAGTTCGGAGAAGGACATATGACAGATTTTTCTCGAAAAAAAAATTGATTTCGTGGGAAATTTCACGCGGCCAAAGCCGCGCGCAAAAGCTAGTTGGAGATAATATATAAATATGACAAATGAATTGTCAGTGACTATTAAATAAATGTTTATTGTTATCAAAAGGTGAACTCATCAAAAGCTGTTTTGAACAACGAGATGTCGCTAAGCTATCGTTTGACGAACCCCGAAGCTAGTATGCAGGGTCACCGCACTCTGGTCCACAGAAACAGCCGCATCAACGTCGACCTGGCCATGCCGGGACCTTCGGGACAAGTGAGTTATACATACACAACACGTTGTCATATTATTATTACAGTGTTTAAATGAGTTTCGACATTTCTTTTCAGAAGTTGTTGTTCCGATATGTCAGTAGTTTGTAGCTTTTGGGCAATACTATATAATTTAAAATTTTACCTGAACAAGTAATTTTTACCAATAAATATTACACTGTAAAGGCTAAATCTCTCTCTTTCCTCCACTACGCTTGGTCCAGCTATATCGCGGCATCCTATGTTAAACATATTCAGAAATTCACTCCCGCGCATCCGTGGACGACCCGGCCGCCTTCTGCCATTTGACCCAATAATGATATAATTATGTCTAATTTCTGAATAAACAGCTTAGACTTTGAGAGCTAATTCAAATTTCGATTTTAGTTTTTGGATAATGTATGTGTATTGCGGTTTGTACTGACCGTAGTTTATAAAAGCAAACTACTATCCTGTGGCTTGAGGATCACTTGCCTGGGTTAAATTCGGGTTCATTTTACACGTATACTATATTGAGTATTTGTGTGAAAGAGCAACAAATTTACTCACATTTTTAACATTAGAACAATAATTGTATTTAAAATTTCAGCCTTGCGGTGCCGGTGATGGCCCCAGTGACGCACCACGTGATTCCGGCCCCAGTGATGGAAACCATTCAAGTGTATCTTCTGAAGGTAAGCTATATTCTGGATGATTGTAATTATTTTTGTGTAATACAGGATATTTATAGTAGGTAAGTACGTAAGAAATACTACAAACTTAAAATGGCGAAATTGATATATTATTCTTACATTATGTCTTTTCTTCACATGCATATAGTTATCTAGAAAGAAAAGTAACAAGCCTTTTATTAAACACTTAACCAATGAAATAAACAACTCGTGACTCGGGTCTATGAAATATAGGTAGTCATTTTAGGAGGTTCCTCAGCTCCCACACGGTCCGGCCGTGATCCTATTGTTGTTCAATTGTCTTTCACATTTCTTTAATTACAAAGTTATTTATCAATCCAGGTTTCTGCGAAAACGAAGAAGAAATTCTCCAGCAAAGCGGCGGCGATACAGATTCCCAAGAATCTAGTTCTCCCCCCGTGTCGTCTGACGACGCACAGCGGAGAGTTTCCAACGATGACTCAGTGTCTGACGACGACTGTAATATGTACTTCTATGACACTGCCGCAGCGAGACGAGTCGCTGGGGAAAGTTCCAGTGCTGTTAATGTGAGTGTTGTATTGAAATGGTAGCGTTGTTTGCGGGTAATGTACCTGAGTGATATGCAATTTTTATTCTTTGAGTTTCTTTAATAACTGATCCATGTGATTATATATAAAGTAATTTCATTAATGATCCATTAATGAAATAGATAAAATCAAAAATTGTTGTAATTTTATGGAGTGAGTTTTTTATTTTTTATTCTTTAGTAGATAGCATGCTACTTATTTATTGTCTCTCTGGTCTTTTGCGAATATTTTTTTCATTCTATACATGTAATAAAAAATATATAAAATGATGTGTTTTACAGCCGTCAGGTTCAGGAAATGGCGCGGGAGGTTCGGGTTCAATGTCGCACGGCGCCGGTAGTTCGCTCGACGGATGGGAGTGTGGATGGGAGGTTGCTTTCGCTAGAGCTGAGGGCTTGCAGGTATAGTTATATGTCGTTTTATAAATCTTTTTCATAGACCTCGTTTTATAACTGACGTTGTTTATGATCTTCCGTTTTGTATAATGCTGAGAGTTAGATGTAATAAAGTATAATTATGTGGAATAAGTTTTTTCTTTATATGGTGCAATGAAGAGTTTATCTATTTCCAAAACTATTGCGTTGACAATTAAATACTTTAAGATTCAAACTTACCACGAATGTTTATGTAATAAGGGCATCAACCACAGGGCCAAAAAAAACAAGTAACAAGTGTATTATAGAGGATGGAGGCAATGCCTTAGGTAGTTTAGGTAGGTTAGGTTTCACTGGAAAATTTATGAGCAAACAGAAGAAAGCAGTGTATATGTAACGTTGTGTGTGCAGGCGCACGGGCACGCGCGCGAGGCGTGCGCGCTGGGCGCGCGCCTCGCACGCGAGCTGCTGGCGCGCCCGCCCGCGCTCAGCGGCGCGCCCGCCGCCGCGCCGCCCCACGACCCGCGCAAGGTACCATTTCACCTTTACTGCCGCCGTACAAAGATTTATCCGGAACATGTGCTAAACTGTTTAACAATTCTTCAATTCATACATTTCCCTAAAATAATAAATTTTATTGCAGAGAAAATAACATTTCAGATCAATGTTGCATTAATTTTTAATAATTTCACTTTTAAATGTTTCAAACAAAACGATTTTTTCTCTAGCTATTTAAGTCCCTCTGCTGGGCAAAGCCTCGTCTAATTTCTTCGATGCGTTCCTGTAAAGACCAAAGACAGAAATGAAAATAGTTGTATGAATCAAATGATTGATTGATTATAGGCTCGTCGTCGCCACGCGCCGTCGCCGCGTCTGTGCGCCGCCAGCCATCGTCTGTCGTGTCTCGCCTCCGCTACACTCGCCAAGTGTGCCTTCCTCTGTACTGTGAGTTATTATATATATATTTAATTTATTTAGTTTACAATTGTGTATCCGACTAGTTAGATGCCTCTAGGTGACTATAAAATCTGACACGTCAATTTTCATTATGTCAGGTACTAGCAGAGTTCAGCGAGCACCATGAACTAGCTTTCCGCGTGGGTTTGTTCGCGTTAGAAATGGCGCGACCTCCGGCGAGCACCAAAGCATTGGAAGTGAAGCTGAACAACCAGGAAACTGAATTGGTCGCTCTGCTAAAGAAACTGCCCACTGGACCCGAACAACTCACACTGGCAAGGGAAAAGGCTGAACAACTAAGAGATGGCACTCTTAGGTGTGTATAGCACATAAACAATACAAATACAAAGCAGTCGTAGCCGCTGCAACTAAGATAATACCGACATACATATCTTTTTGACTTTTTTCTGGAAACTTTTATTAAATATATATCATGACCATGTTTTTTGTTTGCAGAAATCGTGGACCAGCGCTGTTGCCTATTGCGTTAGCAAGTTTTCTGTTCGATGTTCTTGTATTATCTGCAACAGACAAAGAAAACAAACATCCAGTAAGTACCTTTTTGTAACAATTGTATACTTAATTCAATTTCACAAGTTTTGTAACTAAATTGTGAAAAATAATTTTTATTTCTTGTCAGAATAATTGTTTATTAGAGAAAGTAATGAAAACAATATTAGACCCGGTTTTTAACTATACAGTGTATTTTCTGTTACAGAGTAATATATTAATCTTTTTTTTTCACCAGGCAAGATCGCCATCCGACGAGGTGCTAGGTTTCGAATCGGCTGTGGCGGCTTTAGGATTGAAAGCAAATGTAGCAGAAGCTGAACATCCGCTGCTATGTGAAGGCACGAGACGACAACGCGGTGAACTGGCGCTTACTCTCTTGGCATTCTACAAAGACGACCCAGTCAAATTGGCCAGAATTATGAATAAGGTGAGCGCTTTCGAGATGGCAACACGGTAAATCTGAACTAAGTGTATTATGTTTTTCGAATCTGATTGTAATGTGAACGTGCATATTGTCGCTCATGTATAGGAAGCTGAACACCGTTATTAATGGAAGGCATTATTGGGGGAACGCGACATAGTCACAATATGGCAACGTGACGGAATTGCAGCTGACTCTATGCCCCTATAAAGATAACTCAGTGAAATTGGCTTGACAATGGCTTGTTCCTGAATTGGGTGGTTTTATTAATTGCAACATTTTCTGGAAATTTTCTTCATACACAGCATTTTTTTGCAGTTGCTGGACCGCGAAATCCACCAGCTGACGAAAGGGCAAATGGTCAGCATGTATTACACAAACAACCCGCGACTGGCCGCCTACCGCGCCGACGTCCAACTGCCCTCCTACCCCCAACATGCCCATCCCCAACACCCTCACCCGCAGCACCCCCCGCATCCTCAACACCCTCAGCATCCGCAGCATCCCCAACACCCCTCGCATTCTCAACACCCACAGCATCCACCACATTCGCAACCTTGCATGGCGCCACCGGTAAGTTTGTCAAGATTCAATTTTAATACTTTATTTTTTGTCGACGTCAAAAAACGCTTTAGCTAAATCTAATATTGACTTTAAAAGCGCATGTTAAGAAGCGGCGCAACAAAGTTTACCGCAGCGTTTTTTTATCACGTCGTATTATATACTAGTCTTAGTTTTAGTCAATAAAGGATTTTGGTTCATCAAAGTAACTAAAATTTCTTGCCTTTTGTGTATATCATAGCAGCCGTGTCAGTTGGTGGCGGACATGGAGCGACTGGTGGTGACGGACAATGGCGCCTCGCCCCCCGCGCACTCCGCCCCGCACCCCGCGCCCATCAACAGGTCTAAAGACTCCAGGTATTCACTATTATATCATTATTGAAGGTTGAATTCAAATGCATTCAATCCAAATAAAGAATGGTCCTGGCGGGATCATACGTCACTCTTTCGATATTGGACTATGTCAGCCCAAAGATAATAATAATAAAATTTCAGATACAAAGGCAAACGCGTGTATCCGTCAGTGCCGAACCAGCCGTCAGAAGCGTCTGCGCACTTCATGTTCGAACTCGCTAAATCCGTGCTGTTCAAAGCTGGCGGCTCGTCTAGCACCAGTCTGTTCACACAGACCTCCTGCGCCAGAGAACATCATGGACCACATAGGTAAGGTCATTCATTCGTCCCCAAATAGGAATTATATAAATTGGGTAGAATAGATACTGAAAGAGACAAAAGCAAGAATATAAAAGTATTGAAATATTTGTATTTATATCCATTACAGAGGCTTGCATATGGCGGCTTTTCAGTTAGGCCTTTATGCCCTCGGGCTTCATAACTGCGTTAGCGCAAACTGGCTCAGTCGCACGTATTCTTCGCACGTCAGCTGGATTACAGGTAAGTATTTTCAATTTCCAATAATACAATGATCAAAATAGCGTAGGAGAATTCAATAAATCAGACGAAATTATTATCGTAGTTTTGAAGAACTTATTTCAAAATCCCGAAGCTCCTGATTGTGCGGGTGAAAGATGCTAACTTTTACTTGCATATAAATTAACAACGTAAAGTTTTTAACCATATGTATTTTTAGCGAAGGATTCATACTTTAAAGAACTATATAACTATAATATTTAAATACTACTTTAAAGAGCTGTTTGGAGAGGTCGATTTTTTAGTTAGACACAAAAGTCTTTGTTACACAATTCGTTCTTCTTAAATGGATTTGTTATACATCTCACACATGCTTTTTAACTTATTTTTGAAAATAATAATGAGATGAAAATATTATGGAATCGTTCTTCTTTTCTAGGACAAGCGATGGATATAGGCGCACCAGCGATTCTATTCCTCATAGATGCTTGGGAAGGTCATTTGACACCTCCCGAAGCTGCTAGCATCGCTGATAAGGTAAATTTATTTTTAAGAAATACAGTCGTGTGACACGACTGTGACCTCTATTTCATGTTTTTATTTTATGACAACGAACTAACAATTTTATCCAAAAAACTTCACAAAGCATTTCGCCGCGGTATCCGTAGTCAATAATCCGTGGTTGTAACGCAAATAGTGTGTCGTGCAATGGCATATAAGCCATACAGATAGGAAAAAAAACATTGGAATATTTTAAATTAATAATCAGCTGGGCTCAGTTTTACACTGCGGTACTTTACTGACGTTTAGCTACAACGGTGGAGCACCAATACCTCATGTGGTTGTGATGTACAGTCATGTTTGAAGATGGATGAGCACGTAACCTTAATTATGCGGTATAGTGTTGCGATGACAAATAGACTGCACAGTGTGATGTGTGTTTAGCTGCGTCTCACTGCCAACCGACTCGATAGTTAAATGTGAATTGCAAACCTCACTTCAACTCTACTGTGGTAGTGATGTGATGAATGGAGGTAGGACACGTAACCAACCGTAACCATGCAGTATAGTAGAGTTGTACCCGTGCAGGCGTCGTCGGGGCGGGACGTGGGCACGGTGCGCGCGGCGGCGGAGCTGGCGCTGTCGGTGCTGCCGCACGCGCACGCGCTCAACTACAACGAGATCCAGCGCGCCGTGCTGCAGTGCAAGGAGCAGAGCGACGGCATGCTGGAGCGCGCCTGCCTCACCGTCGAGGCCGCGGCCAAAGGTCATTGATCTCTTTTATATCGAACAGATAATTTAAATTTAAGAACCTTAGTTCTTTACCAGTGCATTCTTTGCCATCTGCCTTAGCAGATCTAGTAGTTAGATTACAATAACTTAAACTGTAATGTGTGTATAACGTTTCAGGAGGCGGCGTATACCCAGAGGTTTTATACACCGTAGCTCGTTACTGGCACGAGTTATACCTGCGTCAAGCGAGTGAAGAAACTGAGCCTATACTAGACGAGCCGCAGTTCCGTGCCGTGCCGCCGGTGGCCGTGCCCGTGCCGTACCCGCTGCCGTACCCTTTTCCGTACCACCCCTACCCGCCGCCCATCTATCAGCTTCAGGTGAGAATCAATATGATAGATACATTTATTTATTTGTATTATCCTTTCAACCGATTTGGTTCGAATCCGTGACAAGACTTGAGCATGCGCGTTGCCTGATGGTAAGCTAAAGCTGCAGCCCATGGACATGAGGATTGATTGACTGATTTAAACCAGAAATGACAATGAAAAGTAAAAAAAAATACATAATTTTGTATGAGTTTTGTTTGACCATTTCTTTGTATTGTTAATTGGCCGTTGACTGAAGTTTCACTTGTGGCAGGCTTTGTTTGACGAGGTCATACAAAGGCTGCCACAAGTGAAACAATTTAAAAATGAAAATATCATAGGTCCATGTCTTCTAACTTATTTATTTGTGTTCCACTTACTACCTGCTTGTCTCGTCAGCGGTAGCCTATGTTTGATTCCGGATCATTCAATTTTTTTTTCAATATCTGTCGAGCGGACCTTGAACAACACACAAGCGACAAACAGACATTCGCTTTTATAACATTAGTATGAATTTGATTGATTCATTTACGTGGGCGTGTCTGCAGTACGGAGGGGCGCCGACGCCGCACGCCGCGCCGCAGTACGCGCTGCCGCCGTACTTCGTGCGCGGGCTGGTGGCGCCGCCGCACGCGCCGCTGCCTGCGCACGCGCCGCACCAGCCGCACGTCGCCCACCAGCCGCAGATCGCCGTCAACGTGAGTTCGCTTTGGGTATTCTCCTTGCAGTCGTTTTTCGTTTTCATAAAAAATATAAAGCATAAAACGACTAGAGGCACTCAATGGCGCAGTGGTCAGCGCGCTCAATCTGTGATTTCCATTGTGCTTTGGAAGGCATGTTAAGCCGTTGGTCTCGTTTATATTAGCAGTCGTTAAAATGGCCAACCACCCATGAACTATAAAGTTCTACCACAAGTAGAACTTTAAGTTAATTTAAAAATATTTTAAATAGTTGTACTGTATGCATTAAAAGTTAGTTTTAATATTTTCTAATCACTATGCAGTGCTCATAATATTATATCTGTTTCACCTGATAAATACAAAATATTCCAAATCGATTAAAAATAAATTAAAATTGCGTGAATAAATCAATCAGCAGCACCCCGCCCCCATTGCGGCACCGGTGCCGGCCCCCCACAACAACCCAAACGTGGCGGCCGTGCCCGTCAACCCCGGGGGCAGCAACCCCGGCAACGCGCCCGCTGCGTCCGCTCCCGGGCCCCCGCCCCTGCCGCAGGCGCAGCTGAGAAGGTTACTGGCGGCCTATAGAGTGGGAATGTTGGCTTTGGAGACGCAAGCCAGAAGGGTCCATGATGATCGGCCGCAGAATAAGTTTGGCAGGTATGTATCACTATATTTTGACAAAGCTATAGAAGCCCTTGCCTTTATGCAGTCACTGTGATTAGATTGATGTATTACAAAATCTACATTACCATATACATCACAATCACATTGAAGTCATGCGAAACATATAGGTAGTGGTAGGAAGTGTAAATGACTTATAGTTCTTGCGTTATCCTTTACACAGAAAATTGAACAAAATATATTTAGTAACATTTGGTCCACAGAAACCCACCATATGGAGAGCACGTGAAATGGCTCCTCCGCATCTCGAAACACCTGGGCGCGCAGTACCTACACCAGTTCTGCGTGTGCGCAGTGAACTCGGTGGTGTCGCCGTTCGTGCTGTACGAGCTGTGCGTGGAGTGCGCGCACTGGCTGGCGCGCGGCGGCCCGCATCAGCTCGTCATGCAGCATCTCCGCGGCACGCTCGCGCCTCTGGTGCAGAAATGTCAGCAGATGTCAGTGCTTGCTTTCACTTTTGTACATTTATCTAGATGTCTCTCTAATACGGTCATCGTCAATGGTGAAATTCAAAGAGTTTATTGTTAAAGGTATATCTTAAATGCCTTTTAAGATCGAGTACAAATCATTGGCAAAATCAATCGAGTACAAATATCAAGTTTAGTTAAGACTTGCAAAAGTATTGGCACATGATTTAGGCGACTAATATTTCGTACCGAATAATAACTTGGTATAATAATGGCGTCTTCTATTAATCACGCCACGGCATGTGTGAATACTTAATTATAAAGATCAATCGTAACGTACCTTACATTGATGCGAGTCCTTTATATTATTAGACGTATTTACCGTTCTTGTCCATTTAATATTTTGTGCGTTCCAAAGAAATTACCTAATTTATTTTATCTTTATCTGTTCCCAGGTACATACAATGCATCCACCAGAAGTTGTATCACCTGACGTCGGTTGAGTACGAGGAGTTCGTCAGTATAGTTCTGTCGGCGCGCACGGCCTTCCAGTTGACGCCTGAGGGCAACACGCAGTTCAAGGAATGGCTTGCCTCATTGCGCAGGTATACACATACATACAGAGCAATTAGCCCTAGAATAGAACTACTCCTTATCCTGTGGATGTATGTAGTATCAAGCAACTAACGGCCACATGCCTAGGCAGCTGATAGCATTATTTGTTTATTATTTGCCAATTTGTTGCGAAAAGTTGGCTAGTGTTCACGTCAAAGTTAAAGCTGTTTGTACCTGACCTCTAAAACACTAGCAAAAGTAGTGAATTACATATGAATTTAGTGCCATACATTTTTCTAAAATCTACATAAATTTAATGTCATTCCAAATATTTCGCCACCTCGACAGGACATCTACAAAAATAAAGCGAAGTCAGAAAATTTATATATTTCAGGGCTTTGTTTCCAGTTGCGCTAAAATGCTGACTGATTTTCAGGTCGAAGTCCTGCAAGAAGGACCTGTGGACGCAACTGAACGCGGCATTACAGACGAACGGCAAATGACGTCGGCAGCCGATAGTTTGTATGGTGCGGTGCTCCGCGCGCAAACTGTCGCAATACAGGCGATGGCCGCGTTACCGGCTGTTCTACCACATACACACTCTCTAACTATATTATAAGTTGTGTTATTTGTAATTTCCGACAACATTATAATTAATCTGTGTTCTATATTCGTATTCTCATTTGAGATTTTACCCGGAGACATATACTTGGATGTCTTGTACGTTCAAATTACAAATAACACAACTCGATTCTAAGATCAAAGAAATGATTCCGATAGCTAATTCAACACTCGACTAGAGGGTAAACGATCTCAATATAAACGAGCAGATTTTAAATGACAACAAATGTTGCTAACTCCTCGCGTTGTACGATTATCTATATTGTATGTTCCTTTATTGACTACATGATAGAAACGGAATATACAGTGATGTTGACGAGCGTTCATTCCCGCTATCATCGAAAACTAGATCTCAACTTGTAAATATTTTATTCGTTAATCATAATCATCATTCAACATTCGTTTTGTTTCTAACTCGGAAAGTTTACAAGCTCATTTTGAAGGTTGTGTGTTAAATAGTATGAGATTTGATTGTAATCGGGTTCATGTGAAGACGTGTGAAATAAAGGAGTTTAGCAACATTTCTCTAATGTTTGTGCAATGCGGGACGGAATGAGATCTCGACTATATAATCTAGTATTATGGCGTGTTTTGTGTATCCATTTTAGCCGTAATCGAGCGCGTATTTGGTATATTAGTGGTTGTTAGTGCAAGCCTATGTATTTGTTAATGCATGAGGCTACGCAACCAGAGTACATTGCACAAAGTTGTTTGAAGTTAAAATTATAACTATGCAACAGTTTCAACTTTCAGTCTGTGAACTAGTCAATGGTTTTACGGTTTTCGGAAACCAGTGAAATCTTATTCGGCTTCTCGACGGCTTTATTATACTATTATTTCTACTTATATGTAATTTTTATTGAAATTCGTTTTCTTAAAATCCTAATCAGAACTTGTTCGTTCTCGTAATGTAATTTATGATTCAGTTATGGTTAACATTGATTTATTCTTTAGTTAATTATGGATACTAGTAACTAGTAATGTCTTATAGTAGACCCCGAATCTTGTCTAATTAAATTATTTTGAATCAGATAATTGTTTTGCATCATTTCAAGAGAGTTAGTGAAATTGATTATATCACATTTCTTATTTTTGTGGTTTATTCATGTTATGTTCTAGTTTGTGGTTATAAAATAGTATTTTTTTCTTGTTGTTTTGCCATATTATTCTGCGCTTACATAAGCGATTATTGAAATTAAAAATTTGTGTGACCTAAAACTATAGTAGTTATACTCTAACAAGACATTATCGTATTTGCTTGTATCCATTTAGCGAATTTTGATAAAGATCTCTGACAGTTTTATTAAGTACCTATGTAGAGAATGTTCACTTCATTTTATGTATTTATGTAAGTATAATTCATTTTTCTGTACTTGTCTGGTCATACGTTCTGAACAATCGTTAAGATTTAATGTTTATGCAGTCTGTATTGAATGATGTCGTACGAAATTGAAAATGTATAAACAACATTTGAATATCTGTACTTCGATATGTACTAAAAATGTACGCGGTACGATCGTACATAAAATCGCAATTGGACAAGACACGAAATTTTGATGTATGATAAATTTCAAATTTATTAACAATAGTCCATAATATTATATTGAAGATTGGCTTAAGATGTTTCAAGTGACCTAAAAAGTGTCATTAGACTACAGAATATTAGACAGAATGTAGATGATGACCGTCGATACACTATTTTTGATATTCTCTTGTCGAAATTTGCAGTTTCATGATGTTTAAATTATTAACGTCTTGCGAGATTAAGGTAGACGTGCGTTCGAGTAACTATAGTAACTTTATTTACAAGTTTATATTATATTATTATTATATCGTAATGCGTAGTAGCGTTTTGGGAGCCTTCGGAATATAAATATATATTGTCAAGGGCGCGCGACTGGCAGCAAAACACTCCACGAGATCAAATAGTACACGAAATATTATCGAGTAAATCTAATAGATCAGGATATGACATGGCTACTCGGAATATAAATGATTTCGAAGCAATTATGCACCGTATAAGTAGAATTCCTAAAATCCCTAATAATAATCATTTCAAAGTCAGATATCCATAATAAATTATAAAATATATTATATAGATATCAAATCGTATTTCACGAATAAATTGAAGTATATGTTGTTAGTAAATATAATAATTAAATGAAATAAAATAAGATCTTCCAACCATAAAGCAATACTAAAATATCATTTTATACGTATATTTGATAAATCATAAGCTCATAATTTATAATAACATATTGTAGTGATTTATATCAGTATATAATATTTGTATTAAAACATGCAGAATGATAGTATTATACTACAAAGGTATTAAAAGGAGGTAAAGTATGTATCAGTATATACCATTGTAGTGTGAAAATAGTATTGAGAATTTTCGAGATAATATATGCAGAAAAGGGTAGTTATGGCAGAAAGTCGTATGAAATTGCTCAATCTTAACATCTGTAAGAGTGAATGTAGGAAACGGTGGGATGACATCGTGCCTATTTTATATGTCGATAGGAGCCTATTTTATATGTCGATAGGACATTGGAAAATGCACCCATTTTGTGCCTTGTAAACTGATTTTTAAGTCATTTGCAAACCCTAGCTTCAGTCATCAAACGATAAGTTAATGCCGAAATATGCGTAGCAACGAATTACTCGATACATATTCCATTTATATTATGATCGTCACATAACATAGGTGTCACTTTCAATCCGTAATTAGTATTCCGTAGATATTAGCATAGGCAAGATACTTATTACTCTTAATAACTATTGAAATCTGACATTGAAATGATGTATTTGTTACCAGTCGGGCGTCGGGTAGTTTTAGTTCGATATCTTTATAAATTAGATGTTTATGTGCATTCATTGAAAGTGTGAATGTTTTTGGCATTCAGTAGATAGTAAATTTTTAGAATGCTAGTTAGTATAAATTGACGTTCGTAACAATTTGAATAGAGCTAAGCCGTATGATTTCGATTCTATAACGAAGGGATTTCTTTCAAATAGGAAGTAGTGGTTCGGTTATAATTGTGGTTTAAAGGTCGTGGTTGATTTAAACGGCACTGTTCCCACTTGGCAAAAGTGTTCATTGAAATGTGAGCTTTCTAGCGTTCTCTAAAGACATTTATATCAACAACAAATTAGCATAGGTACATTTTGCTGTCAGCTGATAGCTGTTGTATTGTTAACGTAAATTTAAGTGGATGCTTTGAAGCTCATTTCTCAATAATCGTTATTTTATTTGGTGAAAGCGATGTCGTCTAAGTCTACCTTGATCTGTGTTCTTGAAGGTTGTTGCGGTTTATTCAATATGTTTATAGAGCACAACAGTTTTTCGCTGTTTCCGACTAGTTAATAATGCACTGTGGGGTTCTCTGTCGTCGGAAGTAGCGTCGCAAAGGAAGTCTATCCGTGCGATAAGCTATTGTAGATTGTAGAACTACGAAGTACAAATTTAACGAGTGTTATTCAGTGGTGCTTGTTGAGTGTTTGGTCTTGAAAATATTATGATATCGATTTATCGGTCTAAATGTAAGTTCTGTCGCATTATCTTACCACATTTTCCGTTCTAATTGTTTTAATGATTTCAACATACTACCAACCAACCAACTCCTTTCGAAACGCTGCGTCATTAGTAGACAACTACGGACGACAAACGGAAAAGGAGTTAACGTTACCGTTCTCTCAGATTTCTCTGACCGTTGTGGTTAAGTTTTAAAATGTCTTAAGTACGGTAAAATCTCGAAGCACAAAGTTACACAAATTACTGGTTTTAGCTTGAGACACTCATAGTGCCGAGTTGGGAGTTCTTAGATCACTTCCTTTGCGGCGATCAATCTGAACAAAAATAAAGTGTAAAATTAATACTTATATAGTTTCTCTAACGATTTGCCGTCCATGATTACTTTGCAAATCTCCATTTACATACTAGTATACCTGTGTTTACATTGTCTTCTATAAAGGTGATTAAAATTAATATATAAATTATTTACAAACATATATCAGAATCTTCAAGAAATTCTTCTCCTTGGGCATTATTAACAATTTTTGTATAATCTAATCCTTAATGTTCAACTTTTCCGTATTACATTTCACCACATGGCATTAAGGAGTACTTTGAAGTTTATCTCAAAGAACTATTTTTACACTATAAAGCGTATTTAATAATAATATTGAAAAAGATAAATATATCGTTAGTTTCGTAATATAGAATGTTAGTACGGAGCATATTTTAATTAGTCGTTTAATGCATGTTCATAGTTTGTAATTTGCCCAGTGTCCGAGTTGCGAGACGTCTTATTTGATGTTGTGGTATTCTAATTTTGCAAGTTATCGATATCACATATCATTTCGATATACACTAAACTGTACCTTACTGTACTTTACAAGCTGCCTGTATAACTTTTCACCGTTTTCTATGATCATAATACTTGAACAATATAAAGTTACAATAAAAGTCGGATGATTAAGTAAAATGGACAGGAGACATACAGTCGACTGAAAGTAAGAAATAAATGAGATCATCATGTAGCATCTTGTCAGTTGTTAGTACTTTTTACTGAAGGCAAAATTGCCATGAGTGCCTAAATAAATAGAGCAGATAGTTCTTGTCCCTTTAGAAATGACGATTGTTTGTATGTCTCTCCACATCTCCATACGTTATTTGCAATTCTCGTGAGTACCGAAATATAAATACATTAATCCATTGCGCGTTATTTAATCTTCTCTTGCGATTGTATTTATATTATCTTCTTACGTAATTTATGATACGTTTGATTTCGCGGTGAGTTACGTTCGCTGGAGATTATCTCAGATAACTTCTCTGAATTTTCACTGTACATTGTAATACTCAAGATATGCTTAAAACTACGTCACATCACAGTCAGTTAGGTTACCGAGGATTACAGAATGGCAAGTCTGTTTAGTTCTAAATCGTTGATGCATAATTATTTTATACATCTGGATTCGTAGTTTAATTATACACTTTGTAAGTGTGGTATCTCCGCCTATTATTAAAGTATGTAACCATTGCAGATTTGGAATGGCTATTGTTAGTACGTATGTAAAATATAATTATATTTTTATTGTTCATATCGCATATTTGTCATTTGCAAGAAGGTACAGTGAGAAGGAACAACTGTTTGTTATCATAAATGTAAATTATATAATATTGTTCATTCATGCTCAGAATTGTATCTCGGACAGTCCGAATAGTTATTCGATTTAAGCGAGGTAATGCCACAAACAGTTTATCTTCGCGCCATAGACTTGATTTGCAAGCTGTCCAAATTATTCATCTTGCAGGGCGTAAGACTGATATGAGCACTTTTTGAAATAGTTGATTTTGAAAGTCCTACTTAAAAATCAGGGTGTCTGTAAACAATATCCGTCATAATATTTGACACCTAATTCGAGTATCACCAGTGTTTAAACATTGTTTTAAGACATCCTGATAAATATAGAAGTGCCCATTATATGTAATATTTATTAAAGTATATAGCACTAGACATTTTGCTCCGTTGTCGCAAATGGTTGTAATTATGAAAGTATAGTTATTATTAATTAGTAAAATCAAGTAAAAGGATAGACTGTTTTGCACGTTTCTGGTTTGACCGTCGTTGTCTTGTTGTTGGCGGACGTTGACGGACCACTTTATGATGGCAAGCTCGGCATCCCGACCTCAGCGTCTGCCGTGTTCTGGTATTTTGTCTATTCAATATCCCACTTATATAATGATGTATGCTCCCGTTCAGACTCGAAATATTTTGACCTCTAGAACATTTTTTATTATTACTTTACTATTACACATATTATAAGTCTTTTTTGGCAAAATATTTGAAGTAACATTATTTAATTATTCAATATACTTATTCTATATTAAGACTTGTGCGTTTTATTTCAGATAACATATGATAGTCCCCACAATGTAGTGACACAAGAATGCATCTGTTTGCATACCTACGTATCAGTTGATAGCTTACGTGCGTAATGATGCAACATCAATGATACCGGGTACCTTTCCTATTTACTATAATGTATATCTTATCGCTCATTTTTACATATATCGACTCGAGTATTAAAGAAGGATTAAATATACTCCTATTAGGTACCTGTTACCTATGTATTAGTTGTATAATTATTTATGAGCTGGTGATCTACCACACCACATCTGATAACTAGTTAGTGGGGTAACGGTAATATCATTCAACATTAACAGTTTTGTCATTAATTTTAGTGTTTATTTTCTAACTTTATGTATGTATAACATAAAAACGTACATCGTTATAGTGTGTGAGGTCAGCAAACCAAACCTTACTTTTGTATACCTTATAGCGAATTTCGCCAAAATTGTATGAGAAGGTGAACAAACGCATAATTATATCTAAAACAAGCTACACATTGAGAGGTTTTTATTCGTAAAACATTAAATAATTTTTATACTTCAGTATGACCTAACACTTGTGTACATAGCAGTACTACTGGAAGTATTGTATATAATCTGTGGTAGTACTAACTGTGATTGTGTGCGAGTATCGATAACTCGTTCGGCAAAGAGGCCGCATGTGTCTCACGATGCGGTAGCGTGACTTGCACGTGTGTAAGTAGAGAGACTACTGTCAGCAAAACACCAGATAAATATTGTAGAACGATGACCTCAAGACTATCTTTTGTATTTATCTCACAGGCTTGACTACAGGGCCAATACCACCCTAGGGTGTTAAGAATTTTGGAATAATTTCAACGTTTCTTTTCAGAAGTTGGCAGAAAGTGGATGGAAATACATTTCCATCTCTTTCAATAATCTTATCAAAAAAAAACAGCAATGAAATATAGGTGACACGACGATAAATCCAGGTCAACAACTGCAAACTTCCTTTACGATGGTAGTGGAACCATGGAACCAAGTAATGTCAAGTAGCTACGGATTTATCCAATAAACACATTGTAAAATTTAGTACTACCCTGTCTACTACAATGTATAGACGTCGTCTTTAGTACAATGTGAAACAATGATTTATCGGAAAAGACTCATCCAAACCAAACCGCATATAACCGGAAACTAATAGCTGATTGAAGATATCATGTTGAAGGAAGATAAGATTTATGATCCCGACTAGCCATTGCTCGCGGTTTCGTCCCCGTGGATTTTTTTCCCTTGAAGCCATGCCAAAATTGGGATAAAACTTATATATCTTCGACTATAGACGTATATTAAAATTAGCGAAATCGGGTACGTGCTAATTACTGCATAATTCTTCAGTCTATTCAATAACAAACATACCATACTTTTTAGGTACCTACATATTAACAAGGTACACAACATAAATTCATGCGTAGTCTTATGTGTGTTTGTAGGAACTTAGTACCTACACATAGTTACTTTCAGTTAGATAAAATATTTACGCAGGTTATACTTACACTAGGAGGTGATCAAAAACAAGATAATGACGAACTTTACGTCTTCATATCAAAGTATGTTTAGAAAGGTGACTTTTAAACTTCTACCTGCGTACAAGATCAGTTCAGGGACAACTTCAATTAGTAGTAAATTAATTAACAAAGTGTAAATATTTTTTTTTCGGGTAGAATAGATAGTAAATCATTTGAATCATAAATTAAGTAACTATCTTTCATTAACACAGCAAGCAATCTACTCAATTTTTAAGTGCGCTAAAACTCATTTTACTTTTAAGCACAGGCTGCGTAACGCATGCACTTTTTTATATGGAATTGTGGCTGACTGCATAGACGTGTGCGTTACAATTACGCAGTCGGTTTTTACCAGCCTTTAGAGCTATCATAATCTTTTATTATTATCATTATTCTGACCCGTATTATTCTTTTAGCTTGGTTATTTTGTAGTTATATAGTACTATAATAGCTATTTTTTGTATGTCACTCTCTCTTATGAGTATGTGACATTGAAATATGAGACAAAAGAATAACTTTTCCTAGCCGTATTTGAAAATATTTTTTTATTAATAAGGAAGTTAATAGTCTTGCCTGGGACTAGTTTCGCGTAATATTTTTATTAAACTGTTTAATGCAAGAAAAGGTGAATCAATAAATAAAAAAAAATTAGGTATGTCCATGAGAAAGTTGCGGTAAACATTTTTCTAAAATGTCTATTATAAAAGCGTGAAGTCTATATATTCCCCAGTCTACTCAATGTATAAATGGAAAATTCTGCAAAGTGGTCTTGTCGAACAAATAATATTTTGTTTGCGTGTGCGTTTGTCGTTTGACTATTACTTGACGGTTATTATCTGCGTATAAACAACGTTGGTCTATTTATAAATTAATGTTGACAAAACAGCTGAAAATTTATTACCCAGTTATTAGTTATTATACATACCTACTTATTATTAATTTTCTATCTAAGTAAATTACTCATACTCTAGTGTTAGCGTTATGCTATATAACCTTTACTATGTAGCATTATACACACTATAATATCAGTAAATTACTTCAGGCGTATATGTTAGAGAATTCTGTTTCGAGCTTTGTTTTTTCAGGTTTCTAGATGGTTTGAATGGAAATATCCAATGGTTTTTTCGAACAACTTGTTCGAATTATTACATTACGTTACGAATATTTAGCTACTATATTATTAAATATTTTAATTTACGAGAAAATTTATTGGCAAATATTTGTCTGCGATTCTGGGTGTATTATTTTAATATACTTTATACTTATTTTTACTTTATACTTATTTTTTACTTTTAGTTAATTTTAAATTAATTTCAGGAAAATTTTGAAATGTTTATTACTAAAATGCGTTGGTACTTTTTCATCATGAATATGCTGCGTAAGTAGATAATATCTAACATTAATACTGACCTAGGACAATCTAAAGTGCAAGAGGTGGGTACGTACTCTCTTGGACTTCTACCTACTCATCTAAATATTAGGAGTAAGTCTTATTTATTGATAACTGAATTCGTGATTATTTTTGTATCAAATAGGTATAAACACACATTTTTAAATAATCATTGTCAAACAAGTAGATAATTAACTAATGAGCTTTAGATACTATAATGCCTTCGATGAAGCTTAATGTTATTTATCTCCATGATAACTTAACGGAAACAGAACTAATTTCATAATAACCTTAATGACGGTTAGCAAATAAATTAAGGCCAATAATTATTTTAAATTATATATCTACTCTACAAACTATATGTGCTTTTATTGTAGTTTAACAAATAATTAAATAAGTAGATAAATGAATAGGTGCCATATGACTTATGTTTATTTATTATACATATATATGTATAAACCTGTAGCTGTACGTACGAACAGTATAAACTTACTAACAAATATTATAAACGTGAAAGTATGTTTGTTTGTTACCTCATCACGCTTTATCCATCTCGCTTCACGCTTTATCAATCTTCTTGTAACTTTGTATACATAGTTTTAAGTACGGAGAAGGACATCTCATGGGAAAATGCGGGCCGAGCCGCAGCCGGTTGGGCTGCGGCTCGGCCCGCATGATTTTCCCAATAAAATATAAAAAACTACATAACTAGTCTATATGTAATGTCCACGACTCTTAGCCATGAATACTGGAAGTATAATATACCTAATATGTGGCCGTGAGGAATTATCATTAATTTGGATTTTATACGTTACAGCTCTGTATGGAAAACGTGAATTGAAGGAGATCAGTGTGAACAAAATGATCACATTTTTTGACTAAGCGTGTTGCGGATGAATTTCTGTACTGTCGAAGTACCTATATTGCTTGTACTGTCTAGGTATTTGGGAAGATACGATCTGTAAAATGTAACTGTTGGTGAATTAAAATATGTGTTATGATGAAAACTTACAAGTGTATGAACTTCCACTTAACAGCCATGCATCCGACCCATGTCATCGGGCACCCATGCTCGTGGACCGGTGCCGCTGTCTTATCAGCGCTGATAACAATTACGCCTGCATTTGTTTTTATTGGCCGCACGGAGGGTGTGCGCGCCTCCGCCTGAACTACCTATATAATTGCCTGCCTCCAATCTTCAAGCTGCACTCTTGTAATCGCGCGTGTCGCGTCACGCGCTCAGCTCATCATCACACCAACACACCTACATATTTAATTTTACTACTTCTCTTCAAATCTACGGTAAATAGTTACTATTATTTATTTACAATCTCAAATAATTCATCGATTAATTTATTTTTAAAAATGTGCTTTTTTCTTTCTCTTTTTACAGGTAACTCCAAAAGACTTCAGAAAAATGGCTTATCTTCAATCGATGCCTAAATCTGAGACGATCAGGCTCCGGGAGAAACATATTGGGTGAGTCATCTGAACCGAGCCTTGCTTTAAATGTAAATCATGTTTTATAGCGTCTCTTAAACCTGTTATTTTTTCAGGGCTGCCTGCCAGTTGTTCTTCCGTTCATCGCCGCTGAAAATTGTTCGGGGAATTGCTCAATTTATGTATGATGAGACGGGCGAGCGGTACCTCGACTGTATCAACAATGTCGCACACGGTATGTACTATTCACGTTTGCAGTTTCCTTGTGGTTTATTTTGTCTTCCATTGATATTTACACAGTATCTGTATTACGTACTTATTATGAATACTTACTACCTACCTGACTCAATTAACCCTGGACTATATAGTCAAGTCTACAATCTGATACAGTGTGCAAAACAAGCAACGAGATTATCTTGTATTATGTATGTATATGAATTTATTTAGTAAGTAACTAATTTATATTTTTATTATTACCATAAATTGTTTATTATTTGTTTGCGTACAGTTGGGCATTGCCACCCCCACGTGGTAGAAGCTGGCAGGAATCAAATGTCCCTCATATCCACCAACAACAGATACCTTCACGACGAGATGGTCATTTTGGCTGAAAGACTAGTGAAAACCATGCCTGACCCACTGTCTGTGTGCTTCTTTGTTAACTCAGGCTCAGAGGCAAATGACCTCGCCTTCAGATTAGCCAGGATACACACTAACAAAAAGGATGTCATAACGCTTGACCAGTAAGTTTTGTAGTTATAAAACATTTTATTTGGTTCATGTGGTTTGGGATTTATTGTCAAGATTGAGAGGTTGAAAGAATGTCGAGGTTCGAGGCATTTAATATTTTGTCAAAATTGTGTGTATTCAGGCGTATTTTCCGTTTATTTTAGTATTTTCCAGTAGTTACAAACTTATTTGTAAAATTAAAACTATCTTCAAATTTTTGTCACAATGTTAATTGAAAATGTTGTTAATTTTATTTCTGTGTTTTATATCGTTTCCCTTAGTCGTATAATGATGCATGCACATTACTTTCTTTCACTTTTTTTACATTCAGCAAAGTTTTATATTCGTCATAAGTTGAATATGAAAGTTATCTAATTTGTAAGCACCATTAAGTACGACGAATTTTTCCATGGTATCTCAGTACATAGAACATGTAATAAAATACATATATTTTTCGTTTAATATTTTTGATGATTTAATGAACGGAATGTTCCTCAATACAATATATAATTTCGCAATGATCTTATCCCTAAGCCAAAGAACCTTCTATGAAAGTTAGCATGATAGTTGTAGTTTGGTACTTCGAGCCACTCGAAGTGTTTTTAGGGTGCTTCAGCGCCTGTTTGTTACAGCGCGTATCATGGCCATCTTACGACCATGATCGATGTGTCTCCCTACAAACTGAACCTACCCGGAGGGCCCGACAAGCCAGAGTGGGTTCACGTGGTGAGTTAGTCATGTATTCGATGGATCGCACTATGTATTTTTTCATCTTTATTTTTTGTTAGATATTCTGTGCACTTGTGTGGAATTATTTCAAGTCATTGTGTATATATTTTTGGAATAAATTCAACGTTAATACAATTATTATTTCAAGAGAAAAAAGAAAAATATGAATAAAATAATAATGTGAATAATATCAACGTAACTTACTATATTAATAATCTAAGAAATAAAACGAATACCAAATATTGCTCCACGATAGGAAAAATAGACATAACGTAACAAAACTCATATTATTCAGGCTCCGGTCCCAGATGTGTACAGAGGAAAATACACGTATCCCAAAGACGCTCAATCAGAAGAGGATTTAGGGAAACTGTACGCGGATGAAGTAGGAAAATTGTGCAAGGAGGTTACGGAGAGAAATGGTGGCGTATGTGCCTTCATAGCCGAGAGCCTTCAGAGCTGCGGCGGGCAGATCATTCCGCCCGAGGGCTATCTCAAGAGGGTTTACGAGTGAGTGCAACATTTTATTATTTCATGTACAATATTCGTGTTAATGCAATGCTGCTTCCATTAATTTGTAATTGAAAGTCGATTGTAGTTAGTCAATGTAATATTCTTTCTATATGTCTTAGATTACATATTTTTCTGTATTCTGAGCTGCATGCAGGTATAGTTAGATCGGACTGAACAAAACAGGTACCAAAACAAATTATACTTTTTACGAATTAATTGCCCTCTTGAAGTCACTTGTTTACCATTACGCCTATTAATGACATAATTCTTGTGATTGCCTCTTACTTTTGATAATTTAGACGTACTCGAGACACAAAATTCAAATTATCTCGCTCTTTATCAAAGTTGATAACAAGTTAATATAAGCGTGCCTATTAAGTTGTCTGTGTTACTTACCTAGATAAATATTGATAGGTTTAATTAGTCAAACTATATAACATATTTTTTCCAAATTATAGGGTTATCATTGAATGTTGCAGATATGTTAGGGATGCGTCAGGGGTATGCATTGCCGACGAAGTACAAGTTGGTTTTGGTCGTGTGGGAACCCACATGTGGGCCTTCGAGACCCAGGATGTGGTGCCCGATATTGTGACCATTGGGAAACCTATGGGGAACGGCCATCCAGTGGCGGCAGTGATCACAACTCCTGAAATCGCGAAGAGTTTTGCGGACACAGGCGTAGAATACTTCAACACGGTAATTTCCATCGTGCATTTAATTAACATTTCCTTGCAAATTGTTCTCGTGGTTCTATTAGTATCATGGTTAACAATAAGTAAGTAGGTATAATAACTAAACATTCATACCTTTTGAGTTTTGAATACAAGAAAAAAATTAGCAATCCTAATTAGCATTACAAAAACACATTTTGTTTTTACTTTACTGCTACAATAAAACAAAGTGTAGTCATTGAGTTATCACGTTAAATGACTATGTTTGTCTTAAATAATTACGATTACTTTGTTTGTCTTCAGTTAATTTATTACACTGAAGTGTGATCAAACTTGTGGGCTTCGTATTGCATGGCCTTCGCAATGTATGTTTGTATGTATTAACTCCAAGTTGTCATTCATTGTCATTGAGAGTCAAAACTTCGCATGTTTTTCAATATTTGACCGATCATCTCCGCGGCAACCAAAACTCTAGCGAAGTTTTAAAGTGTTGATAATAATGCACAAAAGTGCATGCACTTGCCTCCTGACAGATTTATCTTATTATATGAAGGCAAATATTTTAGCTCCATGTATATAATTTTACGTTATTCGTAAGTGAGATATGATGATGATATTATCATGATGACATGCAACATTGTAACCGGCTAAGTTACAAGAGAGAAGAAACTAAGTTACCTACTAGTTCTCTACTTCGTGTTATCTAGGTACGTTTTGTACATGAAAATGTTGAAAGTTATACTTAGCTACAAATAGGTACTTATATTCAGGTAGGCACCACACGCTATACCCTATGATTGATAAAATAACAGAAAATAATTAGCTATAATAATTATAGTAGAAAAATGCATGCTATTAGTGTTGTCATTACCTATGATGATATAGGTAACGACAATACTAATAAATGACCATTACCCACTAATAGAACTGTTCATTCAAATTAAAATGTTAAACTAATTGATATTACGGTTTGTGCTATTAGCGCATTAAATAGAAAAATAATATAGAAATCTAGTAAAATATCTATTGGAATCAAAAAAATAATTATTTCCTATTATATTGACTCTGGATACTATAAACTAATCATCTAAGGCCTTAGTAGATTAAACTCATTTTATTATCTCTATCGACAGTACGGTGGCAATCCCGTATCTTGCGCCATTGCCAATGCAGTATTAGACGTTATAGAAGAAGAGAATCTTCTAGAACGAGCGGCACGCGTCGGTAACCACCTGATGTCGCGGTGTGAAGATTTGAAAATGAGGCATCGGCTGGTGGGGGATGTGAGGGGTAGGGGACTGTTCGTGGGTGTAGAGTTGGTTACTGACAGGGAAGCCAGGACCCCTGCCACGGCTGAAGCAAAACATATTATTAACAGGTGAGCCTAAGTAAATCAGTTCTACAACTTTAGTTACTTAGGTACGGCTTTGGTGTGAAAACATGCGAGGAAATCGTTGTAGTACACGTACTTGTACAAATTTCACGAATCCCACAATGAGAATACTTGAGTTAGGCAACGATAAATTTGGTGAAGATGATTTCGTGTCTATATAGAGATAATCTGATGGAAAATTAGTGTAAGACATGTTATATAAGGAAAGGGACGGTTGATTCCGAGTATCTGCCTTACCTCTCGATAAACCTTTATCGTAGGTTGTACATATTCAAAGTTTAATTTATTATTAACCGCGTTATCAATATAGGGTAATAATTGAGTACACATGTACTTAATTTAAGTTGAAAACTAATTTTCCTATTGTTTGTTATACGTGATTTGAAGGTTGTTTTCATGTGGATGTGTGTATGTATTTATATATAAAAGGATTAACTGGAAGCTAATGACTATGATAAACTTCTAGTCTCATATCGATTCTATTATCTAATCAAAATAGACTAAACAGAACCTTGTTTAGTTTTTTAATTATACTACTATATTTTCGGGTACGATAAATGAAAATAATCAAGGGATACGTCACGATTTTTACAAGTTGGTGGTTAATTCTCACTTCATTATTTATTGTACAACAAAGTCATTTCCAATGGTTTGCACATTATATTCATATTGCGGTGTCTACAATTTTTCGGTGATATAACTCGAATCTATAATAATAGATTTCTCACATCTCGCGAAGCGAGTACCCAGTTTTTTCCACAGCCGCAAAACCGCCCAGAGTCATTTATATGTCCAATAAGATATCACAATAAAAATAAATAAATTAGTAACAAAATATAGTTTTTTTTTGTTTATAGATATTTAGTGGCGCATAAACTAATTTGACTATGACAATTTCAGAATGCGAGAGGAGAAGATCCTGATCAGCCGGGACGGGCCGGATAGCAACGTGCTGAAGTTCAAGCCACCCATGGTGTTCAGTACTCAGGACGCGGACCGGCTGGTGGACACCCTGAACAGAGTGTTGACGGAGCTGGACGGCGCTAGGATGCCGTTGGCTAACCTCCAACTTGAGGTGAGGCCTCTCCGTAAAAGAGAAGTTCTAGTTAACCTGCTCACCGCCGCCGCACGATTCAAGTTATAAAATAAGAGATGTTGCCCGGGGCTTCGCTCCCGTGGGAATTTTGAGATAAAATTATAGCCTATAGCAATCTTGGATAATGTACCTTTCTAATGGTGAAAGAATTTTTGAAATAGGTTAGGTAGTTTCGAAGATTATACAAACTCACAAATGCTTATCTCTTTATAATAATAGTATAGATTATTAAAAATCATATTCTGCTTCCAGGTTCTGGTGACTCCCATCAGTGACGATGAAGGAAACGAAGAGTCGCTATTGAAATCCAACATGCAGACTATCAAAAGCACGTGACGGCCTCATTCTTGTACACCACTGAGTATTATCTAAATAGTACTGTAAATATAGACGTAAGATGTAAATATTTTACCATTTTGATAGTCTTTAAAACATTTATTCCAACTTATGTTAGCTACAAAAACAATTTGAAATCCCGATATTGCATTTACCTAATTCTAACAAGTAGCTCGCAATAGAAAAACAGAAAAGTTGGGACAATTGCATTGCTATATTTGTCAAGAGTTCGATTTTGATTTAAAAAACTTTTGCAAAATATCTAACGAACATACATACTGAGATTTAATAATCTCTTCTAAAAGTATTTTTTCGAAGTAGATTTTAACAGAGTGTATTTGATAATAAAAATAAATATTTTATATATGATAGGGATATGCTTTCAGATTATTCTTACCTTAGTTACTTATAAATAATATTAAATCGTGTAACTATTGCAATTAAAACATTAATGTAAAATCTATAAATTGTGTTCTGACACAATGCTAAAATGAATTGATATGTATCCTATGGATAGTATGAAGAAGAGTTGAAGTCTGTTTTTTGAAACTTTTTAACAAATAAGGAAACTAAATAAAACACTGAACCATTAACTTTCTATCTTTTAATTTACCGAACACAAAAGGGTTTAAAAAAAATTGAATTAACGGAACAAATCCGGGCTTTATCCAGAAATGAAGCAATACGGAAAATATTTTATTGAAAAATAGATATTTAATCTCTAATAAAGCGGCTATTGCGTTATAAACGCGGACAAACTAGCAATTTTATGATAATGCAGGTAATTAACAAAGGTAACAAATAGCAAAGTATAGGTACCTATTCTACTTACACCTTTGCATCTATATTAGTGAATAGAAAAAAAACGATAAGATTTAAAAAATATACAAAGAATATCTAAACTTTATAATACTTTATATTTTTTCTTTTTATTGCGCTTTTCCCTTTGAGTCCGCTTATATTCTTTGGACTTGGGGCAGTAGGAGCACTGTCTGTAATTGGCAGTGTGATCTCCACGACAGTTCGCGCACTTCGGAGGATCGCTTGGGTTTTTCTTACAGTTGCTGGTCATGTGCTTGCCCGCACATTTGACACACGTCTCTTCTCCATGGCAGTATCTCTGAGAATGCCCCCACATCTGGCAACGATGGCATTGTCTCACTTTCACGTGAGCAGGCTCCAAAAGCACTTCATTGCCTAATATGTGAGTTACACGTAGCATCTTCTGACCTTCAAACAATCAATCATTTATTTCATATTGTGGATCACAGGTTTACAAAATCTTTATATCATACCACTAGGGTTTACAACGATGAAGGTAGTATTTTAATAATTATATCATTAATGAAATTGTCAATTGAATCTAATTTAAATTAAATGCAAAGATATCAGATAAATAAAATACTGTACCTTCGAGTGTGTTAGGCAGGACGATCAAAACAAGCATAGTGTTATGTTCTTCGGACTCTACTGTATGCATTTTATGGATCCTCTTAACCGGTATAGACACCTTCTGCAAATGTTCCTTCACTGAATTCAAGTCAGTGCCTACTGGCAAGTTCTTCACTATCACCTTCATCATCCTTGTGTTAGGGTATCCGAATGTATGAAATGGTAGTTTTTTGCTTTCTAGGTACCGTACTATAAATCTGTGAGTCTCAAACGTTTTGATACAGAACTTGACATATTTCATTTTGTTTTTTATATAGCATCTACCGTCCCCTAATATTCTTTTGAGATTAACTAATTCGCTGCTGTTTTCACTAGGCTTATGTAGAAACAAAGCAGGCACGTCTGGTTTCGGTTTTGGCCAGCGAACCATGACTTCTGGTGGTATGTCACTTCTCAGGATGATGTTTGGCAGAGGTGGGTCTTCTGAGATCTGACATTCCTCCAAATTTTCAGTTACATCTTCAACAGTGCTGGGATTGGGATTGTTATTATTTCGACGCCTTCTCCGGGGCATTTTCAACTAAAATCAAACAATTATGTCACCACGTGTGTACACTTTTCCTAGGTTATATTATAATATAATGGCATATTTGTAGGTTCGGTATAAAGAATCAACTGGTAAGCTCTAACATTTATTGGACAGTCTGAAATTACTATGGGAATGGACTGGACTGGACCGCGTCTAGAACTATTAAAATTGAAGTTTAAATAATAACCAAAATATTTTGGTATACTGTGATAAATCAATATCAGACTTTGAATTGAATTTGAATTTGTATTTTGTGATTAAGTATATAATTATTTCCAAATTATAAGACCGCAATCGATCTTATACATTTTGTTATGAGACAGGTCTACTAAAATTAATATTTTTCGTTTATGATTATTATAAACATGGCCCCGTTATTTTTTTTCTAAAATTAACAATACTGAATTACAAAAAGATAGGTACCCATTACATTTACACAATATATAAAAACAACTCACATACAACGAAATGGCTGCTAACTTTTAGAATGAAACAGAACAATTAGTTGAGTATAGAACTAAGTGACAATTGAAACAATGTTGAAACTACCCGCAATTGTCAGTTTTTTGTGCGTTTCATTTTACCGCAATTTTACTTTTAAATATAACAACTCAGGTATTGATCTGCTAAAAAAAATTGGATCATAAAACTATTCCGCTCCGAGTAGCAACAAAGCCAAGTCTATTTTTCGACAAAAGGATCTTTGCTTTCAAAGGCTTTATGATTGAATGAAATAACTTTAGAACGACGACGCAAAAAATCTTTAGAATAGAATGCTCTGAGCAGAGTTGTCTTGTCGCGTGGAGTACACTCGCCATGAGAAAGTTGTTGTTTTTTTTTTTCAAATTTCATGTTTAACTTAGTTTAAAAAAAAAGTTAAAAAAAAATTGATTAGGTCGGTTTTGAACCTTTTTGTTGTTAAAGTTTTGAATTCAACTATACTTTGACTAATAGGCTCGTAGAACCTATATAAAAATATGTTTTGTTAGGTTCAAATAATTTACATTAGTAGGTGATAGAGGCACTCTTAAATTATAAACTCATAAAAATCTCAAAGTATTTTAAGCGTATGATTTGTCCACAGATATAAAACATGGTTTTGTCTAAAATATCAAATATTTTAAGGTGCGATGGGGATTATTATACCTTAGATATAATAATAATGATATATATACGAGTATATGGGGTAGGTGTATTATACCTTAACTTTTTATTATGAATAACAGGATTTAGCTGTTAGGTATTGATATGTGTTAGACGACATATATTGAATTTACAAAGCACTTTTCGCTCTATTTGTACCCAAGAGAATAAAAGTAACAATTCGGTCGATCGTCTACGATTTTAGGAATCTGTGGTATTTTACCTCAAAATTATATGTCCAAAAATTAAAAATAATAACCAGTCATGTAAATTTTGCCTCTTACCCGTAATTTAGTTAGAATTTTAACTTGAACTACATGCAAATAAAATTGAAATTTAAATTATATTTTTGTACTTAAGTTTCTTCTCCTAAACCTAGTTTGCCCCACTGCCACTACCACTCACACGAGGCAGAGGTTTGTAATGTTTTCTTTGTACCTAATTGTGATTTACCTATACGAAAATTATTATAATATTATTACATATGCAAGAAAAGAAGTATGGATAGATTTGTGATGACTGAATACATCTTCACTTTAGTCTTCTATACTTATGTCATGACCATGGAATTAGTAAGTGCTTCGTACAATGTACAAGTACTTACTAATTCCATGGTCATAACTTCAATTCTTGTGGCAACATTGTGTCAAAATCATGTGGCATCACATGGAATGTCTAAACTTGTTTCTTCAGCTTTTTCGTTTTCTCCTGGGAAATATTAAATTAAATAAATTCACATAGACTACATAAACATAACATAAATTTTAAAAACGCTACAAAGCAAAAGTATAACCTGGGCACCATATAAGGTAAATAAGTAACAAGTCTTAGGATTTTAGTATGTTTAAACGAATAAATATCATGTTAATGAAAAAGTTACGATAAAATATTTCAATCAAAACAGGTATTGTACTTGAAGTAACTACCTAAGTAGCAACTAGGATGTTTAACCTAATTAAATACTGACCGTTTTGAGTCAAAGATAAAAAAGAAACTTATTGATAAAACAAAGTTGCCCTCCATGTCATGCCCTAAATAATAAATTGTCTAAATTACAGAGTAAATGCAACGCATGTTGATGCAGTTTTCTTTGTTATTTAGACAATTTATTCCCGAAGGTTTATATATACATAAATATAAATTATGCGGAACCCAGATTTCGTTCCTGCTCCCATATTTTATTATACACTTTTTTATAACTTCTCAAGACACAGTTTAGCTGTGCAGCCGGCCGCCGCACGTGCGCAAACTTTGCCATCGACCGTTACATCAATCTTGTCTACCTTTGTCCGTCTTGTGCAACCTTTTTCTCCCAATTAACTATCCAGAACACAACCTTAACGCACACGTTTTAAAGACCAAATTCACTTCATAATAGTGAACTGTTCCTATCTATTGCTTGATACGTTGCTTCCGAAGACAATGAAGGTATTCAAGTCTGGACAATGCTAGCCAGTTCTGCAACGATTAGCTGGATTTATTTAACGGTCGACATCTGAAGGAAGACGTTGGGGATGTTTTGACGGGAATAACCTCGGGGTAACTGTAACGGGCGAAGGGTTGGATAACTGTTTTTTTTATGTTAGAATTTATTTTTATAAACTTTTGTGATTGTATCTCTGAAGTAGGCACATGTACTCGTAAGGTTGAGTATATATAACATAGACGATTTATATTACAATTTTACTAATTTGAAGATAAAGCCCTAGAGTTCTTCACTTGTAAATGTAAACATATTTATATCTCTTTACATTGTAAATGTAAAGAGATATAAATATGTTTACCTATGATAAGCTTGAACATGTAAAGCAGGGTATGCACTATGCAACGATGTCATATTCGTCTTACACGGCGTCGTACATGGCTTCGATTTTAGCCGGGCTGGCTGACATGGGTAGGGTTGTCATAAATTTACATTTAATAACGTAGAAACAAATAATCTATACGGAACATTTGGGAAACAAGGGGCAGTTTTTTATGAATTATTTTTTTTTTGGTTCACATCAAATACTCACAAATCCACAGAGCCGTGCCGGTAATATTAACTTAGTTTGGGGCTAGCTATTGTCCTAATATATTTATTTAATATTTATATTTTTCAATAAAAAACCTTTGTTTCATTTCACGATAGTATTGGGCTAAATCAAAATAAGGGGCCCCGGGCGCGTCGTATTACGATAAGTCGGATGGTCAAATAATTAGTATCGTATATACGAGATGGCAACCCTAGACGTGGGACAAAACTGTGACGTCATATGCGGGCCGGCGGCGTCGCGTCGTGTCGCGTGCCAAACACAGCGCCGCCGACCACTTTCGTTAATCGTTTTCTGACACAAACTACTCCCCTATCACTTCATTATGCATGCCTGGTCCGAAATGTGCGAAAACTATTGACTTTACCCGATTTGTGAATGTTAATTAATTTTCTTTTACCAGAAAAATAAAGTAGCCATATTTACGGATAAAAAGTTTTTTAAATACCTTTACATTATAAGTAAAACTTTATAAATTTCACTTTTCAGAAACTTTGATCGTTATTTGAATATTCATATAAATACTGTTACGAAGCAGACATTAATTTACATGTTATTGTACTATTCGAGAAATTGGAGGTGAAGACAAAGCTATATTAACACGACGTTTTGCGAAGCATGATGATAAAACCATAGTGCTTTCTAAAGCTACGACCACAGAGCTACTTAAACGTATAGTTATAGATACAATATTACGTCAGTATTACGCCATAATTTGACTGCAAAAGTAAAATGTTATACCTAAAGTTTCAAAACAAATATCAATCGAAACATTATAATTTCAAATCATAAGTTAATACTTATGATATCCAAAGTAGTCGCCAGTATCAATTTGCGGTTTAAATAGTTAACCTGATATATTAAATGTTTTACCATTCATCACATTATATAAAAATCGTTCTTAATTAGGTATATACAGGTCACATCGTATGCATCGTAGGAAAAATGAGGATAAATTCATTCATGATCTCAGGTTGTAGACACAACACTATATTCTCAGTGGTATATATTGTTTTTTGACCCACCAGGGGCAGGTATGGCAATGTTAAATATTTTACTTGAATGACGACCCGTACTACCTATAAGCAAACGGAGCAAGTTAAATAAAAGCTTGTAAAAAACACATATCCTATCGATTAGTAACAACAATGGCATATTAATTCCATTTGGAGAGTTCGATCGTCGAGATGAAACAATGTAGTGCAGCATTCTCGTGTATCGTGCGATCGTCTCGTGCGGGCATGCGGGCGGCACGCGTCGGCCACCGACTTGCCTGTGGGCCACTCCATTAGTGCACAACACTTCTAATGCATTTGTACTCTTTCAATAGGAATTTACTGGATTCCGTTCCGTGTATAGATTTCAATAGATGAAGATAATATTTTACTAATATTATAAATGCGAAAGTTTGTGAGGATGTGTGCATGTATGTATCTATACACGTTTGTTACTCTTTCACGCAAAATCTACTGAACGGATTGTTATGATTTTTCGTACACGGGTAGAATGAAACCTGGAAATACACATAGTATACCTTTTATTCCGAAATTTCCACGGGAACGAGCCTCGGGGCGAAGCTAGTTATATTATATGTTTGAAAATTATTGTTGGAACAGTTCAGCGGTAAGTTCATCCAAATTAAACTAAATAAGTACTTACTTAGATTTGAAGCATAAGTATTATAATGTTCTTTTGCTTACAGAATTATTGATCTAGTGAGTATATTTGACCTTGTGTGTATCACCTTATACCTCATATTTGCTTTTCTAGATTGAGAACAAACGCATTGAAATCACTATATAAAAAAGCGATTACCATAGAATGATTTGATTGTTTTGATGTAGTACATAATTAAAGTGTGTCATGGCTTCATCGCTGAGGCTTGTAAATTTCACTCAAGTAAATAACTCAAACTCAAAATATTACAGCAAAATTGTAATAAAAGAGAATAAATATAAGCGTCTATAGATAGAAGTTTGAATTTAAATGAAGTTAATTTGTCTAGACGAGTTTGCTATCTCAGAGCCCTTTAACTTTGGAGACGTTTAACTTCTAAACCTATTATTACGCATGAACCAATCTATTTTCCAAGTCAATATATTTTTCGATTATATTATTCGCATCGTCAGGGATATTTTTCCTCAAACCTGTTCAAACTTCACAGACAATAACTCTACGTTTGGAGATTACTAACAAGCATCATTTTAGTTCAGAAGAGTACTTATTGGTTTATAACCTTAATCTAGTTATAGATTAAAGTGCTTCATAATTAATATTCCACAAATAATATATCATATTAAAAGTAATGGTCCTTGTAAAGATAATCTTGCATACACCCGTAGTACATGTTTTAGGCAGTATGAACTTCCCAATATCAATGTTCGTTCCTGACAGACGTTCTTGCCTGACATATTGCTCCGAACCTCCAGGACCTTACATTTATATTCCGGCTCTGATCTCAGATAATGCCTTTACAATAACGATCTCAACATGACGAACTCGATTTCGACCTCCACGCCTGTGGCGTAACTAGGTAAACATAGGCTCTGGTGCAAATAATATCTGAGGACCCCAACTAAAGTAAGGTTAAATGAAATGATGACTTGGTAACCATGATCTCTTGCAAAAAAATATAGGGACCCACTTTAACAAAGTCATTTGTTTAAAAATGATAAATATTAATTATAATTTTTTTCAAAAGACGAGCGACACGGTTGCTGATGAGTGTCCGAGGGCCCCCAGATTTTGATTGCCCCGGTGCACCTATCCGTATGACTAGCGCCATTGCGAGCGCCTCACACACCTATTTATGGTAATTGACTATTCTCAAATTCAAAATATATGTGAAATGGTTGAAAATGTATAGATAGATGGGACGGAAATACAATCGACGGGAATTAATAATGAACAGATGACCTAACAGATAATTTCAGGTAGGGCTGAATTTAAATAGACCTTGATTTCATTGTGTGTTAAACCAAAGTTGTAATTAAATCGTTATTTTAAAATGTATTTGTTTAATGAAGTGATGTATTCTTGTTCAATGTCAGTTTATTTTTTATTTGTTGTCTATTTGAAGAGTACCTAGCAATACATTTTTACAAAATATATTTTGAAGTTACGCAATAGAAAAATATTTTTGCTGCAATTATCAATGTTATAGAATTTAATATTTAAATAAATAAAATTGACGGCAAGCACAAAATCCGAGTGCAAAACAAAGGTTTTTCTATCAAAGGAGTCGTGAATAGACAATATAGCCGTCGTCCAATGCTGCCAGGGTAACCCATTCGATAAAGTGCATCGCAAAGTGTGCAATCAGAGTCTCACCAGGTGGCGTGAAAGCAAATTGCAAGTTCGCCTTGCGCCTCTGCCAGCCAAACGTTCCCACCACAGAAATCATAATCATTTTATACACATTGTGTGTATCAAATGTGTATTATTATGTGTATGTGTATTAAACAGAAACCCGTGTTAGGCAGTTAGCTGTGCGTGTTGCGTACTCTTGTAGGAATTTCCTAACAGTGTTTTCTACGGATTTGACTAGGTGGGTGCCACATACACAAATATATTTTTTTAAAGGCTGATATAAGATGCTAATCTCTGTAGCTATTTTTTTATATGTGCTAGTCAAATTCATAGAGAGCGCTCGAGCGAGAGATTATTTCTGAACTTCATAATCTTCTTGTTTAAATAATAACGTGTTTATGCCAATTCTAGGTTTTATGAATTATTCCGATGTCTGTGGTTCCCACGCTATGCGTCCCGGATTACCGAAACCACCTGCACTTTATGCCAGCCAGCAACTTATGAAAACGTTTAGTTTCCGCTTGAGAATTGAACCCGTTCCATTTGCCGACGACCCAATTAAAAATTTTTCGACAATTCCCGTCCCGGTGTCTTTTTTGGCAACTTTTGTGGTGGATTTCACAAATTCTAAAAAAAAATTCTCGTTTTCTATTATTATTCACATTATGTGTACTATACGAGTTTCTATAATATTATTTCAGATAAGTCGAACAAATTGCAGGGATAGCGACGATACATTTATTTTTTCCAAATCTTTCTTCGATATTACTTTTACGGGTTCGACAGGCTGGTAGGATTCGTATTATGTTCCGAGACTATAACACGAGAGCCTCCGTAGCACCGGTCTAGGGAAATATATCACAGGAATAGTACGTCTCAATATGCAATAAAATCGGGAACGTATGCGACCTCACTCGGCGTCCTAGGTTAGCGACTGAACGCTGCACGATTCTATTCATGTATGAGTGACTTTAAGACAAAATAGGCCACAAGTAAATACATGCCGCGTTGCTTTGCCACGTTTGTCACCTACTTAAGACGCCGGGTCAGATATGTGAGAATTTTCCAGAGCACACCTGAACTAGATTACTGTATCCGCGCTATAAAAAAACCTTCGCTCAATCGAGTTGGGGCGAATTTGAAAAGGACCCCAGGTTATACCTCGCCTTCGGTAGTATATCAAAGTGGGGAGCGTTTCGTTCTTATTTGCATAAACAGTTTCTCACAGTACCCTCGAGAGGTGGAATACGCCCTGATAACGTTTTGCCGTAAGTTCTACATATGTCGTGTACAAGGATGTATGTTATTACGCCAGTATTTGTCAAATACTGAGATAGGAGCCGAGCCCTTTTAGAATTCTTCTTATGTACTTAGTTGACTTATTACTTACTTATTTGAACGTTTAGGTACTTAGACGTTATAACCTTATTTTTGAGTAAGTGTGATAGTTATGAATTAGATTACCCTTACTACATTTACCATGCTGTTTGCCGTAATATTTCTAAAATATTTATATATTTTATTATACGAGTCAGTAAAGTGATATTTAGAACTTATTCATAATTATTCGCCAAAAATGTTTCATATATTATTTCATTGACTCTAATTAGTTCAATTTATAGCCACCTCTTGATTATATATACTAGGTACTTATTTTTTACTATTTTATTAGGAGCATCTTCTGAGAAATATATAAAAAATATTGTTGCACGAAATCACTTAAACCAAATCAGTAAAATCCTATTAACAAAATATTTTAGGTCGATTACACATGTTATTTAAATACAGATTCGAATTAATTTTCTAAATGGAGATTTCTTTTTTACCAAATATTCAGTCGTAAACATTTACGATGAAAATCAAACACCAAGTCAGTGATGAAATAAAAGAACCGTAGTCCTATCATTCATTTCCATTTTATTTCTTGAACACTCGTAAGATCATAAAACAAAGATTTGGTAAATTGGAGGGGAATGTGAGTATTTGATAGCTATACATACTTCTTAGCGTGTCTACTCTGGCGTTCAAATTTGTGAGACCAGTGTTATAAGACTTGGTTCCTACATAGAAAAATCCAAAACAAAGAGCCATACATTTGGCGCTCGTAATAAAGTTGCCCGGAGCTCGGCGCTTAATATTAAAAGCTTAAAACTCACCTATACGGAGGTCGTTTGCAATCTTTCCGTTGTTGTTGGCTCGACCTGAATCCGCTTTTGTCCCATATGAAAAGAAATGGGGCTAGAAAGGGAGTGTGTGCGTGAATAATTGAGGAACACTCCGAGTTCGCGTTGTTTGAGAAATCTTAACAAAACTCATAGGAAAGCGTCACCGACAAGCGGCTCCCAAACTTTAACATCTCGTCCAACCCTCTTTCCATATAACCGTTGCAATAATAGCTATTATATAATAGCTGTAATAATAATAGCTATTAAACGCATGGAAGATTTAAATAGATTTAAAATAATATTAGACAGTTAAATATTATGTAATAAAAATAAGCCCTAGGTATTTTGGAATTAACTGGATTTAATATTTTAAACATATTACAAAAATTACAGTATTTTCGATATTTATACAAAAATGCACACTCTTACCATGCTCATTTGAATTCCGAGAAGTAACTTATAATTTCTGGAAACATTGGGAATCATTGGTACAATGCACGTGTGATTTCCCCCAGCAAAATTCTGTTAAATGGTGGGCACTATATTATATTTTTAAATACATATGTGCAAATATATACAATGTTCTGTTGACTGGGTCCCTCTGAATGCATTTGAGAAATGCGTTTACATTGATTTCAATTCCAAATCGGAGACTATTTTCAATACTTCCCTCATTATCTACGCCAGTTTCGATGATTCTCTTATTCTTTGTAAGGATACTTGGGGACACAATACATATAACTAGTTATACCCGTGGCAACTCTCCTGTAGGTAGAATCATGGGCAACCTTAGTATATCTCATAAAACGTGGCTATGATAGATTCATGCAAAGCTCCAAACGTACTTTTTAGCTATAGGCGACTTCCTTAATTGGACTGTTGAGAAACTATAACTTTAATGACTATATCCTTATTCTTAGTGTCGACTAATAAAGTCGATTGGACTGTTGAGAAATTGTAATTACTATGACCAGTAGCTGAATTATCATCGTCATTGAATTATGCTGTATGGAAATTGAGAATTTTCAGGCCGAATAAGCTGGTACATAATTGTGAATTTTGCATATCATATATCGAGCGTATTTCCCGAAATATTAAACTCTCCTGTCTATTATTCTATCATTGGGATCTTCGTTAATATTTGCTGGGTTATTGCCGACTATTAATAAATGATTGGTTAAGCAGCTTGTCCATCAAGTTCCCGCCTAAGTAAGTGCCTTGTAAAATTAATGTGTCTATGAAGATGTACAAATCTGGGCTAGGTAACAATATAATTTGCTGCAGTTACTTTCGTTTGAGCTTTAAATTTTAGTAGTAAAAAGTCAATGCACGTGTAAAAATGAAGCGTTTAAAAAATAAAAACAGCGCATTTTTCGAATTAAAAATATCTTTCAATCGTGGCAAACACTCCCTTTTCATTTCGAATTTAAGGAAAGTAAAAAATTGTAGATTTTTATAAAATATCTATCGAGAAATGAAACCCAGGTTTTTTTAATTGCGATGCAACTTATCCAACAAATTACGTCTCCGATTTGAACGTAGTTACGCGTGTCATCAGGCTCGTCGTCAGGACGTCTTTCAAAGATATTTTGTTAGAAAACGACGACCAAACCAATTAATTCTATTTTTAAAATTTAGGAATTAGGTACTATAAGTTTTTCTCACCTGCAAGTGGGATCTTCCACCAATCGTGCTTTCTTTAGTTTTGTCTAACTACCTGCTGCTGAAGTTATGTAGATCATGTTAAATGACGTAACCAACGCCATGCCGATAAATAAACCAATTAGTTCTAATTTCAATATGATTCACTGAGAAATTAACTAAATACATATAATCAGTTAGGTAAAATGTTTGACAAATGAACAAATGTAAAGCGTAACGATGCTTATACAGAAGATGCTCATCAGACTGAAAAACGATTTATTTGCTTGGTAAATGTTATACTTTTTTTTACCACGGTCACAATAATTTGATTACTAACAACGTATAGAAATCACAATAAAGGAAACATGGTCGACACCGGTACAATAGCAGTGTATCCCGTAGGATAATCTTGTAACTGACTCTGCTTTGTGTGCACTGCATAGTTGCATTATAATCTTATTTCCAACGCAGCAAGGTTCAAAATTGTACGCCAAAATTGCAGATTTATAAAGGAATATTAAACCATAGTTCCATGACTCTTCGGGTATACCGAACCCAATCTTAGAACAGTGGTTCTAAGATTGGGTTCTGGTAGTGTTATTTTGTATCATAATATAACTGCTGTTTAACTTAATAAGTAATTACTATTTATTTGATTATCTGTATTTACTTGTTTTCACTAAATTGCAACAACACGAATTTGTAAGAAATTAACTATTTTATTTAGGTATAGTGTAATATATGTCAAAGTCTGCATTTATTCAGAGTACCTTTCCAAGCACTTCGAATAAATATTTCTGAACCGTCGACAATGCGTTCTTGTGTTTACTTTGACTTACAATCCGCAATTTTTCCTGGCAACTTTTATAGAAAATAGTTTGTTTAAAGTGACATCGGCTATCTAGCAATCACGCGATCGGCTGAAATATCGATTGGAGGAATTGCGACGTGCTTGCATTGCGATTGTGCCTGGAAAACTGCACATCTGTGCACTGCCGACCGACTTATTTATTTGATTGTATTTCTTTCTAACTTACAAACTTGGCAATGCATTTGTGGGATTGAGTGAAGTGACAGATTTCACAGATACAGTATGACATCTTATTTCTTACGGGATAGAAAGAGCCAAGAGTTTTTAAAATCTAAACCACTTTTACCAGTATTATTGGTGGCCAGTATTATTGGTGGTAAGAGCTCATTGCCTACGAGAAGTATCTTTAGGTTATAGCTTAGGATTTAGCTTCTTCTTATTAAAGAGTTATGATCGTTGTTGCCATTATATTGTGTGTAATAAAACATACATAATGTCTTTCACAGACAGAATGACAAAATGTGTTCACATCATATCATATGTTCTTGTGGCATTGGGTAATTTTAATTAATTTAATACTTTGTAATGAAAAATTACATAGAGGACGTTGAAAAAACTAATAAACATATTTTGGTGTCTAAATATACGTTACCCGCCTTATACGACTATCATTAAAAGATATGGGAATACAAAGATTACATTTGACTGGAAAGTACATTTGTTCTGGAAGTAACCAATGTAGAAGCTGGTCATCATCTATCATAGTAAAATGTATGTAAATCGAAGTCTGGAATAACATGCAAACTTTAAAATAAGTTACATAAAAGTAGAGAATGGTTTAAGGTAATGCTATTCATAGGTTATACGTTCAAACGATTTGAATCGCGTTTTAGTCTTCTGGATATTTGTTGGTGAGCGTGAGAAAGCGACCGCCACATAGCGAGCACCTGGCTCGCCCCAACCTAGCGACGCTTACTTGCTTAATGAATAACAAGTAACTTCAATTTTGCCGAAATATGAAACCGTTATTTTGTAATACCTAACTTATTTGACCAAAAATAACTTCTCAAAATCAAGACATTTTAACTTTCTACAATTCTAATCTGCGATAATCTGTGTTTAATGTTGATTTGAAATTTTTCGATTCTTTTAGCCCAGTTTGTATACTTATTTCTTTATTTTTACATGAATATCATACTCTAGAATAGAGCAATAGATTTATACTATACAAATGGCTAAATCATTATATGTTACCTCCAAGTAAATTATAAAGTTCTTATAAGATAAGATAAGATCCTTCGTGTGTCTGTCTGTCATTGCCAGGTTTCTTTGAACTTAATCTACCTACATATTTGGTCGAAAAGCTACATGTGAAAGCTCTTACTATCTAGTAGCAGCTTGAAGCTCGAGGTGGAAAATTACCTACATCGACCTAAAAGTTTTCGTTTGTATACAGAAATGGATATTAAATATTCTTACAGGACTTAACATTGTATATACACGAGACTTTCAAACTTGAGTTTTAACTTATAAGGGCACTTTACTCGTGTAACATTGACTCAAACTCATCGCCATGTTTACGGAAAAGTTATAGAAGTTTACCTGACATTTGATGGTTAATATAACTCATGATAAATATATGAATAAAACAGATATTAGTTATTTTCTTCTAAATCACTAAACGAGATGACATAAAAATATTTAGAAAATACTTTTTTTTCCAAGATACATAATTACGAGTAAAATACTACTTGTAGTATGTTTTTCATCATGTTCTAGGACCAGTCCTAGCTACATTTAAGACAAACATGATTTACAACATTAACTCTCGTCGAAACCAACTGCAATCATCACTGTCGAGTCCTTTAGCTAAGTAAAATAATTTTATTTACCTTTAAATTATTGGAATCAATGTTCTGAACATTGCATGTTCTCAGGTTTTGCTGAATAGGTCTTTTGTTCGGACTCCCGGCAAGTCAATCGACATTGCTTTGTGAGCTCGAAAATTAATGACTCCAATACTATAAAAGCCAGCTCACTCTTGCACACTTGATTTTTGCCAAGGGCATGACTATAATATCGCAATTTTTGCTTTTGGTTCGGTATATATTTTTTTCAAAACCTTTAATAAAATACATGTTGTGAAACTACATTGAGAAAACTTGTATCTATTTAGAATATTTTTTTTAAACTTTATCTTCCGCACAATAAATTTTTGTATATACTTATATTTTAAATACGAACATGTAGGGAAGTAAATATATACAACAACAAGAGACACATCATCCTGAAATTGTCACAACTTCGCTACCTTAATAATAGTTGGGCAATTATTTTAGTATTCTCCAACAAAACAAACTTTACGATTATACCTACCAAAATATATCGATTCCTGTAAATATAATATGGATAACTTTTCAAGAATATGACCCAAAAAAGAAGCATGTATTTCGGCAGTTGTGTACCATTTATAATTAGTAAACGTTATTACTGTAATGAGTCCTATAAAACGATACTCGTGTGCTCAATTTCAGAAGTTCAAGAATAAATTATTTGACGACTTTCTTCAAAAATATTGCGCAATAACGGTAACACAATCGAAAATAACGTTGCGATGATGATTTCAATTACAAAAGCCCTTACCGTGAGAAAGTTACTTACCCTCTTCTAAATCGTACATCGTGCGAGTACAATCATTCAATTTTGGTTGTGATTATTACGCAGTTCCCACCGGGTGAGATTTTCCCCCTAAATAAGTACAGGTAAGCATAGATAGAAGGCAAGACGTCCGAGGGGTGAAATCAGAAGAAAGAAAGGGAACTGTTGTGTGCGCTTACGCAAGGAGTCCACGTGCGCCAGCGCTCCCACGGTCCCAGGGAAGGGATTTCGGGAATCATATATAAGGGTACTTTGGGAGTGTCGCATCACTTCCGAATTTGAGGACATACAGTGAAGACCCCGGGGGACCGGCCCGCTGTCGGGCCCCCGGGTCATTTTATTAGTAATCGATAAATTTAAAAATTGATAAAATCGTAGTGATCGTGATTCGTTCTGAAACTAATAAATGAAGCAAGAGCTATCTGCTGTAGAGGAAATGGTGTGCTTTCACCTACGCGGTGTCTTTTTCTCTCTACGGTATGTATTTTATTTATATTTTTTATTAATGTATTGTTCTAACGCAATGTCTTTTTTATCTGCAATTTTTTTGTTTATCTTGTACATGTGATATAGAGGCAGATTTATGTATTGTATCAAATGAAATATCTATTTGATTATTATATTACAAGTATCATGTTATTCCTCACGAATATTTAAAGTTTATAAATATAAATAATTCCCTTCTTAAATAAATAGTTTTTTTACTTTACTTTTTACTTTTACTTCTTGTTTTTCACGCTTCTCATTTTTTAAATTAAAGTGTTTATTTTGTTACAGCTGTAAAATTTAACTTAAGAATAAAGAACAATATTTTGGAATACAGCTATCGTCCAAAAATTTCCGACATTGTAGCAGCCCAGGGCAAAATTCAACTGATGGAGACATCAATAAAATTTGACCCAATTTCATCAACATTAATCTCGCAGAATGGCAACTCAGGTGACCAACAGAAGTTACTTTCTAAACTCCCAAAGATAGGATTAAACTTAGGTCGTACGTAAAAGTAGTTTAGGAATTTAGCACTTAGTTTCGTATTTACTGTATATTTAATAGGTATTTTTTTCTTTGAATAGGACTTATAATAGTTTTTATAAGGTTCATTTCATTCATTTACGCAGGATAAGGACATTTCAATTTAAGAGCGTCTCGGTTCAAAACAATTTAATTTTTGGATCAGGAGTGCCTTAATGATCGGTATTGTTACTTACCGGTCAAGTTACCAAATTAAGTTTGTTTTGCTGTTAAGTTTCTACTACGACATATGGTTATTGTTAATTGTTTTGTTAGAATGGACAGACAGTTTTGTTGATTACTGTTAAAAGACTGAGCAGTAAAATATGTTTCAACTAAGATCAAACTTCAAATTAATTTTAAAAAATATAAAAATAATCATACTTATTGTTGAAAATTTCTTTCTTGTTAGCTTTGCTCTAGTACTGTTAAGTTTTCCTATCTTGTTAAAAAGCTATCGTTACTTCTTTAAAAAATCACCAAAATGTTCAATTAACTTTTTGTTGTTATTGTTTTTAACTTCACCAGCTGGCCTGGTATTATTTTAAGTTTTTGTTTAATAACCACCAAAGCAGTTGATTTTTCGTTTAATTAGTTTTTGTTCATGGATGCGATTAATCAAAAATCATTTCGAGTTTATGTTTTCTTGTTTGAGGAAGACGAGATTAATGTACTCTCTCCGAAATTGTTTCAATGTTTAAGTGTTGATTTTTAGTTTTGTTACTTAACCAGTTATGTTTGTTATTTCACGTCTCGTTGATTTGATTGTTATAAATCAGTTGAGTTTTTGTTTTACCTACTTTTGTACGAGACCTACTTTTGATTGTATTGAATACTCATTACAATTAAAAGTAGGTCTCGTACAAAATACTAAACCATTATGTTCATTAACTGTCAACTTGTTTTTGTACTTACAACTGCTTTCGTTAAGTTTTGATGTTACCCGGTTAGTTGAATTAATTGTTAGAAATCAGTTGAGTTTTTGTTTTATTCTTTCAAAAAACAGATCTTAACTTCTAAACTCGGAAATTCCATTTTTGAACACAAAATTGCAACATGTTATTTTACAGTTTAGCACAGAAAAACCTGAACCATACCTGCCCATTGTAGATCAGACTTATTTGCGCTCGACTACAATACAATTACTTTCGTCAAGTTTTACTATTACCTGGTTAGTTGATTTAGTTGTTATTGGTTGAGTTTTTGTTTAATTCAATTAAAATAGGCCTTGTACGCAAAAAATATGTAAAATTTAAAAAAGACCACTAAATTACAAATGCTGCAATATTGTATATAATTATACTCTACAATATTTCTACTTCGAACACATTTCGTAGCACACCATATGAATCCATATTTACTTGAAACAATCACATTGTGCCTTATAAACCTAAAGTGCCTGATTTGGTTTCATTCAATTTCTTACCAGTATCTCTTTGTTTTTATGTTATTTTTGGCCTTCTGATATGGTTTGTGTCTATCATTAACCTTATCAGAACGCCCTTAATTTTTTTATGCATCGTAACTCAACCTTTATCGCTTTTTTGACATTTGTCGAACAAGAAGTGTTCAATTATGTTCAAGCGATAGGTATCTTTTGAGATAAAAAAGAATTGAAATATTTTTATGAGTTATCAATGCGTTAAAAACTTAAAATGTGTGTACAGTCCGATGATTGTTTTCTCCCTATCAACCTTCGTAAAGTATATTTTCACTTTCATTGATGTAATATTGAACTGAAATAAATATATTATCAGTATTTTTTGTAGATTTCCATAATTTGCAGGATAACTATCTAAATCAACATCATCATATTTTGGGGCAAAATAATCGTTGCACTTTGTTAATAATGTTGTGTATTTGTTATATATTGTTATCGTGTTGTTATACATCAAGTTGTTTTTGTTTCTTGTTAATTCGTTTTAAGCGTTGATTTGTTGTTAAGTTTTGTGATATGTTCGTTAATTATTCAAATGGCTGTGTTTGTTAATTTTATGTTAAGTTTTCATTTTGACCATCGTTCATTGTTTTCCGACATTAAGGCCATTCTTTCATTGTAATTTAATTGTAATGTATACATATTTAGATTTAGGTTCGTTTACTTCTATAGATAAGTTGAAACTGAAGCTTTGTGTAAAATTAACAAATAAGGTAAGGATTATTTATTAGGGACGTCTGTCAGTTGTGTATAGGTATGTGTATGTGTGAAGAGTGAATAAAGAAAACAAGAACATTTGTTTGTTTTATTCCATCCATATCCATTGTATATATCATCCATGTAGAAGTAGCTTCATTGGAGTTTGCTGTAGAGAGCTGCCGTTTCTTTTCTGGAACAATATGAATGGTAATAAAATTTGAACTTTAATTTTGAGAGACTACAAATTATTTGTGGTTATTTTTCACAGACATTTTTCTGAGACTGGGTTTTAATTTCTATATGTATTAGTATCCGTAGACAGGAATTGACTACTGTTTAGCTTCGTAGTTCAAAAATATAATCGTAATGTTCGTGGGTATTGATTTTATCTTCAATATCCACTACATATATTGTTTGACCTTATTTCATAGACACAATTTAAATTACTTTTAGAAACTTTGTAAGCAAATTTTTATTTCCACTATGCGTAAACTTAAACGAACCCAGAGCGGGCAGGAAAGTCTTAGTTAAAGTTAAGCAATTAAGATGCGACTAAGCGGTGGATTGCATGTGGCGAACTCTGTTTTCACCGAAAACTATCTTCATTACTATCTATACGGCTACAATGTTTTGCTTTAGATATATGTAGTATTATGTAACCTGAAAGTCTACAGTTGGACACAGGCCAGCAATTCAAGAAAATATTTGGTTGATAAATAAATAAAACTAAAATATTCTTCCTGAAGATTCTCTTGAGACCTTTCTAAACTTACTAGCGGTTCGTCCCGGCTGCGATCGGGTGAAAACATTATAAATCATACACCTTAATCTTCCCCAGGAATCAGCTATCTACTGGTGAAAACCGCATGAAAATCCGTGCAGTAGTTTTTGTGTTCATCGCGAACAGACAGTCAGACGCGGCAGAGGGTTTGGTCTTATAATATGTTAGATCGTAAGGATTTAGAAGAGCTTTTGCCCACAGTATGAAGTCTATTATTTTTTTCTACAACCATAGTTTACCCCCTGCTGAGCATAGGTAGTAAATGTGGTAAGCGAGTGAGGTAGTAGTGGGCTCATTCTCATTCCATTCTTTTTGTTCTGTCATTGCCATTTTTATACTCTTTACCCAGGTCTTTCCCATTATAAAATTACGATTAGCCATCATCTTGTCAGTTTGGTTTTTCTACGCTTCTACGGTTTCATTCTCCATTTTACGGGTTCATCCTATATGGAAATTGAAAGATAAAAGATGTCCCATCCCCTCTTCTGCTAATATTGTCCACCTACTACCATGGTGATGACAAACTATGGTGATAGGTAGGATATCAAAGATCCTAAACGAATCATATCGATTAAATATAGTTGCTTAGGAAAATAGCTAATCACAGTGACGAGGCATATGTAATTGTCATTGATGTAGGTGAGATATATAAACTAGTTAGGTATTTAAAATTCAATATTAGTTAAATGCTGCCAATGTTGTGTAAAAACTATAGGTATTTTGTTCTATTTTATTTTTATGTTATCTGTGTTAAAGATATATATATATATATATATATATATATATATATATATACGGTAAATACTTTTACGTAAAATTTCGTACTTGATGAAGCACTGTGGCTATGCATGCAGCAATAAGTACATTGTTAATCCATTATACAATATAACACTTCTGATAGCTTAAAAAGCTTTATTATTTAAGTAGCTCCAATTGTAATATCCAACGGATTCAATATTTCTTACCTTAAAGCTATGTATTAACTTCAGAGTACTTGTCGCATAATATTGCACTGCAAATACCTGTCTCTAAATTTAGAGGAAGATGTTGTGAGTTAGGAACTAGGGTCATCACTTTTTAGTAATGTTTATTTTAAGACGAAATCTACAACTGAGTACAAAAATCAAAGTGTGCCAATACTTCTGCCAAATTTCATATACCTATATTTTTTAAATAATATCTGTGATCCATTTATATATCGATTGATATTGTTTATCCTTTTCAATTTATTTATTAGACTTTAACCAAAATGAAGTTATAAATCAGTCCGCTGTTGGCTTAGAATCTCGTCACTGCATTTTAAACTTTTGCTATAAAATATAAGCAGAAGTTATAAGAAGAGTACTCAAAGAGAGCTATATCGAAAATATGGAACATTGGCGAGTAGCGAATGCCGAACTTTGTCAAACTTGTTCCTCCGAGCACATCCAGGAAAAACATTTTAAAATTCAGTCAAGAGTTGCATTTTGTTGTGGACGAGATGGACACAGGCGATGTGTTAAAAATTATAATAAGTGAAAGAGAAGTATGAAAACAAATTAATCTACATGGATACCATGTTTTATTGTAGGCATAATGTTTGTAAAATATATGTAAGGAATTGTTGGTATTTCAAACTGGATATATAGATATATACACAATTTCCATGTACATCCCAAGTCCCAGGTAAAATCATACCGTGTTAATGTTAATGCCGCTAGGCATTGCAAGGAAGGATTATCATTCGCCTTTCATCAGTTGCCTTTTGAGAAAATTAAAGGTAAATTTACACTACACACAATACATTATAATCTAAGAACAACGAATATACCTACTGAAACAATACCTAATGAAACAATGACTTTAGAATTAGCGCGAGAGGAGAAGCAGTGTTTCCCAAAGAAGCATGGCAGAATATTCCATAATAAATAAATAGTATATATCAACTGTGCACAATGAGTCTCGGACCTGACCGCTGTATTTCTTCGTCGCTGTCCGGCGAGAGGAGGGAATTCGATATTGCCTCAAGTGGAGCGATGTGGCCGTATTGTGCACTTTTATTTCCTATTGTCAGTCTACGAGATGCCACTACGTCTAGTCTAGCAATGATTGCGGTATCATATTCTTACATGTGTCTGCGGTTGGAAAAAGATATATTTTTTAATTATCTTTTATTTCTTCACTTCGCGAAGGTAGCTGTAAATCATCTCGTTTTTTTATGAATACGAATCTTTTTAGTCAATATGTGACAGCATTGACAAAAACATATCAACTCTTTCCAATCAAAATTATGTAAATAGGTATATTATAATTAGACAAAACCAGATAAAATTCGCTGTAATATTTGTTGTCACCATGAATAATTATTGTGAGGAAGAATCATATTTTACGCAGTCTCCGTCTTATTTTTGGAGTTGTCTGACTCTTGGTGAAGAATGTCCTTTTTTTTCCGTTACTGATACGAAACTTTACTACTTCGGCCTTGGACTTTTGGCTCTTTATACTGGATTTCTGATTATCATGGCAGTGGACTTGAAATTTTTTTGGTCTGTAGACGGTTTTCAACGACACATAGATAACTACGTAAACATAGTCAAGAAGAAAGTACGGAAGGTTCAGTTGGACCAGCGTAGACTGATGTCGACCAGAGAGAGAACAGAAAAACAGCTAAAGAAGAGTCAAGATGGCATGCGGCTGGTGACCACGCTCCGCTCTGGGCTGGCCGCAGATGACCCTCGTTACATTTCCTTGCTCGTAAATAATCCAACATTAAGAGATAAAAACTATCATGGCATGTGGAACGATGACAGTGCATATCCATTTTAAACTTTGGTCAGTGCACGTGAAGAAATAGTCTCAGAAAATACTATCAATATTTGCGTCTTTGTTTTATGTGTTTCGTCAAGAACAATAAAAGTACAACAAATGTGACAACGAATATTTATCGGTAAATATAATAACATTTTGGATGGTAGATATAGGGTTTTTCTTTTTCGTCGATTCCCGCTATTTTCTCAAGTTCGAGATATTGGGAGCGAGGCGGGCCACTATTTGCAAAAGCCCAGAGCAAACATGATACTTTTTGTATGGAGAATTATGAATTTATTATTGTGGATGCAAAACAGAATTATAGAAGAATTATATTTAAATAAAGTGGTCAAGGGCGAGTTGGACTTGCCCACCGAGATTCCGTAACCATCTTTTTGTATACAAACTTGTAGGTCTACGCGTAGCACACGATGGGAAGCCATTTGCAAACTCGTATTCCTTATAAACAATGTCTTTGTGGAACTTGCACTGGTCAGCCGCATTTCGACTACGTTCATCTTCCAGTGACAATGCATTATTATGAAATAAGCATGACCAGATGGTGAACCCAGGGGAGCTTCCGACGAAGGAAGTCCTCAACGGTTTAAATCTCGAGCATGACTTCTCTTATTCTTATCTGTATTGTTAATTCTTGCCAAATTTTTTGATTCTATATCAACGGGAAGTACACTATAGAGTTTGAGATTTCAAGTTTGTTTTTTCACAGTTTCAAGGGAGCAACGATTTAGAAATTTGTCATGAATGCATACAGGATATTGAAGAGTAAAATAACATCGACAGACGTACAGACGGACAATGGAGTGATCGTATAAGGGTTCCGTTTTTTCCTTTTGAGGTACGTAACTTTAAAAACTTTGACCTATATAAGACTAACTTGATAATGTATTTTGTCGTGATTTTTTATATCCTATTATTATGTCACTAAGGTTTCTAACATCAGATTTTCGGTGTAATGACCCCGCGCGTTCGCTGCAGCCTCTATGTTTGTGACATAGCAGCGAAATAACAAGATATACTGTCAGGTAAACCGGCAAATTACGTGGCGAACAAATGTCTAGTTTATATTATAATAATAGTTTCTAACGACGCCGACAATCCCGCGATGATACGACTGAATAAAAAAAATAATGATAGTATCGCGTATGCTGTAGCCCAAAGCAGCGAGAATACCTTACCTACCTTACCTTTATATTTCATTCTTTTACACTTCGCTGGCCATAACATACAGTTCAAGAAACAATTACTAGTAGATATCTTCGTGAATACTTTTCACGGCGAATCAAATTTATTAGTGGTACTAGCTTTAACCCGCGGCTTCGCCCGCGTGAATTTCATAGCAAAATCTCAGTAATTTTATCTCGTACTCTGTAATACTGGTAAACATATATGATGCAAATTCGCATTTTTTAACATTAACTTCAATTTTCTGTTTCCCGCTGCGTGACTCCCGTAAACTTGTCCAATACTGCTTCCTGCTATGTAATGTAAAGTAGATATCCCGTACCGTTTCCTACATATTGTGCCATCATGTTTTTTGCAAGTGAGTTTACTAGAAATTTTACTATGAAATAAACGCGGGCGAAGCCGCGGGCAAAAGCTAGTGTTAAATATTTCTTAAACATCCATCATTTCATTAAGATTTATCTATTTATCCGTTTTTGTTACATATATTCATAGGATTATATTTAAAAAGAACAATTCGTGATTCTTTAAGAACGTCTACTTTCATTTTAATTCTGTAACCAATACAAATAAATAAATATCGATAATTTCATTAAAATCATTTATATTATATCAATCTATGGGAGTAGAAAAAGATACATATTTCGTTACAATACAATTAATTCTATCCTACCAATGGGAAAGGTATGACATTAATTAATAACTAAATGAGTAGATGTTTTACAAAAAACTGGACTGTAATACGTAAATTGAATAATTGTTAAAAGGTTATAATACCTTCAATACATTATAGATTTGGACAACGACCCTATAGAAATACTAGCTTTTCAAGATAAGTTATTTGACTCACACTTGATTCGAGTGGATTCGAGTGGGACGAAACTCGTAGTCGTTTGCTTTTCAGCTTTACGAGATTTCCCGATACTGTCCAAAGTTTTCGACACAAGTCAGTGTCCTGGCCTGTCTTGATGGAGATGTTTGATGGCAATCAGTAAAGTAGCAGCCGCTGATATTTTCCACTTCAGGAGATACAGCCAAATAGAATATGGTTTGCGCTCAATCCAAACAAGTTTTAATGAATGGTTTTATAAATGATGTGAAATACTTGACAATGAGTATGGTTTTCCAGATGTTCGTGTAAATTGTGCCCGGGTGTAAATTATGAATAACTGAATTAGCCGTAACTTCTGAACCTTTCAATTGACGAGCTAGTTCCGCTGTCATCAATACATTGCACAATTTCGAAAAACGATACACTTGATGAATACTGAAAGACTTTTCTGTTTCTTTTTCCATGTTCAAATTATCTATGTCCAAATTTCCATAGAATTCATACGCTAATGACGATACGCTTATAATACGGTTGGGAACTGATGATTTTAACAATGGAAATGATTAACTTGAATTCCTAACTCCATCCTCAGTCTTTAAATTTTTTGAAACGTAAATGCCAGCATTATTGATAAGAAGATATCAAGACGTTTTTCTGTTTCAAGTCCTCTCAGTCACCTCAGTCAGCGAGGGACCACCGCTAGGGACAAAATAACTTTCAGAAGTTTTTTTGTCCCTAGCGGTGGTCCCTCGCTGCTCACTCCCACATCCCAGGATCACTCGGGCCCCACGTTCGGTTAAATCCTTCGCAGTTTCATACCCTATACCAGTTATACCAGTTAATGCTCCTGTCACTATTACCACTTTTCCAACTAAGTGTATACTAGACTTACATATTGCACAAATTAATTTATTGTAGAGGGAAATAAGTAAGGCCACCGAAATACTAAAAAAATATTGAAAACAGAACCATTGTTAAGTAATGTTTGGAATTTTGCTTCTGGGTTTGCCTGTTCAATAATTTCGTATTTTTTATACTTGTTTTATATAATAGTTACAATTCCAACTCCATTGGTCAATTCCACAAAATCAAACAACGACCTCTACTTTAAATATGCTTTATTTTGACCATTTTTTCCGTTGTTGACCATAGATTTTGACACAGATTAGAATCATCAGCTAATTCCGATGCAGGCCTTTGACGACAGTCAGCAAAATATTTGCCACTAACATTTTCGACGTCAGGAGAAACTGCTAAATAGATTGTCGTTTGCGCGCCTTCCCAAGACGTTTTAAGGAAAGGTTTTATTAGAAACGTAAAATACTTGACAATGGGAATGTTTTTCCAAATATCTGTATCCACTGCTCCTGGGTGTAGACTGTTAGCTGTGACTTCAGTTCCTTTAAGCTGGCGAGCTAGTTCTACTGTCATGAGCACATTACATAATTTTGATACAGCATAAACCTGAAAATCACTAAAGGTTTTTTCTGTTTCTTTTTCCATATTTAAATTATCTAAATCAATTTTCGCCTTAAAGTGTGCAATAGATGTTACATTTATAATTCGACTGGGGGCTGATGATTTCAACAATGGCCTTAATAAGTATGTTAACAGAAACGGTCCAAAATAATTGGCTTGCATTCCTTGCAATAATCCGTCCTCAGTTTTTACGTTTCTCGCACTACCCATGGCAGCATTGTTGATAAGAATGTCAAGACGTTTTTCTGTCCCAAGAATCTCAGCAGCAAATTCTCTCACTGATCTCAATGATGTTAAATCAATTTTCTTGAAGTGTACATCCTTGTTACCTGTGTTAGCAATAATTTTGTCTCTGGCAGCGGTTCCACGTTGCTCACTCCGACACGCCAGAAGCACTCGTGCCCCGCGATCCGCTAAATCCTTCGCAGTTTCATAGCCTATACCGGTGTTAGCCCCAGTCACTATCACCACTTTACCTACTAAATGTTTACTACACTTGCAAAAACCACTCGTCAATTTATTGTAAAGCAAAATAACTAAAGCTAATGCAACATTAAGAACAATTATTGAAAACAGAACCATTTCTTCAGAATCATTTGGTGGACTGATTGTATTGTAGAGTCGTTTTATAGAGTATGTAAACGTGCGTTGTGATTACAGTCGTGATATCGCCGCTGTAGAAGATATAATATCAGATAGACGCGGTAAATTGTAAAAAAACTTAGTATGTTTTAAACAATTTCCCATGAATTCTGTTTGAGTACTTTTACTCATGCTTTGATGATTTTGATTTTTAAACCAGTTGTTTTTAAACCAGTTATTGTGATAATCATATTCAATACTATGAATTTATAATCTAATCATACCATGTCATGGTATGATTAGATTAGTCCAGTCATGATCAATATTAATAACAGTCTGCGGCAGTAGTCCAATTTAATAAAAATATCAATATTTGTAAAATAAAGTTATTACAATTATGTGACTTTTGTACAAATTATAGGCAGGACAAAAATAAGTAAGGTATGAAAAAGAGAAAGTTTTTAATTTGATTTTATTTTCACCAATCTTTCTGATGCCGACCATAGTTTTCGACACAGATCGGCATCATTAGCTAATTTAATAGCCGGTTTCTGCCGGCAGTCAACAAAATACTTTCCGCTGATATCTTCAACTTCAGGACAAACTGCCAAATAAATTGTAGTTTGCGCGCCTTCCCAAGGAGTCTTAAAAAATGGCACGAAAATAAAAGATATATATTTAATAAATGGTATGTTTTTCCAAATATTAGTATCTATTGCTCCCGGGTGCAGAGTATTAGTCGTGACTCCAGTTCCTTTTAGTAGGCGAGCTAGTTCTACCGTCATTAACACATTACACAATTTTGTATCAGAATAAACTTGAAAATCATTAATGATTTTTCCTCTTTTTTATTCCATATTCAAATTATCTACGTCTATTTCACCCAAGAAGTGTGCTACTGATGATACGTTTATGATTCGGCTTGGAGCTGAAGATTTTAACAATGGTAGTAATAAGCATGTGAGAAGAAAAGGTCCGAAATGCTTGCATTACTTCCATTAATCCATCCTCAGTTTTTCCATTTTTCGCACTGCTCGTCAGCAGAGCAGCGTTGTTGATAAGAATGTCGAGACGTTTTTCTGTTTTCAGGACATCAGTGGTGAATTCTCTTATTGACTTTAATGATGTAAGATCAAGTTTCTTGAAATGCACATCTTTATTTCCAGTATTAGCGATTATCTTGTCCCTAGCGGTGGTCCCGCGCTGGTCATTCCGACATCCGAGGATCACCCTGGCCCCGCGCTCAGCCAAATCCTTTGCCGTTTCATATCCTATACCAGTGTTTGCTCCTGTCACAATCACAACCTTTCCTACTAAATGTCTACTGGACCTGCATATACCAGAAGTTAATTTAGCGTAGATCAGAACTATTAAATAAACTAAAATAATTAGAACAATTACTAAAAACAGAACCATTTTGTAGAAATATTTGTTAATTATGTTGTAACATTTAGGTAGGTGCACTTATATTATGATTACAGTGGTGATATCACTACTATGGAATAGATAAATAATTATAATCAGATACTTACAGTCTTTCAGAATGTTAATTGCTTTTTAAGTACACTGCAAATGGTGAATTGTTTTGGATATTATGTAAGTTACTGATTGGATTATAACACTTAGGTTATTAATGGTTTGGTACCATGTAGGTAGTTTTGAATAACTAAGTATACTGTCCAGCTGTAGATGTGCAAAAGTTACTCATAGTTTCTAATACCTTAATCTACTACGTACATTTTGAAAAATAATAAATGATTTGATAAAATTTGAATAATATATTAAGAGGACAAGTGCGTCAGCAGAACATTTATAAATGGGTGATAATTATGATAAAATACTTTGTTTATTCAAGGTAGCTGATGACCACACACATGGAAACAACAATACAATACGCATACCAAATATTAGGCAAAAAACATAAATGGTGAACACATTAGGACCATCAGCTATATCAAAAAGCAAAAAATTCTACCCATTCTCTGCCAACTGGCAAATTTCAGAAGTGTCATCTTTGCGCTGTTTAGTATAACAGGCGCTGCTGCCATTCGGATGCCGTATTGAGAACTAAATAAAACACTCTTCCCTTTCTACAAAATTTGTCCATGTCCGTAAGGACTCTGCTCTTTTTAAAGATCTGGAATTTTTACAAACTCGTAAAACCTTATTATATTTTATTTATAATAAAACCTTATTATATTTTGTTATATTACCTATTATTATAGGATAAAGAAATAAGAAAGAAAGAAAAATAAAGTTATTACAATTATGTGACTTTTGTACAAATTATAGGCAGGACAAAAATAAGTAAGGTATGAAAAAGAGAAAGTTTTTAATTTGATTTTATTTTCACCAATCTTTCTGATGCCGACCATAGTTTTCGACACAGATCGGCATCATCAGCTAATTTAATAGCCGGTTTCTGCCGGCAGTCAACAAAATACTTTCCGCTGATATCTTCAACTTCAGGAGAAACTGCCAAATAAATTGTAGTTTGCGCGCCTTCCCAAGGAGTCTTAAAAAATGGCACGAAAATAAAAGATATATACTTAATAAATAGTATGTTTTTCCAAATATTAGTATCTATTGCTCCCGGGTGCAGAGTATTAGTCGTGACTCCAGTTCCTTTTAGTAGGCGAGCTAGTTCTACCGTCATTAGCACATTACACAATTTTGTATCAGAATAAACTTGAAGATCAGTAATGATTTTTCCTCTTTTTTGTTCCATATTCAAATTATCTACGTCTATTTCACCCCAGAAGTGTGCTACTGATGATACGTTTATGATTCGGCTTGGAGCTGAAGATTTCAACAATGGTAGTAATAAGCATATGAGAAGAAAAGGTCCGAAATGATTAACTTGCATTACTTCCATTAATCCATCCTCAGTTTTTCCATTTTTCGCACTGCTCGTCAGCAGAGCAGCGTTGTTGATAAGAATGTCGAGACGTTTTTCTGTTTTCAGGACATCAGTGGTGAATTCTCTTACTGACTTTAATGATGTAAGATCAAGTTTCTTGAAATGCACATCTTTATTTCCAGTATTAGCGATTATCTTGTCCCTAGCGATGGTCCCGCGCTGGTCATTCCGACATCCGAGGATCACCCTGGCCCCGCGCTCAGCCAAATCCTTTGCCGTTTCATATCCTATACCCGTGTTTGCTCCTGTCACAATCACAACCTTTCCTACTAAATGTCTACTAGACCTGCATATACCAGAAGTTAATTTAGCGTAGATCAGAACTATTAAATAAACTAAAATAATTAGAACAATTACTAAAAACAGAACCATTTTGTAGAAATATTTGTTAATTATGTTGTAACATTTAGGTAGGTGCACTTATATTATGATTACAGTGGTGATATCACTACTATGGAATAGATAAATAATTATAATCAGATACTTACAATCTTTCAGAATGTTAATTGCTTTTTAAGTACACTGCAAATGGTGAATTGTTTTGGATATTATGTAAGTTACTGATTGGATTATAACACTTAGGTTATTAATGGTTTGGTACCATGTAGGTAGTTTTGAATAACTAAGTATACTGTCCAGCTGTAGATGTGCAAAAGTTACTCATAGTTTCTAATACCTTAATCTACTACGTATAAATATAAATGATTTGATAAAATTTGAATAATATATTAAGAGGACAAGTGCGTCAGCAGAACATTTATAAATGGGTGATAATTATGATAAAATACTTTGTTTATTCAAGGTAGCTGATGACCACACACATGGAAACAATAATACAATACGCATACCAAATATTAGGCAAAAAACATAAATGGTGAACACATTAGGACCATCAGCTATATCAAAAAGCAAAAAACTTTACCAATTCTCTGCCAACTGGCAAATTTCAGAAGTGTCATCTTTGCGCTGTTTAGTATAACAGGCGCTGCTGCCAGTCGGATGCCGTATTGAGAACTAAATAAAACTCTCTTCCCTTTCTACAAAATTTGTCCATGTCCGTAAGGACTCTGCTCTTTTTAAAGATCTGGATTTTTTACAAACTCGTAAAACCTTATTATATTTTATTTATAATAAAACCTTATTATATTTTGTTATATTACCTATTATTATAGGATAAAGAAATAAGAAAGAAAGAAATCATTTATTCGGCAAACACATAAAATCCAAACATACAAAGGAGTAACGAATATAGATCGAATACAATACATACATACATACTTACATACTTACTTACATTGCTCTAATTCAGTACATACCGTGATTGATTTACGCCTGGGTTTGCCCAGGCGCAAATCAATCACAAAATCATCAAAAATATTTACACCCAATTTATGAATTGGGTGTAAATATTTTTGATGATTTTGTTATACATGTCGCACATACTTATTAACTAATTTTGAAAAGTACCTAATTGTCTTTTATCAGCTTCAAGCCGTCTCTGGTCAGGAACCAAAAAAATACTAAGTACCTAAGTGTAATAATATTGTAAGTTTATATATAGGTTTTGTGTATTTTTGTAAAATAAGTATTTTGATAACTAATATAATAAAATAGCTTAATGAAAGTACCTATTACAAGCTTATCGGCTGAGAAGTTTATCAACAGGGGATCTCGATGGAAAGCTTCTGCCATTTGCCGGTCCCTTACGGCTCGATTTTGAGTCTAACCGTTAATTAGAATGGTTTAGCTAAATTAAAATTATAAACTTATTTACACTGGGCAATCCGACGATTTTTAAGGAGCTTTACAGCCTTTTGAACTGAGCATTAATACAGGAAAATTAATTTGCATACTGTAGCATCTTCCGCGAAATTATGTTTCTGTGTCAAAAATTATCGTTTGCCTGTAACAAAAGAATTATACTTAGCTACTTATTTTACCTGTAAAATATGCTACTTTATTTCGATATTAAACATAAATTTTGTAACTGTATTAAAATATGATAAAAAGAGGTTGATATGATACCGTTTCGGTGGTAATGATATCGTTTGATGTCACGTCACGCGGCAAATTAATACTCAGATCTCTCCGATCATGAACAAGAGAAATGGATCTCGGTGTGTCTAACGAGTTAAATTTTAAAACTTTCGAAATAACATTTTTAAATCCTTACAAGGTTTTTCACATCTGTATGTCTGTGTATATAATCATATCTTATTATACCTAACCAAATTTAGAGATGAAATTGTCTAATTCATAGATTTAGAAGGGCCCCGCGATTCGCTTCAGTTTGACAATGCATTATTATGATAAGCATTACCAGATGGTGCACCCAGGATGGACTCGAAAGCAACAAGGTTTCCGTGATGACAATAAAAGCTTTGTCGAAATATTTTTTGTGTAAAATACTCATTTTACAGATTTATGACTATGACACTCATTTTACTCATTTACAGATTTATAGCAGAACATTATACCTATTATACCTATAATTTGTAAATACATAGGTATAATACAGGCGTGTTATTCACAACACGATAAGAACATAAAACCTAGAATGCAACTTTAATTGACATGTCTCCTTAAACTTATTCTACTTTTTCATATCCATATTCTATTTTCTTACCAAAAAGACTGGCGAAGTTTGCTGTTCCAATTCTTCTTAGAAGTCGGCAGTAGTCCAAGTTTAGTTTTAATATTTTGACGTCAAATGAGATATCGATTTGAAAAAATGTATAAACATAGTAACATGAAAAAAAATTGCATTTTGGGTCAACATCATGAAGATTGTATGAGACGAAACATGCCATTAATTTTTAAGCTACCCATTAAGGGTTCAGGATGAAAATTAATAATTCGTACGAAGGTATGATGTATGGGGCAAGCACTGTCTGATCGAGTAATCACACCCGTTACATTTCACTGGATATATCCAATGTCAAATTACCAGTGACAGGCATTCCTCTAATGGAATGGGAAGCCGTTATGTTTAGTGGGCCAAGTTACGAGCCACTAACGTAGTTGGAACAGTAGTAACTTTAGTCTTTTGGCGCCGATTGCTAATAATATAACATATCTATTCTCAGATGATTTTTATTGTTAGATTAGATACTTATTCTATATTAAGTGCAGAAATAAAGTTAATTTACTGAGTTATTTGAACACTACGCTGATTAAATCTTCCCCCAAATCGTTAGCTACATTTCTGCGCACATTATATATAATTATTCGAGATTCGTGACAAAATCTTGTGCACCTTACCATAGATGATGATGAGTATATATACATAATGTACTTGAAGATTCTCCATTACTTTATTAGCCAGGACAAACATTTTTGAGGCAAAACCAACGTTGCAACGGTTAAAGACTTCTCTCAGACTTACTTTTTACTAATATGATAAAGAAAGTGTGGATGTGAGCGAGGACCTGAATATATTTGGTACTCAAACACGCAAAATCTGCTGGACTGATTTTGATAAAATTATATAGGGGTAGAATATCAACTGGTTCGTAGGTACTTGGATACTACTAATACTTAAAATCCCAGAATTCCTATGAAACCGGAGTCACGGAGCGCACCAAAAAATTCATATTAATGAATGCAAGTGATACAGATTACGCAACTTTCGCCTCACGACTACGCCTGAAGGAATAGTGCGCGTTGTTATTTTCCAACGCCATTTTTTCCGAATATTTTGTATGGCAACTGGCACGCATATTAATGTACTTATGTGTAATATTATATTGGATTATAATGAATTTTGACACAGTTTTAGCTATCATTTAGGCAATTCTATCAAATATGTGGCTTATAATAATCATAATCATTTTTATAATCAACTAAAGTAAAGCAAGTTTCTATTTTATAACTTAAAAATAAATATATAAAAGTCTCTTTTAATTCAGTATAATATTAATAGACAAGGTATTAATTAGAATTTTAATAATAAAAACCATTTATTTTTTATGAAAAATCTTTAAAATTTATGAGATAGGTAGCAACAGAAGGTCCGGCAATATGGAAATCTGATAATTATGGTCGAATCTTGTTATGTCTATTCTAGTTTTAGTGTTCGCGGCTCCACCCGCGGTATATATACCTAACCTATGACTCTTCAGCTCTCCACACCTCAATCTGTTGCTCTGTTTTTACATGAACGACGGACAAACAAACATACAAACACACTTACTAATTTATAATATTAGTACCTATGGATAACGAGTAGTTTAAAAGAGGTACTAATTAATTTTAATTATATAACTAAGACGACATAACGTTACTATATTTTTAGAAGAGTTGACCGAGCGTTCTTCAGGGACACGTTCTAAAAGCGTAAACATAATCGCAGCGCGGTTATCTAGTTCCACATGTGTGATTATGTACAGTGACTGCGTGAGACGTTATCTCTCGACCTCTATAGGATATAATATAATATAAAATATTTTAAAAAATAATCACAGGAGGACGGACGTATTTGATAAAGTGATAGAATTCTAGTCCAACAACCATGATTTTATTGACAATAATCTTAATAATATTGTTAATAGTAGTGACAACTAAGATTTATCAAAAACTAACTCACGCAATATGTAAGTCAAGTGCTCATATGGTGGGGAAAGTGGTGATAGTGACGGGAGCCAACAGCGGATTGGGCTTTGAAGTAGCTAAGGATATGGCGTTTAGAGGAGCGAGGGTAATACTAGCCTGCAGGAACATGCCCCTCGCAGCGATGGCCAAGGAGCTCATTGTCAAGGAAACAGGGAACACAGACGTCCACTGCCGACAGCTGGACTTGGGGTCGCTTCGTTCTGTTCGCGAGTTCTGTGAAAATATAAATAAGACAGAGAAACGAATCAACGTTCTGATCAACAATGCGGCGTCCGGAGGTCTCGGGAATTACATCAGCGAAGACGGCCTGCAAATAGGAATGCAAGTGAACTACTACGCCACTTTCCTACTAACTTGTCTTCTAGTACCACTGCTGAAAAAATCTGCTCCTAGCCGAATCATCAATTTGTCATCCCTAATACATCGATACGGTGTTCTTGATTTTGATAACTTAAACATGGAGAAATATTGGAGTGATCACCTCGTGTATGCGAACAGTAAACTGTTTATGAATTTAATGACCTATGAATTGAGTAAGCGGTTGCAAGGTACCGGGGTGACGGTTAATGCGGTGCATCCAGGCGTATCGGCCACAAATATATTCAGACATATTCCTAATTATTACGTTCGAAAGTTAGTTGAAAAGAGTATAAGCTTTATGTTTCAAACTCCTTGGGAGGCATCGCAGACTTGCATATACTTAGCGGTGTCCCCGGAGGTGAGGGAGGTGAGCGGGAAGTATTTCAGTGATTGTCGACAAAAAAAACCGTCTCAAACATCTCAGGATGAAGACGCAGCGAGAAGGCTGTGGAAGGAGTCTGAACGATTAGTAAAATTTACGATGCCTGATAATTTGTAGATCTCTCTGGGTTTATGTCCCAGGAATAGAGTTATTGCTAAAATTTAAATTACATAAGTTGGTGCTAACTGACCTTTGAAATTAGAGCTCAAAAATTATTTATCTATAAGACTGAATCTTTACCTCACATATTTTCCGCTGTGTATGTGTACCTATTTCCGCTGTGTATTCATTTAAAGTAATAAATTAATATGAGTTGTGTGGTATGAGATTCGACGGATTGAGTTGGTTGTGCTTTTCATTAGAAAAAATATTTCATTATAATTAAAAGAATAGTAAGAGTAATAGGAAGAATAAATAAAATTGAAATCTGAAAATAAACATGTTTTTTGAACATTCAATAACCCACAAATACATAAATGTGATGTAATTATGGCGAGTGTACCCCGCGTAGATGTCGTACGAGGCGACTAAGGGAAACAGCATGTGATTTTTTACCGACAGCCTGCCTGACGGCAATAGAAAACCAAATTGCTATTGTTTTCTATCAGCTGTGCCATGGTTACGTCACTTAGTCGACTCTATAACATAGGGTAAGATATGGAATAAAGCTATACTAGAGAGGAATCCCATGTTATTGTCAAGCGTAAACCCATTTCTATTTATGTAACGTAAACTAATTTCTACTGCGGTATCCAAAATTGTTGATATTTTGTATTCGGTCGACACGGCTTTATTTATGTAGGTAATCAGGGCCCACAAAAAGCATTTTGCACACCTAAGTTAGGTATTTTGATGAAATGACCACACAAAATACAATCCTAACAACATAGAATTAAACAAACGCGGGCCATTGATTGGAATAATAATGAGATTTTTGGTCGCTGTTAATTAGCACTAACGAGAAAATCAATCCTGTTTAGTAGTTATCTACAGCACACACGAATTTATCGCGTCGGCGGTGGCGTTAAATTGAAATAATCCCAGGCGACATTGCGGCCGCTTTATTTGCACATAAATCTCTGACAGAACGTCTGATTTACAGAACTGTTCTTTCTGCCTACGAATATGCAAGTGATAGTCAAGAGAAAACCGTCTGTACATTCTGTTGCTCAATTACTTGTAGGAGTAACAAAGTTAATTGTTTTCTTATGTTATACGCGGTGGTTGTCTAATTGTTAAGACCGGATCGAAAGATCCCAGGTTCGTTCTATAATCACGTATCACAAGTAGCTTGTGTAATTAGTGAGATTAGTGGATCTTGGGCTTCGACTCAATGGCTGAGGAAGTAACTGGGAAAACGCTCAGATGAGTGAGAGTGATAAGTTGCTAGCCTATCCTCAATGAAGAGAATCTCCATTTAATAGTCCTTTTCTTCGATAGTCTTTTACAATCTGCGCGGAAAGAGAAGCAGTTGGCACATTCTATGTTTTCCCTTCATTTCCAGACCAGCATGGAAGAGTTCATGATGTTAGTAAATACTATGGGGAATTGCTACATGACAATATGTCATAAGCAAAGTAGATATTTAGTATATTTATTAAGTGACCTCGTCAACTACGTATGTTTTTGAGTGGGCTCTACTCCCTAGCTGAACTATTTCACAAAAACCTATCGATAGTTCAGTTGTATTGTACCTATATTGTTCTAGTTTCTGTATTTGGGACCGTTGAGTTCTGATTAGTAAAATAATACTTACTTATTGCTCTAAAACGTACAAGAAAATGTGGTTTTGTCCATAGGAATCCTAGATATACATTATAAGTTTATATTTATGTGAGAATGTAATCATATTAGAGAAAAAAAAATTTGGTAAAGTGGTAGCATAAAAATTTCACCAAAGTTCAAATGAGAGAAGTCCCGAAGCGTAAAATTAATTTTCTAATCGTAATTTTCTAGGGTTTTCTATTTTTGCCAATAGTTGATAGGTATTCAGTTTATTTCTATCGTGTGTTTCTAGACTTTGTCACACCTACGTGCAGATAAGAATCAGTTTTTATCGTGAATTTCAGAAAGATATCAATACACTTTCAGTAAATAATTTTGTTTTTCAGGATTACATGTTTCGCTTATTTGATTATGTCCTACAACAATCAAAATTGATTTTGATCGCTTAACATCGGATAACCAACTGGCGTGCCATAAAGAGGGAAATATTAGAAACTAGCTTTTGCCCGCGGTTTCGCCCGCGGTAATTTCCCAGGGGGACAGTTGTTTTTCCGAGATAACCTAAGGGTTAAATTACCTAAATATAGTATGTCCTCCTTCATACTTCAAACTAAACGTATTTCAAGAAGATTTTATTGAGTAGATAGAAGAGAGGTAACAAACAAATTTAGGTACCTACTTTCGCATTTATAATATTAGTTATGATTCCCATATCTAGCGAAAGTGATTAGTAAAAAGAAGGCTAGTAGTATCTTGTATGTTTTGTATATGTCCCTATATTAGCATGTTATATATTTTCATTTCTCTCTTGGTCGTTAATGTCATAACAGTCACGTTCTGGCTGTGATACCTCTAAGCCCGGGGTCATCATAAAAATATAACATGTATGTTTGAAGATTCGTCTGACTTTAGAACCACGATGACCGCCAGTCTAGTAGTCTGACGTCAAACCTAATTAGAAATGGTATTGTTGCTTATCAGTCAAGGCTAAGTGTGCTTTATTACTTTATACCATAAAAAATCGCATATTTTAACTACCTACCAACTAGAGATTACCTACTAACTGCCCATCTGATGGAACGAGGTTACCAGATTATAGGCTTAAATTTGCTGTTTATCTACAACTAATAAATAAAGTTAGATAACAAGGTCATTTAGCGATTCAAAGGTCATTAGAGGTAGATTAGCCTTTACCTTGATTTTAAAACTTGTTAAAACTATAACTATTAATACTCGTTAATTACGAGTAATAATTAACCTTGGCTACAGCTATGAATCTTCGATAAGGTTCGCAGAACACAAACTTTACCATTTTGTTAAGTTGTTACTGTTATACCTAGGTGATTCGAAGATATAACAAAAACTTTTGGATTTTGGTGACCTAGGTGAAATCTACAGCGAATGATTTCAGGACACAAAATTGTGAAATTTTGATTACCTAGGTCATATGACCCGGTGACCATAACGGAATACATTTTATTTCATACATATATTATTACAATTTTACTAACAAATTCTTCGAATTTCAAAGTCAGTGACAAATCCCTAACAAATAATGTATCATCAATAGGTTAAATTTTAATGTTATAGTGATTATATTTACATTTAAATTGGTAAAACATGTTTTTACTTTGCGTATTTGTTTAAGGTTAAGTTAATGAAATACCAAGTAAATTCAAAGGCATTTAGAAAAAAAGATTATCATAATAATTCCTATGTACTTTCTTCGTGTTTTCCTGATTTTTTTTTCGGAAAAGAAAACTCGACGACGAAAAGAAAACTTGGAAGGCTCTTGGGTTGAACACGTTCAACGCCGATGTTGGGCGACACTTGATTTTCTCCACCAGCCATATAAAAAGTTGTAGAATGTAAAAAAATATATTTTTTGTTTTCTTACTGCATACGACGGTTGAAAGGCTATTTAGTTCAAGCGACAATTTTTGCGATATTGAGTTATATACATTTTTGGGATCATCGAATTTTTCAACTAACTAACAACTAATCGAAGTTTGAACTAACTTCAAAAATTTTCTAAGCAATTTTTGCGTTAGACTCACTCGCAAATTGGGTCCCATATTGGCGGTCATTAATTGAAACGACGAATGATTTGGATAAATTTGTAGTCCTTGTCCCTTAAACCGTCTTGACTTTTCTCATATTTTTGTAACAAGGCTCATGGATTACATTGATTCACACTATTTTGAATATCAGAGGCGCTTGCACCAATTTGCCTTCTCGCTTTTTATGGGATACTAGAGGTCTGTCCCGGCTTCGCTCGGGTAAAACGCTAAAAGAAGAAACGCTTTCCCTTGATTGAGTTTTACAATCTGCGCTGGAGGAGAAGCAGCTGGAACTGTACAATGTCTACTTCCAAACCAGCAAAGAAGCATTATCAAAATAACTTAGCCCTTATACACACTTAAATAAAAGCCTTTTAAATTCTGTGAAATAAGGGTTCTGTCCGTTAGGACGAGTGTACAAGTGGTTGTGATATGCAATGGGCAGATTTAGGAGCTGGAAAATAGGCGGTCGGCAGGCGGAAGTGCGGACAATATTAATGTCGGCCATAAGTCTCCCAACCAGAGTATTTTTCTCTCACAGCCACGGGAAACTGGCAGACGCCACTAATTAACAAGATTAGCATATTCCCCTGCAAATGCTTTTTTGCTCCGAACAGCAAATATATCTTCTGTATGTAAAATTATTTTTTGCATTTTGGTCTTGACATTTTTTTGTATGAAGGGTTAATTGCAGTTTTAATTATTGACCTGACCCGGTTTTGTTTGCGTTGTTATTGTATCATACAATTTTGTCTTGCAGCATCGGTGACGTTTGAATGACCGGTGATGAGAATAGTGCGAATAATCTTGAAGACATAAGAATATTTCAATATTTTAAAGTAGGCAATCGTGTTCACTAAACAAGCGAATAACACTGAAATGATTAATAATTAAGAAAAAAAATAATAGAATTGATTAATAATTAAGAAAAAAATCTTTGGTGTAAAAAAACGAGTATAATCTGTATATGTATATT